>NC_090375.1:48415664-49015664 GCF_036365525.1 Heterodontus francisci
GCAAAGGTAGATAAGAGTGAAAGAAATGGAAGATGTTGCTGATAGTAGTAGGCAGGATTAAATGGGAATGGATGGGAAGACGCACGAGTAGCATAACCACTAGCAGGGAACAGCTGGGCTAAATGGCCTGCTTTATGTTCATAGTCCAAAAGAAATGTGCTTCTTTTTCCAGCACCCTCACATCATTCATGTTTTCCCTGAGAGCAGCATTGAACCATCACGAGATAGGGGCAGTTACATCATCCTGACTCCTACAGCTGAGGTGAGTACTAAGTGATTCATTGGCCTATACTGCAGAGCATAAAACATGCGCAACAGTAATTTCATTGGAGGGAGGGAAGCTCTGACACTGATGTTCTTTCATTATTTCCTTTCGTGTAAAATGTGCCCTTGAGAAAACAATCCTTGACACTTAAGGATGGCATTCCAGCAAAGGAGGCAGTGCGGGAGAGGACGCAAGGATGTGATGATTCCTGCATCTGAGGTGGGTAATAAGTGCTTCATTGGCGACGTTATCAATTGGTGCCTTCACTGCAGAACTTAAAAAGGTGTGCACAACAGTAATTTCAACGGATGGAGGGAGGCAAGCTCTGACTCTGATTTGCTTTTCTTCTTTTCATGTAAAACATGCCGTCGCGAAAACAATCCTCGAGACTTACGGTCAGCATTCAAGCAATGAAGGCAACTGGATCATGCTGCGGAGCTCATCACGATGTGGAAAGGAACATTGCATTTATGGATGAATTGGGAATGCACATTGGGATGCGCTTGGGGAACATTCACCAAGAATAGACTGAGCTCAGACTCTTGTGACTTTGCCTTCTTCACATGGACAATACAGTAGTGGAATAGAGAGCCAAGCGTTCATTCACCACAAGGCTCTCCAGGAACAATCTCTTTAGCTGTGCATAGCAGAGACTCGGCCTGTCTGTCTAACGGGAATGCTGGACACAACATTCATGTATCCATGCACAGCAGTTCCGCGGATACTTAATGAACTTAATAAAACTTTTCAATAATTAAACCCAGAATTGTTGAGGTTTTGTTTTGCATGCTATTTCCCCGACTTTGCAACTGCACTTCAGATATTCAACTATGGTGGAGGGGTGGAAGTAGGGGGGTAAAGGAGGGGTGGAGGTAGGGGGGTAAAGGAGGGGTGGAGGTAGGGGGGTAAAGGGGGGGTGGGTGAAGAGGGGGAGGGGTGGGTGAAGAGGGGGAGGGGTGGGGAGAGTGGAGAGAGGGAGCATGCAAAATGCAGGGACCAGACAGTTGCAATGCCTGAAGTACTGTGGAGAAGTAGAGAAAGCAACTGGGTAGGGGAGAAAGCAACTGGATTGGGCATCCGCAGCTGGAGGAACGGCTGAATGGAGAGGGCCAGAAGCGAGAGGCCGTAGAGAGCCGCGGGGAGCGAGCGTGCGAAGACCTTGGTGTCACCGGGTCCAGGGACTGGCCAGTAAGTCTTTTGCTGTTGTGTTTATAGCGCATGCACAGAAAAAGGCACTCCTCTTCCGTTCCACTGCTTCCCCCCCCACTCTCTCCCCTTCTCCCCCCCCACTCTCTCCCCTTCTCCCACCCCACTCTCTCCCCCTCCTCCCTCTCCCCCTCCCCCCACTCTCTCCCCTTCTCCCCCCCCACTCTCTCCCCTTCCTCCCTCTCCCTCCCCTCCTCCCTCTCCCCCCCCACTTCCCCCAGCTCTTCCCCTCCCTCCTTCCCCCCTCCCTCCCCCCCTCTTCCCCCAGCTCTCCCCCTCCCTCCTTCCCCCCTCCTTCTCTCCCCCTCCCTCCTTCCCCCTCTTTCTCTCCCCCTCCTTCCCCCCTCTTTCTCTCCCCCTCCTTCCCCCCTCTTTCTCTCCCCCTCCCTTCCCCTTTCTCCCTCCTCCCTCTCCCCCTCTCCCTCTCCCCCCCTCTTTCTACCCCCCTCCCTCTTTCTCCCGCCTCCCCCTTTCTCCCCCCTCCCTCTTTCTCCCCCCTCCCCCTTTCTCCCCCCTCTCCCTCTTTCTCCCCCCCTTTCTCCCCCCCTCCCTCTCCCTCTTTCTCCCCCCCTCCCTCTCCCCCCTCCCTCTCCCTCTTTCTCCCCCCCTCCCTCTCCCTCTTTCTCCCCCCCTCCCTCTCCCTCTTTCTCCCCCCTTCCCTCTCCCCCTCCCTCTCCCTCTTCCCCCCCTCCCTCTCCCTCTTTCTCCCCCCCCCTCCCTCTTTCTCCCCTCCTCCCTCTTTCTCCCCCACTCCCTCTCCCTCTTTCTCCCCCTCCCTCTTTCTCCCCCCTTCCTCTCCCTCTTTCTCCCCCCCTCCCTCTTTCTCCCCCCCTCCCTCTCCCTCTTTCTCCCCCCCTCCCTCTCCTCTTTCTCCTCCCCCCCTCCCTCTCCCTCTTTCTCCCCCCCCTCCCTCTCCCTCTTTCTCCCCCCTACCCCCCCCCCGGCACCGCTACCGCTGGTCTCCCCGCGCTGCTCTCCCCGGCCCGCTCCACTCTCACACTCCGGCCATTGTATTCTGCCACGTGTTTGTTAGGTTTCATCTCTGTGATTTTTTGAGCAGCGCCATCTTTAGTCCTGGCAGCTGCTACAGTCGCAAGCTGTGACGTTTTCGTGGCACATGCTGTATTTGCGCATGTGCCAAAACAGCGCCACCTACCGATCGCGTTGTCAACAATTGCGGTCTAATTTTAAACAGTGCCCCCTAGTTCCAGTCTCTCCCATAAGGGGAAACATCCTTTCAGCATCCACCCTGTCAAGTCCCCTCAGGATCTTATACATTTCAATAAGATCACCTCTCATTCTTCTAAACTCGAATGGATACAGGCTCAACCTGTCCAACCTTTCCTCATATGATAACCCCCCCATCCCGGGAATCAGTTGAGTGAACCTTCTCTGAACTGCTTCTAATGCAATTATATCCTTTCTTAAGTAAGGAGACCAAAATTGTAAGCAGTGCTCCAGATATGGTTTCACCATTGCCCTGCACAACTGTAGCAAAACTGATGCGAGGTTGGAAACGAGCCTACAACTTTGCAGCCCCAAATCTGTGCCCCGTGCTCCTATCTCCTATGGTTCTTCACTGGCAATACAGCCTCACAATTTCTGACCCACAGTTTTTTGAATGATTGTGATGTATATTGAGGTGAGCAACGTAAGGTAAAATACATTGAGCAAATCGTTAATTTCTACTGCTACTCTGTGCCCTGTGCCCATTGTCAAAAGACTGATAGGTAATTCATGTAAAGACACACATGAAAAATGCTCAGTAAAGAAAGAACATGCATTTATTTAGTGCCTTTCATGATCTGAGGATGTCCAAAGCACTTTACAACCAATGTATTACCTTTAAAGTATAGTCGCTGTTGTAATGCAGGAAATGCAGTGGAAAATTTGCATACAGCATGGTCCCACAATAAAATAAATAACCAGATAATCTGTTTTAGGTGTTGGTTGAAGGATAAATTTGGCCAAGACACCAGGAGAACTCTGATGCTTCTCTTCAAATAGTGCCATGGGATCTTATACATACACCTGAGAGGGCAGACGGGAACTCAGTTTAATATCTCATCCAAATGATAACACTTTTGATAGTACAACACTCCCTCCTTATTGCACCGGACTGGACTGTCAACGTAGAATATGTGCTTAAATCACTGGAGTGAGGCTTGAACCCATGAGCTTTCGAATTCTGAGACATGAGTGGTATTGCTGAGCCATGGTTGACATCTTAAAGATTGCCATCGTTTAAAGGTAAATTGGGATAAAAATATGCAGCTTTGAATAGGGGACAATGCAAATAGGTTCAATGGAAAGTAAAATCAGGCAGCGCATAAAATGGATGGCCGATCCAATCCTGTCAAGTTTCCCACTGGGAGGGTGGTGGTGTTAAATTATAATATACCCTCATTAAGTTTGAAGCACACAACCAGAACTTGTGTTAACCCTATACAGACTTGGTTGTACCATTAAAGATTATTGTTGAAAAATAATTAGCAGCAGAATTAAGAGGGATACAGCCACATCATTCCTAAGTGATTTTTTTTTATTTGTTTATTCATTCAGGGATGTGGGCATTGCTGGCAAGGCAGCATTAATTGTCCATCCCTAATTGCCCTTGTGAAGGTGATGGTGAGCCCTCTTCTTGAACCGCTGCAGTCCATTTGGTGAAGGTATACCACTGCACTGGTGGTAGAGATGGTGGGTTTGGAAGGTGCTGCTGAAGAAGCCTTGGTGAGTTGCTGCAGCACATCTTGTAAATGGTATACACTACAGCCATATTAGGTTGGCAGTTGAGGGAGTGAATGTTTAAGGTGGCAGATGGGGTACCGATCAAATGCTTTGTCTTGGTTAGTGTTGAGCTTCTTGAATGTTGTTGGAGCTGTACTCATCCAGGCAAGTGGAGAGTATTTCATCACACTTCTGACCTGCTGTTATACCCACAGCATTTATATGGCTGATCCAGTTAAGTTTTTGGTCAGTGATGAACCCAGCATGTTAATTGTGGGGGACTCAATGATGATTATGCCATTGGCTGACAAAGGAAGTTGGCTAGACTATCTCTTGTTTGAGATGGCCATGTGCTGGCAATTGTGTAGTGAAAACGTTACTTATCACTTATCAGCCCAAGCCTGGGTGATGTCCAGGTCTTGCTTCATGAAGGCATGGTCTGCTTCAGTATCTGAGGAATTGCTGAGGAACTCAACACTGTGCAATCATCAGCCAACATCCCCACTTCTGACCTTATGATGGAGAAAGGTCACTGATGAAGCAGCTGAAGATGGTTGGGCCTAGGACACTATCCTCAGGAACTCCTGCAGCAATGTCCTGGGGCTGAGATGATTCATCCCCAACAACCACAATCATCTTCCTTTGTGCTGGTACAGTTTTACTCGTGCCACACTCAGTCAAATGTTTCCTTGATGTCAGGGCCAGTCACACTCACCTCATCTCTGAAATTCAGCTCTTTAATCCATGTTTGTACCAATGCTGTAATGGGGTCTGTAGCTGAGTAGTCCCAGCAAAACTCAAACTGATCATCTATGAGCAGATTTTTGGTGAGTAAGTGCCATGAGATCGCATTGCCGGCAACACCTTCCATCTCTTTGTTGATGGTTGAAAGTAGACTGATGCGGCAGTAATTGACCAGATTGGATTTGCCCTCCTTTTTTGTGGACAGGAATAGGTGGGAAATTTTCCAATTTGTTGTCGATGCTAGCGTTGAGGTTGTACTAGAGCAACACGGCCACTTTTGGATCACAAATCTTGGCACTACACCCAGGATGTTGTCGGAGCCCACAGCTTTTGCTGTATCTGTTTCTTGATATTGCATAGAGTGAACTGAGTTGGATGAAGACTGACATCTGTGATAGTTTAGACCTCAGAAGAAGGCCGAAATGGATCATCCATGTAGCACTTCTGACTGAAAATGGTTGCGAATGCTTCAGCCTTAAATTTTGCACCCATGTACTGGGCTATGCCATCATTGAGGATGAAAATGTTCAAGGACGCTCCTTCTCCCATTAACTGTTTAATTGTCACCACCACTCATGGCTGGATATGACAAGGCTGCAGAGCTTTGATCTAATCCGCTGGTTGTGGGATCACTTGACTCTGTCTATAGCATGCTGCTTCCTCTGTTTAGCATGCATGTAGTCCTGTGTTGTAGTCAATTAGTTATGCCTGGTACTGTTCCTGACTCCTGTAGGCAATTCCAAACTGATTCCATTTCAAGTCTGATCTGATGTGACTTCTTTCAGAATATGTGTCCTGACCCAATAAACTCGCCAGCTACTTCAGTCAGCTCCAATTCATCAGCAACGACTTGCCCTGATCCAACTCTTATGGGGAACTTCAATCTGAACTGATCCCTGCTGACTGCCCTTACTACTCTTGACAATCAAAGAACAAAGAACAAAGAAAATTACAGCACAGGAACAGGCCCTTCGGCCCTCCAAGCCTACGCCGATCCAAATCCTCTATCTAAACCTGTCGCCTATTTTCTAAGGGTCTGTATCTCTACTTCCTGCCCATTCATGTATCTGTCTAGATACATCTTAAAAGACGCTATCGTGCCCGCGTCTACCACCTCCGCTGGTAATGCGTTCCATGCACCCACCACCCTCTGCGTAAAGAACTTTCCACGCATATCCCCCCTAAACTTTTCCCCTCTCACTTTGAACTCGTGTCCCCTTGTAATTGAATCCCCCACTCTGGGAAAAAGCTTCTTGCTATCCACCCTGTCTATACCTCTCATGATTTTGTACACCTCAATCAGGTCCCCCCTCAACCTCCGTCTTTCTAATGAAAATAATCCTAATCTACTCAACCTCTCTTCATAGCTAGCGCCCTCCGTACCAGGCAACATCCTGGTGAACCTCCTCTGCACCCTCTCCAAAGCATCCACATCCTTTTGGTAATGTGGCGACCAGAACTGCACGCAGTATTCCAAATGTGGCCGAACCAAAGTCCTATACAACTGTAACATGACCTGCCAACTCTTGTACTCAATACCCCGTCCGATGAAGGAAAGCATGCCGTATGCCTTCTTGACCACTCTATTGACCTGCGTTGCCACCTTCAGGGAACAATGGACCTGAACACCCAAATCCTAGATCAACCAAACATGCACTGGCAGTTCACACACTTAAACAGCATACACCTGGAGACAAAGAACATATTACAAGTCAACCACACATTTATTCACTTGTGCTTCTAAAAAAACTAATATTTATAATTTCACAGAGGTTCTAATGAGACCTGACTTCTCACATGGCCCAAGAAGATATTGGACCCATTTTTGAAAACCAACATGATCATAGCAGAAGGAATGTTAAGTGCCTCCTGGGGCTTGTTTGATTGCATTTGAGGGGTCAGAGAGGAACTTTTGACAGAGGATTCCTGAATTAATCTTTTTATTCCTAAGAGGTGGTGGAGTGGTAGGGTTGATGTATAGGGATAAGTCCAGCAAAAATGAGGTGAGTATGTATTACCGTAAAATATCCAGGCAGGAGACCTTCCATCTATCTCGCCGACCTCATCACAATATTCCTTTGGTGCATTTCTATTAACTCTCAATCCTATTTGTTGACTAGAACCTGTTACATTTCTTCTTGGACCGCATTAAGGTTTCTTGATCCATCACTTGATCTGTTCCACATTCCTTTATTACTGCTCTCCCTTGTTCACCCTACATAATAAAATTATTTCGATCTCAGTCTTGGAAACTTCAATTGACTCATCCACAGCCTTTTGTGGGAGAGAATTCTGGATTTTCTCCACCCCGTGAGTGAAAGAATGCTCTGTGATTCCACTCCTTAATGACCCAGCTCTAATTTTAAGACTACATCGTATTGTTCTGGATTCCCACATCAGAAGAAATAGTTTCTCATTTCTCCGTAGCAACACTCTTAAATGCCTTTATCATTATAAATACCTCAATTGGATCCAATTTTTTGAGGGAAAGTCCTGAATAAGAACTTTCTGATATTACACCAAATTATTCATTTGCACATCTCTACAATAACTGTGGCTAAGATTAGTTAACTCAGCACAGATGAAGGAGCTGTACCTTGGATGTTCCTGCTATATTCCAGATTGTGTATTTACCCACTTCATTTAATTGGTTTGCAAGATTCCTATGTTGTACTTGAGATGTGTGTGACAAAGTAAGTTCCCCATTCCAATCCCCACTCCCCTTCATCTCTTGTTGGTGCACAATGACATTTACCATCATTAAGCTTCTGCCACAGCTGTTCCACGGACTGTCTCCTTTGGCTCAGTTGATGAGGTAAATTGCCTGCTGTTCCACCACAGCACATGCAATTTCAATCTAACTGTCACTTTGTAGCCAATGTAAAAAGAAGGGTAGGGCCTTTTTTTGATTAAAGGTCACAGTCCAGAAATGTTAAATTAAACGTTATAAGATCCTGAGGGGTCTTGATCCGGGTGGATGTGGAAAGGATGTTTCTCCTTGTGGCAGAATCTAGAACTAGGGGTCACTGTTTAAAATAAGGGGTCACCCATTTAAGACAGAGATGAGGAGAAATTTTTTTTCTCTCAGAGGGTCGTGAGTCTTGGAATTCTCTTCCTCAAAAGGAGGTGGAAGCAGAGTCTTTAGATATTTTTAAGGCAGAGATAGATAGATTCTTGATAAGCAAGGGGGTGAAAGGTTATCACTGGTAGGGGGGAATGTAGAGTCAAGGTTAAAATCAGATCAGCCATGATCTTATTGAATGGTGGAGCAGGTTCGAGGGGCCGAGTGGCCTACTCTAGCTCCTAATTCGTATGCTCTTGTTTCTCTCTCCACAGATGCTGCCAGACCTGCTGAGTGTATCCAGCATTTTTTGTTTTTATTTCGTGCCTTTATAAATTTGTGACATCTGCCAATGTTGAAAGAAAGGTTTGCCAAATGCATATTTTTAAAGAAAATAACAGCATTAATAGTCAAAGTTTGCAGGATCAAGGAGGGGGTCACTTAAATTAAATATTCTGTAAGAGTCTACATGCAATGCAAGGGCAAATCTTAGGTGTTTCTGACCACCCAAATAGGCCGAAAATTGCGGCGCTGGGTGCCAGCGCTGGGGAAGAGGGAGTTGTGGATGCCATAATGTCATCCTCCATCGACTGCCTTTATAATGAGCATAAAAGGTGCTCTCATAACTTTAAGATCTCTGGGGGGTGGGCAGTGGGGGTTCAAGGACCAGGCCAAGACTCCTTGGTGAACCCTTTTGATTTATGATATCTGTCAGGGAGAAAGAAAGGTGTGCCAAATGCTTTTTAAAAACAGACAGCACATCTTTACAGTTGTATACTTTGAGAGTCTCAACTGCATATTCCTGATATTAAGGCAACTGTGGGCTGTCAGTACAAGGAACACAAAGATCAAAAGAAGAAAAATATTTTCTTTCCACATGATTTACTGACCGCTATCAGCTATGCAGAAGCAGGCATTTTATTGGAATAAAATGATCAGATAGGGAGCCAAGAGGCACTTGAAGTCTGGAGGTCAATACCCTGCTCTTAGGAATAAAAATGTGTTGATAACTTAACAATGTGACATGTCACTGGCTTTAAATAAGGAGAGCTGGAAAAATATTTATGATCTCTCTCCCTCTGTCTCTTTCATTGTCTCTCTTTTTCTCTCTCTCTTTCTGTCCCACCCTCTCCAGTTCTGTGGAATTCTTTGAATAACATCTAGATAGTGTAATGGTTTATCATAACTATTCACAGGATTATATGAGACATTTCTATTAATATTTTTCCAAGGATCACAAAGACAAACAGGGCGTTGTTCATGGGATAGTCTCCGGATGGCTACTGTTATTACCTCAGTGAGACCATTAAGTTAAAATATGAGATATGAACCACAAGACCAATTTAAAGAATTACATGACAAGGTTTCACTTTTTAAGACTTTTACTAGAACAAATAACTAAAAGAAACCCCTATTAACTAAATAGTACTTTGTAAGTAGCTGGTACCCCAGATTACAAAGAAAGGTATTTTCTTTACTTATTGGAATACTTGAAAACCTCACACCACACTTATATATTGCACAGTCCCTTTTGATGGCAAAATCTTTTGTGGTTAAAAGTCCCAAACTCCTCCCAGTAGCAATGGGTTGGATCTCCCAGACCTTTTCAAAAATCAATGTCCTCTTGGCTCACTTCTCCGAGTACTTCCGGCCTGGACGTCTGTGAATAAGGCAATTCCTGCTGATCCTGATGGTCTTCTACTTTTCTGCAAACTTCAACTTTCATAACAGGTTCAAATCTTCGCAGCCTTTTCTATATCAGGCTTCCGAGAGCAGGTCTCCCCTCTCTTTCTCTCTCTCTTTCAAAGCCACCACCATTGGTTGTCTTCCTTACAGCCTGCTCTGAGGCTGCAACTGCTGGGTTCCCTTCTTACAGCCTGTCTGCCTTCAGAAAATCTGTAAAATTTTTCTGGACTTAAAAGTCAATAGCTTATTGTCCTGTTCTAATCTGCAAAGTCCAGAAGTCTCGTTTCACAAAGCCACCTGGGCCTTCCATTGTTCCCAAGTGTTAACAGTTGCTTGGTGAATTTGTATTTTCAAAGTCACCAAACCCCTTTTTTATGACCTGAAAGTCTGGGAGGGCGGGACCCATTGTTCTTCAGGTGTTACCCCTGCAGTCTCTTTTTTTCCAAAGAAAGTCTTTGATCTGTCTTGTCCTTTTGCAGAGTGGATGTGAGGTCACCTGACCTTCTGGACTCCATCTTAAACGTTTAAAAATCACTATTTTAAAAATATAATAATGTTACAAAGTCCTGCTTTTATAACACTACGACACCCTGATTAATGATGGGTTTCACCTGATCTTTCCTACCCGCTAAATTTCTGATTTCAAAATGCTTTGCTGCCTTGAGCATCAGTCAAGGGGAAGCTGGACACTTCCTCGGCTCCTAATATTCAGGCCTTTCACGTGCTCGGTGATTTCTGGGGTAATAGCATTCCTTTGTCTTGAATGCTGCTTCCAACAGCCAGGTTAGCTACAAGGGAAATTCCAGAACACTGGAAGCAGTAGCTTTCTGATGACCTCCATGGGCTATATTCTGGGTACCTATGAAATGGAGACTACAGAGGAAAACACATCTTTTCAGATACCACCCACCATTTTCTGATGAACTGAGACACCTTTGCTGCAGGACAGGGTACTGACACTGGTTTGTGTGACAGTCTGTCTCCTTTCAACAAATAAAGATATCATTGCATCCACCAGCCCTGAGAGGTATGTGCTAAAGTTGGTGTTGTCCTCTATCAGTTGGCTTTTCTTGTCATCTGCAAGAATCAACCAGTGTCTTTTCATTTCCAAAATGTTCTTCCTTAGCTACCTTTCATTACAAGGATGTTGAGTCATATTGGGATGTTGTCTGTGAAGATTATTAGCCAAAGTAGACAGGGCAGTGCATATTGACAGGCCATTAGACTGTATGGGATTTCACAGTCAAGTCCAATCCCATTCTCAGCCAGCATACACACAAAGCTACACACACATACACATAAAGACATATTTCCATCAGGGATCACTTGACAGCAAACCTTTGGAAGCCTCACTGATTATATTTTATTTACCTTCCTAGCCTAGGGATATTAATACCAGCAGTATTTTGTTTCTTTAATTGATTCTCAGGATGTGGGCATTGCTGGAAAGGCTGGCATTTATTGCTCATCCTTGGTTGCCCTGAGAAAGTAGCCTTTTTGAACCAGTAATTTGTGCACTGGCTTGGTAAAACTCATTAGCTTGTTAGAGTCAGCCATGTCAGTGTGGGACTGGAGTCACATGTAGAGCAAACCAGATAAACAACATCATGGCCACATTTCAGATTTTTTAAGTTGAATATAACTTATGTAACTGCCATGGTAGGATTTGAACTCAGGTTCTCGGGATTACTAATCCAGTAACATCACAACTACACTACTGTATCCCATTCCAGTATTGCCCCAGCTGAGTTCAGGCAACTCAGCGCAGACCTGGCATTGAACCTGGGATTTCCCTGGTCTGTATGATGTAGTTTCATACCACAAAGTGAACGCATTTACCCACTGAGCTGAAGTGGACCACCAAGCTAATTGATACCTCTCACTCACCAAATGGCAGTTTCCTGGGCATTGACGGGGCAGTTTAGTAGCCATCAGCAGACACAGACTTAGCACATTCTTATTAAAGGGGAGAACTGCTGTGCTGTTCAATGTGGCAAGAATTAGAATGAAAATGGGAAGTAACAGGAAGGAGTCTGATCTTTGGAATCCACTTTTGTCTCAAAGGTTCATACATCAAGGGTGGACATGAAGTCTAAACTATATAAGAAAACAAAATGTGCAATCTATTAGCCATTAATGATATCATTAATGATACTGTAGCTCATGTACTAGATACACCTATGGAGGGAAGTTGGTCTAGTTTGAATAGATTATAGAGTTAGATTGATGTTCAATAGATTTACAGGCTCCCTAAAGGGTTAGAACTTTATCTTCTGAGAGGTTTATCTGTTTCACCTCCCTCAGGAATTTGAATGGATGGAGTATAGTCTATGATCAGATGAATTGTACATAGTCCAAGGAAAGGCCTTGATAGTTCGAATACCCTTTTCATGTTCTATGCATTATTCTATGCTGGACTATCAGGATTATAATCAACAATTGGGTACATATTACAAAATTGTGTCCCAGGTGCACAGCTGAACACACCAGGGGCTGGATTTTACGTCGGGTGGACGGGAGCTGGCCACCAACGTAAAATTCGGTGGCAAACCCTCTTCCGCCTAGCTTGGGGATCCGTCCTGTATTTTACGGGTCCCCAGGCTTTAATTGTTCAGAGGCGGGACTTACACCTGATTGAGGGAGGAAGTCCCACCTCATTGACCTGCCAGCCAATCATCCGGCCAGCAGCTCTTAGTCCCAGCAGCGTCACCGGGAGCGGCGGCCACTGCTCGGACTGCAGCCCAGCCGAGGACATGGAGGCAGGACTACAGGTAAGTTTGGGTTGCCTCACCGGGGGTAATCGGCTGTGCCCCGGTGAGGCAAGGGTGATCATTTGGGGGGAAGGGGGGCGTCTTTGGTCCTGGGGGTAGTTGGGGAATTGGGGGCGGCCCTCAATCATGCACCCTATCTGGCTTGCTGGATGGTGTAAAAATGCAGCCCAGGAGACCATCTTGGGAATTCAGGTGTGTGGGTCGGCAGGCTGCATACAATTTTCATATCCCTTGTGTCAAGAGTGAGCCATGGATGTAGGGAAGCAAAGGAAATGGGAAGCTGTTGTAAGGGGAAGGGAATGGCATTTGGTAGTGTGTGGTGCCTCCCAGCGATTCATTCTTCCAGGAGTAATAACTGATCCAGTCATTTCAGTTGAACACAGATTCAGAGGAGGGAGGCAATATTTTACATAGGTTAGCACCTGTGGCTTGTGTGTTATTATAACTTACCAAGAGAACATACATATGAACCTATGAATTAGGAGCAGTAGTAGGCCACTCGACCCCCGAGCCTGCTCCGCCATTCAATAGGTTCATGGCTGAACTGATTCCTCCACATTTCCACCTACCCCCGATAACCTTCTACCACCTTGAGAGAGGTTTTGGAGTTTATCATCCAGTGCCTGTTTTATATTTCATAATTACAGTGACGTTGAGCTGCACAGATTATGGGGGCCAGCAACTCATTAACATATTTTTTGCTCCTTTATGAACCAATAATATGCCTGTCTAGGCCTTAAACACAACAGCTTTATACCATGCTCGGCATACACAAGGCCTCAGTGCATGAATATGAATCGCCTGCAACTAATTCATATTGTTGCTATGGACATTGATCATCTCCTGGGCCCCATGACCTGAAATACAGCATAATGTGAACATTGCTGAATTCAAATACAAAACTTGGTCAGATTGTTGGCAACAGAAAAAAAAACATAGGGACAGTGCTAGAAAAATATTTTTGCTTGGGACGAGATACTGCCACAAAAATGTATGGGCGGGACACAACCACAGATTGCCAAATGAGTGCTCTGCTTTGTTTACTCTGCTCAAAAAGCCAAAACTAATTGCTAGTTCTCAGTATTCCAGACTCCTTGGCTCATAGATGCTGAAGGAGCTGTTATATTACCTGTCTGTATGACCCTCACCACCTATTTGCATTGAGCATCCCCTTTTGCAGCCTGTCTCACTCATCAATTCATTCAACCTGTAGGTTAGGTTAAAAATAAAATCTCATGAAGTATATTTTCCTCATTCCACACAATTAAAGACTACTCTTTCGCTCTAAACTGTCATTGGTTTGTAATGATAGTTTTGTAAAAAACCTTGACTATCAACTTGGCTCATTTGGAACTATCTCACCTCTGGGTTAGAAGGTTGTGGGTTTACAAAGTTCAGTACAGATGAGATCATTTGCAATATGTTGACTTCTAATGGTATGTCATGTCTAATCTCTGTTCAGGGTGTGTAAGGTTCAACTTTCACCAAGTTGTGCATTTAACCATTATGCTATATTTAACTTTTTGATAAGTTGTTCAGTACCATCCTGTCATAGAAACCCATGATATCATCCCATCACAGCATTTCAGCATGGATCACTGATAATATTCTCACTGTTCACAACAACAGCATGCATTTGATTAGTTCTTTTAATGTAGTGAACCATTTCAAGATGTTTCACAGGAGTGTAATCAGACAGAAATAGATACCAAACCAAATAATGAGGCATGACGACAGGTGACATCAAGCTTAGTCACACAGGTAGGCTTTAAGGAATATCTTAAAGGAGAAAGAGATGGAGAGGCAGTGAGGGAATTCGAAAGCTTAGGCCCGAAACAACTGAAGACGGCTGCCGATGATGGGGCGGCACAGTGGCGCAGTGGTCAGCACTGCAGCCTCACAGCTCCAGGGGCCCGGGTTCGATTCTGGGTACTGCCTGTATGGAGTTTGCAAGTTCTCCCTGTGTCTGCGTGGGTTTTCTCCGGGTGCTCCGGTTTCCTCCCACAAGCCAAAAGATTTGCAGGTTGGTAGGTAAATTGACCATTATAAATTGTCACTAGTATAGGTAGGTGGTAGGGAAATATAGGGACAGGTGGGGATGTTTGGTAGGAATATGGGATTAGTGTAGGATTAGTATAAATGGGTGGTTGATGGTCGGCACAGACTCGGTGGGCCGAAGGGCCTGTTTCAGTGCTGTATCTCTAATCTAATCTAATCTAAAGGAAATCGCAGATGCACAAGAGTCCACAACTGGTGGAATGGAGAATTCTTGAAGGGTTGTAGGGTTGGACGATGTTACTGATAGGGAGGGGCGATTCCATGGAGGTATTTCAACACAGGGATGAGAATTTTGAAAAAGAGGTGTTGTTGGACTGGGAGTCAATGTAGGTCAATGTGCACAGGGATGATAGTTGAATTGGACTTGGTGTTGAGTTGAAAGATTGTGGGTTCTTCTTCTTGAAGCAATTCAGTCAAATAAAGAGTGAAGCTCTGGACCTCAGGTAATATCAAATGAAGGATGTACATTTGTCAACTTGGCAGAGATATTGAGCCATATGAAAATAATCATTTAAGAATTCCAATCCACATGAGGTTAAAGCCTCCCTATGGCATGGATCCAGAAGCTGTTTCTAGGAACAATTATGGACTGAAATTTTGAGATTTCTGCTACTCGTCTGTTCTAAACTTCAGGAAGAAGAGCTGCAGAAACATTCAGATAAAAGGGAAACAATGCCATTTACACCATATTCTCTTAGCTTCTATGACTCTTCTTGTAAAGTTATGGTGGATGAATGAGCCAATCTCCATGAAAATTCACTTGCTGTAGGTCTCCTCATCAAATTGCACAAGAGTTGGGAGCTGATGGGCTTCCCACAGACAAACATAGTTAGTGACAAAGACCCCAAGATCTGTGGTGGATTGGGGGGTGGTGGTGGCGGGGTAATATTGCATGGGAAACCCGGAAGCATGATCAGCAAGCCTTTTTAAATCAGCCATCTCATTATAATTTTATTTCTGGTTTTGTGCCCAACGCACAGCATCGGGTGTGATGAAGACATGTATGACGTGAGCTCCAGCTCCAGGATTTAAAGGGCCAATCCAAAGATGCAATTTGGACATATTGAAGTTAAGAAGAAGGGAGGAGCAACTTCAGCAATGGATTTGTGACATTCAAAGGTTTTGACCCAATTCACTAATGCCTCCCTTGATGTGCTCCTCCAGATTAGCAATCTCCTCAAAGCTTCCAATCTTACTTTTATAACACTGGATTGCTTTAAGAAGAATCATACGAACATATGAAAATGATAGGCGGGAATAGATCAGCTGGTCCACCAAGCTTGCCCACACTCATGATTGATGGCTTTTGAAATGTTGTAAAAAAAACAAATCGATTCAGTAATGTTCTTTAGGGAAGTAAACCTGCTGTCTGTTTGAATGGCGGAGCAGGCTCGATGGGCTGAATGGCCGAATGTTCCTATGTTCCTAACCTAGATATGACTCCAGTCCCAAACAAAAGTGGGTGACTCTTAATTACCTTCTGAAGTGGCCAAGCAAATCCATTTAATTGTAACAAACTTCAAGAATAAAGCCCACCATCAACTAGGGGTTGGCTATAAGTGCCAGCCTTGCTATGCCCACATGCTGAGAATGAAAAACAAAAAAAAAAGTTGGGAAGGTCCCTTGACATCTTGCTGTAATTTCCTTACCTGTGCTGAGAAAGACTTCCTGGTACGTGGTACATGAAGATATTGGCTTGTGTGCTGTTGGCCCAGTGAGCAGCCATCTTTACAACAGGGCAGATGATGAAATAGTCCCTGTAAAAACAAAATTTAAATACAGACTTTATCAGACCAACAATAGGAATATAGGACCATAAGGGGAGGCCATTTGGACCCGTTCACGTGCTTGGCACTCAAGCCAGCAACTGTTAAAGAGACCACTGGAGGTTCACACTCAAAAGTAAGTTTGAACTCTTTTATTTACCTCATTGCGCAGCTAGGATGAGCAGGTGTGCTCCTCCTGCCTCGCCATTATAGCCAGTCACTGCTCCTGCCCCCTTCTGATAACTTCCAGCTCCCATTCTGTCCTGTGGACCTCAGTTGGTTTCTGAGCTGGCTAATCTTTCTGCCCTTCATGACTGATGAACTCCCTCTGGAGCCATGAAAACACTACAAAATATGAGCTTTTGAATTTCATCTGAGCTAAATTTGACAGCAAGAGTAATGTAACCATATTTAAGCAGTTATGTGTACATTACAGTACATTTGCAGTTTTATTTATGGAACTGTGGCATGGGAGGGGAGCAAATTTATTGCCTTATTTATCTACCTTCAGTAAGGAAGCAAAACACCATTTATTTTCCTTTAAAACACTTACTTCATTGTCTCTAAGCACATCTCTTGTAAATTTATTTTCCAATTCTTTCAGTAGCTATGTTTTCCCATCCCTCGCTCCTTCCAGATGGCAGCCCGCTTTCGATCAAGATCACAAGATACTTAGGATGAGAAAAGCCATTTGGGGCATCTTAATCTATCCATCCTGAACAATCCCCCCCATTGCTGCGTCCGATTGTTTCTTAAATGATTTTATCTCTACAACTTTCCCTGAAGTACTGATCAGCCCATTTTCCAAATAAACTCTCGTGGTGCAGATTCTCTTGCCTGCTGGGAGCAAATATTAGGAAATCAATGCTTCCTGTGGTTTTGCATCCATAAATAGGTAAAAAGACAAAATACCGTGGATGCTGGAAATCTGAAATAAAAACAGACCTCCGTTTTATCAGACGGCAGCTTTTGGTGATGATTCTGCTATTCCCATTTGCACCTC
Source organism: Heterodontus francisci (assembly GCF_036365525.1). NCBI lineage: Eukaryota > Metazoa > Chordata > Chondrichthyes > Heterodontiformes > Heterodontidae > Heterodontus > Heterodontus francisci. Next base: position 48,432,952 of record NC_090375.1, read on the forward strand.
CTCTAGATCCATCTTTTGTTTTTTTACTTGTCCCATAACCATCCCCTTTTACATTGCACCATCTAATCTCTCCTGCCTTTGTAAAATGTGTGACATATAAAAGTGTGGTATAATAGTGAATTGGCAGCCCGTTTTACATCTCTCCATATTGTTATTTTCATTGACATGGTGATGCTCACTCAATGGTGTTTGGTAGCTTTTCCTATCTAGTGAATAACACTATTTTTGTTGATTGACATGTACTCAATTGGATATTTGGATTTATTCTTGGGATGTGAGTGTCACTGCAAAGGCTAGTATTTGTTGCCCATCCCTAATTGCTCTTGAGAAGGTGGTGGTGAGCCACCTTCTTGAACCGCTGCAGTCGTATGTAGGATAGGTACACCAAAAGTGTTGTTCCTAAAAGGGTTCCAGGATTTTGACCCAGCAACAATGAAGGAACGGCAATATAGTTCCAAGTCAGGGTGGTGTGAAGCGTGGAGGGGAACTTGCAGGTGGTGGTGTTCCCATGTGTCTGCTGCCCTTATTCTTCTAGGTGGCAGAGGTCACAGGTTTGGAAGGTACTGTTGAAGAAGCCTTTGTGAGCTGCTGCAGTGCATCATGTATGTGATACACACTGCTGCCTCTATGCGCCTGTGGTGGAGGGAGTGAATGTATAAGGTGGTGGATGGGGTGCAGATTAAGTGGGCTGCTTTGTCCTGGATGGTGCCAAGCTTCTTGAGTATTGTTGGAGCTGCACTCATCCAGGCAAGTGGAGAATATTCCATCATACTCCTGTCTTGTGCATTGTAGATGGCGGACAGGCTTTGGGAAGACAGGAGATGAGTTATTTGCCACAGAATTCCCAGCTTCTGACCTGCTCTTGTAGCCACAGTATTTATATGGCTGATCTAGTTAAATTTCTGATCAAGGATGACCGTTAGGATGTTGATAGTGGGGGATTCAGCAATTGAATGTCAAGAGGAGATGGTTAGATTCTCTCTTGATGGAGATGGTCATTGCCTGGCACCTGTGTGATGCAAATGTTACTTTCCACTTACATCCTGAGCCTGAGTATTGTCCAGGGGAGGCGGTGATGTAGTGGTAATATTGCTGGACTATTAAGCAGTATCTGAGGAATTGTGAATAGTACTGGACATTGTGCAATCATGAGCGAATATGCCCACTTCTGACCTTATGTTAGAGAGAAGGTCATTGATGAAGCATCTGAAGATGGTTCAGTCTAGGACACTACCCTGAGGAACTCCTGCAGTAGTGTCAGGGATCTGAGATGATGTCCTCCAATAACCACAACCATCTTCCTTTGTGCTAGGTATTACTCCAACCAGTAGAGAGGTTTCCCCCATTCCCATTGACTTTAATTTTGTTTAGGCTCCTTTGATTCCACACTCAGCCAAATGCTGGCTTGATATCAAGGGCAATCACCTTCATCTTAATTCTGGAATTCAGCTCTTTTGTCCATGTTTGGACCAAGGTTGTAATGAGGTCTGGAGACAAGTAGCCCTGTCAGAACCCAAACTGAGCATTGGTAAGCATGTCATTGGTGAGTAAGTGCCGCTTGATAGCACTGTCAACTACACTTTCTACCACATTGCTGATGATCAAGAATAGACTGATGGAACAGTATTTGGCCATATTGGACTTGTCCTATTTTTTGTAGGCCAGAATTCTAAGTATCTACCTATATGTTTCCTTTTCTCTCTTTCCTATGTGCATGTTTATTTTTATCTTGACTCCATCGCTAACCCAGAGAAAGTTGGCTGTGGATGGAAGCTTTGACATGCATTGTACAACATTGACTCAAGCAGTCCCCAAGCTACATCATACCAATGTATTTCGTTGTGAACCAGCAGAAAAAAAGAAATATTTTCATTTATGTATTAGCTTTCTGAATCAGAAATGTGCCACGAGCAGTGGTGAGTTAACTAACCAGTTAATCGTTTTTTTGATGGTGTCGTTTGAGGGAGGAATGTTGGCCCAGGCATTGGGAAAACTCTCTGTTCCTCTTTTACAACACAGAATTGTTAACAGATGGGAACTTGGTTTAATGTTACAAAAAGAAAAAAAAACGCCTCCACCAACAATGCAGCACACCACCAGCCTCAATTAGGAATTCAGGCCCCAGCATGGGGCTGAAATTTCAATCTACTCACCCAAATTTAAGAGCTCTACAAACCAAGTCAGATTGACAGAGTGATGAATGGTAGATGTAAAGTTCCCTCTGAATTTCCACCTCCCTTTTTGTGGAGAAATGGGTGATCACTGCTTGGAACCTCTCAACAGCCATGAGATTTTTTATTATGAAACTCACTGACATAGGAGGAAATCGAATTTGTATTCCTTGATGACACATACTGGTGTATCCTGAACTAGACAAACTTAAATATCCTTCAATGATTTTAACAGTCTTGGTTACTTTCAGCCAAATTTTAATATTTATAAAGTGCTCTGCTGTTAAACTTGAAAACTCTTTCATCCCCCTGAGTACCCTTTAAATGTACCATTCAAGCAGGTATTATCGGTGTAAATGATGTGCTTCAGAGAAGCACAAGACTGCAAATGTCATGGTAATGAGGGTGCACGCTGCTTCTGATTACAGCAGCATGCGAGTCTGGCCTAACTACAGACGGTATCTGAGGTGGGAAGTAAACAGTTCCAGCTGAATGGTTCTAGTGATCACCCTGTGAATCTGGTTTCCCTGCCAACAGACCCATACAGATGCCAAATACTGGGAGAAAGCCAATCGCAAGGTGAAAAAAGAACTCAGGTGACGGGAGTCCGATATGCGCTTTTTTTTCAAGCACCTTGAGTGATTTTCTGTAAATGGCAACTGCTGAACAGTCGAAGGTTAATCAGGTGTGTTGATTTTAACGTGGATATTTATTTCTTCTTCAGTGCAGTGTTATTTTTCAAAATTGTTTCCCTCATCCCATTTTCACCCGAGCTAGGTTGGGGGGAACTTTAAAGGAAGTTTGGCCCGGTGTGCTCATGGAAGGGAGGGCTGTGGCAGAGGCAGCTGATTGGATGGTCTTGATCTTAGTGACATCGAGGTCTATGAGCTCCTTGCACTTATTGTTGGAGATGATGATGCAGGAGGTAGGGGAGATGGGTTTTAGACCGGCAATTTAAAACTGGCATTTACTAGTACAGACACAAGAGGTTGAATGGCCTCCTTCTGTGCCATTCTATATTCAACCCCCCCACACCCCCCCCCCCCCCCCCCCGCCTCCAAGAACTGGTGCATTTTGGCTGTGCTATATAATATTTACAGGATGCATTGTGGCAATTCACCACAGTTATTTTGACAGCACTTACTTCCCCTGTGATCTTTACCACTGAAAAACTAGAGAAGCTAGGATATAAATCTTCTCCCTGATGGAGCTCCCTTATGCAGGGATCAACAGCAAACCCCTACCACCCCACCCCCACTCTGCAACTCCCCCTCACTAGCAGAACTTGTCAGAAATCTACGCACAATTTTCCATTAACATGATTTTCTGATAAGCATTCCCAGTATCACACGGTTCACTGAAGATAAAGATTTGGATCATGGAATCCTTCCAAATCAAACTCCAGGCCCCATACTTATTCCATTTTGTGCACTGATCAAATCTGTCAAATCATCAGTAATGCTGAAGTAACAGAGAGGACAACACTGAAGAGAGAGAATCGTTATCGATATCGGCTAACATGGGGACCAGGAGGGGAAGTTGGGTGGTCAGCAACATCCCCTCAAATCAGAGTGGTAGGTGACTTGAAGGGGAACTTGGAGGTGATATTATCAAGATATTGTTGCTTTTATCTTCATAGACCCTTAGAGCACAGAAGGAGGCCATTCTGCTGGATCTTTGGAACAGCTTTCCAATTAGTCCCATTTCCCTCCTCTTCCCCATTGGCTTGCAACTTTTCAAGTATTTGTTCAATTCACTTTTGAAAGTTACGATTGAATCTGCTTCCACAATCCTTTCAGGCAGTGCTTTCCAGGTAATCATTTGTTGCTACATTAAAAAATTCTCCTCCTTTCCTCTCTGGCTCTTTTGCCAATTACCTTCAATCAATATTTGCATATTGACCCTCCTGCCAATGGAAACACTTTTTCCATATTAACTCTATCAAAACTCCTCAAACTTAAACCCCTCTATTAAATCTCCCTTTAAATGTCTCTTCTCTAAGGAGAACAATCCTAGCTTCTCAAGGTTTTTTGGTGGTAAAGATCACAGGAGAGGGAAGTGCTGTCAAAATAACCATGATGATTGGCTGCAGTCCATCCTGTAGATATTATATATCTCAGCCTCAACATACCAGCTCTTGAGGGGTTGGATATTGCCAGTAAATGCCAGTTTTAAATTGCCAGTCTTCTTAAACCCCTCTCCCCTGTCTCCACTCAGGTTTCTACCTTGGCCACAGTACTGAAACGGCTTTTACTAAAGTGACAAATTACATCCTATGTGACTGTAACAAAAGTAAACTTTCTCTCCTCATCCTTCTCGACCTTTTTTTTTATTCATTCAAGGATTATGGGCATCACTGGCTAGGCCAGCATTTATTGCCCATCCCTAATTGCCCTTGAGAAGGTTGTGATGAGCTGCCCTTATGACCACATATTTGCACCTTCACTCAGACCAACTATTTCCATCTCCATAACATTTTCAGCCTTTTACATGGTTGACCGCACCATTCTTCTCCAATGCCTCTCCAATGTCGTCTAGCTGGGTAGGACTACACTTGCCTGGTCCATTCTTATCTGTCTGATTGGAACCAGACTATCACTTGCAATGGTTTCTCCTCTAGCTACCGCACCATTACCTCTGGTTTCCCCAAGAATCTATCTTTGATCACCTCCAATTTCTCATCTACATGCTGCCCCTCGGCAACATTATCTGAAAATACAGCTTTAGTTTTCACATGTACACTGACAGCACCCAGCTCTACCTCAACATCACCTCTCTCAAATCCTCCATTATTGCTAAACTATCAGAATGCTTAGCCGACATCCAGTGCTGGATGAGAGAAAACTTCCTCCAATTAAACATTGGGAAGACTGAAGCCATTGTTTTTGGTCCCCACTCCATGCTCCATTCCCTAGCTACCAACTTCATCCCTCTCTTTGGTAACTGTCTGTGACTAAACCAAGCTGTTCACAACCTTGGTGTCATAATTGACCCTGAGATGAGTTTTTGACCACATATTTGCGCCTTCACTCAGACCACTTATTTTCATCTCTATAATATTGCCCGACTTTGCCCATGCCTCAGCTCAACTGCTGCTGAAACCCTCATTCATGCCTTTGTTACCTCTAGATTTGACTTTTCCAATGCACTTCTGGCTGGTCTCCCACATTCTGCCCTCCATAAACTTGCGATCATCCAAACCTCTGTTGCCTGTGTCCTTATTTGCAGAAAGTCCCGTTCACCTATCTATCACCCATGTGCTCACTGCCCTATATTGGCTCCTGGTGAAGCAAAGTTAAAGACGCTATATAAATATACATTGTTGTTGTTGCAAACTACTCTATCCTGAATAGCTTTGAGCTTCAAGTACGGTTACAGTTCATCCATTTATATGAGTGGTGAGTACTCCATCACATTCCTGATTTGAGGCTTGTATACAATGAAGAGGGTATGACAGGTCAGGAGGTGGGTCACTTGTTGCAGAATATCCTACCTCTAATATTCAGGGATGGTAGTTCTGTGGAAGATTGGGGGAGATGTCCTGGCTTTCCCTTGTTCAAGAAGGTCATTACCTGGCACATGTGAAATTAATGTTATCAAAGTCCTGCTGTAGGCTGCCTTGGCATGCTTCATTATTAGGGAAGTTGTGAATTGAGCTGATCACTTTAGAATTAGCAGAAAACAGACCCACTCTTGACCTTATGCTGCAGAGAAGGTCATTGATGAAGCAGCTGAAGACAGTTGGGGCAAAGTCTCTTCCCTGAGGAACTCCTTCAGTGATGCCCTGGGGTTGCAATATTTGACCTCTGACAACCACAATTATCTTTCTTTGTTTCAGGTCTAGACTTCAGCAATTGGACTCTTCTCTTTGACTCCCATTGATAGCTTTCCTAGGGCTTTTCAATGCAATACTTGGTCAAAGCACAGCCACTCTCATCTCTCCTCTGACACTCAGCTCTTGCATCTATGTCTGGAACAAGACTGCAATGAGATCCGCAGCCAAGTGGCAGATTTCAAAGTGCTGACTGTTCGCAGTACTTTCATCAGCACAGAATGATGTTGCACTGCTTGGTAACATTTCAACTGCAACAACATTGCACAAATCTCTACCCAATAATATTCATAAAACTTTGACAAACCAGCTCTTCATTATTGGTGGGAATGTTCTATTATCAATGCCTGATCTCATCATAATTTAAAGGGATTTTTGACAGTTCACTGCCTGAAAGGATGGTAGAGGCAGAAATCCTCATTGCATTATATAAAACACTTTGTTATGCACTTGAGGTGCCATTACCTACAGGACTACCAAGAGCTGGAGGGTGGGATTCGGCTGGAAGCTCTTTTTCGGCCTGCATGAACACGATGAGCTAATGATCTCCTTCTGTGCCAGAAATCTTGCTCTGTTTTATGTTAACTGGAAATTATTTATAAGATAAGTGTATTGGAGCAATAACTAGAGCACAATATATCTCCATACCATTCGGAATGGGGTTAAGACAGCCCAACCTCATTGTTTTTAGGACCCTACATCCAGACAGTTTGGGTCGGATTCATACCTAAACCCCATATGTCAAAGTAGTGTGTTGCAAACTTTTGCTGTAGATGCAGTTTGAAGTTGAAATTTTTTTGACATGGAGAGGTGGTGGGGCATCAGGGGTCAGCCTCAGTTTAATCCTCATCGACTGCCAGTGCACAGAACATGACCTTTACCAGCTTACAATAAGAGAAATCTGCCAACCACTTCATCCACTACTATTTTCTTGGAACCGAGTATGCTTCAGACTTTAAAGCAACAGGGGAATTACAGTCAGGAGGGCCTAAACTGGGGCCCTTTACCCACATCAAACGTCTCAATGAGGTTTTGTGGCCTCCAAAATGTAAGAAAGCACGAAATGAGAGAAAAAAAAAATCTAAGCCTACTCTTTCCACAGACGATATGCAATGCATTGAATCCCATGCAGGAATATATTCTGAATAAATAGTCCTAATTGGAAAGGTCATATTTTACGAAAAGACATTTGAATATGTCTATACGTTGTATAATTGAATAATTAAATATCAGACTTCTGGTATTTTTTGACCTCATCAAGTTGAGTTCTCACATCTCTCATGGATGGGATATTATCTACTTGGACATCTGATGTCATCGTCAAGCATTCCAAAGCAAGTGATACCTTGGGTCAGATACAACTAAAGCCCCTTCTGCTCCAACAATGCACTTGAATCCCATCTTAAACAGAGTGCTATAATTGCAAGTTTAGGCTCTTGTGCATATATGAGGCACAGCAGTGTTACTTACTCCTGAAAGTGGTCTGGAACTGTTGGGGGAAAAATTGGAGAACCCTTAAAAACAGGCGCGGGGTTTGTGTTGCACAATTAATCTGCGCCTATGCCTTCCAATGCAAGCAGCACACAAACTTCATACAGACTTGTGCTGACAGCTGCGTGCAGCCCAGCTAAATGTGCTGTTGAGTGGCTGCATGCCTCAACAGAGGCCCAGTGCCATGCAAGATTAGTACCACTTAAAGTCAGCCTGCACATCTTAAAGTGAAATGCATTCTGGTTGGAGCAGGTGCCGGAAGTGGCTGGGGAAGACATTCTTAGAAGAAAAAAGAGTGACATATGGTGAAACAGGAGAGAGAATGTGCTCCAAGGTTCTCAGACGCAACACTGGAAGTTTTTGTGCAGGACATGTGCAGGAGGAAAGATGTCTTTTACCACAGGGAGCCAGGAGGCTCTTAAGACAGATATTGCGAAGGCAATGAGAGCAGACAGCCAATTGTAGTCAATGCAAGTAGTATAGCCCCAAGGACCTAGATGCATGCATAAAATTTCATCTGAAAGGCAGCAGCTCTATTAATGTAGCACTCCCTCAGTACTGTATCAAAGAAAACCCTAAGGCTTTCTATAGGTATATCAGGAATAAAAGAATGATGAGTTAGAACAGGGCCAATCAAGGATAGTAGTGGGAAGTTGTGTGCGGAATCAGAGGAGATAGGGGAAGCGTTAAATGAATATTTTTCGTCAGTATTTACAGTAGAGAAAGAAAATGTTGCCGAGGAGATTACTGAGATACAGCCTACTAGGCTAGATGGGATTGAGATTCACAAGGAGGAGGTGTTAGCAATTTTGGAAAGAGTGAAAATAGATAAGTCCCCTGGGCCAGATGGGATTTATCCTAGGATTCTCTGGGAAGCCAGGGAGGAGATTGCAGAGCCGTGGTTGTTGATCTTTATGTCGTCATTGTCGACAGGAGTAGTGCCGGAAGACTGGAGGATAGCAAATGTTGTCCCCTTGTTCAAGAAGGGGAGTAGAGACAGCCCTGGTAATTATAGACCTGTGAGCCTTACTTCGGTTGTGGGTAAAATGTTGGAAAAGGTTATAAGAGATAGGATTTATAATCATCTTGAAAAGAATAAGTTCATTTGCGTTAGTCAGCACGGTTTTGTGAAAGGTAGGTCGTGCCTCACAAACCTTATTGAGTTTTTCGAGAAGGTGACCAAACAGGTGGATGAGGGTAAAGCCGTGGATGTGGTGTATATGGATTTCAGTAAGGCGTTTGATAAGGTTCCCCACGGTAGGCTATTGCAGAAAATACGGAAGTATGGGGTTGAAGGTGATTTAGAGCTTTGGATCAGAAATTGGCTAGCTGAAAGAAGACAGAGGGTGGTGGTTGATGGCAAATGTTCATCCTGGAGTTTAGCTACTAGTGGTGTACCGCAAGGTTCTGTTTTGGGGCCACTGCTGTTTGTCATTTTTATAAATGACCTGGATGAGGGTGTAGAAGGGTGGGTTAGTAAATTTGCGGATGACACGAAGGTCGGTGGAGTTGTGGATAGTGTCGAAGGGTGTTGTAGGGTACAGAGGGACATAGATAGGCTGCAGAGCTGGGCTGAGAGATGGCAAATGGAGTTTAATGCGGAGAAGTGTGAGGTGATTCACTTTGGAAGGAGTAACAGCAATGCAGAGTACTGGGCTAATGGGAAGATTCTTGGTAGTGTAGATGAGCAGAGAGATCTTGGTGTCCAGGTACATAAATCCCTGAAAGTTGCTACCCAGGTTAATAGGGCTGTTAAGAAGGCATATGGTGTGTTAGCTTTTATTAGTAGGGGGATCGAGTTTCGGAGCCACGAGGTCATGATGCAGCTGTACAAAACTCTGGTGAGGCCGCACCTGGAGTATTGCGTGCAGTTCTGGTCACCGCATTATAGGAAGGTTGTGGAAGCTTTGGAAAGGGTGCAGAGGAGATTTACTAGGATGTTGCCTGGTATGGAAGGAAGGTCTTACGAGGAAAGGCTGAGGGACTTGGGGTTGTTTTCGTTAGAGAGAAGGAGGAGGAGAGGTGACTTAATAGAGACATACAAGATAATCAGAGGGTTAGATAGGGTGGATAGTGAGAGTCTTTTTCCTCGGATGATGATGGCAAACACGAGGGGACATAGCTTTAAGTTGAGGGGTGAAAGATATAGGACAGATGTCAGAGGTAGTTTCTTTACGCAGAGAGTAGTAGGGGCGTGGAACGCCCTGCCTGCAACAGTAGTAGACTCGCCAACTTTAAGGGCATTTAAGTGGTCATTGGATAGACATATGGATGAAAATGGAATAGTGTAGGTCAGATGGTCGGCGCAACATCGAGGGCCGAAGGGCCTGTACTGCGCTGTAATGTTCTAGTTCTACTGCTAGTTCTACTGCACTGACGTTTCAGCCTGAAGTGCATGCTCAGGTCCTGGAGTGGGACTTGAGGTCACAACCTACTGACTGGGAGCTTACAGAGCAATCACTAAGCCAAAGCAGACATGTGTATTTATTAAATGAGATTGTCATTTTTTTGCTGAATTACAGAACTCTCGGAGCTGATAACATGCTTGTGTGGAAATGAACTGACCCACTGGTAAATGCTGAAGTTGAATAAAAGGGAAGGTCTGTGATATGGTGGAGGGCAGGACAGAATTAATGATGAAAGGTTTCTTAATATAGACTGGGATAGTAATAGTGTAAAGGGTAGAGAGGAAGAGTTACTAAAGTGTGTCCAGGAGAATTTTCTACATACCCTGGTCCATTACTCACTCCAACCCTCCCCCCCACCCCACACTTGCTCAAAACCTAATACATTTCTAACTTTTCTCAGCTCTTATGAAAGGTCACAGACCTGAAACTTTAACTTTGTTTCTCTCTCCACAGATGTTGCCAGGCCTGCTGAGAGTTTCCATCCATTTCTGTTTTTATTTCAGACTTCCAGCATCCGCAGTATTTTGCTTTTGCCATTGTCAAATATTAGGCTCCAGCAGCCAATGAAGAGGGGCTCTGTGGGAATGGGAAGCATTGAGCAAGAAATAATTGCTCAGCAGAGAGTACAGAGGAGTCTTACAAGAATGTTGCCAGGGCTTGAAAATTGCAGCTATGAGGAAAGATTGGATCGGCTAGGGTTGTTTTCCCTTAGAACAGAGGAAGCTGAGGGGTGACTTAATTGAGGTGCACAAAATTATGAGGGGCCTAGATAGAGTAGACAGAAAGGACCTGTTTCCCTTAGCAGAGAGGTCAATTACCAGGGGCAACGATTTAAGGCGATTGGTAGAAGGATTAGAGAGGACTTGAAGAAAAACTTTTTCAGCCAGAGGGTAGTGTGTGTCTGGAATTCACTGCCCGGATCGGTGGTGGAGGCAGAAACCTTCAACTCATTTAAAAGGTACCTGGACATGCACCTGAAGTGCTGTAACCTGCAAGGCTATGGACCAGGTGCTGGAAGGTGGGATTAGAATGGGCGGCTACTTTTTCAGCTGGTGCAGACAAGATGGGCTGAATGGCTTCTTTCTGTGCTGTAACTTTTCTATGGTTCTAGAAACCAGGGGAGAACTGCTCAGACACTCTAGTCGTAACATGGAACCTAATTTACATCAAAGCCAGGATCCAAATGAGCCTGATGTCTGGCTTGTGCATGGATCTCAGCCTCCCTACTAACAGCATTCCCACTGGGGAGCGTTGGACACCTCGAGTGCTTTGGGCCTTCTATCCAGTCATGTGGGGAGTGGGTGCCTAATGCTCGTCAATGTACTGGAAAGACACCATCATATTATTTGCACCTGAAAGTTTTGAAAATCAGTTGATAATTAACCCACATGAGAAGACACAACTCCCCTGAAATTTTGTTAAAAGGAAGAAGTATTTGATAATTAACAATGACTTTAAAGGGGCTTCTAAGGGTGGTTTTAAAAGTGATCCTAACGTTGACTCCCTTTTTAAAACGACATCCGCCAAACAATTGTTAGATGGTGAACCTTCCTTTTTAAAAGGAGACCACATGGTGGTTCTTACTTATTAGAAGAGATTCAGATACCATCCAATCTGATTTAAGAATGGTTATGCTGACATAATTCTGTTTTTAAAGGGGTCTTGATGGTGAAACCCTCATTAAGATGAAATCTGATGGGAACATTCTCTCTTTAAAGTAGATCCTGGCTCCTTATGCCAAAGGTCTGTATCCCGGTGTTGCATAATTTAGATGAGCTAATCCATTATAACTCATTAATAATAGAGTTCTGTTGTCATTCAGGTCCCCAAGAATGAGGCATATTAATTTTGTCATATGAGCAGTGATTTTAAACTTGCTGGGAAGAAGAGAAGGCTTGTTACAAGGTCTGCCAGACACTTAGCTGAAAAACAGATGCATACTAACAGTGCTTGTGGAGACAAAGGGACCATTCCCTGACACATTCAACCAACAATGGATGTTGATCACCAGACATTAAAGGTGTAAGGAAGAGCATTCCAGCGACTGCTAAGGTGATACAATCCACAAAAGCCAGGACTAGTTAAACCAGCTGGTCACATGACTAATTGGCTGATCCAGGGTTTTTTGAACTAGCCACAGAGTTTTTAAACTCAGAGTTTGTGTTTGTTCCTGAACTGAAAATACCTCTTCTCTCCTGCTCGCCACAGCCTCTCATCTCTTTCTCATGGAACTCTAAATCCATTAAAGACACGTGAACCCCAAGAGAGAAAAGTCACCTACAACGAACAAGGTTTAAGAAGAATTCTGGACCCCAACGAAAAGCACGATCTACCTATAATGAAGGATTCTACAGTGAGCTCGAAGATCCGTAACAAAAACCTTCTTCAGAGATTGCCTCAAATTTTTCCACTTCATTTCTTCTGCTCTGTTCTGTCTCTATCTGCATGTATGTATCATGTATGCATGCTTGCGTGGGTACGTCGTGTATCCATAGGCATTAACCGAATTAGAGTTCAAGTTTAAGTTTAATAAATTTCAACCTTTCTTTTTTAAATCTAAGAAAACCTGTTTGTGCTGGTTTCTTTGCCTTATAATTGGAAAGCGGTGAACAAGGATTTACCAAGGGGAGCTGAAAACACGGTGTGTTTAAAATTAAGCCCCGTTATGGGAAGACCAGGTGAAGGCTGAGAGGGAACCATAGCCACCTTTCTCACCTGGTCTTAACACTGTTTAAATGTGATTTCTCATGCCTAAGTAAATTCCTGTCTACGTCTTTGAGCATATTATTTATTTGAACAAGTTAGGCATTTCAATTCAGGAGACTGTTCAGATAGCCATTCGACATGGGTTGGGCGTCTTGGCAGTACATCAGCAATTACTGGAATCACAGCAACTCAGGGACAAACTATAAAGAGTGAGGGAGATATCTCCAGCTCTGTAACTAATATACAGTGGAAGCCCTCTGAAAGTATCCCCACTCAGGACTTGAGCTCATTGGGTGACACTCCAGTGCAGCACTGAGCGAATGTGGCATTATCAGAGGTCCCATCTTTTGGATGAGACATTAAACCAAGCCCCTGACTGCCTCTTCTGGAGGACTTTTTGAAAGAATAGCAGGGAATTCTTCCTATGTCCACAAACAAAACCACCGAAAAGAATTCGGTCATTCAGCTTATTTTTTTTCTTAGATCTTGCTGTGTTCAAAATGGCTTCCATATCAGCAGTAATTTTGGTTCAAAGTTATACTGTATGTGAAAAGGTGCAATGTAAATATAAATCTTTCCAGTTTCTACAGCAACAGCAATGTGATTATGAAGTGTCTGGGCTGCATTTTAAGACTCTGCCGCTGAAACACGAGGCGGATGTAAAACAAATGCTGTCCGCCCGCATTGCGACCATGACACGGAGCTGCTGCGATTTCAAATGCGGTGGCTCATTTGCATGGCCGTGGCGCCTGCCCCCCGCGATGACGTGGAGGGGCAGGTGAGCCATCGCCAGCAATGGCGTCCGGCGCCAATGCGCAGGTGCCGGGGCCATTTTTAAAGGGCTTGCAGCCCTCAATGTGCATTTTAAAATTAAAGGGCCAGGGAATGTCAAGTTTTGTAAAACTGAATAAAATAGCCTAACTATTCACTCTCCCACCCCCACAATGGAATTTTGCATTCCTGCCCTTCCCCCCCCACCCCGGAATACAGATACTGAAAATTTGACCTCCCCACTCCCTCCCACCCCAAAGTTCGGTACCTTTGTCTTTACCTTTTCCCATCACACCCCCTAACCAATTTGCAGCATTGTAACCATGCACCATTCCCACCCACCCCCCTTACCGCACAGAGAAAATTACCTCCTCTCTCCTCCCCACAGGTGTTGCGCCTTGGCTTCCCGAACGGGGATTCGAAGGCGCGGCATTGTTGGCCGCCCAAATGAAAACTGGTGCAGCAATTAAAGAGGCAATGGGACCTTCATTAAATCCGGTATGCAAATTATTTTACATATGGAAATTGTGGTCCCATCGCCGAGAGGCAGGTTGGCCGCCACGAGGCCTCGCCACTGCTGCAGAGATCAGTACGGGGCCTGCCGCTGTCGGGGTCAGTGGTGGGCCCTCAACGTACCGGTCTTCATTGCCCACCCCCCCACTCCCCCGATGGCGGAGGGGCTTTAAAATCCAGCCCTCTGTTTTAGAAACCTTTTAGCTTGCTGAAGTTCTTTGAAGAAAAATAACTTTACTGAGTTGGCCTCGCCCTAACATTGACAGGGTCAAACAAGTACAATTATGATACTAATACCAGTAAGCTGTTTGAATGTTCATTATTCTATATTCCCACAAATCGTCAATATCTTTATACATCATCATAAAGCTGCCGAGAACACTGAAGCCACTTCCTCTCCCATAAAATGTGAAATCTGCTATTAGGGATTTGTACAGTCATCTTACCACTTGCTATTCCTGTTTGAAAACCACATCATTGCAAAACAATTATGATTAATATAAGAAAACCTGGCAATTACAAGGTTATTTGTCCCATCAAGCTCACTCTTTTCAGAAAATATGTATAAGTTGCCCATGTTGGATTCTACCCCAGTCATTTTTGCAATAGATATTAAACCAAGGCCCATTTATCCTTACAGGTGAATTTACAAGCTCCTATGGCACTATTCGAGGAAGAACAGGGGAGCTCTCCCTGATGTCCTGGCCAATACTAATCTCTTAACTAACATCATTAAAACAGGTTATTTGGGTTTTATCACATTGGGATCTATCTGTGTGCAAATTGGCTGCCACATTTCTTACACTAATACAGTGACTGAATTTGAAAATTACTTTATTAGTAAAAATGCTTCAGGATGTCCCGATGTTGTGAAAGGCACTATATAAATTTGTTCATCTGTCTTTCCTTCTTTCTTTCTTTCATGCGAGTATTTTCAAGTATGCGTGTGTGTGTGTATTTTGAAGCTATGTCCACAAATTCAGTGTTCACACTTCCTAACCTCTATCATCATTAACTTTTACATTATTTTCTTTAGTTCTTATAAACTCCCCTTGTTGGTCAAGGGACAAGTACTATTTTTAGCAGTGACTTCAGGGTACAGAGGCTTCTGGCCTTCATCACATAATACAGAACATAAATGGCTCCCACAAACTGACATTTCTTTAATCCACCCCAATAAGCGTTATCTGTCCGCAGTGATATTTTAAGTAATATTTGTGTGCAATACCGCAGAATTCATTTTAAATAAGATCTAAAAAATTAACGGCTCTATTAGCTTGAACCAAAACTTGCACCAAAGAAGTGATGTAATGGAATTAATACTCAAGTGATATCAATCTTTCCCACAATGCTAACAAACTTTGACTTCTGCAGAGTAAAACAGATTGTACTTTTGACAAGTAAACCACAGCAGATAGATATTCTAAATATAGCACACAACAGTCCTCCTCAGCAACACATGAGAATTTGGTGGCTTTACTGCTGGTAAGTTTTTGAAGGTAATGTTTCCCAGTTTTCACTCTTCTCAATTTTCTCTGTTCTCCTGACACATACTACAGGCTGGATTTTGGGCTAGAAGCTGGGCTACCGATGCGGGCCAAAAGCGCAGGGCAAACCCTGCCTCTGACTTTTCCTCCCTCCCCACTCCCCCGGAGTGATCATCCAGTCTTTCTATGTCAAAGTTTTAGGAGGCGGTATCCCCGTCCCTTGAAAGACTTTAAAGGGACATGAATCCCGCCTCCAAGAGCTGTTGGCCAATCAAAGGGCTGGCAGCTCAGCAGTATCAGCAGCGCCACCAGGAGCAGTGACCACTGCCGGTACTGTGGAGGCCTCAGGATCCAGGCCCATTGTTGGAATCCTGGAGAAGAGACAGGTGAGGCGGTGTTGCCATGGCCAGTCCAGAGGTCCCCATCGAGGGGAGGTGGGGGGGGGGGGGGTGGTCTTGCAGTGAGGGGGAGTGAATTGGCTCATGGTGGTTGTCCTCTGTGGGCCACAAATTGCTTCCAGAGGAGGGACCCCCAACTCCCCCCCCACCAAGTCCACAGGGAGGGCACCTCCCAGTGTGGCAGATGCCCCCCACCCCACCCTGCTAAGAACTCTGCGGTGGTGGGAAGAGGCCCTTAATTGGCCATGAATAGGCCACTTAAGGGCCTCGATTTGCCTCTGAGCAGGAAGGCCATTGTTGAACTATCCCACCCCCGGGAAAATCGCTGCATGACGCGGAGACGATGGGCCCTCCACCCCGCCACCTCCCACCCCCCCATCTGCCATGATTCTCTGTGCCTCCCTGCCTCCGATTCTGCCTCGGGGGCCCTGTAAAATCCTAGCTTATGTTTGCAAAGGCCCTAGGAGGTCTCGGCCAAGTGGCTATTCCTCACATACCTGCCAAGACTATGAGCACCTACAAGCTATTTTATAGTCAGGATGATGATTTAAGTAGGTGAAGTTTTTGTAAAAAAGACTCATGGTTGGGAAATCTAAAAGTGGGCACCATGGTGCAGCCAGTCACAGTCCACACATGCACAGGCTTTTAAGCAGGAAGGTAATTGGACAGAAACAGTCACTCACCTGTTTTTAATTCACAAGATTACTGAGAACTATAGTACACCATTGCAATAGTCCTCTCCTAACCACCTTACAAGCCCATA
This sequence comes from Heterodontus francisci, assembly GCF_036365525.1. Taxonomy (NCBI): domain Eukaryota; kingdom Metazoa; phylum Chordata; class Chondrichthyes; order Heterodontiformes; family Heterodontidae; genus Heterodontus; species Heterodontus francisci. The sequence continues at coordinate 48,449,492 of NC_090375.1, forward strand.
TAAAGTGTCTCAATTATTATTAAATTAAGCCATAACTACAAGGATGCAGGTTCCAGTACAACACTTCTTTGCATTTGACTTCTTGTTCAGCAACTATGCAGTATGAACTTGGCTTAGCTGGTAGCACTCTTGGTGGTGCGTCAAAAGGTAAGAGGTTTAAGCTCAATTCTCGGAGGTGGAACTTGTCATCTAAGCTAATGCTCTGAGTGTTCCTGTCCATGGCATTAGAATTTGAATGAAAGCCTATCAGCCTGGGCCAGTGGTTGTTAAAAACCTTGGGGCACTATTTGAAAAAGAGCAGGGAGTTCTCCTGATGACCATGCCAACATTCCTCCCTCAACCAACACCACTGAAAGAAATAGGATCAGGTATAGACCATTTGGCCCCCCACGGCTGATTGTCTGCCTCAACTCCACTTTTCCACCTACTCCCCTATCCTTTGATTCCCTGACCGACCAAAAGTCTATTTAAACTTTGAATATACACAACAATGGAACATCCACAACCCTCTGGGAGAGAATTCCAAAGATTCACAACCATCTGAGTGAAGACATTTTTCCTCATGTCAGTACTAAATGATCAACCCCTTGTCCTGATACATTGTCAAGAAAACCTGCTATGCCAAAGGGGGATTTTTTTAAACTCATCGATTGGAAACCTACATTAAACTTCTAATGAAACAAAAAAAGCTGGAATTATACAGTTAACTTTTTAAAAAAGCTGGCAGCCAAGAGGCCACCACAATTTGCATTTTAACACCTTACACATTCCAAAGCCTCAAAGAGGAGACACAGGTCTGATGAGCCTGTACCCAAAACAATGGCTTGCTCTATTGAGTGAAACAAAGGAGATTGCTTTCATTAGCAGGACATTCAAAGCCATCCTTGAACATTAACCTTGAAAGGGCCAACCCTTCCAGATGTAAACGTTAACATCCCGAGGCCCAAGAGACTGAAATTCCTAAACCTGAATCTCATTAGAAGGTTCCAGACAATACACTGAGGCAGTCATATGACCATCTCTCCATCTCTGGAAATTTCACTTGGACAAGGCAAACAAACCAGTGACTCATTCTGGGCAGAAGCCAGAAAAGCTGCCTCTCCCTCTCCCTCTCTCTCTAGAAGGCCTGGTGGGGTGTGCAAAGCCGAGCTGCTGGGTGCTGGATCCAAGATAAAGACACCAGGAGAAGAAAGCCACCTACAATTCTGCCTCCAAGAAAACCCTGAGCCAAGTGGGCCAACCACAAAGTATACTTCTATCAGCCAAAGACTTCAAGAACAAAACTTCAGCCAGAAGAGAACAGAATGACCCAACCCCACAGACTGTGTACTAATTTTTATTTTTTCTGGACTCTAATCCAACCACAGATCTATTCCTCATCACTCTGTAATTTATTTGTGTGTGTGCGTGATTCTCATGTGAGTGTGTACGTAAATGTGTAGTGTAATTTTATTATTTAATTTAGATCAGGTTTAGATTATTAAGTATGATAATCTCACCTCTTTCTTGTTTAAACTCAAGAAAACCTGTCCGATAAGATTCCCCAGCCACTGTGATTTATGGATATTCATCTCAAGGCTGTTTATGAGATTACACTGTGTACAAAATAGCTGCTGTATTTGTACTGAGAATGTGCCCTGTAGTCATAAAATCAATCATATAAACATGTAGTGCAGAAGGAGGCCATTCAGCCTATTGTGCCTGTTTCAGTTCTTTAAAAGATCTACCAAATAGTCTGACTCTCCTGCTCTTTTTTCATAACCCTGCAATTTTTTTCCTTTTCAAGTATATATCCAATTTCCTTTTGAAAGTTACAATTGAATCTACTTCCACTATCCTTTCAGGCAGTATTCTAGATCATAGCAATTCGCTGCATAAAGAAAAATCTCCTCTCCTCTGGTATTTTTGCAAATTACCTTAAAATATTAGTTTTTCTGTTTTTACCATTTTCAACCTGTCATCCCTTTTTTGACTGCCATACTTGAATTTGAAATGGTGTTCATAACCCACTTTGCAATTTGCTATTTTATGTACCTCTATAAAGCCAATTCTTAGCCAACTCCTATTAAAAGTGACAACCCAAGTTTCTCTTGCTTTTCTTCATAGCACTCTTTCAATCCACGGGATCAGTGCTGTAGCTCTCTGAATTGCTTTTGAGCTATGAGTATCTGTTATGTTTTGGTGAGTTCAGCAGAATCAGTACATAAACTGTGGTCTGACCAGAACCCTCTGCTGTTTATGACTTCCTCTGACTTGTACTCTGTTACCTTGATAGTTCAGCATTTTATAGGCTTTGCAGCTTGCTGTTCCACAATGGTTGGATATGTTGAGCTACAAATGTAGCTAAACCTCTTTCAACAGTATCCATCGCTACCGCAACACAATTCAAGAAGTACATGAAACAATCTAGTCTACATCTTTTCTTGAATCCTCTGCTCTCCCAACTCTCATCTACTACACATTCTCCCTCTCTCTACCATGTCATCAGCCATCTTATCTCCTGAAATTCATCACTAAGGTCATTTGGCTTGCTATATCTCCCCCTGCCTTCAAAAATCCTTCTCAAAACTTCCCTGTTCTATATTGTTTCTAGCCACACCCATATCCACATTTTACTGCATCTGCCATGCATTTGCCCACTGACTCAACCTGTCCAAATCACACTGGAGCTTCTCTGCATCCTCCTCACAGCTCACCTTCCCACCCAGCTTTGTGTCATCTGCAAACTTGGATATATTACATTTAATTCCCTCATCTATATCATTAATACAGCTGTTTTATTTTTGTGCCAGACAGGAATGAACAATTGTTGTAATTCATCCATGAGCTCTTTAACTGCTAGCCATTGCCTATCCACTGTCAACCCTTTAAGTAACGTTCCCCAATCTATCATAGCCAACTCGCAGCTCATACCTTCATAGTTTCCTTTATTTAGATTCAGGACCCTGGTTTCGGAATCAACTCTCTCACTCTCCATCTTAATGAAGATTTCTATCATGTTACTATCATGGACTGCAGTGGTTCAAGAAGGCCTTACACCACCTCCTTCTCAGGGGCAATTAGGGATGGGCAATAAATACTGGCCTTGCCAGCAACGCCCACACTATGTTACTGAATTTTAAAATATCTCATTCACTGCCACTCCTACTATTCAACCACAGATGTTCAATCATCATTTAAAATATGCCAAAACATGTCGAGAGCCACCAAAATAACTATCAGACTTCTATTTCACCAGCTCTATGCTGAAGAAAGTTGTCAAGTTCCTTTTCTGCACTTAAAGAAGCTTATTTACTAAAACATTTAAATATTTATTCTTGGAATGTGGGCCTTGCTGGCATTGCCATTATATATTGGCCTTGAGAAGCTGGTGGTGGGCCTTCTTCGTGAATCCTGCAGTTCATCTGCGAACTAAAGTCAATAAACTCTACTTGTTTGATGTTTAGACTTCAACTTAATATTTATTGTTGTAAACATTGTTGCCCAAACATTGCAGTGGTTATTTTGGAAACAGTTTTTGGAATATTATTCCATCATATCTTTAGCATAGCACCGAATAAGTCATTTGGGCAGATCCTGACTTGATGCGATAGTGTAAAACGGGTGATAGCTAGCCTGGTTTATATCTCTTCCGATTTTTATTTCCATTGATGTCAATGAAAATATAATTGGGAGAGATGTAAAATGATAATTAATAGTATTTCTGGAAAAATGGATCTTGCTGCTGGAAAATACTTTGCCGAAGACATCCAGTGATACCTCCTTCCCAAATACCTGGAGAGGGTGAAAGATCCTAAGCCTAAATTTCTGCAGGGGTTGTTTTGATCTCCCGCTGTAACTTCTGTGGGTGATTGACGGAGCCCCTGGAGAAATAACAAAAACATAATTTCTCTGGGAATTCTGCCTATCCACTACCAAGTTATGGCAGGCAATTGAGAGAATCCCTACAGCAATGTAGGGCCCCTGCATCACTGTTCCAATGTTCACCTGGCCAACATTCCTCCTTTAACCAACATCACCAGGCAGCATATTGAGGCCTAAATTCCTCAGTGTTCGAATGGAGCGTGATTCTGTTGGCATGCAGCAAGGCCAATCAGGGTCGATGCTGCTCACCAATCAGGACGTAACCAATTGTGCCCCATGTTGAGGCCCACAGGTAAGTCCAACCTACCTTTGGGGGTGTGGTGTGATCAGGACTGGTGTAGTGGAGGATGAAGAGCGGTAGCAGCGCACTGTTGTTTTGTGACGCCAGGAGGAGCACTCCTGCTCTTTTCAAATCTACAAATGAGCAAGGTTTTGGGACATTTCTTTTAAGTGGGCTTCAGTGGTCCCTTTAAGGGCCTGCTAATTCCTGGAAATACCAGTCAAAGCTTGCGCATCGCAAGCTCCAACTAGTCTAAATAAATTTACCAATCCGGGTCAGAAATAAATGCAAGGGCCTCACTTCAATATCAAAACGAGGCCTATGCTTGAGGCCACTTAAAAAGGGACCCCACCCAATTTAGTCAGAGCCCAAACTCCCCTGCCAATTGGGTGCAGGCCTGTGCCCTGCTAAACTGTTTATCACTCTCACCTATGTGGTCCTTTATTTCATAGCCAATTCTGGAGTCTTGCTGTGTACTAAATTTGGTTACATAACATCAGTCACCCCTTCTAAGTAATCCAATGTGTATTTCTGGAATGTGAAAGAATGTTACTTAAATGTAAATCTTTCTTCTATCTGAGGGTAAATTTAAAACATACATATGTCTAGATCATCTGGTGGGGGCGGGGGAGGACGTGTCATGACATGTTTTCCGGTGATTATAGCGCATTGCTACTGAAACTATTCCAGTATTTACAATAACAATATATGACATTATTCGTAAATACATTACATTAAGAGATTAGTTGACTAAAAGACACCAATTAACACAACTATCATGGTGTGAATCTTGCCTGAATAAACTTAGCACTGATGCCTCCTAGAGAAAACAAAGTTTGGAGGGAAAGGAATTTACTTTTCAATGTCCTCCCTGCTTAACCTGAAAATCAAACCTGCTAACATATAGTTTTTGTAGCAGCTTCACACAGAGTAGCATTTCATGTTTCAAGTTCCTTTTCAGCCACTCCACTATTATTAGTCGTTGCACTAGAAATCCAGAGCCTAGACTAATAATCCAGAGAACGTGAATTCAAAATTCCACCACAGCAGTTTGAGAAGTTGAAAATGGTACTGCTCCCTCCCAGGCACCAAGGAATCCCATCTATTCCTCCAGAGGCATAAGTGACCAGGCACAGTTAGTGGTAGCTCTGTACCATGAATCAACTATTAAGCAGAATGTTGCCTCAAAAAAAGCCCCACAACACTTGACAAAGCTGTTGGCAAGCCATACAGAATCCTTGGCTTTATAAATAGAGGCATAGAGTACCAAAACAAGGAAGATATGCTGAACCTTTATAAATCACTGGTTAGATTGCACTGGAGAGGGTGCAGAGGAGATTCACCAAGATGTTGCCTGGGCTGGAGCATTTTAGCTATGAAGAGAGACTGGATAGGCTAGTGTTGTTTTCCTTAGAGTAGAGAAGGCTGAGGGGGGACTTGATTGAGGTATACGAAATTATGAGGGGCATAGATAGGATAGACAGGAAGAAACTTTTCCCTTAGTGGAGGGGTCAATAACTAGGTGGCATAGATTTAAGGTAAGGGGCAGGAGGTTTAGAGGGGATTTGAGGAAAGATTTTTTCACCCAGAGGGTGGTCAGTATCTGGAACACACTGCCTGAAGGGGTGGTAAAGGCAGGAACCCTCACAACATTTAAGAAGTATTTAGATGAGCACTTGAAATGCTGTAGCATACAAGGCTACGGGACAAGTGCTGGAAAATCTGAAATAAAAACAGGAAATGCTGGAAATACTCAGCAGGACTGGCTGCAACTGTGGAGAGAGAAGCAGAGTTAACGTTTCAAGTCAGTGCCCCTTCTTCAGAACTAGCAGATAGTAGAAATGTGAAAGGTTTTAAGCAAGTAAAGCAGCGGTGGGGCAAGAGATAACAAATGAGAAGGTGTAGATAGGACAAGGTCACAGAGAATAACTGACCAGAAGTCATGGAGCAAAGGCAAACAATATGTTAATGGTGTGTTGAAAGACAAAGCATTAGTACAGATAGGGTGTTAATGGACTGAAAACTGAACAGCCACAAGCACAAATCTGAAAAAAAACAGAGGGTAGGCAAACTGAACAAACTAAAATAAAATAAAATAAACACAAGAAAATATTTTAAAAAGAAAAAAATAACTAAAAATAAAAATAAAATGGGGGGCCCGTCATGCTCTGAAATTATTGAACTCCGGCAGGTTGTAGTGTGCCTAATCGGTAAATGAGATGCTGTTCCTCGAGCTTGCGTTGATGTTCATGGAAAATGAGATTAGAATAGATAGGTGCTTGATGGCTGGCACAGACACGATGGGCCGAAGGGCCTGTTGCTGTGTTGTATAACTCTATGCCTCGATGACTCTAGATCTCAGCCAGTGTATTCTGGCTAACTTTTGGTGCCACACTTTAGGAAAGAGGTCTAGGCCTTCAAGAGAGGGCAGAGTTTTACTAGAATGGTACCAAGTAGGAGGAGTTTCAGTTATCTGGACAGACTAAGGAACTTGGGTTTGTTCTCCTTACAGCAGTGAAGGTTCTGGGCAGATTTGATAGACGTGTCCAAAATAATGAAGAATTTTGGTAGGTTAGATAGGGAGAAACTATTTCCACTGGCAAGAGAGTCAACAACCAGAGGACATATATTGAAAATAATTGACAAAAAATCCACACACGAGGAAAGAAGACATTTTTACTCATTGAGGTGTTATGATCTGAAATGTATTGCCTGAAAATTGGCAGAAACAGATTCAATAGTTATTTTCAAAAATAAATTAATTGGATATAAAGTTGAAAATGAAAAATGGGACGAGTTGGCAGTTCTTTCAGATAGCCAGCACAGGCATGATGGCCTGAATGGCCTCCTTCTGTACTGCATATTTCTATGATTCAGTCAGTTTAACATCAGTGGTAGGGAAAGTCACATGGGCAAATGTGGGTTAATTAAGGAAAGCCAGCAGGGACTTGTTAACAGAAAATCATGTTTAACTAACTTGCTGGAGTTTTTTTGAAGGCGTATCCAAGAAGGTTGATGAGGGTAATGCAGTTAATGTGGTGTACATGGACTTTCAAAAGGCATTTGATACAGTGCCACACAACAGACCTGTGAGCAAAGATTTGGCTCATGGAATAAAAGGGATGGTAGCAACATGGATATAGAATTGGCTGAGTGACAGGAAACAGAGATTAGTGGTTAATGGATGCTTCTCGGGCTGCAGGAAGGTTTGTAGTGGAGTTCCCCAGGGGTCAGTGTTGGGATGACTACTCTTCTCGCTATATATTAATGACTCAGACCTTGGTGTACAGGACACAATTTCAAAACTTGCAAATAATACAAAACTTGGAAGCATTGTGAACTGTCAGGAGGATAGTACAGAACTTCAAAAAGACCTAGACAAGCTTGTGGAATGGACATACAAGTGACCGATGAAGTTCAATATGGACAAATGTGAAGTGATTCATTTTGGTAGGAAGAACAAAGAACAGTACAGCACAAGAACAGACCATTCGGCCCTCCAAGCCTGCGCCGATCTTGATGCCTGCCTAAACTAAATTCTTCTGCACTTCCAGGGACCGTATCCCTCTATTCCCTTCCTATTCATGTATTTGTCAAGATGCCTCTTAAACGTCATTATCGTACCTGCTTCCACCATCTCCCCCGGCAGCGTGTTCCAGGCACTCACCACCCTCTGTGGAAAGAACTTGCCTCACACATCCCCTCTAAGCTTTGCCCCTCGCACCTTAAACCTATGTCCCCTAGTAACTGACTCTTCCACCCCGGGAAAAAGCTTCTGACTATCCACTCTGTCCATGCAGCTCATAACTTTGTAAACCTCTATCATGTCGCCCCTCCACTCGGTCGTTCCAGTGAAAACAATCCGAGTTTTTCCAACCTCTCCTCAAAGCTAATGCCCTCCAGACCAGGCAACATCCTGGTAAACCTCCTCTGTACCCTCTCCAAAGCCTCCACGTCCTTCTGGTAGTGTGGCGACCAGAATTGCACGCAATATTCTAAGTGTAGCCTAACTAAGGTTCTATACAGCTGCAACATGACTTGCCAATTTTTATACTCTATGCCCCAACCGATGAAGGCAAGCATGCCGTATGCCTTCTTGACTACCTTATCCACCTGCGTTGCCACTTTCAGTGACCTGTGGACCTGTACGCCCAGATCTCTCTGCCTGTCAATACTCCTAAGCGTTCTGCCATTTACTGTATAATTCCCACCTGCATTAGATCTTCTAAAATGCATTACCTCATATTTGTCCGGATTAAACTCCATCTGCCATTTCTCCACCCAAGTCTCCAACCGATCTATATCCTGCTGTATCCTTTGACAATCCTCATCACTATCAGCTACTCCACCAACCTTTGTGTCGTCCGCAAACTTACTAATCAGACCAGCTACATTTTCCTCCAAATCATTTATATATACTACAAAGAGCAAAGGTCCCAGCACTGATCCCTGCGGAACACCACTAGTCACATCCCTCCATTCAGAAAAGCACCCTTCCACTGCTACCTTCTGTCTTCTATGACAGAGCCAGTTCTGTATCCATCTTGCCAGCTCCCCTCTGATCCCGTGTGACTTCACCTTTTGTACCAGTCTGCAATGAGGGACCTTGTCAAAGGCTTTACTGAAGTCCATATGGACAAAATCCACTGCCCTTCCTTCATCAATCATCTTTGTCACTTCCTCAAAAAACTCAATCAAATTAGTGAGACATGACCTCCCCTTCACAAAACCATGCTGCCTCTCGCTAATAAGTTTATTTGTTTCCAAATGGGAGTAAATCCTGTCCCGAAGAATCCTCTTTAATAATTTCCCTACCACTGATGTAAGGCTCACCGGCCTATAATTTCCTGGATTATCCTTGCTACCCTTCTTAAACAAAGGAACAACATTGGCTATTCTCCAGACCTCTGGGACCTCAGCTGTAGCCAATGAGAATGCAAAGATTTCTGTCAAGGCCCCAGCAATTTCTTCCCTTGCCTCCCTTAGTATTCTGGGGTAGATCCCATCAGGACCTGGGGACCTATCTAACTTAATGCTTTGCAAGACACCTAACACCTCCTCCTTTTTGATAATGAGATGACTGAGACTATCTACACTCCCTTCTCTGTCCTTGAGTAGGCCAACCCTTTCCCTAGTTACCCTCTTGCTCTTTATATATGTATAAAAGCCTTGGGATTATCCTTAATCCTGTTTGCCAATGACTTTTCATGACCCCTTTTAGCCCTCCTGACTCCTTGCTTAAGTTCCTTTCTACTGTCTTTATATTCCTCAAGGGATTCGTCAGTTCCTAGCCTTCCAGCCCTTACAAATGCTTCCTTTTTCTTTTTGACTAGGCTCACAATATCACGTGTTATCCAAGGTTCCCGAAACTTGCCAAACTTATCCTTCTTCCTCACAGGAACATGCTGGTCCTGGATTCTAATCAACTGACATTTGAAAGACTCCCAAATGTCAGATGTTGATTTACCCTCAAACAGCCGCCCCCAATCTAAATTCTTCAGCTCCTGCCTAATATTGCCATAATGAGCCTTCCCCCAATTTAGCACCTTCACCCGAGGACTACTCTTATCCTTATCCACGACTACCTTAAAACTTATGGAATTATGGTCACTGAAACCGAAATGCTCCCCCACTGAAACTTCGACCACCTGGCCGGGCTCATTCCCCAATACCAGGTCCAGAATGGCCCCATCCCTAGTTGGACTATCTACATACTGTTTCAAGAAACCCTCCTGGATGCTCCTCACAAATACTGCCCCATCCAAGCCCCTAGCACTAAGTGAGTCCCAGTCAATATTGGGGAAGTTAAAATCACCCACCACCACAACCCTGTTACCTTTACATCTTTCCAAAATCTGTCTACATATCTGCTCCTCTACCTCCCGCTGGCTGTTGGGAGGCCTGTAGTAAACCCCCAACATCGTGACTGCACCCTTCCTATTCCTGAGCTCCACCCATATTGCCTCACTGCATGACCCCTCTGAGGTGTCCTCCCGCAGTACAGCTGTGACATTCTCCTTAACAAGTAATGCAACTCATTCACCCCTTTTACATCCCCCTCTATCCTGCCTGAAGCTTCTAAATCCTGGAACATTTAGCTGCCAATCCTGCCCTTCCCTCAACCAAGTCTCTGTAATAGCAACAACATCATAGTTCCAAGTACTAATCCAAGCTTTACGTTCATCTGCCTTACCTGTTATACTTCTTGCATTGAAACAAATGCACTTCAGACCAGCAGTCCCGCTGTTCTCCGCAACATCTCCCTGCCTGCTCTTCCTCTTAGTCTTGCTGGCCTTATTTACTAGTTCCCCTTCATTTATTTCACTTGCTGACCTACTGCTCTGGTTCCCACCCCCCTGCCACACTAGTTTAAACCCTCCTGAGTGACGCTAGCAAACCTCGCAGCCAGGATATTTGTGCCCCTCCAGTTTAGATGCAACCCGTCCTTCTTGTACAGGTCCCACCTGTCCCTGAAGAGATCCCAATGGTCCAGATACTTGAAACCCTCCCTTCTGAACCAGCTGTTCAGCCACGTGTTCAGCTGCACTATCTTCCTATTTCTAGCCTCACTGGCATGTGGCACAGGGAGTAATCCCGAGATTACAACCCTAGAGGTCCTGTCTTTTAACTTTCTGCCTAACTCTCTAAACTCCCCCTGCAGGACCTCGTCACTCTTCCTGCCTATGTCATTGGTACTGATGTGTACCACAACCTCTGGCTGTTCACCCTCCCCCTTCAGAATGCCCCCTGTCCGTTCAGAGACATGGAGAGGAAATATAAAACAAAGTGTATAATTCTAAAGGGGGTGCAGGAGCAGAGAGACCTGGGTGTATATGTTGTCAGGCACACTCTCCCAACCTGCCAAGACTGAGGCATACATGATTTCACCACATTAACATTAAAACTTAAAATTGCAAGCCCCTGACTGGCAAAACATTTGCATAGTAACTAGCAGAGTTGGAACAAGGGACAAAGGACCATGCCCTGACTCATTCAACCAACAATGGACTTTTGATCATCAGACATTGAAGGTGGGGGGAGCTAGCATTCCAGGTTGACTGCTAGGATGGCAGAATCCACAAACACAGAAGAAGTCGTCACACCAGTTTTAGTCACATGACTAGCTGGCTGTTGAGGTTTGAACTTCCAACAAGGGATTTGAACATAGAACACTCCTGGCTCCTGGTTTGAGAAGATCTCTCTCCTGTCTGCTCTCATCTTGTTTCTCACCAGCTTTGGAATCCATTGAAAACAAGTGAACCTCAAAGAGAGAAAAGTCTCCTACGTGAACAAGGTTTAAAAAGAACACTGGGCCTGATGAACAGCAAGACTACCTACAATCAAGTGAGCTCGAAGCACAGTAAACAAGAAACTCTTCTGATATTGCCTCAAACCCTTCTCTATTATATTTTCCTCTCCTCTTTTCTGTCCCTATTTGCATGTGCACATCATGTGTGCATGCTAGCGTGGGCATGTCGTATATCCATCGGCATTAACCATGTTAGAGTTTAAGTTTAAGGTTTAATAAATTTCACGTTTCTTCTTTAAACCAGAGAAAGCCTGTTTATGCTCATTTCTTTGCCTTATAATTGGAAAGCTGTGAACAAGGATTCAGCAAGGGGGAGCTCAAAACACAGTGTGTTTAAAAATAAAACCCTGTTCCAATAAGACCAGGTGAAGACAGCAAAAGACCCCTTGACACCTTTCTTACCTGGTCGTAACAATGTGCATGAGCCATTGAAGGTGGCAGGACAGGTTGACAGTGCGGTTAATAAACCGTATTGTTTCCTAGGCTTTATTAATGGGTGTATCGAGTGCACGAGAAAGGAGTTCATGTTGAACTTGTATAAGACACTAGTTCGGCCTCAGCTGGAGTACTGTGTCCAGTTCTGGGCAACACATTTAAGGAAAGATGTGAAAGCATTGGAGAGAATGCAGAAAAGATTCACAAGAATGGTTCCACGAATGAGGAACTTCATTTACAAAGATAGATTTGAGAAGTTGGGACTGTTTTCCTTCGAGAAAAGAAGGCTGAGAAGTGATTTGATAGAGGTATTCAAAATCATGAGGGGTCTGGACAGGTTAGGGAGAAACTGCTCCCACTCATGCAAAGATCAAGAATGAGAGGGCACAGATTTAAGGTAATTGTCAAAAGAAGCAAGGGTGACATGAGGAAAAACTTTTTCAGTGGTTAGGATCTGGAATGCACTGCCACGGTGTGTGGTGGAAGCAGGTTCCTTTTAAATTTATATAAATGATTTGGATGAGGGGACCAAAGGTATGGTTGCTAAATTTGTCGATGACACAAAGATATATACGAAAGTAAGTTGTGAAGAGAACATAAGAAGGCTACAAAGGGATATAGATAGGTTAAGTGAGTGGGCAAAGATCTGGCAAATGGAGTATAATGTGGGAATATGTGAAATTGTCCATTTTGGCAGGAAGAATAAAAAAGAAGCATATTATCGAAATGGTGAGAGATTGCAGAGCTCTGAGATGCAAAGGGATCTGGGTGTCCTAGTGCATGGATCACAAAAGGTTAGTATGCAGGTACAGCAAGTTATTAGGGAAGCTAATAGAATTTTATTGTTTATTGCGAGGGGAATTGAATACAAAAGTAGGGAGGTTATGCTACAGTTATACAGGGCATCGGTGAAGGATGTAAATGTGTTGGAATCAGTTCAGAGGAGGTTTACTGGACTATTACCTGGAATGGGCAGGTTGTCTTATGAGGAAAGAATGGACAGGCTAGGCTTGTATCTGCTGGAGGTTAGAAGAGTAAGAGGCGACTTGATTGAAACATATAAGATCCTGAGGAATCCTGACGGGGTGGATGTGGAAAGGATTCTTCCTCTTGTGGGAGAATCTAGAATTAATGGTCACTATTTAAAAATAAGGGGTCATCCGTTTAAGACAGTGACGAGGAGAATTTTTTTCTCTCAGAAGCGGAAGCAGAATCTTTGAATAATTTAATGAAGAGGTAGATAGATTCTTGATAAGCAAGGGGGTGAAAGGTTAATGGGGTAGGCGGGAATGTGGAGTTGAGGTTACAATCAGATTAACCATTATCTTCTTGTATGGCGGAGCAGGCTTGAGGGGCCAAATGGCCTACTCCTGCTCCTAATTTGAATGTTTGTATGTTTGTTCATATGTAGGTTCAATCAAGGCATTCAAAAGGCAATTAGATAGTTACCTGAAAGAAATGAATGTACAGGGTAATGTGGAGAAGGGGGGGAAATGGCACTCAGTGAATTGCTCACTCGGAGAACTGATGTGGACACGATGGACCGAATGGCCTCCTTCTGTGCTGTAGCGATTCTGCGATTCTATGAATTGTGATCTGACCCTAGCACAGCCAAAAATAAATAAAACTCATATATGCAATATAGGCAATTTAAGTACTGTCAGTTCTAGAGATTTCATCAGCTTTTTAAAATATGTCTGTGGTAAGTCTAAACCTATCACTTAAAAGAATGTGAGATCTCTGAGATCACTGTTTGTATTTGTATCTGAGAGGATCTAAACCTTGAAACTGGCTCCACACACTGTTTCCAGGCCAGGAGGCCTGGCCAGCATAACGTGTTGTGCTTTCTGATGTGGTTATAGCTCAATATAAAATGTTTGGGGAACATTCGATGCTGTATTGTCTAGAAAAGATGAAATCATAAACAGAGTGAAGACATGCGTCTCCATTTTAAGGGAGGTACATTTTCAGGCAAGGCTCAGTAAAGCCTGGCTTGGGTATAAAATGAAAACCCGACCTGGGCCCGACCCAACAACAGCCAACCTGAACCCAACCCGAGCCAGAGTCCTATAATTTTTTTAAATGCCCGACCCAACCCGACCCGACCCGTACTCGACACGTATTCGGGTTTGGTCGGGTAGCCAGGCTTTAGACCAGTGATCGAGTACAGGTGCCAGTTGTTGATGTACCTTTGTTCAATTAACATTATAAAGTTTAAAAAGAAACAAACACTGATTTCAAACAGGCGAAGGTGCCGCGACCCTGAGCACTTGCGGGAAAAGAAGTATCCACTTCAGGAAATCATGCAATGTAACAAACATTGAACTGTATCAAATTCCGATATCATTAACAAAAAAAAAATCTCCGCGGAGAACTCAGGTTGGAAAGTTTAACCTCCCTATTTCCAGATAATTTTAAATCCTTGGGCCAAGTATAGATTGAAGCAAGAGCTGAGTTGATGTTTCTGTACTTATTGCAGTTACCGGTATCTTCCCCGGGCTTGTCAGTTTCTCCCGGACTTGATAGATCACCGAGTGTAAAGGGGTTGGGTTAATTTCACTCGGGTGCTTTATGTCGGAACTTGTAGTTGTTTCTTTCCCCTTCCTTTCCCCCCACTTTTCTCACCTCTGATTTCTGTTTGTCTTGATCTCTGTTCATGTCCAGCCCGACCCGATCCGAGCCCGAATTTTGGAACTGGAAGAGAGACCCGACCCGACTCGAGCCCGACACATGTCGTCGGGTCCCGTCAGGTTTGGGTCAGGTAGCCATACTCTAAGGCATAGTTCCTGGAAACATAATAGAGCAAGAAATGGCTCCTCCTGTAGATCACTTAGTGCAGCTGTACTACTTATAGCTCCACAGCAAGGCTATCCAAGCTTCCAGTCTTTGTGAGTCACATGGGTCTATAACATAGATCCTCAGGAATCATATAAAGTTTAAACCCATGCTCCAATTAATTTACATATTTCTCTAGTTGCTAACAAGAAGACATTGCATTTTTATAGTGCCTTTCACAACCTCAGGACATCCTGACGCACTTTACAGCCAATCAAAGCTTTTTGAAGTGCAGTCACCATTCACAGAATCATAGAAATTTACGATACAGAAGGAGGCTATTCAGCCTATCATGCCTGTGCTGGCCGAAAAGAATTATTCAGCCTAATCCCACTGTCCCAGCTCTTGGTCCATAGCCCTGTAGGTTACAACATTTAAGTGCACATCCAAGTACTTTTCAATTTCAACAAGGGGGCTGAGCTTTGTGGAGGAGTTGGAAGTCCCAGGCCAGGGCTGAAAGTGACAGGCGGAGGGAGCTGGGTAGTATTTTGCCAATGGTGGCCAATTAAGTGGCTGTCACTGAGACCACCATTCAACTAAGGATAGTGGCCTGCCCCAAGAGCCACTAGCCAAATCAGAGGGCCGGCAGCTTTGCAGCCCTCGCAGCAGTGGCCAGTGCTGAGGCTGCAGCTTCAGGGAGTGGGCAACTCAATGGTGGGGTGCCCATGGAGAGGGTTACGTAGTCATAGAAGCTGGGGCCAATAGGGATGGTGCGAGGGGAGGGGTTGGGTGAGGTCCAGTGCTAGCAGCGGCGACAAATGTGGTGCAGCCACTGCAGCTAGGGACCCCTTCTGTGATACATAAAGTTCCCATAAAAGAGGGCCCAATACCCCGGAGCCTGTTGGGAGGCTGCCATGTGGCAGTGGGCCCTCCCAACGTGGGAAAAATGCCCACGGAAGCAGGAAGTGGCCCTTAAAACATCCCTTAAGTGGCTCAATTGATCACCCAGTGGGCAGCTAATCCATCAATTTTCCCATTGCTGACAATATGGCACGGAAAAGGGAAGACATCGGGCTCACTTCCTGCCTCCTCACCTATCCCCAAAGAGCCCAGAAAATTCCAACCAGGGTTACCAATCTTTCAGGCAATGGGTTCCAGATCCCCACCACTCTGTTGGTGAAAGAATTCTCCTCAACTTCCCTCTAACCCTTCTACCAATTACTTTAAATCTATGTTCCCTGGTTATTGACCTCTCTGCTGTAGGAAATAGGTCCTTCCTATCCACTAAAATAAAAGCAAAATACTGTGGATGCTGGAAATCTGAAATAAAAACAGAAGGTGCTGGAACTACTCAGCAGGTCAGGCAGTATCTGTGGAGAGAGAAGCAGAGTTAACGTTTCAGGTCGGTGACCTTTCATCAGAACAGGTTAGAAATGTAATAGGTTTTAAGCAAGTAAAGTGGGGATGGGGGAAAAGGGTTAGGACAGAGGGCCAGAGAGATTAACTGACAGGGAGGTCGTGGGGCAAAGGCAAAGAGAGTGTGCTGATGATGTGGTGAAAGACAAAGCGTTAGTGCAGAGAGTTCATGACAGAATAGTGAACCACCCTAGCCAAAAGCACAAACATGAAAAAAAACAGCAAGACAGGCACATGGTAAAAAACTGATAAAATAAAATAAAAATAAAAAGGACCAGTCATGCTCTGAAAATATTGAACTCAATGTTCAGACTGGTGGGCTGTAGCGTGCCTAATCAGTAAATGAGATGCTGTTCCTCGAGCTTAATTTGATGTTCTCTGGAACACTGCAGCAAGCCCAGGACAGAGATGTGGGCATGAGAGCAGGGGTGTGTGTTGAAATGGCCAGCAACTGGAAGCGCGGGGTCATGTTTTCGGACTGAGCAGAGGTGTTCCGCAAAGCGGTCACCCAATCTGCATTTGGTCTCCCCAATGTAGAGACCGCATTGTGAGCAGCGAATACAGTATAATAAATTGAAAGTACAAGTAAATCGCTGCTTCACCTGAAAGGAGTGTTTGGGCTTTGGAAAGTGAGGAGAGAGGAGGTAAAAGGGCAGGTATTACACCTGCTGCAATTGCATGGGAAGGTGCCGTGGGAAGGGTCGAGGTGTCGGGGGTAATGGAGGAGTGGACCAGGAACGCGGGAACTGATTTTATACCTATGGATATTGAAATCTGGCAACCAAAATTGCACTGAAGCTCAGATAAGAGATGCAAAAGGTATCTGTGTGTTGAAGTATGAAATATCCTATGTGACAATGTTTACTCACCCCTTCCCCTTAAAAGCCCCCTAAAACTGTCAAGGACGTGAGTGAAAGATTATCTATGCTCTGCACAGTGTTCTTACCGTGTAGCATTCTCCAAAGCCCTTGAGAAGGCAGAGTAGTCAGCCAGCGCGTGCTGTAGTGAGTAAAACCAGGTCGTAGCGTCCTTGATGAGTGAGTTTGAACTTTCTCCTCCCAGCGCATTCTGAAGAGCTTGATAGAAAGCTGTTTTACTCTCTGATTTTCCAGCAGGTACTTCAAACTTCTGAACAATGCAAACAACAACAAAAAGTGTTTGTACAATTTATCAGTCTTCTCAAAATATAATTGGACATTTGAAAAGGATTCGAGTTTTGTGCTCATCGAGCTGAGGGATGTCACGCACTGAGTTTTGAAAATGCAAACAAATGGAATTGAACCATATGGATTCCTCCCTGATCACTACAGCACCTTGGACCATTTTTTCTCTGTTATGAGATGGCAAGTGAGCTTGTTGTGATTAACCTGTCCTGGGAAATGTACGTCTGTGGACACCAGATGAGGGCGAGATCAGGGGCGGCTCACCCACTGGCCAGATATCCTGCTGATGTCTGGGCTCAAGCATGAAGAACTACTTGGGTGGGGTACCTCAGCAAGGAGTCAATGTCCAAGGAGAAGAGAAAAGGGGTGGAAGTAGGCAAACTGTTGTCTCGCTCAATCTCCTTCAGCAATCGAAGAACGGAGGAACTGACTACACAGGAGGTAAAGTGCCCACGGCCTGTTAACACCAAAGGCTGCGCATGTGCATCATTTAAATCAGAAAAGAAAAAGAAAGAAAAATTGCATTTATATGGTGCCTTTCATGACATTAAGATGCCCTAAAGCACTTTAAACCAATAAAATACATTTGAGGGTCGCAACTCCATCAGTGGAGCCTTTCCACAGGAAGGATGTGTTTAATCAGAGGGGAAGTCACATCCCGTTTTGGCAACAGTCAGGAATGTAGCTTCCTAATTTTTTTTCTTGTGAATCTCGAGCAAATATAGAAAAAAACTTCTGTGAACCTTGGGTCTCATTATTCTTGGCAAGATAATAACACCCAAGGTCGGCTTTTGCGCATCTCCGATTCAGAGCAGCAGAGGTCACCCAGTGGTCCTCCCAGCTGCAGGAAGTATATTGTACAGGAAGATCAAAACGAGCAAGGAGGGAGAAAGAAAACTCCAAAATAAACAAATACAGTAGGAAGCTGTCATTGAAACAGCACCTCTAAGCAAAATGGGGGACACTTCCTAGAAGGTTCTGTTTGACAGAAAACCTCTGAAGTTCCCATTACACTGAGTTTCACATCGGATTTAGAATAAACAACACTAACTTACAAACTTACATGACAATTTTTAAAAAAAAAGAACTGATACTGCTTTCTTTGGCACACAGCCACCAACCCATCTGCTTTGCCATTAAGGTGACCTTTAGGCTTCTGGCATGTTCTGAGATATTTGATGCTTTGGGTGACTGTTTTTAGTTGATTAAAACTTATGCACTGTAGCATTGAAATAAATAGTAATACTACAATAATATATCTTCTTAAACATTAGGATAGCAACATTATTGGAACACTTCACTAAACTACATTGTTACGAAAGTGTCTCTGTTATGTTAAATATATTTTTTGAGTTCATTTTTGAAAGATTGAAGAAATGTTAAACTTTAGGGTTTAAAACGGGGTCATGTAAAGGCCACTTGACTTTGAAAAAACAATCCCTGGAAATGTTTTTTAGAAGGGGCACTGGGAGGTCCTGTGAGGAAAATAAGCCTTTCTGGGATATCACTTGACTTCCGGGAAACCACCTGACTTCCAGCTCAATAAACAACAGAGAATTTTGGACACCTGGCGAAGTTGTTTACAAAGAAGTGACAGATCAAGATTGATTGAGGTCAAAAGGTTGACCTCCTGTTGTTGGTTTCGCTTTTGAATTGTTTTAAGTTAGGGTTGAATTGTATAATAAGAGAGAGAACTTCCAAGGAGAGAAGAGAATTCCCAAGGAAGGAGAGAAGATCACCACCCAGCTCAGCGTTCCAGCACCTCTCTAAAAGACCCTGACAAGTCCACCTGTCAACTCATCTCATCTCCTGTCTTTGAAGAAAAGCCTGCTAAATTCATTCTCAACACTACCTGAAAAGATCTGTACTAAAAGATCCCAGTGATCAGTCTATGTATACTTGAAGGCTAGACTGTATGCTATATCTCTTCTGTTTTTTCTTCAAGAATGAGCAAGTATTCAGCCTAAGTGGTTTTTGTCTTTTTTTTTGTAACAGAGCTCTAAACAACAATCCCTTTATTTTTCTAGTTAACCAGTGCATGTGCGTGAGTGTGAGGGGCTAAGGTAAAAAGGGAACTTTAATATTTCAATCTGCATGTTTATGTATTTCCTCATTACTGGTTAAGACTTGTTTTATAATAAACTGAAAATTTTGTTGTTTACTAAAGAAACCTGTTTGGAGTGTTTTATTCTGCGATAAAAAGAGTCTATGATTGACCATATCAGTAAGTGGAAAAAAAATGTAATATATGTTGTGACATGTGGAGAAGTGCAGCTAGAATAAACAGTGCACTCCTCCTGCCTCGGTCATAACAACATCTACTTTAAATAAAAATAACAGATAAATACTTGGTATTTTCTCATTCAATATTTATCTGTGTCCTTTTTTTATTTTCATCAAATAGGACAATGGGAGCTTTTTTGTTTATCTGAGAGAGTCCATTATATCTGTTTCTTACTTTTAGGGCAAGGGAAAATTTTGTAGCTTTTGCAAATTTCAATGGGCTGATTTTTTTTAGCAATGCCTGAGGTCCTGTCAGTAGGACCGGAAGCAGTTGGCACTGCTGTTTGGGTTTATAAAGCTCTGGTTATGACCCGAAAGGAATATTGTGTCCAGTGGTCACCACACTTTAGGAAAGAGGTAAGTGTCCTTGAGAGGATGCAGAGGAGATTTACCAGAATGGTTTCAGGGATGAGGGATTTTAGCTACAAAGTTAGGTTGGAAAAGCTGGGTTTGTTCTCCTTAGGGCAAAGGAGATTGAGGGGTGATTCAATAGAAGTGTGCAAGATTATGTCAGGCATAGATACCACCCTCCAGTCTGAACAAAGAACAGTACAGCACAGGAACAGGCCATTAGGCTCTCCAAGCCTGCGCCGATCTTGATGCCTGCCTAAACTAACACCTTCTGCACTTCTGGGGCCCATATCCCTCTATTCCCTTCCTAGTCATGTATTTGTCAAGATGTCTCTTAAACGTCGCTATCGTATCTGCTTCCACCACCTCCCCTGGCAGCAAGTTCCAGGCACTCACCACCCTCTGTGTAAAAAAAACTTGCCTCGCACATCCCCTCTAAACTTTGCCCCTCGCACCTTAAACCTATGTCCCCTAGTAACTGACTCTTCCACCCCAGGAAAAAGCTTCTGACTATCCACTCTGTCCATGCCGCTCATAACTTTGTAAACCTCTATCATGTCGCCCCTCCACTCGGTCGTTCCAGTGAAAACAATCCGAGTTTTTCCAACCTCTCCTCATAGCTAATGCCCTCCAGAACAGGCAACATCCTGGTAAACCTCCTCTGTACCCTCTCCAAAGCCTCCACGTCCTTCTGGTAGTGTGGCGACCAGAATTGCACACAATATTCTAAGTGTGGCCTAACTAAGGTTCTGTACAGCTGCAACATGACTTGCCAATTTTTATACTCTATGCCCCGACCGATGAAGGCAAGCATGCCGTATGCCATCTTGACTACCTTATCCACCTGCGTTGCCACTTTCAGTGACCTGTGGACCTGTACGCCCAGATCTCTCTGCCTGTCAATACTCCTAAGGGTTCTGCCATTTACTGTATACCTCCCACCTGCATTGGACCTTCCAAAATGCATTACCTCACATTTGTCCGGATTAAACTCCATCTGCCATTTCTCCGCCCAAGTCTCCAACCGATCGATATCCTGCTGTATCCTCTAACAATCCGCATTATCTGCAACTCCACCAACCTTTGTGTCATCCGTAAACTTACTAATCAGACCAGCTACATTTTCCTCCAAATCATTTATATATACGACAAAGAGCAAAGGTCCCAGCACTGATCCCTGCGGAACACCACTAGTCACATCCCTCCATTCAGAAAAACACCCATCCACTGATACCCTCTGTCTTCTATGACAGCCAGTTCTGTATCCATCTTGCCAGCTCACCTCTGATCCCATGTGACTTCACCTTTTGTACCAGTCTGCCATGCGGGACCTTGTCAAAGGCTTTACTAAAGTATATATAAATAACATCCACTGCCCTTCCTTCATCAATCATCTTCGTCACTTCCTCAAAAAACTCAATCAAATTAATAAGACACGACCTCCCCTTCACAAAACCATGCTGTCTCTCGCTAATAAGTTCATTTGTTTCCAAATGGGAGTAAACCCTGTCCCGAATAATCCTCTCTAATAGTTTCCCTACCACTGACGTAAGGCTCACCGGCCTATAATTTCTTGGATTATCCTTGCCACCCTTCTTAAACAAAGGAACAACATTGGCTATTCTCCAGTCCTCTGGGACCTCACATGTAGCCAATGAGGATGCAAAGATTTCTGTCAAGGCCCCAGCAATTTCTTCCCTTGCCTCCCTCAGTATTCTGGGGTAGATCCCATCAGGCCCTGGGGACTTATCTACCTTAATGCTTTGCAAGACACCCAACACCGCCTCCTTTTTGATAATGAGATCACTGAGACTATCTGCACTCCCTTCCCTCGGCTCATCATCCACCAAGTCCTTCTCTTTGGTGAATACTGATGCAAAGTACTCATTTAGTACCTCGCCCATTTCCTCTGGCTCCACACATAGATTCCCATCTCTGTCCTTGAGTGGGCCAACCCTTTCCCTAGTTACCCTCTTGCTCTTTATATATGTATAAAAAGCCTTGGGATTTTCCTTAATCCTGTTTGCCAATGACTTTTCATGACCCCTTTTAGCCCTCCTAACTCCTTGCTTAAGTTCCTTCCTACTGTCTTTATATTCCTCAAGTGCTTCATCTGTTCCTAGCCTTCCAGCCCTTACAAATGTTTCCTTTTTCTTTTTGACTAGGCTCACAATATCCCGTGTTATCCAAGCTTCCCGAAACTTGCCAAACTTGTCTTTCTTTCTCACAGGGACATGCTGGTCCTGGATTCTAATCAGCTGACGTTTGAAAGACTCCCACATGTCAGAAGTTCATTTACCCTCAAACAGCCGCCCCCAATCTAAATTCTTCAGTTCCTGCCTAATATTGTTCCAATTAGCCTTCCCCCAATTTAGCACCTTCACCTGAGGACTACTCTTATCCTTATCCACAAGTACCTTAAAACTTATGGAATTATGGTCACTGCTCCCGAAATGCTCCGCCACTGAAACTTCGACCACCTGGCCGGGCTCATTCCCCAATACCAGGTCCAGAATGGCCCCATCCCTAGTTGGACTACCTACATATTGTTTCAGGAAGCCCTCCTGGATGCTCCTCACAAATTCTGCCCCATCCAAGCCCCTAGCACTAAGTGAGTCCCAATCAATATAGGGGAAGTTACAATCACCCACCACAACCCTGTTACCTTTACATCTTTCCAAAATCTGTCTACATATCTGCTCCTCTACCTCCCGCTGGCTGTTGGGAGGCCTGTAGTAAACCCCCAACATCGTGACTGCACCCTTCCTATTCCTGAGCTCCACCCATATTGCCTTGCTGCATGACCCCTCTGAGGTGTCCTCCCGCAGTACAGCTGTGATATTCTCCTTAACCAGTAATGCAACTCCCCCACCCCTTTTACATCCCCCTCTATCCTGCCTGAAGCTTCTAAAGCCTGGAACATTTAGCTGCCAATCCTGCCCTTCCCTCAACCAAGTCTCTGTAATAGCAACAACATCATATTTCCAAGTACTAATCCAAACTCTACGTTCATCTGCCTTACCTGTTATACTTCTCGCATTGAAACAAATGCACTTCAGACCACCAGTCCCGCTGTGCTCAGCAACATCTCCCTGCCTGCTCTTCCTCTTAGTCCTACTGGCCTTAGTTACTATTTCCTCCTCATTTATTTCACTAGCTGTCCTACTGCTCTGGTTCCCACCTCCCTGCCACACTAGTTTAAACCCTCCCGAGTGACGCTAGCAAACCTTGCAGCCAGGATATCTGCGATCCTCTAATTCTGGCCTCTTGAGCATCCCCAATTTGAAACAACCATTCACCACTACTCAGTGTTCTGTCCATTAGACAATGTCGTATCCACTCTGTTACTGTCTCGTTCATTCCATGACCATTCATTTTGCTAACTAGTCAATTATGAGGCATCATTATGACCTCCACAAATGACCCCGCCCTATCTCTACAATCTCCTCCAGCCCCACAATCCTCCACTATCTGCGATCCTCTAATTCTGGCCTCTTGAGCATCCCCAATTTGAAACGTTCCACCATTAGTGGTCATGCCTTCAAGCTGCCAAGGTCCTAACTCTGGAATTCCTTTCCTTAACCTCTCCGTTTCACTACCTCTCTTTCCTCTATGAAGATGCTCCCTAAAATGAACCTCTTTGACCAAGTTTTTGGTTGTCTAGTCGAATATCTCCTTAAGTGGCTTGGTTTCAGATGTTTGTTATTTATTCATTGGTGGGATGTGTGTGTCGCTGGCAAGGCCAGCATTTATTGCCCATTCCTAATTGCCCTTTGAGAGGGTAGTGGTGAGAGTGTCTATGCTGGTGGAAGATGTGGGGAACAATGTGACAGTGTGTCCTCTGAGGCTCCCTCTTCCTCAGAGGTGGGCAGCTGACCCACCCCCCGCAAAGTCTTTTAAGCTGTCTGCTCTTGCCTTTAACCTGTGAGATAGAGAAAATTAATTAGAGGGGGATGCACATTCCATAATGTCCTCCTTGTGAGGAGCTCAGCGTAACTTGAGGTGGACACATCAGCACTATGCCTTATGTTCGCAGAGGCTCTCTTGTGCCCATCCATTCGGCCACTCACTCTTTTGCATCTCCACTCATGCCTCATCACCTGCAATAGAATGGCTCCCGTGGTGTGATCCAAGCTCCAGTGCCTCCTCCCACATGGGGGTCAGGATCATGAGGAACGGAACACCACAGCCAGTCTTTGGCCTTTCCTTTGCATTGTGGGTTTCACTGGCTTGCGACCTCATGGCAGCTGACCTCCTCTGTGATCTCCATCCAGGCTTACTTGGTCTGGCAGGCAGATCTGCTCCTCCGGTCCCAGGCTAAGAGGACCTCCTGCCTTGCCCAAGCAGCCTGGAGGAGAACCTGCGGGGAGGCATCGCTAAACCATTGGGCCACCAGGGAACTTGCCTCTGACATTCTTGCAGGCCTTCTTTCGCTGCTCTTCCTCCCAGGCTTCTTTATGGCTGGATCTATTTAAAAGAGTACTGGCAGCCTTTAAATATGGCATCGGCACTCTCAGTGGCTGGACGCATCTTCCGCCTGCCGGCAGTTAATTGGCCAACAGCCACAGAGTACCACTCTCCAGCATGCCACCATCCAAACCAGTCAAAGTCTCCATGCAAATTTGATGAAATACTCTGTTCTTGATAGGCATTCAAAACACTTCAGCTGTGGCAGGCATCAAACCGTTCTTTCAAAGATGAGCACAGCAATAGGTCAACTAGAATTTTAAACCCAGCAGTCTCTCAGTTACAAACATTACTTCAAATTCCAGCAAACAATCATTAAGCGAGATTCAATCTTGAAGCAAATACTTCCTGGCTTGGAAGTAAAGAAAAGGAGTTTGGCAACCTTCAGCGATACAAATAGTATCCTTTAAAAAAAAAAATTCTTTTTTCCCTAGGCAATTAATTTGGCCTGGAGCTCCTTGTAGAATTTATGCTGAGAGAGAATAGACAGCTCTTTCCTTCAGCACACTTTCTGGTGAGTCTCTCAAAACAAACTGGTTCAGACTGGTTTTTGCCAGTTTTACACACAGTCAAAGCAAAACATTATACCATGTGACCTCTCTCTCCTGCTGTGGCCTAGGGTAATAAGTGCAGCTGGCACACTGTGCCTCAGAAATCCAAAACTTTCTCTCCATCTTAAAGGTATACTGTTTCAAACAGAGTCGTAAAGGCACACTGTTTTAATCCGAGGAGAAACCCGACAGGTGCCAGCTCCAATGTGCTACTCTGACAGATGCCTCCACAACTCTGATACCTTGTCCCCTTCTCCCGACTGACAATACCAGTGCCTGTTTTGTTTCACCTTCCCCATCAAGGCATGCTCGACTTCACAATGGCTGCCATTTGGAGCCAGAACTGACGTCCTGTTAGCTCACCATCTCCTTACACCTGGTGAGGCTTTGAAGCACCGTGTGTTCCCATGTACTTATAGAAAAATCAGAAAACCCAGGTAAAATAGCAGTTAACTTCTTGTTTCGATGGCTTAATTACTTGCTTGCTATGTGTAAGCGTGAGGCCCTCCCGCCATACCGGCCGCCCTTTGGAATATCCGGTTTTGACGTGAAGACGCTGGGCTTCCGTCCTGACATTTACCGTCCGGATATTCTAATACAGTCATAGAGTTGTACAGCATAGAAACAGGCCCTTCAGCCCAACGCGTCCATGCCGACCATAATGCCTTTCTATACTAATTCCACCTGCCTGCATTAATTCCATATCCCTCAATGCCTTGCTCATTCAAGTACCTGTCCAGATGCCTCTTAAATGTTGCTACTGTTCCTGCCTCCACCACCTCCTCTGGCAGCTCATTCCAGATACCCACTATTCTTTGTGTGAAAAATTTACCCCTTTGATCCCCTTTAAACCTCTTCCCTCTCACCTTAAATCTATGCCCTCTAGTTTTAGTCACCCCTAACATGGGAAACAGACTCTGGCTTTCTACCCTATCTATGCCTCTCATAATTTTATATACCTCTATCATGTCCCCTCTCAGCCTCCTTCGCTCCAGGGAAAACAGACCCAGCCTATCCAATCTCTCTTTATATCTCAAGCCCTCCAAACCAGGCAACATCCTTGTGAATCTTTTCTGCACCCTCTCTAGCTTAATCACATCTTTCCTGTAGTGCGGCGACCAGAACTGCACACAGTACTCCAAATGCAGCCTAACCAACTTTATGTACAACTGTAAAATGACATCCCAACTCTTGTACTCAATGCCTCGGCTGATGAAGGCAAGCATGCCATACGCCTTCTTCACCACCCTGTCTACCTGTGTTGTCACTTTCAGGGAACTATGTACCTTCACCCCAAGGTCTCTCTGGTCAACAACACTCCCCAGGGCCCTGCCATTCACTGTATATTTCCTGCCCTGGCTTAACTTCCCAATATGCATCACGTCGCACTTGTCCGCATTAAATTCCATTTGCCAATCCCTTGCCCACTTTCCCAGTTGATCTATATCCTGTTGTAACCTTAGACAAACTTCTTCACTGCCCACTATACCACCAATTTTAGTGTCATCTGCAAACTTACTAATCATGCCCCTTACATTTACATCCAAGTCATTTAAATATATGACAAACAACAGAGTACCCAGCACCGATCCCTACAGCACACCACCGGTCACTGGCCTCCAATCTGAAAAACAACCCTCCACTACTACCCTCTTCCTCCTATCACCAAGCCAATTTTGTATCCAATTGACTAGCTCACCCTGGATCCCATGTGTTCGAACCTTACGGACCGGCCCTACCATATGGGACCTTGTCAAAGGCCTTGCTAAAGTCCATGCAAATAACGTCCATCGCCCTGCCCTCGTCAATCCTCTTGGTCACCTCCTCAAAAAACTCAATCAAATTCGTGAGACATGATTTCTCACACACAAAGCCATGCTGACTATCCCTAATCAGACCATGCCTTTCTAAATGCATATAAATCCTGTCTCTCAGAATCCCTTCCAATAACTTTCCCACCACTGATGTAAGGCTCACTGGCCTGTAGATCCCTGGCTTATCCCTGCTGCCCTTCTTAAATAAAGGCACAACATTAGCTATCCTCCAGTCTTCCAGTACCTCACCCGTGGCTAACGATGATACAAAGATCTCTGCCAGGGCCCCAGCAATCTCCTCCCTTGCTTCCCATAGCATCCTAGGATACACCTGGTCAGGCCCTGGGGATTTATCTACCTTAATGCGCTTCAAAACCTCCAACACCTCCTCCTTTGTAATGCTGATATGTTTCAGGATATCGCTGTTCCCTCCCTTGAACTCACTAGCTTCCATGACCTTCTCCACGGTAAATATGACAAATATTCATTTAAGACCTCACCCATTTCCCGTGGCTCCACACATAGGTTACCACACTGATCCTTAAGGGGACCTACTCTCTCTCCAGCTACCCTTTTACTCTTAATATACTTATAGAATCTTTTAGGATTCTCCTTTATCTTATCTGCCAGGGAAATCTCATGGCCCCTTTTCGCCCTCCTAATTTCCTTCTTATGTGTACTCCTACATCCCTTATACTCCTCGAGGGACTCGCTTGATCCCAGCTGCCTATACCTGACATATGCCTCCTTCTTTGTCCTGACCAGATCCTCAATATCCCTCGTCAACCAAGGTTCCCTAAACTTGCCAGCCTTGCCTTTCAATCTAACAGGAACATGCCGGCCCTGAACACTTCCTATCTCACTTTTAAAAGCCTCCCACTTGCCAGACGTCCCTTTACCCGTAAACAGCCTCTCCCATTCAACTTTTCAGAGTTCCTGTCTGATGCCATCGAAATTAACTTTCCACCAATTTAGGACTTCAACTTGAGGACCAGACCATTTCCATAACTATATTGAAGCTAATAGAGTTGTGGTCACTGGTCCCAAAGTGCTCCCCCACTGTCACATCAACCACCTGCCCATCCTCATTTCCTAAGAGGAGGTCGAGTGTAGCCCCTTCTCGAGTAGGGCCATCCACATACTGCTTCAGAAAACTGTCCTGGACACACTTAACAAATTCTTCCCCATCTGATCCCTTAGCATGAAAGCAGTCCCAGTCAATATTAGGGAAGTTAAAATCACCTACTATTACAACCCTATAATTCCTACATTGTACAGCGAGCTCGTCACTGGTATCAGACCCACCGGCCGTCCATGTCTCCGCTTTAAAGATGTCGGCAAACGCGACATGAAGTCCTGTGACATTGATTACAAGTCGTGGGAGTCAGTTGCCAGTGATCGCCAGAACTGGCGGGCAGCCATAAAGGCGGGGCTAAAGTGTGGCGAGTCAAAGAGACTGAGCAGTTGACAGGAAAAAAGACAGAAGCGCAAGGGGAGAGCCAACTGTGTAACAGCCCCTACAACCAATTTTATCTGCAGCACCTGTGGAAGAGTCTGTCACTCTGGAATTGGCCTTTATAGCAACTCCAGGTGCTGCTTCACAAACCACTGACCACCTCCAGGCGCTTACCCATTGTCTCTCGAGACCAGGAGGCCAAAGAAGAAGAAGAATTCCTACACCTATCTGTGATTTCCCTACATATGTGCTCCTCCAATTCCCTCTGACTATTGGGGGTCCTATAGTATAATCCCATCAAAGTGATCACCCCTTTCTTATTTCTAAGTTTTACCCATGCGGCCTCGCTGGACGTTCCCCCCGGGATGTCCTCCTTAATCAATAGTGCAACTCCCCCTCCCCTCTTACCTCCACCTCTGTCACGCTGGAAGCATCGGTACCCCGGAACATTGAGCTGCCAGTCCTGCTCATCCCTCAACCACGTTTCCGTAATATCGCAATCCCATGTACCAATCCATGCTCTGAGTTCATCTGCCTTATCTGCAAAGCTTCTTGCATTAAAGTAAATGCAGTTTAGCCTTCCATGCTCCCTGTCCTGCCCCTGCCCCTGCCCGGCCTGCCTACTGGACTTGCTTGCTTTAACCTCTACATTTGCCTCAACTATCTCATCAGAGAGACTACTACTTTGCGTCCCACCCCCCCTGCAAGACTAGCTTAAACCCTCCTGAGTAGTACTAGCAAACCTCCCCGCAAGGATATTGGTCCTCTTCCAGTTGAGATGCAACCTGTCCCTCTTGTACAGGTCACTTCTGCACCAGAAGAGATCCCAATGATCCAAGTAGCTGAAGCCCTCCCGCCTACACCAGCTCTTCAACCACACATTCATTTGCCTTATCCTCCTATTCCTAACCTCACTAGCACGTAGCAGAGGGAGTAATCCTGAGATTACAACCCTGGAGGTCCTGCTTTTTAACCTTCTGCCTAACTCTCTATATTCACTTTGCAGGACCTCATCTCTCTTCCTGCCTATGTCGTTAGTACCAATATGGACCATGACCTCTGGCTGCTCACCCTCCCCTTTCAGAATGTCCTGCAGCCGCTCCGAGACATCCTTGACCCTAGCACCAGGGAGGCAACATTGCATCCTGAAGCCTCGTTTGCAGCCACAGAAACGCCTATCTGCACCCCTTACGATAGAATCCCCTTTCACAATAGCTCTTCCACCCCTTTTCCTCCCCTGCTGTGCAGCAGAGCCCTCCGTGGTACCACGAACTTGGCTGTTGCTGCTTTCCCCTGGGAGGTCATTCCCCCCCCAACAGTATCCAAAGCGGTATATCTGTTTGAGAGGGGGATGGCCACAGGGGACTATATCTTCTGCCTCGGGCCAGGAAAATTCAGCCCAACGTGTATCTCCCTATCCTATTGTCACAGCCAGATCCAGATCCTTGAGTCTCTCCTTATGTTGTAAGTCATGAGATCGTCAGTTGTCTTTTGAACTTGTGTGAACAAAGCTGCAGACAACTGCACTGCCTGGAAAAACGTTTCACAGGAAGTAGAAGTGATAGGTGATGTCGCATTGCGGACATTCTGTCTCAGCTTTCTGAATTGTTACAAAATATCGCTGCAGCTGCCTTCAGGTTCCTGAATATGTGTGGTATCATGTTTCACTGGTCACTGTTTCACACAAGCAGCTGGTTGGCGGGATGCAAATTAGGCTCAGGAGCTAAAAAAGCCTCAAACTGTTGCCGCTAAGAAGCAGGGTTGACACTTGTCCTGGCCCTTGCCCAGCTGAAACCTGCTGCCAGTTAATCCTCCCCCATATAATTTGTAGGACATAATTTCAAAGCAAGGAATCTTAAGATCAAGTCATAGAAATTAAGGCATATCTCTTAACTGTGTCACTGGACATTGTGTCGTATTTCACCTCCCATTTTCTTTGCTATGAATGGGAATAAACTGACATTTCTTCATTTACTTGGTTGGGAGCATGTGGCACATTAAGTTGAAGTACAACTTCACTTCTGGAAACTAGATTCAAATGTAACCCAGATGCAACAATCCTAAGTGAAATCAGTTTGGGCAGCACAAAAGCTAGCTGAAGTGGTCAAATGTCCATGGGATAAAACTGCTCATAATTCAGTGAAATTAGATTGGCAATTACACTCAGAGAAATCACTAAAATGATGGTGGAGCAAAGAGTGCTCTTCTAAGGCTGGGATTGGCCCAGACTGCAGAGATAACCTAGATCTTCATCTGACCCATCCATACATGGCTTGTGAATAGTAGTTACTGCCACTGAATGGGACATTGCGGAAATATGTTACATTTGTTCAGCACTGATATTCTTCACCTTGTAGTTACTGTATGTTTGCTCTACGTTGATTGTAATAATGATGAATTTTCTATGGACAATTGATATGAATGTAGCAACCATTTATTCAATGCAGTTCTGTACTAAGAATGTAAGAACTTGCATTTATATAGTGCCTTTCACTACCACAGGACATCCCAAAGTACATTACAGCCAATTAAATACTTTTGAAGTTACGGTTTTTAGTTACGGTTGTAATGTAATGAAACACTGCAGCCAAATGCTCCACAACAACAATATAATGATCAGATAATCTATTTTAGTGATGTTATTTGAAGGATAAATATTAGCCAAGACACCAAGGAGAACACTCCTGCTCTTCCTCAAATAGTGCCAGGCGGTCTTTAATATCTGCCGGGGCCTTGGTTTAATGTCTGATTATATCACCTCTGACAGTGCCGCCCTTCCTCAGTACTGCATTGAAGTATCAGTCTGGATTATGCATTCAAGTCTCTGAAGGGAAACTTGAACTGTCAACTGTCTAACTCAGAGGGGAGAGTGCTACCTCTGACCTAAGGCACCTTGCAATCTTTTGTTAATGTTTACCTCATGGGACTTGTGTTATATTTGCAGGTTGTGTTTTAAAACAATGGAGTGAATTTCCATTAGACTTCCCCTTGTCTGGCACTGTAACTTCAGTAAAAGTTGTTTGAAAACCCTGCTTACTGACATAAATGGGATTTCTGCTAAACTTCTGCTGAGGTTACAGTGGCAGAACTTGATAAGCCATCAGGGAATTCCCGGTAAGTGCGAGGTTGTAGAGGTTTTAAAAGAAAAAGATTACAGGAATTGGAGAATATGTATTAAAGCCAGATGAGCCAGTTTGGACAATGCCATAACTCATGGTTTATTTCAAACGGATACAATGATAAACTATTGTCTCATTCGGTCCATTATCCAGGATAACCATGGGCTGTAAGAAATTAATCGTCTCATTGTAGATAGCTAATAATATTCACCATCAATTTTTAGGAGGATGTGGGGTCCCTCATGGGGTCTGTGAAGAATATCCGAATATACTCTTGTTGATGAATTCCTGGAAGATGCAGCCACATTGTACTACAGGCCTCCAAACAGTCAGGGAGAGATAGAGGAGCAGATACGTAGGCAAATCACAGAGAGGTGTAAAAATAATAGTAGGGGATTTCAACTTCCCCAATATCCACTGGGATAGTCTTAGTGCAAAAGGTTTAAAGGGGGTGGAATCCTTAAAATGCACACAGGAGAGCTTTTTGAGCCAGCACATAGAAAGTCCTACAAGAGAAACATAGAAAATTGGAGCAGGAATAGGCCATTCAGCCCTTCGAGCCTGCACCACCATTCAATACAATCATAGCCGAACGTCCAAACTCAGTACCCTGTTCCCACTTTCTCCCCATATCCCTTGATTCTTTTAGCCCTAAGAACTATATCTAACTCTTTCTTCAATATATTTAATGATTTGGCCTCAACTTCTTTCTGTGGTAGAGAATTGCACAGGTTCACCACTCTCTGGGTGAAGAAATCCCTCCTCATCTCAGTCCTAAATGGCTCACCCCTTATCCTTAGACTGTGACCCCTGATCCTGGACTCCCCCATCATCCTTCCTGCATCTAGTCTGTCCAGTCCTGTTAGAATTTTGTAGGTTTCTATGAGATCCCCTCTCATTCTTCTAAACTCGAGCGAATGCAAGCATAATCGACCCAATCTCTCTTCATATGTCAGTCCTGCCATCCCAGTAATCAGTCTGGTGGTCAGAAGGGGCGGTACTGGACCTAATCCTAGGGAATGAAAGCGGACAAGTGGTAGAAGTGTCAGTAGGGGAGCATTTTGGGGATAGTGACCATAACTGTAAGATTTAAGGTAGTTATGGAAAATAACAAAGAGGGACTGGAAATAAAAGTACTGAATTGGGGGAAGGCCGTTTTCAATATGATAAAACAGAATCTGGCCAAAGTGAACTGGGAGCAGCTACTTGTAAGAAAGTCTACATCAGACCAGTGGGAGTCATTCAAAAAGGAAATAATGAGAGTTCAGGGCCAACATGTTCCCATAAAGGTGAAGGGTAGGACCAACAAGTCCAGGGAACCCTGGATGTCAAGGGATATAGAGGATTGGATAAGGGGAAAAAAAGGAGGCTTATGGCAGATTCAAAGCACTAAATACAGCGGCGGCACTAGAGGAGTATAGAAAGTGTAGGGGGGATACTTAAAAAGTAATTAGGAGAGTGAAGAGGGGACATGACAAAACACTGGCGGGCAAGATAAAGGAAAATCCCAAGGCGTTCTATAAGTATATTAAGGGCAAGAGAATAAGCAGGGAAAGAGTAGGGCCCATTAGGGACCAATGTGGCAATCTGTGTGTGGAGCTGGAGGACATAGGTATGGTTTTAAATGATTACTTTTCATCTGTGTTCACTATGGAGAAGGATGATGTAGGTGTAGAGATCAGAGAGGGGCATTGTGATATACTTGAACAAATTAGCATTGAAAGGGAGGAAGTATTAGCTGTTTTAGTGGGCTTAAAAGTGGATAAATCCCCAGGCCCAGATGAGATGTATCCCAGGCTGTTATGTGAGGCCAGGCAGTAGATAGCAGGGGCTCTGACACAAATTTTCAAATCCTCTCTGGCCATAGGAGAGGTCCCAGAGGACTGGAGGACAGCGAATGTGGTACCATTTTTCAAGAAGAGTAGCAGGGACAAACCAGGTAATTACAGGCCGGTGAGTCTAACATCAGTTGTAGGGAAACTATTGGAAAAATCTCTGAGGAACAGGATTAATCTCCACTTGGAGAGGCAGGGATTAATCAGGGATAGTCAGCATGGCTTTGTCAGGGTGAGATCATGTTTAATAAACTTGATTGAATTTTTCGAGGAGGTGACTAGATGTATAGATGAGGGTAAAGCAGTTGATGTAGTCTACATGGACTTCAGTAAGGCTTTTGATAAGGTCCCCCATGGGAGATTGGTTAAGAAGGTAACTGCCCATGGGATACCAGGCAATTTGGCAAATTGGATCCAAAATTGACTTAGTGGCAGGAGGCAGAGGGTGATGGTCTAGGGTTGTTTCTGCGAGTGGAAGCCTCTGACTAATAGTGTACCGCAGGGATCGGTGCTTGGACCCTTGCTGTTTGTAGTGTAGATTAATGATTTAGACGTGAACATAGGAGGTATGATCAGTAAGTTCGCAGATGACACGAAAATTGATGGTGTCGTAAATAGTGAGGAGGAAAGCCTTAGATTACAGGATGATATAGATGGGCTGGTAAGATGGGCGGAGAAATGGCAAATGGAATTTAATCCTGAGAAGTGTGAGGTGATGCATTTTGGGAGGACTAACAAGGCAAGGGAATATACAATGGATGGTAGGATCCTAGGAAGTACAGAAGGTCAGAGGGACATTGGTGTACTTGTCCATAGATCACTAAAGGCAGCAGCACAGGTAGATAAGGCGGTTAGGAAGCCAAAGGGATACTTGCATTTTATTAGCCGAGGCATAGAATATAAGAGCAGGGAGGTTATGATGGAGCTGTATAAAATGCTAGTTAGGCCACAGCTGGAGTACTGTGTACCGTTCTGGTCACCGCACTATAGGAAGGATGTGATTGCACTGGAGAGGGTGCAGAGGAGATTCACCAGGATGTTGCCTGGGCTGAAGCATTTCAGCTATGAAGAGAGACTGGATAGGCTAGCGTTGTTCCTCTTACAGCAGAGAAGGCTGAGGGAGGACCTGATTGAGATATACAAAATTATGAGGGGCAATGACAGGATAGATAGGAAGAAACTTTTTCCCTTAGTGGAGGGATTAATAACCAGGAGGCATAGATTTAAGATAAGGAGCAGGAGGTTTAGAGGGGATCTGAGGAACAACATTTTCACCCAGAGGGTGGTTGGAATCTGGAACACAGTACCTGAAGGGGTGGTAGAGGCAGGAACATTTAAGAAACATTTAGATGAGCACTTGATATGCTATAGCATACAAAACTACGGGTCAAGTGCTGGAAAATGGGATTAGAATAGATAGGTGCTTGATGGCCGACACAGACATGATGGGATAAAAGGCCTGTTTCTGTGCTGTATAACTCTATGACTCTATGACACATTGCCCTCCCCCCCACCACCCCCACCCCGGAATCATGTTCAAGAGACAGTCGGGTTTTGAGCAAAGGTCTGCACAATATAGATCTTGGCTTGGAACTGGAAGCTAAAAATATAAAAGGTCAAGGTCTGCAATTGAAGGTTGTCTGGACAGAAATGCATGCCAAAATTACAGTCACTGCAAAAAAGACACAAAGCACTTTTTTTTTTAAGAGAAGTGAGATTGAGTGAAGTAAGTGAAATTTGCATTGACTGTTCACTTACTATCTTTGAAATAATGAATTGTATCTGGCCTTGTTTTGCCAAGTGTTTCTCAATTCACCTTCAAAAGGATTGGAGAAGCACTTTAAAGGGAGATACAATATCAAGTTCAGATCACAAAGAGGTCTATTCGTTAATCATATAAGATCAGATAGTTAGATATTGGGCAGAATGGGCACAGATCAAACATGAAACGCTTAGGTTACTTACGGAAGTGATGAGCACCACTGTACCTGAGGGAATATCTAAGGCAAGAACTTACATTGTAACAGTTTTAATGTCCTGGAGTTAGCTTGTGTAACCAAAATGCAGGGCTCGTAATTTCTCTGTGAAAGAAATGGGTCTGCATGCTCTACAAAAGAGACCATTAAACAAATCTTCCCTCTGCAATATCGTGACAAAGTTGAGCACCTCCAGAATGAAGTACTCCTGTGGAGTTTAAGTTCAACTTTGAAACACATTCATTCCATTCCACTGAGCTTTTTGCAGAGCTTTGGGCCATGCGATGAAGGTCCAACAATAGAGCATTGGCAAGTTTCCCCCATTCTGAACTCTCATGGTTCTGTCAATCAGTCTGCAATGGTTCAATGCTAAAGATGTAGGATGACTTCACATGTGATTACTACATACTGTAGGGGTCAACTAATCAAAGGAAGGACATTACCACACTTAAGAAGAACTCAATAATCAAAATATTCTTCGGTATCAGGAGCTGGGTTCATGCTGAAAGGGTAATGAATTAGACTTGTTTTCTTCAGTAGAGAAAACATTTTGGGGTTGACTTTCTATGTGGTTTCTCCTGATAGTCTGCTGTAACTACAGCTGCAGACTTGCAGAAACCCCAGAGAAACAGTGCAAATGCACTTCTGCTCTTATATGGGACTTGTGTGGATTATCCTTCATATTTATTTCAGACAATCAGGAAAATCCCAAAGGATCTCAAAGCTATTTGAGTTGACCTTAAATTGTGTGCCATGGTGAAAGGTTCAAATAATAGGGTAAATTAAGGAGTAAGAAGAGAAGCCAGAGAAATTTTTTTCAAGTGAGGATTTGTGGGATTAAGTTACCAAAGAAAACCACTCAAGCAGAAAAATGGGGTTAAAGAGGAATTTAGGGTGTAGATCTTAAGAATTAGTTCTCTTAGCACAAAGCTTCAGATGATGGCAGCACATATTAGGAATTCTGTTGCGGCCATCAGGGCACCTTGTATGATTTTAAAATTAACAATAGAAATTTGTGTGGGAAGTGCTAAATTCCTAATATGTGCTCTAGTCAATCTCTTGTCAAACTCTATGCCGGGAGCTCAATTTATAGAAAATGCACCTAGAAGGTTTTGGAGAGCAAGAGATTGAAGAGTATGATGAGAGGATAGTTAGGTGGCTTGGGATCAATGAAAATGTTGGTTGGGCCTTTTCCTGAGCTCTTACTTTTCCTAGGATGTTATAATTGGAGGACAATTTGCCTAAGCTGTGGCTCATAAAAGATAATGAGCTATTTGCAAACATTTGTGCAGCAGCCCATTAAACCTCTCATTCAGTGAGTCTGAACAAAAACATACTTTATATCAAAGGGATCAATGTAACTCAATTAAGCGTACTGTACTTGGTCTGCTGACTATTAAAAACTAAATAATTAGGGAATGCTACGTGCCAGGATTCCAACTCTGTGTTTACATATCATCCAGAATTCTAGACACGAGAAGTGAATGGGTTATCGTTTGGTCTATCAGAATGTTTGCATGAGTCAGAATTATGCTTAGATCAGGCTCATGTGTGTAGATCCAGCTGGTGCTAAACTGGACAGACCCTGAAAATGGGTGTAGGCATTGTGATGCACGATTACCCAATGCCTGTTCGATGTCATGCAGGCAGCATGGTATTTTCATGGTGCCTGTTCATTATCATGATTTCAACATGTAGTTAGCAGTAACCA
Source organism: Heterodontus francisci (assembly GCF_036365525.1). Lineage (NCBI taxonomy): Eukaryota > Metazoa > Chordata > Chondrichthyes > Heterodontiformes > Heterodontidae > Heterodontus > Heterodontus francisci. Next base: position 48,486,297 of record NC_090375.1, read on the forward strand.
CTCTGTTGATTGGCTGTACGCACCAGCAGGGACCCAAAATTATTACTTGTTCACACTATTAAAGCTAGCCTGCAGCTCTTAAAGGGGAAGGTACATCATGGTTGGAACAGGTGCAGCAAGTCATTTGTGTGTTGAACCTAACCTGGGAAAAAGAGAAATATGGCTGAACCTGGGAGAGCGCGGGCACCCAGGTTTTCCAACACTGCACTGGAGATTGATTTTATTTGTGAGCCAGGACCATTTCCAGGTTCGGACCCTGTTTCTGTGTGACATCCATGTGTAGATGTGATCTTATGGGTGGCAGACAATGAATAGGCTATCTCCAGGTTTGCCATCAGGCGACAGCTGGAAGTTGGGAGGTCAACTTAAAGGGCACCTGGCAGTCAGAACAGTGGCTGCATGCAGAGTGACTGTGCTGAACACGAGGAATGACAGTGAGGAACAGGATCGAGGGATAGCATGGAAGGGAAGCCCCAAAATTCAATGACACCTCCCTTGAGGGACTGGAGGCGGTGAGGGCCCCCAGCAATATATTGTTTCCCAAGAATAGGAAAAGGAGGCCAGCTGCACTGGCAGGGACAAGAGCAGGCTGCCTCCTCTTTGGCCTCAGCCACAGGGGAGCACCATGTACAAGCTCGTGGAAAAGATCTCATAAATTGAATTAGCATCACTGAGGGTCTCACTGGCTGGCTTCATGTATTGATCTGTAAATATTATATGTTCAAATTGAATGAAGGATTGTCTGTTGGTGACCGCGTATGTGTCATGTGGGTTATTGTGATGCATTTCAAATGCATGGTTATGATCACTGTGGATTCAATAGAAGCCACAGAGGAGGGATAGAGTCTGGGCATGGGACAGGTAATGACTATGTGAAAGGTATGGTGGGGAGAACAGCTGTTGATGAAGGATTGATGGCAACACCCATTTGTGATCTCAAATGTGTCAGGATGGAAAGCCTTTAATGCAGAAGGGGCCCATCTCATGTGAATCTAGCATCGATGAAGGCCTCCCATACATCCCTGCCATGCACGTCCACCTGCTGATGTCTCAGCAGCTCCTCAGCATGGACTGGCTGTTCAGCCTGCTCATCCTCCTCCAAGGATGCCCATCGCTCATGGTCTTCATGCGACTCCAGTTCATCTCCTGTCTGCATTGCCATGTTGTGCAACGTGCTGTACACCACCACAATGTACGATACCATTGATGAGTCGTGTTGGAGGGCTCACCAGACTGAGCAAGGCACCTGAAATGCATCTTCAGGGGACCAATGGCCAGCTTGATGATTGCCCTTGTGGAGACATGGCGGGGGTTGTATCTCTCCTCTGTCTCTGACAGTGGGTTCTGCAATGGTGTTATGAGCCTTCAAAGGATATCCCTTATCACCCTGGATCCACCCACAGAAGCTCTGTGGCAGGGTGAGGCACTTAACACTGTGTCAGGATGAAAGATGCATGGCAACTACCAGGGAAACCACCTGCATGAATCTTTTGCAGTGGTTGCAAACAAACTGCATGTTGAGGAAATGGAAACCCTTCCTATTCACAAATGCCTCCACCTGCTTTGTTGGCATCTTAGAGGCTACGTGGTGTAGTCTACCACTCCCTGCACCTAAGGGAATCCTGCCATTGAGGCAAATCCTACAGCCCTCTGTGCCCGACTGGCTGCATCTCTGGAAAACTCAATGTAGTCAGATGCTTTCGCGTACAGGGCATCTGGCTCCTGCGTTATGCTGTTATGGGTGGTTGATTGTGAAATTCTGCAAATGTCCACAGCTAAGGACTGGAATGAGCCAGAAGCAAAGAAATTCAGGGCGACTGACCTTCACTACCACAGGCACTGGATGTCCACCTGCTCTTTGGGGCCTGAATTCCTCAGTCAAAAGTGTGCAGATGTCCATGACCACCTGCGTAGTTGGCTACCCGCTGCTGCCAGGCAGATAGCTTCTGCTGCTTTGAGCCTGCCTCCAGCAAATGTGCATGGAAGCGGGAATACATCTGGGAGTCAACTTGAAGTGCATCTTTCTAAAATTTCCCGCTCCTCCCATTCCACCTTCAAAGCTGCCTCCAAGGGTCTGATAAGTTTCCTCTCACTGCCAGCTGTTGGCAGTCACATTACCCAACCATATTGCACAACATTCACTGACACATTTCCTTCTCTCTTGCAGCAGAAGGTGGGGCATAACCAAAGGCAGCAGGAACTAACAGAGGGGGGCAGTCGTGCTTGCATGCTTCAACACTCATGGAGGAGATGGTGCTGGCCACTACCGCAGTGACCATTGCTGAGGCCATGGCCAGAGGAACTGAATTCATTGAAGTTGACAGTATCCTCATACCAAATCCCCTTTCTCACATTCCACTTCTCCCTCATCCCATAATCTCTTCTGATTTCGAAGCTGCAGATGTAGTAAGCATGCACCTCTTACTTACCCATCTCCCTTCTCCACAACCTTATCCTTATGTCTTTTTCATTTCAGATAACCAAGAGTTGCAAGCTGGCTTGGCACAGGAGGAAGACCAACCAAGAAGAGAGTGGTGATGAAGACACACTGTCACTTGATTTCAGACACTCAGCCACCAGCTCAGATACTGACAGTGTGCATATCCTACAGGATAGCATAGAGTGCACGTAGTGAGACACCGAGCACAGGTTAACTGCAGGCAGGGTGGGGCTAAGGATAGCACAACTAGTGGGCGAGGTTCACCAGGGGCTAAATTTTATGGGGCCCCTGGAGCCGAGCTAGGAGGTGGGGAGTGGGGCCCATCAAATTGTGACGGGAGATGGGGGGGCAGAGTGCCCGTTGCCTTCCCGTCTCACCGTAATTTAGTCAGGGGCAGGATAGGCTGACGACAGCCATCCTACCCACAGGCCAATTGAGGCTCTTAAGAGGCCTATTAACAGTCATTTATGGGCTTCTACCCACCACTGCTGGCATTAAGCCAGTGGTGGGGTTGAAGGGTGGGGGCCCCTCCACCATGCAGGGAGATCGCCCAATAAAATGAGGCTGGCTTGGATGGCGGGCCCTCTTCTGTGGGCAATCTGTGGCCCATGGAGAGCCCCCACCAGGAAACAACCCACCTACCTGGAACCACCTCTCGCCCTGTACTCAACGCCCACCCTCCAACCACCCCCAGTCTCCAGGGCCTGCCGAACTGGCCCTGGTGACCTCGCCTCACTTACCTGAGATCCAATTCTCCAGCGCTGGGCCTTGGTCTAAGGTCTGGTGCAGTACCAGCAGTGGCCGCAGCTCCCAGTGACACTGCTGATAAACTGAGCTGCTGGCCCTCTGATTGGTCAGCAGCTCTTGGAGGCAGAAGTCCCGTCTTTAAAGGAACGGAGACCTCGGTGCTCGGCTGCAAATTGGCCTGGTGCCGTAGAATCATGCTGGGCAAGGCTCCAAATGGTCAAGGTGGGAATTCCCTCACCTATTTGGCCCCATCCCAGGAGCTCCGCCGGCATCACAAAATTCAGCCCATGTTCTGCAGCAGAACACTCAGCTGAGGACTTTGATGGACCAAGCTAGAGAAGAACACTGATAGGTACACACAATGAAGTCTGACAGAAAGCCTGTGTTCAATGTCAAGGAACTGGAGCAGTCCAGCACCCACTTGGCACAAAGCTGTGGGCAGTGCTTGGGGACCATTCCTTTCCAGCATGGAAATGGTGGGCAACTCCATCAACATACTTGTGGACCCAATCATGATGTAGCATCTGATAGCTAATGTCTCAATTTCCAATGCAGCACAAAGAGCTTCCACCAAACGTCAGCGCACTGCCATGGAGGTCAGATCACTGCCATGCAAACTCAGACTGCTGCCATCTTGGCTGTGGATACCAGTGCTCAAAGGAGCTTGCGGGTTGTCTCATCAACAGACTACTAAGTTAGCTGAGGTGCCACCCCACGAGGAGTGGCAGTGGCTCAATAGAACATGGGCCTGCTGTCCTCTCTCAGGATGACAGTATTTGTCCTCCCATCACTGCCACTCCACCAGTGCCCTTGCTGTTGCATGTCAGCCAGCCAGCCCAGACTGCTGCAGCTCATCCCCAGATGGTACAGTCTCTAGCTGGGCCTTCTAGATCCAGAGCTCCTTGAGGACACCCTCCTGGGCCATCTGCAGTCTCCTCCACTGAAAGTCAGCAGCCTTCCACAAGCCACGCTGCAGCCATCAGGGTAGCACCACACAGGAGGACGATGACAGGCAAATGGAAGAGGGGCATTAAGGAAATGCACAAAGATGCTTAGTTTAAATTTGAATGCAATGTGGCATGGTTTCTTTTATAAATTTGGTTTGGATTGTTCATTTTCCATTGGGATTTATTTTTGCATTGTGGCCACATGATGGTCAGTGACAGAGCGAAGGTAAGGAGTACACAACTGTTGGTGAATGGGATTTGGGTTGAGTTACTCACATCACGCTTGAATTAGTTTTTCACATACAGCCCAGGCAAAAAGGGGCTGTCTAGGTTGTGCCCTCTCTTCTTCTGCTGCCTTCTCTTCTTCCTCCTTCTCTCCATGCTCCTGTCCCTCAGCCTGATAGGTGGTGTCAAGGGTTGTTCCCTCATGATGGCAAGGTTTTGCAGCACGCAGCATACCATTACGAAACTTGAGAGACCCACTCAGCTGCATATTGCACGGCTCCTCCAGAGCAGTTCAGGTCATAGAATCATTGCTTCTGAATGCCATGGTCTGCTCTATCACATTTCTTGAGGCAGCACAGCTCATTATATGCACACTGTGCACATATACGTGAGTTGCGAACTGCAGTCATGAGCCATATGGTCAGCAGATGTTGTCCAGTCACCCAGTAGCCACCCTTTGGTTTGCCATAATGCCAATTGCACCCTGTACCACGGGGAAGCCTGAAAACCTTTCAAGCCGTTGTGCTCATTCCGCCTGCTTGTCTCTGGCAAAAGGCAATGAAAAGAAGTTATTACCCTTTGAATAGAGAGCATCAGTGACCTCCCTTATGTAACAGGGAACAACAATTTGTGAGAATTTGGTAATATCTCCAACACCAGCCTTGAAGGAGCCAGGCATGTAAAAGTATAGCCACAATCACTTTCAGCCACTGCAGTGTGGTTCTTGCCCTGCACTGAGATTGCTTTTCTGGCTGCAGCAGTTTGCAGATTTCAGTGACAACCTCCTTTGTAAACTGTAGATGTCTCAATCATGGGTGTCGCTGAGGTTCAGGTAGGAGAATTGCTCCCTAAACACCCTAGGTGGATATGACCTCCTGCTGAGAGGCCTTCTCCCTCTCCTCCTCCTCCCTATTCTAGCAGCTTATCCTAATCTGCATGGCCTCGATATGGATATGTGGACAGAAGCTCATCTCAGGGTCAAACACAACACCAAGGTTGCAAACGATCTGGAGGGATGGAAACAGTAATCATAGAATTACATAGAATTTACAACATAGAAACAGGCCATTCAGCCCAACTGGTCTATGCTGGTGTTTATGCACCACATGAACCTCTTCCTACCATACTTCATCTAACCCTATTTTCATATCCTATTCTTTTCTCCCTCATGTGCTTATCTAACTGCTCCTTAAATTCATCTATTCTATTCGCCTCAACTACTCCAAGTGGTTGAAAATTCACATTCTAACTACTCCCTGGGCTAAGAAGTTTCTCCTGAATAGCTTACTGGATTTATTAGTGGATATCTTTTATTTGTGTCTCAGTTTTGGAATTCCCAAGTGGAAACAGCTTCCCCATATTTTCCTATTAACCCCTTCAAATTTTATAAACCTCTTTCAAAAACTAATTTGGCAAGAGGCTGAGAACCAGGATGTAGCATTAGAAATTAGAAACAAGTTGCACAAAGGATTGGAAGAGACAGATACCACTAGAGTAAGAAATAATAAAAGATTACATGGGGCCAGACTAAGAGAATACAGTAAGATATAATTCAGGTTTACAGTGCATGTATGTAAATGCTCAAATAATGATAAATAAGGTTGGTGAGTTGCAGGTGCAAATAGGAATATGATGTTGTGGCAATAATGGAGACGTGGTTCAAAAAAGGGCAGGGCTGGGTGCTAAATATTCCTGGATACAAAATGTTCAGAAAAGACAGGAAAGGAAGGAGGAGGGGTGGCAGTACTGATTAAGGATAATATTACGGTGCTGAGAGAAAGGATTTCCTCGAGGGGTCAAGGACAGAATCTATTTGGTTCGAGCTCTGAAACAGTCAAGGTGCCATTACACTACTGGGTGTAATAGGCTATCAAATAGCGGGAAAGATATAGAAGGGTGAAAGAACAATGGAGTAGTGATGATAGGGAACTTTAATTATCCTAACATAGGCTGAAATAATAATGGTGTAAGTGGGAGAAGAGTTCCTGACATGTGTTCAGGAGAATTTTTTTGACCAGTAAGTTTCCAACCCAATGCGGAAGGATGCATTGATGGATCTGGTTGTGGGGAATGAGGTGGGTCAAGTGTCAGTCGGGCGACATTTGGGAAATTGTGGAGGTTACTGGCCATAATCTTCCTATCATCCTTAGATATTGCCAGAGAACTGGAGAAATGTAAATGTTACACCCTTGTTCAAAAAGGGTGCAGGGATAAACCCAGCAACTACAGACCAGTTAGTTTAACCTCGCTGGTGGGGAAGCTTTTAGAAATGATAATTCAGGACAAAGTTAACAGTCACTTGGACAAGTGTAGATTAGTTAAGGAAAGCCAGCACAAATTTATTAAAGGCAAATAGTGTTTATCCAGCTTGATTAAGTTTTTTGAGAAGGTAACAAAGAGGTTTGATGAGGGTTGATGTGGACTTCCAAAAGGCATTTGATAAAATGCCATATAGTAGATTTGCCAGTAAAATTGTCGGCCATGGAATAAAAGGGACAGTGGCAGTATGGATACCAAGTTAACTGATTAACTCTGTGTGTGTGTGATTCTCGTCTGTGTGTGAGTGAAAGTGCAGCATAGTTTTATTATTTTATTTAGATTGGGGTTATTTTTTTTTCAGTACAATAAACTCACCTCTTTCTTGTTTAAACTCAAGAAAACATGTCCGATTGGTTATTTTACGATCAAAATAAAGGAAAAAGTAAAACACTCACTGAAGTGATAAGCACATCCACTGTTTTAAAAAGGAATAAACCCTGTTGCGGTCAAACAAGGAGAAGGACAAGAGGGGAGCCTTGTGACCCCTCCTCACCTGATCATAACAATGTCTTTTCCTTCAGTTTTAATTTTGGCCTTGTCTCTTTATTCATCCAAGGTGTTTTACTATTGGCTAGTTAATAATCCCAAAGGAATATTCTGTAAACTTTCCCATGGCCCCAAAGGCACATCAGGTAAATCTCAAGAATACCTCGATAATTTTATATCGTCTTCTATATATTCTTGGCCAGATAACTTTTTTTATGGTAAAATTTCCATGCATCCACTAATTCAGGAATCATTGTTATCCAAAGATCTTTAAATATCTGCATTGATCCTTATAATCTTCAATCCCACACCTAACCAGATCTTCATTTAGAGAATAGAATCAGAGAAACATAGAAGGTTTATGGCACAGAAAGAGGCCACTTGGTCCATCATGTCTGTGCCAGCTGAAAAACCAGCCACTGAGCCTAATTCCACTTTCCAGCATAGGGTCCATAGCACTTGAGGTGCATATCCAGACATCTTTTAAATGAGTTGAGGGTTTCTACCTTTACTACCCTTCTGGGTGAAAAAAAACTACCTCAGTCTTCACTATTGAGGATACAAGTAACATCCCAGTATGAGCTGCAAGTCAGGAAACGGAAGGGAGGGAGGAACTCTAGAAAATTACAATCACCTGGGGAGTGGTACTGAACAAATTATTGGAGCTGTGGGCTGACAAGTCTCCGGGTCTGATGGACTTCATCCGAGAGTGTTAAAAGAAGTGGCTAGTGAGATAGTTGATGTAAAAACAAGAAATGCTGGAACCACTTAGCAAGTCTGGCAGCATCTGTGGAAAGAGAAGAGAGTTAACGTTTCGGGTCAGTGACCCTTCTTCCGAAACGTTAACTCTGCTTCTCTTTCCACAGATGCTGCCAGACCTGCTGAGTGGTTCCAGCATTTCTTGTTTTTATTTCAGATTTCCAGCATCCGCAGTATTTTGCTTTTATTGAGATAGTTGATGTGTTAGTCTTTATTTTCCAAAATTCCCTAGCATCGGGGAAGGTTCCATTGCAGCAGCTTTTTCGGGAGCAGTGAGTGAGCGAGTGAGCAGCTGGGAAGGTCTGTTTGAAAGTAAATTTAATTTCCTTTTGTTTTTCGGCGGTGGCCAGGGGGCTGCTGGGTAAGTAAAACACTATATATTTGGGCGGTTTAAAATAACTTTCCTTTCATTGCAGCAGCTTTTTCGGGAGCAGTGAGTGAGCGAGTGAGCAGCTGGGAAGGTCTGTTTGAAAGTAAATTTAATTTCATTTTGTTTTTCGGCGGTGGCCAGGGGGCTGCTGGGTAAGTAAAACACTATATATTTGGGCGGTTTCTGAACCCGAGACACCACACTTGTCGTGTCTCCCACCCGCCCTCCTCCTCTAACCAAAAAAAAAAGGACTCGGTGGGGTGTTTATAAGGCAAGGCTTTTTCGATTTCTCTGGTTTATTGTGATTGGTAAAAACTTTTCGTTCCTTTTTCATTTAACTAAGTTAAACTTAAGATTAAAAATGGCAGGAGATCTCAGACCCGTGTCATGCTCCTCTTGCTCAATGTGGGAGCTCAGGGACACGGCTGATGTCCCTGACTCCTTCACGTGCAGGAAGTGTGTCCAACTGCAGCTCTTGTTAGACCGCATGACGGCTCTCGAGCTGCGGATGGACTCACTTTGGAGCATGCGCGATGCTGAGGAGGTCGTGGATAGTACGTTTAGTGAATTGGTCACACCGCAGATTAGGATTGCTGAGGGAGAAAGGGAATGGGTGACCAAAAGGCAGAGAAAGAGCAGGAAGGCAGCGCAGGAGTCCCCTGCGGTCATCTCCCTCCAAAACAAGTATACCGTTTTGGATACTGTTGGGGGAGATGGCTCACCAGGGGAAGGCAGCAGTAGCCAGGTCCATGGCACCGTGGCTGGCTCTGCTGTTCAGAAGGGCGGGAAAAAGAGTGGAAGGGCTATAGTCGTAGGGGATTCGATTGTAAGGGGAGTAGATAGGCGGTTCTGTGGTCGAAAACGAGACTCCCGAATGGTATGTTGCCTCCCAGGTGCACGGGTCAGGGATGTCTCAGATCGGCTGCAGAACATTCTAAAGGGGGAGGGTGAACAGCCAGTTGTCATTGTGCACATAGGCACTAATGATATAGGTAAAAAACGGGATGAGGTCCTACAAGCAGAGTTTAGGGAGTTAGGAGCCAAGTTAAAAAGTAGGACCTCAGAGGTAGTAATCTCAGGATTACTACCAGTGCCACGTGATAGTCAGAGTAAAAATGAAAGAATAGTCAGGATGAATGCGTGGCTTGAGAGATGGTGCAGGAAGGAGGGGTTCAGGTTTTTGGGACATTGGGACCGGTTCTGGGGGAGGTGGGACTATTACAAATTGGACGGTCTACACCTGGGCCGGACTGGAACCAATGTCCTTGGAGGTGCTTTTGCTAACGCTGTTGGGGAGGGTTTAAACTAATGTGGCAGGGGGATGGGAACCAATTGAGGTCAGTTGACAGTAAGGAGGTAGTAACAAAAGCCTGTAAGGAACTAGATAATGAAGTCAGTGTGACTAAGGGGAAGAACAGGCAGGGAGCAGATGATGAATATAAAGGGACTGGTGGTCTGAGGTGCATTTGTTTTAATGCAAGAAGTGTAGTAGGTAAGGCAGATGAACTTAGGGCTTGGATTAGTACCTGGGAGTATGATGTTATTGCTATTACTGAGACTTGGTTGAGGGAAGGGCATGATTGGCAACTAAATATCCCAGGATATCGATGCTTCAGGCGGGATAGAGAGGGAGGTAAAAGGGGTGGAGGAGTTGCATTACTGGTCAAAGAGGATATCACAGCTGTGTTGAAGGAGGGCACTATGGAGGACTCGAGCAGTGAGGCAATATGGACAGAACTCAGAAATAGGAAGGGTGCGGTAACAATGTTGGGGCTGTACTACAGGCCTCCCAACAGCGAGCGTGAGATAGAGGTACAAAAATGTAAACAGATTATGGAAAGATGTAGGAGCAACAGGGTGGTGGTGATAGGAGATTTTAATTTTCCCAACATTGACTGGGATTCGCTTAGTGTTAGAGGTCCAGATGGAGCAGAATTTGTAAGGAGCATCCAGGAAGGTTTTCTAGAGCAGTATGTAAATAGTCCAACTCGGGAAGGGGCCATACTGGACCTGGTGTTGGGGAATGAGCCCGGCCAGGTTGTTGAAGTTTCAGTAGGGGACTACTTTGGGAATAGTGATCACAATTCCGTAAGCTTTAAAATACTCATGGACAAAGACGAGAGTGGTCCTAAAGGAAGAGTGCTAAATTGGGGGAAGGCCAACTATACCAAAATTCGGCAGGAGCTGGGAAATGTAGATTGGGAGCAGCTGTTTGAAGGTAAATCCACATGTGATATGTGGGAGGCTTTTAAAAAGAGAGGTTGATTAGCGTGCAGGAGAGACATGTTCCTGTGAAAATGAGGGATAGAAATGGCAAGATTAGGGAACCATGGATGACAGGTGAAATTGTGAGACTAGCTAAGAGGAAAAAGGAAGCATACATAAGGTGTAGGCGGCTGATGAAAGACGAAGCTTTGAAAGAATATCGGGAATGTAGGACCAATCTGAAACGAGGAATTAAGAGGGCTAAAAGGGGTCATGAAATATCTTTAGCAAACAGGGTTAAGGAAAATCCCAAAGCCTTTTATTCATATATAAGGAGAAAGAGGGTAACTAGAGAAAGGATTGGCCCACTAAAGGACAAAGGAGGAATGTTATGCTTGGACTCAGAGAAAATGGGTGAGATTCTAAACGAGTACTTTGCATCGGTATTCACCGAGGAGAGGGACATGACGGATGTTGAGGTTAGGGAGAAATGTTTGATTACTCTAGGTCAAGTCGGCATAAGGAGGGAGGAAGTGTTGGGTATTCTAAAAGGCATTAAGGTGGACAAGTCCCCAGGTCCGGATGGGATCTAGCCCAGGTTACTGAGGGAAGCGAAAGAGGAAATAGCTGGGGCCTTAACAGATATCTTTGCAGCATCCTTAAACACGGGTGAGGTCCCGGAGGACTGGAGAATTGCTAATGTTGTCCCCTTGTTTAAGAAGGGTAGCAGGGATAATCCAGGTAATTATAGACCGGTGAGCCTGACGTCAGTGGTAGGGAAGCTGCTGGAGAAGATACTGAGGGATAGGATCTATTCCCATTTGGAAGAAAATGGGCTCATCAGTGATAGGCAACATGGTTTTGTGCAGGGAAGGTCATGTCTTACCAACTTAATAGAATTCTTTGAGGAAGTGACAAAGTTGATTGATGAGGGAAGGGCTGTCGATGTCATATACATGGACTTCAGTAAGGCGTTTGATAAGGTTCCCCATGGCAGGCTGATGGAGAAAGTGAAGGCGCTTGGGGTCCAAGGTGTACTAGCTAGATGGATAAAGAACTGGCTGGGCAACAGGAGACAGAGAGTAGCAGTAGAAGGGAGTTTCTCAAAATGGAGACGTGTGACCAGTGGTGTTCCACAGGGATCCGTGCTGGGACCACTGTTGTTTGTGATATACATTAATGATTTGGAGGAAAGTATAGGTGGACTGATTAGCAAGTTTGCAGACGACACTAAGATTGGTGGAGTAGCAGATAGTGAAGGGGACTGTCAGAGAATACAGCAGAATATAGATAGATTCGAGAGTTGGGCAGAGAAATGGCAGATGGAGTTCAATCAGGGCAAATGCGAGGTGATGCATTTTGGAAGATCCAATTCAAGAGTGAACTATACAGTAAATGGAAAAGTCCTGGGGAAAATTGATGTCCAGAGAGATTTGGGTGTTCAGGTCCACTGTTCCCTGAAGGTGGCAACGCAGGTAAATAGAGTGGTCAAGAAGGCATACGGCATGCTTTCCTTCATCGGACGGGGCATTGAGTACAAGAGTTGGCAGGTCATGTTACAGTTGTATAGGACTTTGGTTCTGCCACATTTGGAATACTGCGTACAGTTCTGGTCGCCACATTATCAAAAGGATGTGGATGCTTTGGAGAGGGTGCAGAGGAGGTTCACCAGGATGTTGCCTGGTATGGAGGGCACTAGCTATGAAGAGAGGTTGAGTAGATTAGGATTATTTTCATTAGAAAGACGGAGGTTGAGGGGGGACCTGATTGAGGTGTACAAAATCATGAGAGGTATAGACAGGGTGGACAGCAAGAGGCTTTTTCCCAGAGTGGGGGTTTCAATTACTAGAGGACACGAGTTCAAAGTGAAAGGGGAAATGTTTAGGGGGGATATGCGTGGAAAGTTCTTTACGCAGAGGGTGGTGGGCACCTGGAACGCGTTGCCAGCGGAGGTGGTAGACGCGGGCACGATAGAGTCTTTTAAGATGTATCTAGACAGATACATGAATGGGCAGGAAGAAAAGAGATACAGAACCTTAGAAAATAGGCGACATGTTTAGAGAGAGGATCTGGATCGCCGCAGGCTTGGAGGGCCGAAGGGCCTGTTCCTGTGCAGTAATTATCTTTGTTCTTATCTTTGTTAGATGGGAAAATAACGAATGCAACTCCTTTATTCAAGAAGGGAGGGAGACAGAAAGCAGGAAACCATGGGCCAGTTAACTTAACATCTGTCTTAGGGAAAATGTTAGAAGCTATTATTAAAGACGTTATAGTAGGCTATTTAGAAAAATTCAAGGTCATCAGGTCGAGTCAACATTGTTTTGTGAAAGGGAAATCATATTTTACAATTTATTGGCGTTCTTTGAGGGAGTTACTTGTGCTGTGGATAAAGGAGAACTGGTGGATGTATTGTACTTAGATTTCCAGAAGGCATTTGATAAGGTACCATATCAAAGGTTATTGCAGAAAATAAAAGCTCACGGTGTAGGGGGTAACATATTGGCATGGATAGAAGATTGGCTAGCTAACAGGAAACAGAGAGTAGGCATAACTGGGTAATTTTCTGGTTGGCAAGATGTAATGAGTGCTGTGTCGCAGGAATCTGTGCTGGGGCCTCAACTTTTTACAATTTATATAAATGACTTAAATGAAGGGACCGAATATATGGTTACTAAATTTGCTGAAGAGAACGTAAGGGGGCTACAAAGAGATATAGATAGGTTAAGTGTTTGGGAAAAGATTTGGCAAATGGAGGATAATGTGTGAAATTGTCTATTTTGGCAGGAAGAATAAAAAAGCATATTATCCAATTGGTGAGAGATTGCAGAGCTCTGAGATGCAGAGGGATCTGGGTGTCCTCGTGCATGAATCGCAAAAGGTTAGTATGCAGGTACAGCACATAATTAGGAAAGCTAATAGAATGTTATCATTTATTGCGAGGGGAATTGAATACAAAAGTAGGGAGGTTATGCTTCAGCTATACTGGGCATTGGTGAGACCTCTCTTTGGCCCCCTTATCTCGAGAGACCAAAGAGAGGTCTCACCAATGCCCTGTATAGCTGAAGCATAACCTCCCTACTTTTGTAAGTTTTGAAAGCTAATAGAATGTTATCGTTTATTGCGAGGGGAATTGAATACAAAAGAAGGGAGGTTATGCTTCAGCTATACAGGGCATTGGTGAGACCTCTCTTCGGCCCCCTTATCTCGAGAGACCAAAGAGAGGTCTCACCAATGCCCTGTATAGCTGAAGCATAACCTCCCTACTTTTGTAAGTTTTGAAAGCTAATAGAATGTTATCGTTTATTGCGAGGGGAATTGAATACAAAAGAAGTGAGGTTATGCTTCAGCTATACAGGGCATTGGTGAGACCTCTCTTCGGCCCCCTTATCTCGAGAGACCAAAGAGAGGTCTCACCAATGCCCTGTATAGCTGAAGCATAACCTCCCTACTTTTGTAAGTTTTGAAAGCTAATAGAATGTTATCGTTTATTGCGAGGGGAATTGAATACAAAAGTAGGGAGGTTATGCTTCAGCTATACAGGGCATGGGTGAGACCACATCTGGAGTACTGTGTACGTTACTGGCCTCCTTATTTAGAAGGATGTAAATGCGTTGGAGGCAGAACAGAGAAGGTTTACTAGATTAATACCTGGAATGGGTGGGCTGTCTTATGAGGAAAGATTGGACAGGCTAGGTTGTATCCGCTGGAATTTAGAAGAGTAAGAGGCGACTTGATTGAAACATATAAGATCCTGAGGGGTCTTGACAGGATGGATGTGGAAAGGATGTTTCCCCTCGTGGTAGAATCTAGAACTAGGGGTCAGTTTAAAAATAAGGGGTCGCCCATTTAAGACAGAGATGAGGAGAACATTTTCTCTCAGAGGGTCGTGAGTCTTTAGAACTCTCTTCCTCAAAAGGCGGTGGAAGCAGAGTCTTTGAATATTTTTAAGGTAGACAGATTCTTGATAAGCAAGGGGGTGGAAGGTTATCGGGGGTAGGTGGAAATGTGGAGTAATCAGTTCATCCGTGAATGGCAGAGCAGGCTCGAAGGGCTGAGTGGCCTACTCCTGCTCCTAATTCGTATGTTTGTATGTTCGTATGTACTCATTCCTCAGTTCGTGCTCACAGCTAAACCTTAAATTACTTGCTTGCATCTATTGCTATCCATTTTTGGAAAGAAAATCAGACCAACCTTTCACTCTCAATCATCACTGTCAAAATCACAGTTTAACAGGATGATTGTTGTTTGTAGACTCTTGCTGTATACACAATAACAGTGGTTGTGTTTCAAAAGGTAACTCATTGGATGTGAAGTTTAAAAAAAAATTCATTCTTGGGATATGGGCATTGCAAACAAGTCCAACATTTATTGCCCATCCCTAGTTGCTCTTGAGATGGTGGTTTGGTTTGGAATGACCTGAGGAAATGATAAGGTGTGATGTAAATAGAAGTTCTTTCTAGCTATCCATTCCTTTCAGCATTTAAAAAATTCTGCGAGCCTTTCTCCACATCTTAAAGCCCCAAACCGTGGACCATTCCTTGTTGTTCTTATCTTGAGTATTATCAACACCTCAGCAATTAGTGTTAGCCATGTCTCAGTTGGAGCACTCTCATCCTGTGAGTCAGAAGGCTGAGAGTTCAAACCCCACTTCAGGATTCATGCACAAAACTCAAGGTTGATAATCCAGTGCGGTGTTGAAGGAATCCTACATTGTCACAGATACTGTCTTTCAGATAAGATGTTAAACCGAGGCTTTGATTGCCCTGTCAGGTGGAATTAAAAGATCTCATAACACTATTTAGAAGAAGAAAAGGGGGAGTTATCCCTGGTGCCCAGGCCAATATTTATCCCTCAATCAACATCACAAAAACAAATTATCTAGTCATTGTACATTGCTGCTTTTGGGAGCTTGCTGTGTGCAAATTGGCTGCTGAGTTTCCTACATTACAACAGTGACTACACTTCAAAAGGACTTCATTGGCTGTAAAGCACTTTGGGACATCCTGTGGTCATAAATGGTGCTATATAAATGCAAGTCTGTTTTTTTTTTAAATGTCACATATGTAAAGCAGATATTAATTAAATACATGTGCTCCAGTGCAATCGTCTCCTATTATTTAACATCTTGCATATCCCACTGTGTTGGGT
Organism: Heterodontus francisci; assembly: GCF_036365525.1. NCBI lineage: Eukaryota > Metazoa > Chordata > Chondrichthyes > Heterodontiformes > Heterodontidae > Heterodontus > Heterodontus francisci. The sequence goes on from NC_090375.1 coordinate 48,501,943, forward strand.
GTCTGCCTCAAATTAAGAAGGTTGGCATGCAACCTGCCTCCAAAGCTTTGCCAGTGCCACTCCTGTGCCAGTTGAAAGAAGGCCAGCAAGAAAAATCCCACGCTGACTTGTTTGAATTTTGCTTTTCTCCCTGTAGGTCACAGACCCATACCTGGGACGTTTTACTGAAAGCATGGACCATCTGACCTATAAATTATATTGCACTATGGTTTAGAATGGCAAAGATACAATGTCAACCTAGCAGCCTTTTTGTGGTTCACTTCCTTATTTACAAATGATAATGGCGCTTATTTAGATGCTTCCTGTGACCTGAAAGGTTGCTATTTCCTGGCAATAATACGGAACACATCATATTGCATATGGGTGCTTCTGGCAGGAAGGGTTTTATCAGCACCTCGCTGAGCAAGCATCTGTAAACTTCAACTTATAAAGCATCAAAGCCTTCCTTTAATGAGCTAGTCGAGTGCCTCTGCATTGTTAATAATCTATACATATGTTTCTCCACAGGATCTGAAAGCTAGCAGCTATGAAGAGCCAACGTGACAAACTGCAAATTGAGGAGACTATTCCAATGGGATACAGTGCAACTGAAGCTGTTGTTAGGCAACAGCACAGCATGCGAGCCATGGCTGTCTCTCCAGTTCGAATGAGGGAAGGTACCTGAGGGAGATAAAGTGCAAAGGCTCACGTCACGCGATGAAGTCATCGGCGCATGCGCGAACCAGTCCTGGCAAGTCGGAACGCAGCGCACGCGCAGAGAGCAGGAGCCCGTCTGCGCATGTGCACACCTTGGCGCAGCCTGATGACGTCAGCGGCCGGCTGCATTGTCAGGAATCAGTTTGATTTTCTAAAGCTTAATGAATGAGCCACTATAAATAGAAAAATGCAAATAGATGTCAAAAAATGTTGCACTTGATGACATTCTGTTTAGCAGATAGCGGAATTTTAGATAAGCACGTTAAGTCTCTGTTTGCTAAATTGTATGTCGTAATTGTAGGGCTGCAGTTTCTCTTATTATCTATTGTCCAAATTAAGCTGAAGGAGCCAGTGAGCCAAATCTGTTGGCTTGTGATCAAAAGGGCTCAAAATGAGCCTGGGCAGAGGAGCTACTTGGAGAATTCAGAACTCATTACAATAAGGAGAATGGCAAAGTCATTGGAGGAAAGCAGAGACTACAGATGAGTTGTAACTTTAATAGGAAACTATAAGGTAATTTCATTCCTTCCTACAGGGAGTCTGGTCAAACAGAGATATGGCAACAATACTGAATTTCAGATTCTCTGCCCCAAACTCCCTTTGAGCGTAGCTTCCCATTGGGAGTATTGGAGCGCTGACACATTGTGAGTGCTGAAGTTAGGTAACAAGTGGACAACAAAATGCAGCTGCGGAGAGGGCACCCAAATTAAAGACTGAAGCAAAGGAGAATAAATTAGGTGGAGTCAAAGGAATGAAGCATAGAGAGAAGGTTGGAAAGGAGCGAGTGTAGCAGAAATTGCTGTATGTTAACAATTGTTTTGAAATTCACATGTGATTTTATCAAGTCTTGAACTTCATGAATGATTTTCCTTTATAGCTTTAAGCAATACCAAGTTTCTTCATGATTCAGAGACATGGAAAATTAGACAACTGTGATACAGAAAATTTCTCTCATTTTTGATTGCGAGATTGGATAAATATTCTACAGTGTCACTAAAATGACTTTTGGTGTAGTGAGAAAATTACAGAACACTTAATTAAGGGAATAGGTTCAATGGCAGATTTGACTGCACATGATCCATGGAAAGACTGATATTGATTGGCCAAATGGCCGTTTCATGTTTTCCCAAAGATAATGACTCACATTGGGTACAGTGTACTTCACCTAAGTGGTTAATCTCAATATGTGACAGCAAATGTTAACAAGCTATTTGATTGGGGAGAACTCAAACTGTGTCACTATCATGTTGTCACCCGACATCCACATGTACATCCACAAGCACACACACACACAAGCACATACACATATACTTTACAGCAGGAGTCACTGGCTAGCAATCAAGAGCAGGAACACAGCTAATTTTACTCTCTTTAGCCCAGTAGGGCCGAGGTCAGTTGTAGACCTTTATTTCTAGCCTGGCTGAGTGACTAACTGATTGTTAATATGGAACATTCCTGGTGTGTAGGACTCTGTCACACACAGGGCAGTGCATTTAATAACTGAGCCACCATATCCTTTTAGATGATCAATATTGTATAAAATCCACAAGAGGCCAATCATTTGGCAGTAAAGCATACTTTCAATGGTTCTTAAAACATTTTTTGACCTCCTCACCTTGATTGCTTTTGCTCTTCGAACAAGCCCATCCTCCTCTGCACTTCCGATCAGTAAGTCCACCTTGTGGAACCGGCCACTGCTTAGGGCTGCGAGGGGTGCTTCCTGAAGATAAATCCCATCAATTATGGGAGCCCACGAATGGAATGGCCCACTGACAGATAATAGCTGTGGAATCACAAAATAAACCAACATGCAGGTAAGAGCTTGGCCTGAATACAGATTCTTGTCATGTAGGTTATGCTACACAATTGAATATACATAGGAGTGTAGAAAATGCAAGATGAAAAAAGTCCAAAGTCTGTCCAGTTCTCCTCTAGTCACATGATAAAACAATAATGGAGCTCTATTAAGTAGTCTGCAACAGATCAAGACATGATATGGGGACAATCGCAATGGTGGTGGACTTCCTCCGAAACATGTGACATCATATTCCAAGTCTTAAATTACTCATATATGTATCTCAAAATACTATTTTCTTAAAGAATTGCATCTAATTTATATTTGAATGAATCAATATTCTAATATAGAGCCATTCATGTTTAAAAACCTCTTGCAAATGACAAACAGTCCCCCAATACTCCCATGTGTGATTAGATTTACAATTCTGTGTTTCCAGTACCTGAGGATTCATCCAGGTTTCATAAATTCTACCCTATGATTTGACAGAAAATGCAGTGGGACATACACCAGTCACAATTTAAGCTGCAGCTCTGTCTCACATTGCATCACTTGTTCATTAAAAAATTAAGACAAAAATTACAGGGATTTTCCCATTTCTTTTGGTGCTGTTGTGGTCAGGCATTGGTATTGTCTGAGTTCAGTCTGCAAACTGAGCACACTGATCCCTCCTCCACAAATCATAATGCACACTGAACCCTCCTCCACAAATCGAGTTGCACTCTGACCCTCTCCTCAATTCATACTGCACTCAGACCCTCTCCTCAGTTCATACTGCACTCTGACCCTCTCCTCAGTTCATACTGCACTCTGACCCTCTCCTCAGTTCATACTGCACTCTGACCCTCTCCTCAGTTCATACTGCACCCTGACCCTCTCCTCAATTCATACTGCACTCTGACCCTCTCTTCAGTTCATACTGCACTCTGACCCTCCCCTCAGTTCATACTGCACTCTGACCTCCTCCAGTTCAGTCTGATCAACTGCTTTAACACAGTTTATGTGCTTGTGACAGTGACATCCTCGCTCAGTTCAAATTGATGTTCTTCACCCTCTCCTCCAGTTAATATTGGCCCTCTCTTACACTCCCTGCACTCCCAGTCATGCTGGCACACTGATCTCTCCTCAACTCCTACTGCACCCAAATCCCCTCCTCACCTCACACTGTACCCAGACTCCCTCCTCCAATTATTTTGCACACTGACACCGCCTCCACAATTCATGTTGCACCCTGACCTCCCCTCACCTCATACTGCACCTGAACTCCCTCCTCCAATCACATTGCACACTGATCCCTCCTCCACAAAACATAATGCAGACTGATACCTCCTCCACAAATCTTGTTGCACTCTGACCCTCTCCTCAATTCATACTGCACTCTGACCCTCTCCTCTGTTCATACTGCACTCTGACCCTCTCCTCAGTTCATACTGCACTCTGACCCTCTCCTCTGTTCATACTGCACTCTGACCTCTCCTCAGTTCATACTGCACCCTGACCCCCTCCTCAGTTCATACTGCACTCTGACCCCCTCCTCAGTTCAGACTGCACTCTGACCCTCTCCGCAGTTCATACTCCACCCTGACCCCCCTCCTCAGTTTATACTGCACCCTGACCCCCTCCTCAGTTTATACTGCGCCCTGACCCCCTCCTCAGTTTATACTGCACTCTGACCCCCTCCTCAGTTCATACTGCACCCTGACCGCCTTCCTCAGTTCATACTGCACTCTGACCCCTCCTCAGTTCATACTGCACCCTGACCCCTCCTCAGTTCATACTGCACCCTGACCCCTCTCCTCAGTTCATACTGCACTCTGACCCCCCCCTCCTCAGTTCATACTGCACTCTGACCCCCTCCTCAGTTAATACTGCACTCTGACCTTCTCCACAGTTCATACTGCACTCTGACCCTCTCCTCAGTTCATACTGCACTCTGACCCTCTCCTCAGTTCATACTGCACCCTGACCCTCTCCTCAGTTCATAGTGCACTCTGACCCTCTCCTCAGTTCATACTGCACTCTGATCCTCTCCTCTGTTCATACTGCACTCTGACCCTCTCCTCAGTTCATACTGCACTCTGATCCTCTCCTCTGTTCATACTGCACTCTGACCCTCTCCTCTGCTCATTTCTTTTTTAGATTAGAGATACAGCACTGAAACAGGCCCTTCAGCCCACCGAGTCTGTGCCGAACATCAACCACCCATTTATACTAATCCTACACTAATCCCATATTCCTACCAAACATCCCCACCTGTCCCTATATTTCCCTACCACCTACCTATACTGGTGACAATTTATAATGGCCAATTTACCTATCAACCTGCAAGTCTTTTGGCTTGTGGGAGGAAACCGGAGCACCCGGAGAAAACCCACGCAGACACAGGGAGAACTTGCAAACTCCACACAGGCAGTACCCGGAATCGAACCCGGGTCCCTGGAGCTGTGAGGCTGCGGTGCTAACCACTGCGCCACTGTGCCGCCCTAACATACTGCACTCTGACCCCCTCCTCAGTTCAAACTGCAATCTGACCACCCCCTCAGTTCATAATGCACTCTGACTCTCTCCTCAGTTCATGCAGCACCCTGACCCCCATCCCCCTAGTTCATGCTGCATCCTTATCCACATTCCCCCAGATCAAGGTAACTTGGCTCTTCCCACTGAGTCCCTGCTTTGCCTATTTCTCCCTGCTTCCTCACTGCTGGTCACTGCTCATAGACACATGACCTCAAAGCTTGATTAGCCATGTGTAACGCAACATTGGCATTGGCAAGTATGTAGAACAGTGTTTGAAGGCTCATTAATCATGTTCATTTTTGTTTCACTATGTTAGTAAGGGATGTCAGTGCTGGGGTATGGAATACATTTTGGACAAGATTACCATTAAGCACTGTCAGGTCATGTCAGATACAGTCGAGGTTCACAGAAATGCTCCTCCTCCGCAAACAAAGGACAGGATGGGTAGGACAGCCTTTTCTCTTTCATCCAATGTTATTGTGCACCCTTCCCAAAAGTGTACTTTAACCCCAATGGACTAAACCTCAACCTAAAACAATCCGCGATTTGGTTTGTGTAGGGGGTTAAAGTCTGAAAAATCTGTTATCTGACCCAATCCTGCCTCCAACCTGCCCATTTCTGGCTTGTCTGAGGTTGGAAGTTGGGAGGAAAACCAATCCAATCCAAGGAGGTGGGTTGGAACTCTGGTCGACTGGGTTTCCTGAGCATCATGTAACCAGGCAACTTCATCAAGAGGAGAACTTGGTGGATTCAGGAATTAAGTGCCTTCATACTTACCTCCTGGTTCAAGGTGCCTGCCTGACAAGACTTCATGATCAGGCACGCTCCCTTACTGACCATCGTCCTGAAGCCTCTGATTCCACCATCAGGCCCACGATTTGCTTTACACCACCAGGCCCTGATCCCTCTCCACCCAACACCTGGCTCCAATTCCCTCCAAAATGAGGCATATACCTTCCCCCACCCCCGACATGAAGCTCCTGATACACCCACAACCATGAGACCTCCGCATTTCCCCACTATCCTCCCCCACCAGACCTGCACCACCAACCCCCTCCACCGCCTCCACACGAGGCTCCTGATCCATCACCTAGGCCTCCAAACTCCAATTCCTGTCCACCCACCCCCCCCACCCGAGGCATGTGACTACCCTCCCCCCCACCCCCAGGCCCCTAACCTCCTTTGTGGGAATGGCAGCCCACCTCACCGGTCCCCAACTCGTGCAACCACCTCTCCCTCACCACCAAACCCCAACACTAGTCGACTTCCCTCCTCACCTCATTTCCCTCAAACTCCACAGCATGGGGGTGGGGGGAAATCCTCAATTGTGGGTTTCTCACGACTTTCTGACCAACCCTTTCCTTGTGAGTCAGTTACGTTATAACTCCCCCCAATGCCTGCAGTGTGTCATTTCCATTACTTATGCTATATTATCATGCATTTTTTATTTTAACTGTGTCTGAGAATTTAGGGATAAAGTTTATGATTTGCACAGAGCTTTGCTCGAAAGGAGTGTTAAATAGTAACATTTACAAGCATTCCAAGTGCCAATTTGTACACAAATATGGGCTGTTTTATGTTATTTACTGAAAACTGAATGATGCTGTCCAGACTCATTTTACTTACAATGCTCCATTTGGCTGAGTTTCATCCTCTCTGTTTAGGCTGGATTTGAACTCAGCAAACTGATTCAAAGGGTTATTGCCGTATTTTTAATCTGCTATGTCACCCAGTCACCATTAAATTAAAATAAAACCTAGTTTGGTCTCTGGCTTCCAGGGCTTTTTGCCCTGGTTTTCCTTCAGGTATCCATTTCCTTTCAGAACTTGAGATGGTTCAAACTGTAGGTTTCTCCCTGAGGTTGCTGAGTGCCAGGTTTCCCCTCTCCTGAATGCAGCAGCTTAGCACTGTACAGCTTCACATCTAGTTGCCCAGCTTAGAACAGCCAAAGATTACCCCTATAAGGCAACTGCGCCTTGGGCAACATCCATGCACGGGTAACCATAGAATGACCACAGCCTCCAAGTGCCTCTTACCAAAGAAGCATAGAATAATATAGCACAGAAGGAGGCTATGTGGCCTATCGTGCCTGTGCCACCTCTGTGAAAGAACTACCTATTTAGTCCCACACCCCTGCCCTATTCCCATAGTCCTGCAAACTTTTCCTCTTCAAATATTTATCCAATTCCCTTTCGAAAGTTATTATTGAATCTGCATTCAGCACCTTTTCAGGCAGTGTATTCTGGATCACAACAACTCGCTGCATAAAAAAGATTTTCTGCATCTCACCTCTGGTTCTTTTGCCAGTTGACATAGGAAAATTGAATGGAAAACATTCACAGACCAATTCATAATGGTAGATGTTATCACAAAACCATGATCCCAAAAATCATGATAACAGGAATTCATGCTTCTGGACAGGAAGTGAATGCCCTATGCAAGATAATACAGATACATCAAAAGAACTTTTACTGTACTGTTACTGACCTTGGTCTGTGCGGTGTTCAGGGTTAGTGCAGGTAAAGCACGGAGGCAGGATAATAGGGTTGTTTTGTTAAAGGTTGGACAGCCGACCTCTTCAGCCAAGTTGACTGCTTGCTTCTGTGCTCTCTTCTTACTCATCACTGCACTTGGAGACAAGGCTGATCCCCCCTTGAAAATGCATAAGAAATTCAAAGAATAAAAGCTGAATTAATATTGAAGCAGAATGATATTAATTTGTTCCTTTTAACCAGCTTACTTCCTAATAACCAGACAGAAAAAAAGATCACTCAGAACACTGCAATGTGTCTTAACAAGTCATACTTCTCCAGCTACTACATGATAGCTCTGTTAATTCCTTCCAATTTCTACTCTATTCTCTCTGAAGCTTCTGGGATGATGCGGAACTTTCAAAACCTGTATGATTGTAGGAGGAAGGGAAAGCCCAGGGAGGTAAAGAATTTGAAGTTCCTGGAACAGAATGATTCCAGAGTTGAGACTCCTCCTCTTGAGACATATCATAATTTCCCTTCACTTAAGAAACTTAGCAGGTTCCAATTCAACTGAGATCCAGACCCACAGCAATGTGTTTGACTCTTACTTGTCCTCTGAAAAGGTCTGGCAAGCCATTCAGCTGTATTAAACGCTACAGAAAAGTTGAAAAAGAATGAAACTGGACGGACCATCCGGCATCGACCTCGGCAACGGCAAAAACACACCCTGCCCAGTTGACCCCGTAAAGTCCCACTTACTAACATCTGGGGACTTGTGCCAAAATTAGGAGTGCTGCTCCACAGACTAGTCAAGCAACAACCTGACATTGTCATACTCACAAAATTATACGTTACAGCCAATGTCCCAGGCTCCTCTATCACCATCTTTGAGTATGTTATGTCCCACCAGCAGGACAGATTCACCAGAGGTGGCACACAGTGGTGTACAGTCAGGAGGGAGTTTCTCTGGGAGTCCTCAATGTTGACTTTGGACCCTGTGATGTCTCATGGCATCAAGTCAAGCATTAGCAAGGAAACCTCCTGCTGATTACCACCTACTGCTCCACCTCAGCTGATGAATCCGTCCTCCTCCATGTTGAACTTCACTTGGAACAGGACATCATGGCAGGGGTTCCTCAGGGTGGTGTCCTAGGCCTAACCATATTCAGCTGCTTCATCAATGACCTTCCTTCAATCATAAGGTCAGAAGTGGGGATGTTTGCTGATGATTGTACAATGTTCAGCACCATTTGCGACTCCTCAGATACTGAAGCAGTCCGTGTAGAAATGCAGCAAGACCTGGACAATATCCAGGCTTGGGCTGATAAGTGGCAAGTAACATTCGCGCCACACAAGCTCCAGGCAATGACCATCTCCAACAAGAGAGAATCTAACCATCTCCCCTTGACATTCAATGGCATTACCATCGCTGAATCCCCCACTATCAACATCTTAGGGACTACCATTGACCAGAAACTGAACTGGAGTAGCCATATAAATACTGTGGCTACAAGAGCAGGTCAGAGGCTAGGAAACCTGAGGCGAGTAACTCACCTCCTGACTCCCCAAACCCTGTCCACCATCTACAAGGCACAAGTCAGGAGCATGATGGAATACTCTCCAATTGTCCGGATGGGTGCAGTTCCAACAACACTCAAGAAGCTCGACACCATCCAGGACAAGGCAGCCTGCTTGATTGGCACCCCATCTACAAACATTTACTCCCTCCACCACCGACGCACAGTGGCAGCAGCGAGTACCATCTACAAGATGCACTGCAGCAATGCACCAAGGCTCCTTAGACAGCACCTTCCAAACCCGTGACCTCTACCAACTAGAAGGACAAGGGCAGCAAATGCATGGGAACCCCACCACCTGCAAGTTCCCCTCCAATCACACACCATCCTGACTTGTAACTATATCGCCATTCCTTCACTGTCGCTGGGTCAAAATCCTGGAACTCCCTTCCTAACAGCATTGTGGGTATACCTACCCCAAATGGACTGCAGCGGTTCAAGAAGACAGCTCACCACCACCTTCTCAAGGGCAATTAGGGATGGGCAATAAATGCTGGCTTGGCCAGCGACGCCCACATCCCATGAATGAATTAAAAAAAAACTGTCAACATCCGAGGGGTTACCATTGACCAGAAAATGAACTGGACCAGCCACATAAATACTGTGGCTACAAGAACAGGTCAGAGACTGGGAATTCTATGGCTAGTAACTCACCTCCTGACTCCCCAATGCCTGTCCACCATCTACAAGATACAAGTCAGGAGTGTGATGGAATACTCTCCAATTGCCTAGATGTGTTCAGCTCTAACAACACTCAAGATGCTCGACACCATCTAGGGTAAAGCAGCCGGCTTGATTGGCACCCCATCCGCCACCTTCAACCACTGATGCACAGTGGCAGCAGTGTGTACTATCTACAAGATACACTGCAGCAACTCGCCAAGCCTCCTTTGTGAGCACCTTCCAAACCCACGAGCTCTACTATCTAGAAGGTCAAGGGCAGCAGATTCATGGGAACACCACCACCTGCAAGTTCCCCTTCAAACTACACACCACCCTGACTTGGAACTACATCGCTGTTCATTCATTGTCGCGAGGTCAAAATCCTGGAACTCCCTTCCAACAGCACGGTTGGTATACCTACACCAGATGGAATGCAATGGCTCATGACGGGAGCTCACCATCACCTTCTCAAGGCCTCACATCCCATTAAAGAATACAAAAAATTAACACATGCACACCACACATCTCGTGCCTGGAAATGTATTAACCACAAATGTTTCCCTTGTATCAGAGCTGTGGTGAGCTGAACATGAAGATTTTTTTTTTACAAATTACTGGTGTGAAATTTGGCATTTTAAAAAATCATTTTCAGGAAGTGGGCGATGTTGGCAAGGCTGGAATTTATTGACCATCCTCATTGTCCTTGAGAAGGTGATGTTGAGTCTTCTTCCAACATGCAGTCCATGTAATGAAGGTGCTCCCACAACATTTTTTGGGGGCAGTTCCTTTTGATGCAGCGACAATGAATGTGCAGTGATATATGGCAGGGAAGTATGTTACTTGGAAGGGAACTTGTGGTATGGTGTTCCAACTGCCAACAATGAGGCATATTAATGTCGTCATATAAACATTGATTTGAAACTGTTGCTGGGAAGAAGAAGGCCTGTTACAAGGGCTGCCAGACACTTAGCCGAAAAACATTTCCATACTAACAGACAGTGCTTGTGGAGACAGAAGGACGATTCCCTGACACATTCAATCCACAATGAATTTTGATCACCAGTCATTGAAGGTGTAAGGAAGAGCATTCCAGAGACTGCTAAGGTGACACAATCCACAAAAGCCAGGACTGGTTAAACCAGCTGGTCACATGACTAACTGGCTGGTCCAGGGTTTTTTGAACTAGCCACAGAGTTTTTGAACTCAGAAAAGACTGTTTGCTCCTGGAGTGAGAAGACCTCTCCTGTCTGCTCCCATCTCTTTCTCACAAGCCTCTGGACCCCGCTGAGGACACATGAGCTTCAAAAGAGAAAAGTCTCCACATCAAACAAGTTTAAGAAGAATACTAGGCCCAACAAAAAGCAAGACCTAGCTCCAATCAAGGACTTTACAGAGAGCTCGAAAAACAGTAACCAAAACCATCTTCAGATAGTGCCTCAAACTTTTCCACTTTATTTCTTCCGCTTTTTCTGTCTCCATCTGCATGTGTCTATCGCGTATGCATGCTAGCATGGGCGCATTGCATATCCGTAGGCGTTAACGAAATTAGAGTATAAGTTTAATAAAGTTCAACCTTTTTTCTTTAAACCTAAGAAAACCTGTTTGGCTAGTTTCTTTGCCTTATAATTGGAAGTTAGTGAACAAGGATTCACTTAGGGGGAGCTAAAAAAACTGTGTTTAAAATTAAACCTTGTTACGGTGAGACCAGGTGAAGGCTGAGAGGGAACCCTGGACCCCTTTTTCACCTGGTCGTAACAGAGGATATCTATCATTTACCTGAGATAACTAACATAGCACAGATGAAGGATTCAACCTTGGTTCCCTTGGTTTGAATATAAGTTTCATCCCTGTCTACTTACACCACATCACTCATAATACCTAGCTTAAGATGATAAGAAAGTACTATGTAAACTTTTAACATATATGAGTCCAGTATTTGATGACCAGTGGGTGGCAATGAGTTTTGGGAAATTCACTTTCAATTTTTTGCTGGTGGGACATTTTTTTTTAGAATTAGAACATTACAGCGCAGTACAGGCCCTTCGGCCCTCGATGTTGCGCCGACCATCTGACCTACACTATTCCATTTTCATCCATATGTCTATCCAATGACCACTTAAATGCCCTTAAAATTGGTGAGTCTACTACTGTTGCAGGCAGGGCGTTCCACGCCCCTACTACTCTCTGCGTAAAGAAACTACCTCTGACATCTGTCCTATATCTTTCACCCCTCAACTTAAAGCTATGTCCCCTCGTGTTTGCCATCATCATCCGAGGAAAAAGACTCTCACTATCCACCCTATCTAACCCTCTGATTATCTTGTATGTCTCTATTAAGTCACCTCTCCTCCTCCTTCTCTCCAACGAAAACAACCTCAAGTCCCTCAGCCTTTCCTCGTAAGACCTTCCCTCCATACCAGGCAACATCCTAGTAAATCTCCTCTGCACCCTTTCCAAAGCTTCCACATCCTTCCTATAATGCGGTGACCAGAACTGCACGCAATACTCAAGGTGCGGCCTCACCAGAGTTTTGTACAGCTGCATCATGACCTCGTGGCTCCGAAACTCGATCCCCCTACTAATAAAAGCTAACACACCATATGCCTTCTTAACAGCCCTATTAACCTGGGTAGCAACTTTCAGGGATTTATGCACCTGGACACCAAGATCTCTCTGCTCATCTACACTACCAAGAATCTTCCCATTAGCCCAGTACTCTGCATTGCTGTTACTCCTTCCAAAGTGAATCACCTCACACTTCTCCGCATTAAACTCCATTTGCCATCTCTCAGCCCAGCTCTGCAGCCTATCTATGTCCCTCTGTACCCTACAACACCCTTCGACACTATCCACAACTCCACCGACCTTCGTGTCATCCGCAAATTTACTAACCCACCCTTCTACACCCTCATCCAGGTCATTTATAAAAATGACAAACAGCAGTGGCCCCAAAACAGAACCTTGCGGTACACCACTAGTAACTAAACTCCAGGATGAACATTTGCCATCAACCACCACCCTCTGTCTTCTTTCAGCTAGCCAATTTCTGATCCATAGCTCTAAATCACCTTCAACCCCATACTTCCGTATTTTCTGCAATAGCCTACCGTGGGGAACCTTATCAAACGCCTTACTGAAATCCATATACACCACATCCACGGCTTTACCCTCATCCACCTGTTTGGTCACCTTCTCGAAAAACTCAATAAGGTTTGTGAGGCACGACCTACCTTTCACAAAACCGTGCTGACTATCGCAAATGAACTTATTCTTTTCAAGATGATTATAAATCCTATCTCTTATAACCTTTTCCAACATTTTACCCACAACCGAAGTAAGGCTCACAGGTCTATAATTACCAGGGCTGTCTCTACTCCCCTTCTTGAACAAGGGGACAACATTTGCTATCCTCCAGTCTTCCGGCACTACTCCTGTCGACAATGACGACATAAAGATCAACAACAACGGCTCTGCAATCTCCTCCCTGGCTTCCCAGAGAATCCTAGGATAAATCCCAACTGGCCCAGGGGACTTATCTATTTTCACTCTTTCCAAAATTGCTAACACCTCCTCCTTGTGAATCTCAATCCCATCTAGCCTAGTAGGCTGTATCTCAGTAATCTCCTCGGCAACATTTTCTTTCTCTACTGTAAATACTGACGAAAAATATTCATTTAACGCTTCCCCTATCTCCTCTGATTCCGCACACAACTTCCCACTACTATCCTTGATTGGCCCTGTTCTAACTCTTATCATTCTTTTATTCCTGATATACCTATAGAAAGCCTTAGGGTTTTCTTTGATCCTATCCGCCAATGACTTCTCGTGTCCTCTCCTTGCTCTTCTTAGCCCTCCCTTTAGATCCTTCCTGGCTAGCTTGTAACTCTCAAGCGCCCGAACTGAGCCTTCACGTCTCATCCTAACATAAGCCGCCCTCTTCCTCTTGACAAGCGCTTCAACTTCTTGAGTAAACCACGGCTCCCTCACTCGACAACTTCCTCCCTGCCTGACAGGTACATACTTATCAAGGACACGCATTAGCTGCTCCTTGAATAAGCTCCACATTTCGTTTGTGCCCATCCCCTGCAGTTTCCTTCCCCATCCTACACATCCTAAATCTTGCCTAATCGCGTCATAATTTCCTATCCCCCAGCTATAATTCTTGCCCTGCGGTATATACCTGTCCCTGCCCATCGCTAAGGTAAACCTAACCGAATTGTGATCACTATCGCCAAAGTGCTCACCTACATCTAAATCGAACACCTGGCCGGGTTCATTACCCAGTACCAAATCCAATGTGGGATCGCCCCTGGTTGGCCTGTCCACATACTGTGTCAGAAAACCCTCCTGCACACACTGGACAAAAACAGACCCATCTAAAGTACTCGAACTATAGTATTTCCAGTCAATATTTGGAAAGTTAAAGTCCCCCATAACCACTACCCTGTTACTCTCGCTCCTGTCGAGAATCATCTTCGCTATCCATTCCTCTACATCTCTGGAACTATTCGGAGGTCTATAGAAAACTCCCAACAGGGTGACCTCTCCTCTCCTGTTTCTAACCTCGGCCCATACTACCTCAGTAGACGAGTCCTCAAACGTCCTTTCTGCCGCTGTAATACTTTCCTTGATTAACAATGCCACACCCCCCCCTCTTTTACCCTCTTCTCTGTTCTTACTGAAACATCTAAATCCCGGAACCTGCAACATCCATTCCTGCCCCTGCTCTACCCATGTCTCTGAAATGGCCACAACATCAGGATCCCAGGTACCAACCCATGCTGCAAGCTCACCCACCTCATTCCGGATGCTCCTGGCGTTGAAGTAGACACACTTTAAACCAAGTTCTTGCTTGCCAGTGCCCTCTTGCGTCCCTGTAACCTTATCCCCTACCTCACTACTCTCACCAGCCTGTACACTGGAACTACAATTTAGGTTCCCATTCCCCTGCTGATTTAGTTTAAACCCCCCCGAAGAGCACTAACAAATCTCCCCCCCAGGATATTGGTACCCCTCTGGTTCAGGTGAAGACCATCCTGTTTGTAGAGGTCCCACCTACCCCAGAAAGAGCCTTAAATTGCAATAGTGTCACTTTCAGAGCTTATAACAGATTGGTGGCAGAAACACAAGCTTTAAATGCAAATGACAAAAGTTAAAGGTGAAAGTTCTTTAAAAATGCATAAAATCTGGAAGAAAGGACACATGCCCAAGATATCATGGGACAATCTTGGGATCTGAGGATGACATTTACGGATTGCTCCAGCTTCACGCTCTCTTTTACGGTCTATTTTGTCCCACCCACCCCACTCCCCAAGGGTTTTACAGCCTTGGAACAGACTGCCAGACATCTGCTGTTCTCTATTTTGACTGAATATTAGCATAATGCCTGATAATTATCAATATCCTGTTACAGTTAATGATGTGCAATGTATTATGAAGCTGAATGAAAAGGGACAAGACACCTGCAATCCAAACTGTACAACTGATGTTTGACAGCACCATTTCTTTTAATGCAAAGATGTCAGTGCCTCTCATTTCATTTTTTTTTGGTTATATGATTTTCAGATTTTAACATTCAGAAATACCACAACTTTGTTACATTTTTGGATTTTTACCTCAGATACCTTCCTTGCACCAAAGATATAAGCACTCCTTTGCTGTGAATCAGATTGTGCCTTCCTAAGCCTGATACCTGATAACTGTAGCAAATCCAAGTCGCAAACAAAAACCTTTCGCACGATATTGGCACTATATTACTAAACAAGACTAGGAAGGTGGTAGAATAAACACCTGATCAAACTATGGTTTATTGGACCAAAAGAGATGTTTTAACAATAAATAGATAAGGAAATAGTGGCAAAAACATAACGTTTTACAGTAAATCATATGAAACATGATGATTCCACCTTGAGATATAGATAACAAGCAGTTTAATTTCTTCACTAAAACTCACAGTAAAACCAGAAGCTGAAACAAGGGGTAGATTTTCAATCCGTGTGGGTTTCAGACGGCTGGCGAAGCACGCTAGGAAGGAGACCCACTCCATTTTGATGGCTACTGTTCATTAACATAGGCTGATAGGGTGCAGACAGAAACTGAGCATCCCTGGGCAGTGCACTGTCTCCAAGTGGCTGCAGTATTTGGCAGCTTGGTCAGTTTCCAGTCATAGAAAATGGTAGGTCTGGGGTGTGGAACATTGCTACAGTTTTGGAAAGGAGAGACCCAGTGAGGCACAAGCCCAGGTTGTTTTTGTGGAGACCAGAGGAACACCTCTCCTCCTCCTGGCCTCACAAAAAATAAGTAAAACTTAATTAAGTGGTCATCAGCTGGGCGCTGAGTGAAAACTCCAACTAGTTGAGCCCTAAAATGCCAGTTGGGGTCCTATATACCTCATAGACCACGATTTGCACACCAAATCACTCTTGAAATCAAGTGTCATCGGAACGCAGGAATTGCTAGATGCAAAAAGAGCAAAGTTGATCTAGTTCACATTCAACCATTTTTGTAGTCGTATGATACAATGATAATGGTGTTATAGACTAAGCATAACATTCAATCTCTATCAAATAGTCTACAACCGACCCAGACAGAACATGAGGAAATCCCAATTGGGGATAGCTTGGGAACCATAGGTCCAAAGTTGCCTTTTTTCTCCAAAGCAAGCTACACTTACCACATGTCATGTCTCAAATTACCCATATACAGTATCCCAAGTATTTCCTGAAAGAAAACTATCTAATTTGCATTTAAATGGATCAATGATAACTGTTTTCACTGATTCCCTAAGGGGCCTGTTCCATCGATTGACCACTTGTTCATTGAAGAATTGTTTTCAGTTTAGTTGTGATTTTACCCCACTTCAGGTGCAGGCCTTGTCCTTGGGTTCTACTGTTCCAGATAAGGTAAAATAGCTTGCCATGGTCTCATTGCACCATCTCTTACTCATTCATTCCTTCTCAAGATCTGTGCGACTTCTTACATACCCTTGCTCTGTTGCCTTGTATAATCTAAAGGCTACTAAACGCTAAAACAAGTCAGAAATTCCAAATTTGCCTTATCTATCTTCTACTTTATTTGACCTTGATGATATCCTGCTCCATGGACCATCATCTTCCACCTAGATTTGTCTATAAAAAAACAGATGTTTGGTTTCAAATGCAACCAAGGGCAATGAAACTCTTCTCTTTCTCTGCAGGCCTTGTGACATAGGTCTGAGGCAAGCCACCCAATTATAGTGAATATGGACCACAGCACAAATATTTGGCACTAAACAGACAATTTCCTTCGAAGCGAATTGCTTTGGCTTTGGAACTACCACACTGATTCCGCTGAGGTGCTATTCCTAGGTTTCGCATGCACATTACGGTCACGAATTTCTACCTCCCCAGTACTTCTGCTTGTCAGACATCACTTCCTCAATGATTTTAGCCCTGCCACAAGTTCTGATCCTTTGTTACTGACTCCCTGACAACTCACAGCCTGAAGCAAACTATTCACATTTGTGTCCTGCTCCACCTTAAGAGGAAATTCCATAGGCCTCTATCACAAGGTCCACCTACCTCCATCTCCACAGCATTGTCCACCTCTTTCACTGAAACCTTTATCTATGCTTTTGTCATCTCCAGATGAACGCTTCTTGCTAGCCTCACATCCTCCTTCCTCCATTAACTTGAATCATGTTCAAAATTCTGCTGTCATCCTACCCTATCCTATCCCACTCACCCATCATCACTGTCTTTGCTGGCCTTCATTAAATCTCCAATGCCCCAATCTCTCAAGTGTAAAATCTCAAAAAGGAATATATTTGTCTCCTTTTTTCAAAACATACTTCAAGCAAGTGTAAGAGATTTTAGAAATAAGATAGCTCAATCCTCACCGATTCACCTTTTTACCAGAGGGAAATTAGTGAGAGTGAGCCCCTAGAGTGGAGTGAAAGATGGGGCTTTAAGACTATAGCCCCAGTTGTCTAACCTACACTTCCATCTAGCAAGCCTCTGAAAGCAGTCCACTGAATTTGCTGTTATATTCTTCAATCTTTTTTGTTTCCAGAAACAAATCTATTGGCTTCATTTACACCATCCACTTCTGTTTTCTCTGGTAATCATAAGTTTTTATTGCCTCTCGGGAAAAGTTCTCCTCACTTCACCACTGACTCATAACTTCCTAGGTTTTGTCTGTGCTGAGTTAACTGATCTGTGCTTAGTGGCAGTTGGAGGTGATGTACTTCACCTCAGCATCTCGGGGCTAAGAAAAGGAGAAAATATCAGTCAAGCTTTCTACCTTTGATCTCTATCCGATGGAACTTTGTCTTAGTAGATCAAGACTTTTAGGAAAGGAGCAGGATAGAAGCAGCAAGCTGGCAGATAGAAGGAGAAGAGGCTCCGCTATTAAAAGCTGCTACCGCCCATAGTTTCATACTGAAGGTACGTTCCAGGCATTACTCTGTATCTGTTCCAACCAACCATCAATTCAGGGCTTACGGACCTTTCTAGAAACCTCTGACTATAATTAAGCTAACAAAAAATTAAATGAGGTACCCAGGGAAAGAGCTACAACTTGATTGTACCACTCTTGCCTTTCAGTTTGTGTCTGGACTAGTGATCCAGAGACCTGGACTGATAATCTAGAGAATGAGAGTTCAAATCCTACCAGAGCAGCTGGAATTCAGTTTAAAATGATTTAGGAAATATAAAGATGGTATCAGTAAAATGAAGCTGTCAAATTATCATAATGTCCAGGAAGGAAACCTGGTGTCCTTATCTGGTCTGGCCTACATGTGATACCAACATAGTTGACTCTTAACAGCCCTTTGAAGTGGCTTAGTAAGCCACTAAATTGTATCAAACTAAAGGTAACCAGAGATGGGCAATAATGCTGGCCTTGCCGAAGACACCTATGTCCTGCAAATGAATATAAAAAAGTATGAATGGAAAATTTCACACTAATAATATGTGAAAAATATCTTCATGTGATCTATGTGATCTTCTGATACAGGGGAAACTGTTGTGGTTAATGTATTTCTAATCAGGAGACTGTGGGGTGTTCATTTTGTCACATCTGCAGACAAGTTTTTCCACAGTCACGGATCGATTGAGGCTTCTCACTCTCTGACATGGCTCCAATGTTAATGTACTTTTTGGACTTGAAAGGTTGTTTAGTTACAGTTTTTTAAATCTTGTGCAGATAAGCAACAAATTGAAAAACGGAAGTTAGGTTAACTGATGGTCGGTTCGGGTCAGGCATGGGAAATAAAATGAAAGGACTCGGGCTGGGTCGGGCTCGGGTTGGGTTTCATTTGCAGACCCGAGCTGGCCTTTACCTGGAGGGTTGACAACCCTACCCCCAAATCATATCGAGTAGGGCCCATGAAGCCAACAGCAAGAGGAGACATTCAGCCTGTCAGTCTGGACTGGATTCATGAAAAGCTCTAAAAAAATGAAAGACAGTGTGCACCATCCTGGGCCCTCAAAGATTTAATTATAAAAAACAAGTTCACTAAATGGTCAGATTCTGAAATAATGAATCAAGAGAATCAAAACATGTGTCAAAGAAAGCCATTGAGCATGCCTGAAATAATTGAAAACAGATGAAATATCAACAACTGGAGCTCTATTTTGGGATGTAGTTCTCATACTGCAAAAGATATGTTCTCAATTTCTCTGTATTTCATTTTTCATGACACTATTTAGATCGGGAAAAATATGCCATTTTGTTCAGATTTTTTTCAATTTTCTGCAGAAGGAGGCAATTAATTCCCAGGTAAATGTTCCACAGGATCCACCAGGCCCCCACAAGTGGCCATTCTTCAAATGGAAGCTATTCGACATCTGCGGTCGTCACAAAACTAATCCTGTCCTCACACACACTTTCAGCTAGGGACAGGAAGCATGGCTAAGTTTTTGTTTTCCCCCTTTCTAGTCCAGTTGCACTTAAGCCACACAAAGTCCTCCCAATTTTACTAACTAGTTAACATTAACTCAGAATCTGGGGATCAAATCTAGGATCTTCCTGCACCACCTGAAGCACTTTTCCTTCGAGTTTGGGGTAAATTTCATTGCATTGGATCTAGCAGAGCAATTCACCTGTGCTATTTAATTAAAATCAGGTCTGTTCTATAAGGGGATTGTCACCCATGCAGTGAGACAAAAATGTGCCCCATTATTTATCATTTCAAAATATAAAGTTAGTAAAGATGCCATCAACTAAAATAATGGTCAGGTCTACTTCTCCACAACCCTCCCCAACCCTGGTAAAATGATCCATGAGCACTTTTCCCATCAGTTTTTCCCTTTTCCCTTCTGAAGGCTTTGATATCTTTCTGAGGTGTAGTCATACTGTGTTACCTCACTCGAACAGCAATTATCTATGTGTGAGCTTCAAATGTGAATTCATGCAGCTGCTAGTTGCAACTAATTATAGCACCGCAGCCCTGGAGGACATCTGCTAACCTGGGACTTCCCTGGTCTGTATAGTTAAGCTGGTCATGGAATAAACTCGTTGATCTATCAGGCGAATGTTAAACACTTTTGCATGAAGATATTTCCCCTTTAAAGTGGACCAACCAAATCTATTTTGCTAACTCTCCTCTCCAAATTCCTTCTTGCATTTCCCGTTCTGGCAGAGATTCTGCATACTTTAAAATCAGTTTGAATTTTCACAACAACAGTACGTATTGTTTAAAAGAAATTACTGTAGCGAGGAGGTAAATATAATCTTTCATTTATCCCATTTAATGTAGCTGTTTTCATGCTCCACTGATCACCAGACCCATAAATAAGTCACTCTATCAACTGAAAGGCTTATATTAATTTAAGATAAAGCCTTTATCACCCTCTGTATCTATTTGGAAATGTTCACCCTGTTTATGTTAAGCTGAGGCCTCAAAGGACACCTCATTCTAATGAAAATAATTCTGAGCAACTAAAGTACTTGACTATAACAGCATTTGACACAGTATGAGCACTGAGATAAGGTGTATTAAGGCTCCCTCCCTAACAGAGAACCCAGCTTAAAACATTCATTCTGTAAAGTATCTGTCTCAATACTGCATTACTCTGGTTGTTAAGCATAATGGTTCCTCACAACCAAACTGATTCCCCCCCCCCCCCCCACTCTACACCAAAATGATCTCTAATTTGATAAGAAAAATTAAAATGGAAGTCCCTCGGCGCTCATTGGGATAAGTTTTACAATTTAGTGCTCCTGACACTTATCAGGAATTCAGTGCCCCCATTCATAACCTATGCAATCTTCCATCATTAAATTTAAAAGCTCAGTGCCATGTTCCCAAATTGTAAATTTTTCCACATTATGTCAAAAGAAAAATTCAGGAAATGCTGGGTGTAATGAGAAGCTTTTTATGTTGCCTGATGCAACATAAATGAGATGCCTGGAGTTCAGTTGATTGAAGATCACAAACAGGTTTATTAACTGCTAACAAGTATATACAGTGTAGACCTAACTATTTACAGGACTTGCCTCTTGGTGTTACAGTTACAGAGTGAATCTGGCAAGTAGTTACGTGACTGCATCCTGGCATGTAGCTCATTAGCATACTAAGATCTTAAAAAGGGACATCACTCTGAAAGCCTATCACACAACATCCCCCTTCTTTCCAAATATAAGTCTCGTATGCTAAAAGTAAGAACATATAAAATTAGATAACATCAAAACTATTTACACATGGATAGAGATTAGGAACTTTACAAGTATAGAGGCTCAACAGTCCATATATCATCTTGGAGGTTTGACAACTCTTACCTGGGAAATTCACATCTCATCTGTTGCTGTTCTTTCTGAAGTTTCTCCCTCTTTGCATTCAATTACTGTTGGTCTGCCTTCAGTCCGCTAACACACTCTGTTACTTTTCTCAAAATGACCACCTTTGAGGCCTTGTCATTCTTGGAAAGTTCTGGCACCTCACCTCGAAGAGCCAATAGATAATGTTTCAACTCATTCCTCCTCTGCTTCTTCAGGGCATTGCCTTCGCCTCTCTTCATGCTCCGCGTCTGAATGCTTGGGGTTCCAGGTTGAGGACTTTTTTGGAGAAGAGTACTTGGTGTCATTGAGATATTTGTCCATTCTGGCTCATTGTGGTTCTGGCAGTTCTCTAAAGAGCAGCAGTAATGGTGCGGCATAGTTGTGATGCTGCTGGTATTCCAGACTGCACCGTTTGATGCTGGCCAGAGTTTGCGTGTGGGTTCCGGTCCTTGGAGCTTTCCTCTTAACAAGTCCAACGGGGCCAATTACCGCAACCATCAGTCTACTCTCAATCATCAGTAAAGTGATGGAAAGTGTCGTCAACAGTGCTATCAAGCCGCACTTGCTTAGCAATAACCTGCTCAGTGCCGTTCAGTTTGGGTTTCACCATGGCCACTCAGCTCCTGACCTCATTACAGCCTTGGTTCAAACATGGACGAAAGGGCTGAACTCAAGAGATGAGGTGAGAGTGACTGCCCTTGACATCAAGGCAGTATGTGACCGAGTATGGCATCAAGGAGCTTGAGCAAAACTGGAGTCAATGGGAATCAGGGGGAAAGCTCTCTGCTGGTTGGAGTCATAACTAGAGCAAAGGAAGATGGCTGTGGTTGTTGGAGGTCAATCATCTGAGCTCCAGGACATCACTGCAGGAGTTTCTCAGAGTAGTGTCCTAGGCACAATCATCTTCATCTGCTTCATCAATGACCTTTCTTCAATCATAAGGTCAGAAGTGGGGATGTTCGCTGATGATTGCACAATGTTCAGCACCATTCGTGACTCCTCAGATTCTGAAGCAGTCCGTGTAGAAATGCAGCAAGACCTGGATAATATCCAGGCTTGGACTGATAAGTGGCAAGTAACATTCGTGCCACACAAGTTCCAGGCAATGACCATCTCCAACAAGAGAGAATCTAACCGTCTCCCCTTCATATCCAATGGCATTACCATCGCTGAAGCCCCCACTATCAACATCCTAGGGGCTACCAATGACCAGAAACTGAACTGGAGTAGCCATATAAATACCGTGGCTACAAGAGCAGGTCAGAGGCTAGGAATCCTGCGGCGAGTAACTCACCTCCTGACTCCCCAATGCCTGTCCACCATCTACAAGGCACAAGTCAGGAGTGTGATGGAATACTCTCCATTTGCCTGGATGGGTGCAGCTCCAACAACACTCAAGAAGTTCAACAACATCCAGGAAAAAGGAGCCGGCTTGATTGGCACCCCATCCACAAAAATTCACTCCCTTCACCACCGACGCACAGTGGCAGCAGTGTGTACCATCTACAAGATGCACTGCAGCAATGCACCAAGGCTCCTTCGACAGCACATTCCAAACCCATGACCTCTACCACCTAGAAGGACTAGGGTAGCAAATGGTTGGGAACACCACCACATGCAAGTTCCCCTCCAAGCCACACACCATCCTGACTTGGAATGATATCACCGTTCCTTCACTGTTGCTGGGTCAAAATCCTGGAACTCCTTTCCTAACAGCACCGTGGGTGTCCCTACCCTACATGGAGTGCAGCAGTTCAAGAAGGCAGCTCAACACTACCTTCTGAAGGGCAATTAGGGATGGGCAATAAAGATTGGCCTAGATCAGTGATGCTACATCCCCATGAATGAATAAAAAAATGCTCTAGTGGATGGTTATGATGTTAAGGTCCTTACACGCTGGTAGTCCTGCCCTGCTGGTCTGCTCGTGTCTAATAGGTAGATTGTTTGTGGTTTCCATGCTGACTAGCCATGCAAGCATTGCATGGTTAATGTGCCACTGCAAGGGATGGGTGGCCCATTGTATGAAGATAACTTGGCAGTTATCAGTTGTATCATTGATTTCCAACAACTCCGGTACATATCTTTGAGGATTCGGGCTGGTAGGATATTTGTACTGGTGCAGGTGTCAATCTTGACCTTGAGTGTATGTTTGCCAGCTTTCTTTGGGCACATGATGTTAATAGAGGCGAAGGCTTCCAATTGTTTGACTTCATCAACGTGATGTGTCAGGGCGGCACAGTGGCGCAGTGGTTAGCACTGCAGCCTCACAGCTCCAGGGACCCGGGTTCAATTCCGGGTACTGCCTGTGTGGAGTTTGCAAGTTCTCCCTGTGTCTGCGTGGGTTTCCTCCGGGTGCTCCGGTTTCCTCCCACATGCCAAAAGACTTGCAGGTTGATAGGTAAATTGGCTATTAGAAATTGCCCCTAGTATAGGTAGGTGGTAGGGAAATATAGGGACAGGTGGGGATGTGGTAGGAACATGGAATTAGTGTAGGATTAGTATAAATGGGTGGTTGATGGTCGGCACAGACTCGGTGGGCCGAAGGGCCTGTTTCAGTGCTGTATCTCTAAAACTAAAAAACTAAAAGGTTCATAATGTGTGGAATGCCTGTTCATCTTCTGTCTGAGAACTACTTCTCTCTGAGTCTTGTCTCACGTCTGCTTCGCTGGTGACTTTGTGTATCAGCTTGCATTTATACAGGTCTCTGGCACTTTCCTTGCTGCTGTTGCCCTGTTGTCTGTTCACTTGCGTCCAGTTGAGGCTGCTGGCTGTGTCTTTCGAGCCAGAATTCCTGCATAGGCGGGCCCAGTGTTCTTTTGCACTGCATGCCTTTCACAGGTCATGAAATGCAGGACAACCTCGCTGTGAGTAGGCCCAACCACACATACCACTTGCTTTCGGGGGTCTGGTTATGGTGCTGATACTGTTGGCTGCACCTAGTGCTTGTAGGTGCGGTTGTCCAGCTACAATGGCTTTGTATTTTCGCCATCTTCCAGCAGCACATCAATATTGTGACCTTTCTGTTTCCCCGAGGACTTTCTGAAATGCTTCAATGGGTGTCAATATAGTCACCAGCTCTGTTGCTCTGTCTGACAGCTCAGCTTCTGAGAAATTGCATTCATTGCCCTTACTTTGGCATCCACAGATGAACTGGTCTATTGATTCCTGTAGCTGTTGCCTGTAGTACATCAATTCGTAGGCAGTGAATTTGAAAATTCACTCTTAATCTGAGTTAATCTTCCAGCAATTTCCATATCTTTGCAGGATCTTTCTGGTCCTGTTCAGATAATCCAGAGGTATTGATTCTGTGCAATCCCTCATTTCCAATTGCAATCATTATTTTTACAGCCTGTTATTCTGGTTCTTCAATTACTTGTTCTGTAAAGCATAATTACATTCTTTGTTGGAACAGCTTGATCATGGATAGGATATCTAAGGCTTTCCAGTTCATGCTGGGAAAATTGGTATCCATGTTCCTGCTGTTATTTTGCTTTCAACTTGCTGTAAGGCCTGGTTCTGTGACTCTGTACTGCTTTCCCTTTCAAAATTTCTCTTCTTTAGACTGGTTGATTTGATTGACAGGAACAGCTTGTCTGTTTATCTAGCTTCCAGCACACTCATCTGTTTGTTTATACAGCTGTGTGACAGGCATTTCAAGTGCTTTTGTTTGCTAGAGTTTGTTTATACAGCCATTCAAGAGGCAATTCTTTATGCTTGAGTGATTTTATGTGTTTTTTTAAACTCAGGCTGAGTGAATGAAAGCTCTTCACCCTGGAGTGATTTCATGGTTTCCTTTTATAGCTTTGATTCCCGCACTTTTTGCTGTTAGGCGCCTTCTGTAATGTTGCAGACCGGATCAGTCTCGGGGTGGAATTGTGTCTTCCCCGCTTTTTCTTCTCCCAATGAGCCTTTGAAAAGAATCAATTCTTTTCTAGCACCTGAAGACTTGTTTTTTTTTAACTAGGGTTCCTGTAAGACAGCACACTGATTCACGTGCTCACAGCAATTGATTTGCAGCTTGTCATTCAGCTCTGTCTTCTGCAGCTTGAGGTGAGTTTTTTTTCTTCTTTACACTGTTTGGGCCAATGCTTCTTTTAACTTTCTCTATTTTAGCTGTAGGCAGTTTTTAAAGCTGTTTTCCTGTCTTCAATCTTGGATTCTGTCTTCCCACCACAATGCCAACATGTAATGAAAAGCTTTTATGTTGTCTGATGCAACATAAATGAGATGCATGGAGTTCAGTTGATTGAAGATCTCAAACAGGTTTATTAACAGCTAACAAGCATAATCAGTGCAGAGCTAACTATTTACAAGATTTCCCTCTTGGTGTTACAGTTACAGAGTGAATCAGGCAAATAGTCATGTGACTGCATCCTGGCACATAGCTCATTAGCATACTAAGATCTTAAAAGGACATCACTCTGAAAGGCAATCCCACAACACTGGAAATTCACATTAGGTCAGCCAGCATATGAAAGCGAGGTTTGCTGCAGGATCAGAAGCAGAACATTGACCTATACTTTCTCTTTCAGAACTGTTATGAGAACTGACTGAACTGATGTACATTTCCAAGATTTTCCAGTTTTTAATTCATTCTTGCGATGTAGGTGGCACTGACAAGGTTGGTATTTATTGCCCATCCCTAGTTTCCCTGAGAAGTTGAGGTTGTGGGCCTTCTTCATTGTAGTGCTTCGATACAACTGCTTGATAAAATAGTTTGCTTGGCTCCTTAAGAGTCACCTATGTCAGTGTGTGACTGAACTCGCATATAGGCCAGACCAGGTAAGGACAGTTGGTTTCCTTACCTAAAGGACATTAGTGAGCCAGTTGCGTTTTCATGACAATCTAACAGCTGTGTGGTCACTTTTAACTGCTGCTGCAAGTTCTTTTTCCAGATTTCTTTAAACTGAATTCAAATTCTCAAACTACTAGGGTGGGATTTGACTGACATTCTCTGGATCATTAGCCTGGTCTCTGGGTTATTACTAACATACACAATCATACCCTATTTCAAGCATTACTTCCTTTCAAATGAATTGCATGCTTATATGTGTAAGATATTTCAATATAACAAACATTACTTACAGCTCCCTCTTTAATAGAGGCGTCATATAAACCACTTCTTTTATAACATACGTTCTCTGTAGCCTGTTGTGATAATGGCTTCTGATATAATGAACATGGCTTACAGCTCCTACTCTAATATAGACCTCAAATAAGCCAATCATTCTTTTGGGCTTGCTTTCAATAACATCTGCCATTATAAAATTATCATGGACTTTATGTTCTTTTCACCACATAAAATGCTGAGCTACAAAATTACAGTGAAAATTACTATAGTTTTCTCTCAGATAGAAACCCCACACAAGCTACTAATTCTATAATGTACACTGTCTACAATAGGCTACCATTGTTCACAAGTTCTGATATGAAATAATCCCTAACAGAAATAAACATTGTTCCTAGCTCCCTCTTCAATAAAGAACATGCTTTATATCATTCGTTATCTAGTAGCCTTCATTAGACTCTAGCACATTAGTCTACAGGACTGTGATATATTATGGTACTGTGTGGTAATTTTATTTATTTTTTTATTTAGAAATACAGCACTGAAACAGGCCCTTCAGCCCACCGAGTCTGTGCCGACCAACAGCCACCCATTTATACTAACCCTACAGTAATCCCATATTCCCTACCACCTACCTACACTAGGGGCAATTTACAATGGCCAATTTACCTATTACCTGAAAGTCTTTGGCAGTGGGAGGAAACCAGAGCACCCGACGAAAACCCACGCGGTCACAGGGAGAACTTGCAAACTCCACACAGGCAGCACCCAGAATTGAACCCAGGTCCCTGGAACTGTGAGGCTGCGGTGCTAACCACTGCGCCACTGAATAGTTTAGTAGGATTAACCATTCTGGATGGCTTCCAGTATTGATTCGTCCAAACTGCAATCGCAGATCAAATTAAAAACAGGAAAAGCATTAAATGCTGAAGGAGGAATTTGTTTTAAAATATCTTTCAGTCTGACTGATTTTTCGTCCCTTTCCTGTGAATTCTCACAATGTCCTCAGCTCAGTGCTAAAGCAGTCTGGCACAGCTGTTATGAAAGTTCTTTTATTTTAAAATTTTTTTTGAGGACTCATGATTGAACATTGTGGAGATAGATTCAATTGGGACTGAAGTGATTCTATAGCTGCTGGACTTTGCACTTTTTTTCAAAAAGTGGTCACTGGAAGGACTTGAGATTTCTTTTTAAAAACTTACTGGATGTTACATGTCTTAACTAAATAAACAACAGAAGCCTTGGTGACTAGGGGGAGTTGTTTACGGAGAAGTGACATGTCATGATTTATGGTGGTCAAGAGTTGGTTTTGTTTTGGAATATTGTTTTGAGTCAATTGGGTTTGTAGCCTGTTGAGAGAAATACCCAGCTCATCTTTTCTCCACCTTTCTGAGAAACCCTGAAAAACCCAGTGTGTGATAGCTCCTGATGACCCATTTCTTCTGCAAAGCCAGCCAGACTAATTTTTGACATCGCCTGAAGAGAACTGCTCCAAAAAGAAGCCAGTGATAGTCGTCTATGAGTATTTAGGCCAGAATAAAGGGACAGCTGATATCATTCCATATCTTCTCCTTTTCCTTCAAGAATTAACAAGTATTTGGCCAAAGTTTTTTTTCTTTTTTGTAAAAAAAATCTCTGCAGAGAAAACTTATTTATTTTTTCTTTAACTGGTGTGTGTTTGGGTATGTATGTGTGGGCGTGTGACTAATTTTAGAAGGGAATCTTCATATTTTAATCGGTGTGTTAATGCTTTGCATTTTTACTGGATAAGTTTTGTTTTATAATAAATTAATAATTTTGTTGTTTATTGAAGAAACCTGGTTGGTCCATTTTATTCTGAAATAAAAATCGAGTATATAATTTGCCATATCGGTAACTGGGTAAACATTTAAATATATGTTGTGATCTGTGGAGCAGTGGAACTGGAAAAGACAGTGCACTCCTCCCACCTCGGTCGTAACACAGCTCAGATTAGGAACTCACTGCATTTGAGGAGCAGGGACTCAGAGCAATACCCAATTCTTAACTACTGCCCTATCTCAACCCCTGCATCAACATAAAATCTGCAGAGTTATGAGTGGGAATATCAGTTTAATACTTTTCGGTGTCAACCTGCCTTGAGATATCTCCAGTTATCTGAATTTCTTTTGCCTTCCTTGCAACTCCTCTAGTACCTCAACCTCTTCATTAATTTCCCCAGCAGTAGCTGACTCAAGTGCTTTTCTTGACATCTGAGTCAAGGCTTTGGCTGGGATTTTCTCCTTCAAAGTTTGAAAATGTGTCCTTTTGCACCCATAATTGGTCAAAAATCATTGGCTGGGGAACAAGGTAGAAGATCCTGGCCATTGAATGTTGACAGGATATTGGACAATGGAGAGCATAGTAGCTTGGCCCTATCCTGTCCTCAGCTGGCATTCACTTTCCAGCAGAGTTCACTAGCTAACAATCAGGAATGGGAGCCCTAGCAAGTTCTCTAAATCAATGGTACTGAGGTAAAGATAGCACCGCTTACCCATCTACCCTTCAACCATCTCTGCTGCAGATGTGGTCAGCTAACTCAGCATAGGACTAAACCCAGAACTTCCTGCCTCAACACCATATTTAGAATTTAGAATATTACAGCGCAGTACAGGCCCTTCGGCCCTCGATGTTGCGCCGAGCTGTGAAACCATCTGACCTACACTATTCCATTTTCATCCATGTGTCTATCCAATGTCCACTTAAATGCCCTTAAAGTTGGCGAATCTACTACTGCTGCAGGCAGGGCATTCCACGCCCTTACTACTCTCTGAGTAAAGAAACTACCTCTCACATCTGTCCTATATCTATCACCCCTCAACTTGAAGCTATGTCCCCTCGTGTTTGCCATCACCATCCGAGGAAAAAGACGCTCACTATCCACCCTATCTAACCCTCTGATTATCTTGGATGTCTCTATTAAGTCACCTCTCCTCCTCCTTCTCTCCAACGAAAACAACCTCAAGTCCCTCAGCCATTCCTCGTAAGACCTTCCCTCCATACCAGGCAACATCCTAGTAAATCTCCTCTGCACCCTTTCCATAGCTTCCACATCCT
Organism: Heterodontus francisci; assembly: GCF_036365525.1. Classification (NCBI taxonomy): domain Eukaryota; kingdom Metazoa; phylum Chordata; class Chondrichthyes; order Heterodontiformes; family Heterodontidae; genus Heterodontus; species Heterodontus francisci. Next base: position 48,531,568 of record NC_090375.1, read on the forward strand.
TTCTATAATGCGGTGACCAGAACTGCACGCAATACTCCAGGTGCGGTCTCACCAGAGTCTTGTACAGCTGCAGCATGACCTCGTGGCTCCGAAACTCGACCCCCCTACTAATAAAAGCTAACACACCATATGCCTTCTTGACAGCCCTATTAACATGGTTAGCAACCTTCAGGGATTTATGCACCTGGACACCAAGATCTCTCTGCTCATCTACACTAACAAGAATCTTCCCATTAGCCCAGTACTCTGCATTCCTGTTACCCCTTCCAAAGTGAATCACCTCACACTTTTCCGCATTAAACTCCATTTGCCATCTCTCAGCCCAGCTCTGCAGCCTATCTATGTCCCTCTGTACCCTACAACATCCTTCGGCACTATCCACAACTCCACCGACCTTAGTGTCATCTGCAAATTTACTAACCCACCCTTCTACACCCTCTTCCAGGTCATTTATAAAAATGACAAACAGCAATGGCCCCAAAACAGATCCTTGCGGTACACCACTAGTAACTAAACTCCAGGATGAACATTTGCCATCAACCACCACCCTCTGTCTTCTTTCAGCTAGCCAATTTCTGATCCAAAGCTCTAAATCACCTTCAACCCCATACTTCCGTATTTTCTGCAATAGCCTACCGTGGGGAACCTTATCAAACGCCTTACTGAAATCCATATACACCACATCCACTGCTTTACCCTCATCCACCTGTTTGGTCACCTTCTCGAAAAACTCAATAAGGTTTGTGAGGCACGACCTACCCGTCACAAAACCGTGCTGACTATCTCTAATGAACTTATTCTTTTCAAGATGATTATAAATCCTGTCTCTTATAACCTTTTCCAACATTTTACCCACAACCGAAGTGAGGCTCACAGGTCTATAATTACCAGGGCTCTCTCTACTCCCCTTCTTGAACAAGGGGACAACATTTGCAATCCTCCAGTCTTCCGGCACTATTCCTGTCGACAATGACGACATAAAGATCAAGGACAAAGGCTCTGCAATCTCCTCCCTAGCTTCCCAGAGAATCCTAGGATAAATCCCATCTGGCCCAGGGGACTTATCTATTTTCACACTTTCCAAAATTGCTAACACCTCCTCCTTGTGAACCTCAATCCCATCTAGCCTCGTAGCCTGAATCTCAGTATTCTCAACAACATTTTCTTTCTCCACTGTAAATACTGACGCAAAATATTCATTTAACACTTCCCCTATCTCCTCTGATTCCACACACAACTTCCCACTACTATCCTTGATTGGCCCTAATCTAACTCTAGTCATTCTTTTATTCCTGATATACCTATAGAAAGCCTTAGGGTTTTCCCTGATCCGATCCACCAATGACTTCTCGTGTCCTCTCCTTGCTCTTCTTAGCTCTCCCTTTAGATCCTTCCTGGCTAGCTTGTAGCTCTCAAGCGCCCTAACTGAGCCTTCACGTCTCATCCTAACATAAGCCTTCTTCTTCCTCTTGACAAGCGCTTCAACTTCTTTAGTAAACCACGGCTCCCTCGCACGACAACTTCCTCCCTGCCTCACAGGTACATACTTATCAAGGACACGCAGTAGCTGCTCCTTGAATAAGCTCCACATTTCGATTGTTCCCATCCCCTGCAGTTTCCTTCCCCATCCTACGCATCCTAAATCTTGCCTAATCGCATCATAATTTCCTTTCCCCCAGTTATAATTCTTGCCCTGCGGTATATACCTGTCCTTGCCTATCGCTAAGGTAAACCTAACCGAATTGTGATCACTGTCACCAAAGTGCTCACCTACATCTAAATCTAACTCCTGGCCGGGTTCATTTCCCAGTACCAAATCCAATGTGGCATCGCCCCTGGTTGGCCTGTCTACATACTGTGTCAGAAAACCCTCCTGCACACACTGGACAAAAACTGACCCATCTAAAGTACTCGAACTATAGTATTTCCAATCGATATTTGGAAAGTTAAAGTCCCCCATAACAACTACCCTGTTACTCTCACCCCTGTCGAGAATCATCTTCGCTATCCTTTCCTCTACATCTCTGGAACTATTCGGAGGTCTATAAAAGACTCCCAACAGGGTAACCTCACCTCTCCTGTTTCTAACCTCAGCCCATACTACCTCAGTAGACGAGTCCTCAAACGTCCTTTCTGTCGCTGTAATACTCTCCTTGATTAACAATGCCACCCCCCCCCCCCCTCTTTTACCATCTTCTCTGTTCTTACTGAAACATCTAAATCCCGGAATCTGCAACATCCATTCCTGCCCCTGCTCTACCCATGTCTCCGAAATGGCCACTACATCGAGATCCCAGGTACCAACCCATGCTGCAAGCTCACCCACCTTATTCCGGATGCTCCTGGCGTTGAAATAGACACACTTTAAACCAGGTTCTTGCTTGCCAGTGCCCTCTTGCTTCCTTGTAACCATATCCCTGACCTCACTACTCTCAACATCCTGTACACTGGCACTACAATTTGGGTTCCCATTCCCCTGCTGAATTAGTTTAAACCCCCCCGAAGAGCACTAGCAAACCTCCCCCCCAGGATATTGGTACCCCTCTGGTTCAGGTGAAGACCATCCTGTTTGTAGAGGTCCCACCTACCCCAGAAAGAGCCCCAATTATCCAGGAAACCAAATCCCTCCCTCCTGCACCATCCCTGCAGCCACGTGTTCAACTCCTCTCTCTCCCTATTCCTCGCTTCGCTATCACGTGGCACGGGCAACAACCCACGACTTGGGGCTGCTCCCCCTCCCCATTAAGGATCCCAAAAACACGATCCGAGACATCACGAACCCTGGCACCTGGGAGGCAACATACCAACCGTGAGTCTCTCTCGTTCCCACAGAACCTCCTATCTGTTCCCCTAACTATGGAGTCCCCAATGACTAATATTCTGCTCCTCTTCCCCCTTCCCTTCTGAGCAACAGGGACAGACTCTGTGCCAGATATCTGTACCCCATTGCTTACCCCTGGTAAGTCGTCCCCCGCAACAGTATCCAAAACGGTATACCTGTTGTTGAGGGAAACAGCCACAGGGGATCCCTGCACTGCCTGCTGGTTCCCTCTCCTTCCCCTGACGGTAACCCATCTACCTACTTCTTTTACCTGAGGTGTGACTACCTCCCCATAACTCCTCTCAATAACCTCCTCCGCCTCCCGAATGATCCGAAGTTCATCCAGCTCCAGCTCCAGTTCCCTAACGCGGTTCTCGAGGAGCTGGAGTTGGGTGCACTTCCCACAGATGCAGTCAGCAGGGACACTCTTGGTGACCCTTACCTCCCACATTCTGCAGGAGGAACATACAACTGCCTTAATCTCCATTCCCACTATTCCAAATTCCCAAAAAATCTACTGAAAAACCAAAAAAACAAAAAGTCAAAACTTGTTAGGTTAGCAATCCAACGGACAGAACTTCCCAAATAAAAAGTTTACCTTATCAACACACCAGAGTCCTTTTTTTTTGGTTAGAGGAAGAGGGAGGGTGGGAGACACTACACGTGTAGTGTCTCGGGTACAGCCACCACACAAATATATACCTTTTTCCTTACCCAGCAGTCCCCTGGTCCTCCGAAAACAAAAGGGAATTCACTTTTAAACTTACGCTGAAATTGACTTCTCAGCTGTAAGCCCGTTCACGCACCTCCGTTGCTATCAACGCTGCAGTCACCGAAACTAAAAGAAAGAGATTCTAAACCACACAAATATATACCCTTTTCCTTACCCAGCAGTCCCCTGGTCCTCCGAAAACAAAAGGGAATTCACTTTTAAACTTACGCTGAAATTGACTTCTCAGCTGTAAGCCCGTTCACGCACCTCCGTTGCTATCAACGCTGCAGTCACCGAAACTAAAAGAAAGAGATTCTAAACCACACAAATATATACCCTTTTCCTTACCCAGCAGTCCCCTGGTCCTCCGAAAACAAAAGGGAATTCACTTTTAAACTTACGCTGAAATTGACTTCTCAGCTGTAAGCCCGTTCACGCACTTCCGTTGCTATCAACGCTGCAGTCACCGAAACTACAAGAAAGAGATTCTAAACCACACAAATATATACCCTTTTCCTTACCCAGCAGTCCCCTGGTCCTCCGAAAACAAAAGGGAATTCACTTTTAAACTTACGCTGAAATTGACTTCTCAGCTGTAAGCCCGTTCACGCACCTCCGTTGCTATCAACGCTGCAGTCACCGAAACAGTATTTACAGCCACAGTTCAAGGAAACTGACTACTTGTTTTTTTTGCACTCAGCAAGATAAAGAATATCAGTGCTGAGGAAATCAAGCTTTTTTCTATTTCTTACACTCAGTGTCAGCATCAAACACTCCCAGGTCTGTTGCAGAATGGAATTGAAAGAGCGTAAAACTCCTTTACATACTTTTCCAACAATGTGCAGCAAATTGAATTTTCCATTCCTCACACCACCTATTCTTATGACTTCTCCTATGGCCCAGTTCTGAGGTTGGTTATCGGTTTGAAGCTGCTGGTACTTGCTTTAGAACAATCCTTTTGGTTCTGCATCACTCTCTAGTCAGGCATCTCATTTCACAAACCCTTGCACGGGGCTTTGTTCACAGGTACCCAAGTATGATTATATATTTGCTAGTGTAGGAGTGATGGAGCTGTTGGTTCTTTGTTACTACTAAAATGCTTAAATGGAAGTGAGAAGTCATGGTGTTATGAGACACTGTGGTGCATTCGTGAGGATGAGAGCTTTGTGAATAGCACGTTTATAGATGTGGTCACCGCACAGCTTAAGAGTAGGCAGGGAGAGAGGGAATGGGTGACCACCAGACAGTCAAAAAGAAACAGACAGGTAGCACAGGAGACCCCTGAGTGCGTCTCACTTTCCAACAGGTATTCAGTACCGAATACTGAGGAAGGTGATGGTTCATCTGGGGAGTGCAGCCAGAGCCAAGGCCATGGCACCATGGGTGGCTCAGCTGCACAGGGGTGCACAAGGAACACTGGAAGAGTAATAGTGATAGGAGATTCAATAGTCGGGGAACAGACAAGCGTTTCTGTGGCTGCAGACGTGAATTCAGGATGGTGTGTTGCCTCCCTGGTGCCAGGGTCAAGGATGTCACTGAGTGGCTGCAGAGCATCCTGAGTGAGGAAGGTGAACAGCCAGCAGTCCTGGTCCACATCGGAACCAACGACATAGGTAGAAAGAGGGATGTGGCCCTGCAGAAAGAATTTACTGAATTAGGTAAGAAATTAGCAAGCAGGACCTCAAAAGTAGTAATCTCCGGATTACTCCCATTGCCACACACAAGTGAGTACAGGAATAGAAGGATAAGACAGATGAATGTGTGGCTGGAAAATTGGTGCACGAAGGAGGGCTTTAGATTCTTGGGACATTGGGACCTATACAGGCCAGATGGGTTGCACCTGAATAGAGAGGGAACTGAGTTCCTTGTGGGACATGTTGGGTAGGGTTTAAACAAGTTTGGCATGGGGCTAGGGACCTGAAGGTAGATTCAGTTGGGACAAAATCAGAAATGAAAATGGAAAGCAGAAAATTAGTGGATGAGTCTGGAAGGCAAAGGAAACAAAGGTTAGAAAATTAAAAAAATGAGTTAGGCAGTGCTCATGGGTATCTATTTCAATGCAAGGAGTATAGCAAATAAAGCAGATGAGCTGAGGGTACAGATAGACACGTGGCAGTAGGATATCATAGCTATTACAAAAACATTGCTTAAGGAGGGACAGGAATGGCAGCTCAATGTTCCTGGTTACAGGGTTTTCGGACGCGATAGAGAGGGGGAATAAAAAAGGAGGTGTGCTGGCAATTTTGATTAAAGAAACTATTACAGCTGTGAGAAGGGATGATGTGTTGGAGCTTTCATCAAATGAGGCCATATCGATCGAGCTAAGGAACAAAAAAGGGGCAATCACACTGCTGGGAGTGTGCTATAGAGCCCCAGTCAGAGGGAGATAGAAAAGCAGATATGTAGGCAAATCTCTGAGAAGTGCAAGAACAATAGGGCAGTAATAGTAGGGGATTTTAACTACCCCAATATTAACTGGGATAGTTTTAGTGTGAAAGGAATTGAGGGAGCAGAATTTATGAGCAGAATTCATGAGGTGCATTCAGGAGAACTTTTTTGCTCAGTATGTAGCAAGTCCAACAAGAGAGGGTGCAGTTTTAGACTTAGATTTAGAAAATTAAGCAGGGTAGGTGAAAAGAGTGGCAGTGGGAGAGCATTTTTGGTGGTAGTGATCATAATTTTAACATAATTATGGAACAGGCCAAGGATAGAACAGAAGTTAGAATTCTCAACCGGGGCAGGGTCAATTTTACTAAGCTGAGGAGTGATTTAGCACAAGTGGACTGGAAACAGCTACTTGAAGGGAAATCAGTGTCATAGCAGTGAGAGGCATTCAAAGGAGAGATTCAAGGGGTTCACAAAGAAAAAGAGTGGGACGGCCAAACCTAGAGTCCCATGGATGTCAAGGAGCTTACAGGGTAAGATAAGGCAGGAGAGGAAAGCTTATGTCTGACACTGAGAACACGATACTCCAGAAAGCCGAGAGGAGTATAGAAAGTGAAGGGGTGAAATCAAAAAGGAAATTAGGAAAGCTAAGAGAAGGCACGAAAATATATTGAAAAGCAAAATCAAGGTGAACCCGAAGATGTTTTATCAATACCTTAGGAGTAAGTGGATAACTAAGGAAAGAGTAGGGCCCATAAAAGACCAAAAGGGTCTATGTGTAGGGGTGGAAGATGTTGGTGTGGTTCTTGATGAATACTTTGCATCTGGAAGATGTTGGTATGGTTTTTACTGAATACTTTGTGTCTGTCTTCACAGAAGTGGGGGATGATGCAGATATTGTAGTCAGAGGAGAGGGGTGTGAAGTATTGGATGTGATAGGGAGGGAGGAATTATGAATGGGATTAGCATCCTTGAAAGTGGATAAATTACCAGGGCCGGATGAAATGTACCCCAGGCTGTTAAAAGAAGCCAGAGAGGAAATAGTGGAAATTCTCTTAATCATTTTTCAGTCCTCATTGGTTACAGGTATGGGTTGCAGAGGATTGGAGGACTGCTAACGTTGTACCTTTGTTTAAAAAGGGAGCGAGGAATAGATCATATAACTATAGGCCGGTCAGTCTAACCTCAGTAGTGGGCAAATTATTGCAATCAATTCTGAGAGACAGGATAAACTGTCACTTAGAAGAGCATTGATTAATCAAGGATAGTCAGCATGGAATTGTTAAGGGAAGATCTTGTCTGACTAATTTGATCAAAATTTTTAAAGAAGTAACAAGGAGGATGATGAGGGTAGTGCAGTTGATGTGGTCTACATGGATTTTAGCAAGGCTTTTGACAAGGTCCCACATGGCAGACTGGTTAAAAACCATGGGATCCAGGGAAATGTAGCAAACTGGATATAAAATTGGCTCAGTGGCAGGAAGTAAAGGGCAATTGTTGACGGGTGTTTTTTGACTGGAAGGCTGTTTCCAGTGGCATTCCGCAGGGCTTAGTTCTGGGTCCCCTGCTTTTTCTGGTTATATATTAACAATTTGGACATAAATGTAGGGGGCATGATCAAGAAATTTGCAGATGGACACAAAAACTGGCCGCGTGGTTGATAGTGAGGAGGATAGCTGTAGGCTGTAGGAAGATATCGATGGACTGGTCAGGTGGGCAGAAAAGTGGCAAATGGAACTCAATCCGGAGAAGTGTGAGGTGATGCATTTAGGGAAGTTAAACAAGGCAAAGGAATACACGATTAATGGGAGAATACTGAGAGGTGTAGAGGAAGTGAGGGACCTTGGAGTCAATGTCCTCAGATCTCTGAAGGCAACAGGACAGGTCAATAAGATGGTTAAGAAGGCATATGGAATTATTTCATTTATTAGCCGAGGTATAGAATACAAGAGCAGGGAGTTTATGCTGGAACTGTATAAATCATTGGTTAGGCCACAACCTAAGTACTATGTGCAGTTCTGGTCACCTCATTACAGAAAGGATATAATTGCACTAGAGGGGGTATAGAAGAGATTTATGAGGATGTTGCCAGGACTGGAAAAATGCAGCTATGAGGAAAGATTGGATAGGCTGCAGTTGTTCCCCTTGGAACAGAGAAGGCTGAGGGAAGATCTGATTGAAATGTACAAAATTGTGAGGGCCTGGATAGAGTGGATGTGAAGGGTCTATTTACCTTAGCAGAGATGTCAGTGACTAGGGGGCATAGATTTAAAGTGATTGGTAGAAAGATTAGAGGGGAGATGAGGAAATTTGTTTTCACCCAGAGGGTGGTGAGGGTCTGGAACTCACTGCCTGAAAGGGTAGCGGAGGTAGAAATCCTCAACTCATTGAAAAGGTGTCCGGATATGCACTTCAAGTGCTGCCAGCTGCAGGGCTACGGACCAAAGGCTGCAAGTTAGGATTAGGCTGGGTGGCTCGTTTTACGGCTGGCGCAGACACTATGGGCCAAGTGGCCTCTTTCTGTGCCATAAACTTTCTATGATGAGATGTTGTTCTGCTTACCAGCCAGTTCAGAAAGTTCACTCACCAATTATGCTACAGATCTTGTGTCAATGTAATGTGAAAACTCATTGCAACAACATAAAAATTGCATGGATAAAGGGGAACAATCCCAGCTTCCCCAGTCTCTCCACATAACTGAAGTTCCTCAACCCTGGTAGCATTCCAGCAAATCTCCTCTGCACCCTCTCCAAGGCCCTGACATCATTTTCTAAAACAATACTCCAGCTGAGGCCTAACCAGTGACTTATAAAGGTTTAGCATAACTTCCTTACTTTTGTACTCTATGCCTCTATTTATAAAGCCAAGGATTCCGTGTGTTTTTTCAGCAGCCTTGTCCTGCCACCTTTGAAGATTTGTGTATATGCAATGTGTTTAAATTGCTCAGTTCACAAAATGTATTTTCTATGGTCCTTCAATAACAACAGCAACTATTTGCACTCATGTTATGGTTTCAACATAGACAAACACCCAAAATTGTTTTGTGTAAATATAAGGTAAGACAATGTGAACTCAGCCTAGACTGATGACTGAGGCTCTCCTCTTTCTGTTGGCTGTTAAGACTGCTATAAGATATGAGTTTTGTCTTTGTTGTAACAATTATGTTGTGGGACTTTGCTGATTAGAAACTGGGTTCCGAATTCCCTAGAACTATTACACACTGCAGAGAGAGGTAAAGTAAAAGATTTTCATCCTATCAATCAATGTTGGATTAAACCCCAGGGCCCAGCATTTTCCTATGATTTGTCCTTTTAAAATCATGTAATACAGCAATGGGTGGAAGAAATCAAAAAATCTACAGCATCAATTAACTTTCAGACTGTCAATAGGTCCAGGGAAACTTACATCTACCTAGGCTGACTTCACACTGTTATCAAGACATATGGTAAATCTTACAGTTATGAGGATACTTGTATATTAGGAGTTTAATGTTGTAATATTAGTCCTAAACTACCAAAAAACTTTAACTTAAGCTAAAATTAACAACATAATTTGGTTTAGCATGTTATCACCTTTCAATCCATTCTCTCTTCATTCACATTCTCCAACCTCCTGCTTCTTACTTTCTCAATTTTATCTGAAATCTGATTGCCACTTTAATTGTGGTTTGAGGTATGCGCAGACACTAACATGGCAATATAACTCAAGAGACGGTTCCCAATCTGACTCCTAAGAGACCAAAGCTGAGTGGTATGAGGTCCACTCTACAATAGGTGTTGTATAACTCTAATCTACTGCGAAACTAGGTTCATACAGTGCTTAGGTAGCTCATTGAGGCTCTATAAATTTAGTGCTGAGTCTTCTAATCTTAGAATAAAATATACATTGCTGCCTGCTCTTAAAATATTAAAAACTGGTCTGTAAAACACACCTACAGTATAGCTACAGTTTTGCTAGTTCTGGTTTGCACTAAACAACCAATCTCAGTGGGTTATAAGTGAAGTCTAAATTAACTTTTTTATGTATCTAATCTTTTTCAGTATTGACCTAACCTTAAAAATAACCCTAAAATCTTCTCAATTTCTTCTGCCTCTCAGCTCTTGCTGTTTGCTTAAGAGGTAGGCACAAATTATTTTTAAAAATCAGCTATTGCATCAGCTGAGAAACTGTTGGAAAGTGTTTATTTAACCAATTAAACACACAGAATGTATAGATTGACCTGGCTGTATCATACATGACTAATGATTGCACAATGTCCAGCACCATTTGTGACTCCTCAAATACTGAAGCAATCCGTGTAGAAATGCAGCAAGACCTGCACAATATCCAGGATTGGGCTGATAAATGGCAAGTAACATTTGCACCACACAAGTGCCAGGCAATGACCATCTCCAACAAGAGAGAATCTAACCATCTCCCCTTGACATTCAATGGCATTACCATCGCTGAATCCCCCACTATCAACAACCCAGGGGCTACCATTGACCAGAAACTGAACTGGAGTAGCCATATAAATACCATGGCTACAAGAGCAGGTCAGAGGTTAGGAATCCTGCGGCGAGTAACTGGCCTCCTGACTCCCCAAAGCCTGTCCACCATCTACAAGGCACAAGTCAGGAGTGTGATGGAATACTCTCCACTTGCCTGGATGAGTGCAGCTCCAACAACACTCAAGAGGCTCGACACCATCCAGAACAAAGCAGCACGCTTGATTGGCACACCATGCACAAAACTTCATTCCCTCCACCACCAACGCACAGTGGCAGCTGTGTGTACCATCTACAAGATGCACTGCTGCAACGCACCAAGGCTCCTTAGACAACACCTTCCAAACCCGCGACCTCTACCACCTCGAAGGACAATAGCAGCAGATGCATGGGAACATCACCACCTGCAAGTTCCCGTCCAAGTCACACACTATCCTGACTTGGAACTATATCACCGTTCCTTCACTGTCACTGGGTCAAAATCCTGGAACTCCCTTCCTAACAGCACTGTGGGTGTGCCTACCCCACATCGACTGCAGCGGTTCAAAAAGGCAGCTCACCACCATCTTCTCAAGGGCAGTTAGGGATGGGCAATAAATGCTGTCATAGCCAGTGACGCCCACATCCCATGAATGAATAAAAAAAACTAAAGGATAGGCTGTTGAATTTAACATGCTTATTGCATGCTCAGTCGTAGCATTCTCATCTCTAAGCCAGAAGATTGTGGGTTCATGCTGTCCACCAGTCCTGTGAAATTTGGCTTGTAACTGGAGAGGGCAACCCTGGTGGAGTCATTAAGGTGTTCATCAGTCAGTCAGGTTTGAAATTTCAGCATCCATGATTCAAGTGTATGGTAACTTTTTCTCCTTAAGAATGGTTAGCTAGCTAGCTATTCCTTTCCCCAGGTTCAGCTACTCCCAGCAGGTACCGATTGTTATCCGAGGATGCACTCACATTGGCCTTGTTAAGAAAAAAGGCTGGATTTTGTGTAGGAGGTAGGGCTCCCAGCGCTGGGCTGAAAGGGCGGGGGAGCCCCACCTCTGAATTTTTGTGGACCCCCAGAGCGATCCTCTGCTGTTTTTCAATTAAAGATTCAAGAGCCGGGATCCCCATCCTTTTAAAGTTGGGAATCCCACCTCCATGAGCTTCTGGCCAACCAGAGGGCCGTTAGCTCAGCACTATCAGCAGCACCACAGGGAGCAGTGGCCACTGCCGATACTAAAGAGGCCTTGGACCCAGGCCCAGCACTGGAACCCCAGAGAAGAGGGAGGTGAGGCAGAGTCAGCGGGGCCAGTCTGGAAGGCCCCGAAGAGGAGAAATGGGAGGGTGGCCCTGGTCCAGGGGAAGGGTGGGCCCGGGGGGTAAAGTTGTTCTCAGTGGGGGTCCTCTGTGGGCCATAATTGCCCATGGAGGAGGGATCGCATGGTCCAAGCCCGCAGGGAGGGCGCCTCCTATTGCTAGGCATCCTCCCGCTATGGCAGAGGCCCTCCCCCACTGCTGGTAAGATCCCAGCGGCAGCGGGAAGAGGCCCTTAATTGGCCATTAATATGCCATTAATTGGCCTCTGGGTGGGCTATCCCACCCCTGGGAAGATTGCTTAGTTATGGCCCCCCCCCCCACCGCCACCCGTCACAATACCGCGATACCAGCCCTACCCCACCGCCTCCTTCTCCACTTCAGGGGGGCCCATAAAATCCCGGCCAACGCATCTAATTAGTTGGCCACGACACCAGCAGATGTAAGGTCTCCTGAGGCTGGTTGGAGACCGCAGGGCAGTTGGAGCGGTGTTCAATGGGAACCAATTAGAATCAAAACAAGTGGCGTGAATATAGCATCAGTTGTGGTGTCCCGGCCAGTTAGAGGTCAAAGAGCAGAGGCACATCAAAAAATCTTCTCCATTATACATAGGGGTACATTGTAATATACCACTGATAGAGTCTACATTTGCTCACGTGTAGTATTTTTTCTTTTTTCAAAGAAAATTTTTCTTTCCACTTGCAATTTTGTGAAGCTTTATGTGAGCTACTTAAAGACTGAAAGTGAGCTACCAGCAGCTTGCAATCGACATGTTGGTGACCCTGATCTAGAGAGGGAGTAATGCACTATTGGAGATGTTAAATTGAGACCCCATCTCCTTTCTCAGGTAGACATAAAAGATCCTCTAGCAATATTTGAAGAAGAGCTGAGCAGTTTCCCCAGTGTCTTGACCAATATTTATTCCTCAACCAACATCATTAAAACAGCATATCTTATCATTACCTCATTGTTGATTGTGGGAATTTGCTGTGTGCAATTGGATGCCACATTTCCTACATCACAACAGTGACTACACTTTAAATGTACTGCATTGGCTGCAAACACTTTGAGATGTCCCGAGGTCATGAAAAGTGTGATATTAATGCAGGTTTTTACTTCCTTTTAACAGGAGGTGGCTCAAGAACTCAGAGATAACGAACATCAGTTGCAATTCATTAGATTTTGACATCTTATCAGCAGAGTTTTATTACTGACCACAGAGGTTTCCAAGATATGTTGAGAGCAAAAACTACAATAATATGGACATTATTTAGTAGATTGAGAAGCAGAAGCTTAGAAAACAAGTATGAGGGCGCTGAGTGTCTCACAACTCTGGTTGATGATAACATAAGACTGTAGGAATAAGGAATAGCTATTTACCCATAAAGTTAACTGCCATCCGCAGTTTGCTTGAGGGCCTGCTTTATTTTGATGTCCTGAACAATGTGCAATCTATCAAACTTGTTAAGATGAAAGGGGAAGGCAGGAACTCTGCAGATGTGTTTCTAAATCTGGCTTTGGGTTTTCCTCTCTCAGTGTGGATAAGAGGTCAACAGAAACTTGGGTCAGACGACCAGCAGAAGTGACAAGACTCCTTAGACAAAAGGCGGGGAAGGCATTGAAACTTCCTTTAGAGTCAACCACAAGACAAAAAAAACAGCATGTTACTAAAGCACAAAGGCTACAGAAAGAATGTATGACCAAGTTATATCTACACAGATCTGATGTTCGAAAATTCCAGCTGAATAGAAAGAATTCATTCTAAAAATATCTTTATATATAACTGAGCTTTGGCTTTGGGAAATGTAATACTTACATTTATACAGCGCCTTTCATGCTCACCGAAACATTTTACAGCCAATGACGTACTTTCAAAGCGTAGCCACATTGTGCTATTGTAGGAAATGCAGCAGCAAGGTCCCACAAATAGTAACGTGATAAAGACCAGATAAGCTGTTTTAGTGATGTTGGTTTAGATATAAATATTGGCCTGCTGTTCTTCAAATAGTGCCACAGGATTTTTTTCATCTACCTGAGAAGGCAGGTGAGGCATTGTTTAATGTCACATAGAAAGAGAGTTCAGTACACCTTGGCAAGATGGCTCATCTTACTCAGAGAAGTCACATAACATGGCTGAGTTGGGAAGCAGATACATCACACTGGTGCATTAGTATGAGCCAGAGTAGGGTGAATTCTGCTCAGCATCTAAGAACAAAGAAGAAAGAATATTACAGCACAGGAACAGGCCCTTCGGCCCTCCAAGCCTACGCCGATCCAAATCCTCTATCTAAACCTGTCGCCTATTTTCTAAGGGTCTGTATCTCTTTGCTTCCTGCCCATTCATGTATCTGTCTAGATACATCTTAAAAGACGCTATCGTGCCCGCGTCTACCACCTCCGCTGGCAATGCGTTCCATGCACCCACCACCCTCTGCGTAAAGAACTTTCCACGCATATCCCCCCTAAACTTTTCCCCTTTCACTTTGAACTCGTGTCCCCTTGTAATTGAATCCCCCACTCTGGGAAAAAGCTTCTTGCTATCCACTGTGTCTATACCTCTCATGATTTTGTACACCTCAATCAGGTCCCCCCTCAACCTCCGTCTTTCTAATGAAAATAATCCTAATCTACTCAACCTCTCTTCATAGCTAGCGACCTCCATACCAGGCAACACCCTGATGAACCTCCTCTGCACCCTCTCCAAAGCATCCACATCCTTTTGGTAATGTGGCGACCAGAACTGCACGCAGTATTCCAAATGTGACCGAACCAAAGTCCTATACAACTGTAACATGACCTGCCAACTCTTGTACTCAATACCCCGTCCGATGAAGGAAAGCATGCCGTATGCCTTCTTGACCACTCTATTGACCTGCGTTGCCACCTTCAGGGAACAATGGACCTGAACACCCAAATCTCTCTGTACATCAATTTTCCCCAGGACTTTTCCATTTACTGTATAGTTCACTCTTGAATTGGATCTTCCAAAATGCATCACCTCGCATTTGCCCTGATTGAACACCATCTGCCATTTCTCTGCCCAACTCTCCAGTCTATCTATATTCTGCTGTATTCTCTGACAGTCCCCTTCACTATCTGCTACTCCACCAATCTTAGTGTCGTCTGCAAACTTGCTAATCAGACCACCTATACTTTCCTCCAAATCATTTATGTATATCACAAACAACAGTGGTCCCAGCACGGATCCCTGTGGAACACCACTGGTCACACGTCTCCATTTTGAGAAACTCCCTTCCACTGCTACCCTCTGTCTCCTGTTGCCCAGCCAGTTCTTTATCCATCTAGCTAGTACACCTTGGACCCCATGCGCCTTCACTTTCTTCATCAGCCTACCATGGGGAACCTTATCAAACGCCTTACTGAAGTCCATGTATATGACATCTACAGCCCTTCCCTCATCAATCAACTTTGTCACTTCCTCAAAGAATTCTATTAAGTTGGTAAGACATGACCTTCCCTGCACAAAACCATGTTGCCTATCACTGATAAGCCCATTTTCTTCCAGATGGGAATAGATCCTATCTGATCTGGAAATGCATGATGTTAAAAGTGGGAAAAAAAGGAATCATTGCCCAATAGCTGTCACTTTCCTGGACAAAAGTATCTTTAGAAATAAATGAAAGACAAGCAGTAGGAATGAGTGATGCAGTGGGCTCTCAAAATGTCATTTCACTTCTTGAGGCTGGGTTCAGCCTAACTCAGACTGATGTGAGGAAAAGCTATGAGTTCCCTATGTGAGGCTCTCAGAATGCAATGGTCAGTTTAATCCCAAAAGGTTCTTACCTACATACAACAGCCAGTTATCTCAGGCACTCTTAACATGTGGGTAGCACCTGGATAAAGCAAGATAAGTTTAAAAAATGTATACACGCTCAGTACATGGAAGTACTGCCAAATCAAACACTAGGGACACACAGAACAATTTGAATTCTAGTATCTTTAGGGCTCATTTCTCTGTTCCAACGGCAAATCAATCACATTGCTTGATTTCACTGATTCATGACAGATTTTACCTTTGGACTTATGCTAATGAGTTTGCATGGAACCTCGGCAAGAACGTAGCCAATTGCACCCCTAGTAGAAAATCCAAGCCAAACTGGGTACTCCTGCTGACCCCACATTCAAAACACCCCTATCAATAATCGTCACAACTCCCGCCCCCCACTGACCCTGATCTCTGCCGCACCCCCAGCCCCCTGCAATTCCAACCTCTGCCCTCCCTGATCACCACTGGAGTGCAAGTGCCGCAGTATGCTTACTGTCATCAGGGGCATGTTTCGTGTTCAACTTATAATGTGCAAGTGCAACACATTTCAGAACCACCACTGATGTTGTGGAATTCAACCCAAATGTGTGAATAAGGCAAGTACTGCCAGCACCAAGAGTCCCAATGTAATACACACCTGTTTCTCTCAAATTGGTCCTATGATATGGAGTGGGCATAATATGAATGTTAATTAATAATAAAACTCATTTTGATACAAAGCTAGGAAAATTCGACCACGCTTTTCTATCATTTATGAGTGTACATGTTGATCACAGGTTCAGCTTCATCTCCTCCTCTGCCTTCTTTCCACACATTTCAGCAAAGTTATGAAAGCCCCAGTTGTGTTATTTCTGCAGCCTCCTGATTTCTGGCCTCAACACTGATCAGAAAATGCTCAAAGGGGCATCATCTTCACGACAAAAAGTATTTTGTAAAACCTTTTTTCTTTGTTGGCAAATACATAGTTTAAAATATATATTGCCCCAGGATATGTGATCATATTGTTCATGTGTGGAAACTTCTTCCCTAAAAAATACTTCTTCAAATGCTTTTTCTGAATTGCTACTAACAGATTAAAGCCTGGTTCTCTTCATCGTCCACACTTTCATATAGAAGAGAAGGACACAAGCTGAATGAGTTATGAAAAATAGCTCTTGCTAATGTAAAAATTCTTTTGTCTCTCAAACACAACTCTTTTCTCTCTCTCGCCCTCTTTTGATACACACTTTCTACTCATAGACTGCTGCTCAAGGACTTTGACAGTACATCCTAACCCTTACCTCTATACCAAAAAGGACAACTGCAGTAAAGTTCTGAGAATAACATCATTCCCAAACTTTCCTCTACATCACACACCAGTTCTTGGCTGTCACTAGCTTGAAATCTTGGAATTCCCTAACACCATCATGGAATTACCATCACCACAAGGCCAGCAGCGGTTCCAAAAAAAGATCCATGACCACTTTCTCAGGGCAACTAAGGACAGTCAATAAATGTGGCCTTGCCAGCAAAGCATAAAGTAGTGAAGGTGCTGCCACATGCTGTTAACTAGGGAGTTCCAGGATTTTAATAATGTGTGACTTGGAGGGGTACTTGGAAGTGGTGGTGTTCCAATGTACCCAGTGCCCTTGTGGTTCTCAGCAGTAGAGGCTGTGGGTATGGGAAATGCTGCTGAAGAAGCCTAGGAAACTTACTGCAGTGTATCTTGTAAATGGTACACACTGCAGCCACGGTGTGTCAGCTGTGAAAGGGATAATGTTTAATGTGATGAATGGAGTGCTGATCAAGCAGCCTGTTTTGTCCTCGATGGAGTTGAGCAGCGAGTGCAGCTGCACCCATGCAGGCAAGTTGAGAATATTCTATCACATACCTATTGTGCCTTATAGGTGCGGTACAATTCCACCTCAATTTTAAAATTCTCATCCCTATTTTCAAACTCTTCCATAGCCTCACTTCTCCCTTTCTCTGTAAACTTGTTGAGCCACACAACAATCCAAAATATGCGCTTATCTAATTCTGGCCTCATGAGCATCTTGATTTTAATTGCTCCACCATTTGTGGCTGCACCTTCAGCTGCCTAGGTCCTAAGCTCTGGGATTCCTTCCCAAAACCTCTCCATCTCTACCTCACTTTCCTCCTTTCAGAGGCTCCTTTGATCAAGCTTTTGGCTATTTGCCCCAATATTGCCCTATGTGGTTCGATGTCCAAGTTTTGCTTCATAACACTCCTGTGGTACATTTTATCACATTAAAGATGCTATACAAATACAAGTGTTTGTTGTGGTAGAGGCTTTAGGAAGTCAGGAGATGAGCCACTTGATGCAGAATATCCAGCCTGCTCTAATAGTCATGGCATTTATGTGGAAAGTCCTCCTGAGTTTCTGGTGACATTGATGGGGGAGAATTGGCAATGGTAATGTTAATGAATGTCAAGGGTATGTCATTATGCTCTCTCTTGTTGGGGATGGTCATTGCCTAGCAATTGTGTACTGTGAATAGTACTTGCCATTTATGAGGCCAAGCCTGGATGGGGTCCCGGCCTTGCAGCATGTGAGTATGGACTGTTTCATTATCTGAGGAAATGCAATTGAGATCCTTTGAGATCTGTCAAAATCAGAAGTGGATCCATGGACCTGTATTAATATTAGCAGAGTGTGCCTAGCTGTGTGTAAATATTAGCAGAGAGCCCCTGGGGCTGTGCCAATAGTGGCAGAGTCCGAAGGGGTGTGTAAATGTCTAGGGTGAACGGGAATGTTTTTTCTTGGAGTATCTGGGAGTGTATTAGTATTGACAGGGAATCTCACATGCAGAAAGGTTTGAAAACCATGGTAGATAGAAAAAATACCTTGCAGCTAATAAACAACTTATTTAATTACACTGCTGTTTGTATTAAACATTCTGCTGAGTGTCTCAAGGAAGGCAGATTTCTTTGATCAGCCTTTAGCTGTGGATGACATCTAAACATTCCCTGATATGGAGGAGCAGTCACATTATTTGCACAACAGTGATAGTATCTCCAGTCGAGTGAGATAACTGAAACTTCAAAATATACCACCACCCATGACAGCTTGCTCATAAGGTTACAGTTAGTGACAAAAATTATCAAAGTTTTCAATCCTCGGTCTATGTGGAGTTAGTAGATCTCGGCTGGAGCAAGAGTGGGGGTGGCTAAATTAGCTTGAGCTCTCCTGGGGAATGAAGGGAAAAATCAGCCAGGATTCCCACCTCAATTGCCCTCCAGTGACCCCAGTTTGAAAGTGCGTGCGTGCGAATGTTGGAGGATAATGGGGATGAGCTTGAATAACTTGCTAACATTTTCTGTCAAGGTTTGTATATAGAGTCATAGAGTCGTACAGCATAGAAACAGGCCCTTAGGCCCACCGCGTCCATGCCGACCATAATGCCTATCCTACTAATCCCACCTGCCTGCATTAATTCCATATCCCTCTATGCCTTGCTCATTCAAGTACCTGTCCAGATGCCTCTTAAATGTCGCTACTGTTCCTGCCTCCACCACCTCCTCAGGCAGCTCATTCCAGATACCCACTATTCTTTGTGTGAAAAATTTACCCCTTTGATCCCCTTTAAACCTCCTCCCTCTCACTTTAAATCTAGTTTTAGTCACCCCTACCATGGGAAACAGACTCTGGCTATCTACCCTATCTATGCCTCTCATAATTTTATATACCTTTATCATGTCCCCTCTCAGCCTTCTTCGCTCCAGGGAAAACTGACCCAGCCTAACCAATCTCTCTTTAAAACTCAAGCCCTCCAAACCAGGCAACATCCATGTGAATCTTTTCTGCACCCTCTCTAGCTTATTCACATCTTTCCTGGAGTGCAGCGACCAGAACTGCACACAGTACTCCAAATGTGGCCTAACCATCGTTATGTACAACTGTAACATGACGTCCCAACTCTTGTACAATAGTCACTAACAATGCACTGGAGGGCAACTGATACCCAAGGGACCATACACCAACAAGGTGGTGTCAATGATGTAAGGAGAGGAGGATTGCAAAAAATTGGTTGAGAACATTAATAAGGAAAAAAAGATGTCTTTTATTTATATCTATCTATGGTTATCTATCAATAGTACATATTAAAATTCTTGGGCTAATAGACAGGAAATAAGGCAACACCTGCCAACTTTGGACTGCTATTGACCCCTTCCAAACCCTGGTATGAGGGATAGGTCATTTGCATATTCGGAGTGGGCAACACACCCATGGTAGTGCAGCAGAGTCTGGTTGAAGAGGCAGAAATTGGAGTTGCACCTTACCATTTCATAAGTGGCAGCAGAGGTCCAGAAAGTGCTGAAGGAATAAGTCTAACATTTTTCTAATTTACCCTCAGGAACCACAAGACCAACCTTAGAAAATTAATTGATTACTCTGAGGTCAATTACCTGTGGGTCTTGTTTTGGTAACAGGGCTTCCACAAGAAAAGGCTAGAATACTTAATGAGTACTTTGTATCAGTCTTTACTAAGGAAGAGGAATCTGACAAAATATCAGTAGAAGCGGAGAGAGTAGAGGCAATGGATAGGGTAAAAATTGAGAGGGAGGAAGTAGTGAAAAGGCTGGATATGCTCAGAGTAGATAAGTCACCCTGTCCGAATGGCTTGCATCTCAGGTTGCTAAAGGAAGTGGTGGTGGAGGTAGTGGAAGGGCTTGCCATAATCGTCCAATCTTCCCTAGTTATGGTGGAGGCGCTAGTGGATTGGAAAGTGGCAAATGCATCACCCTTATTCAAGAAAGGGAATCCTAGCAACTACAGGCCAGTTAGTTTAACATCAGTAATGGGTAAAGTTTTAGACACAATAACCAGGGAAAAATTAACAGACAGTTGGAGAGGTTTAAGGTAACTAAGGAGATCCAGCACAGATTTGTAAAAGGTAGATCATGCTTGACTAATTGAATTGATGAAGTAACAGAAAGGCTGAAGAAGGGAATGCAGTGGATGTTGTGTATATGGATTTTAAGAAAGTGTTTGATAAAATACCACATAAAAAGCTGGTTAACAACATTGAGGCCCATGGAATAGGAGGGTCAGTGTCCAATTGGATGAAAAAAAAGACTTACAGACAAAAAACAGCAACTCATGATAAACGGTTATTTTTCAGACTGGAGATTGGTAGACAGTGGTGTTCCCCAAGGGTCAGTGCCAGGACCACTCGAATTTCAAAATTTGCTGATGATACCAAACTTGGAGGTGTGGCAGACAGTGAGGATGACACCACTCGACTGCAATAGGAAATAGATAGGCTAGCAGAATGGGCAGACAAGTGGCATATGGAATTTAATACAGACATGTACGAGGTGTTGCATTTTGGCAGAAGGGATAGGGTGAGGCAATGTATACTTAATGGTGCAGTTCTAAAGAGCTACAGGAACAGAGGGAGCTGGTGGTTCATGTGTGAAGGGGGAGAAAAAGACTAGGACAGTGAACAAAGAAGACCTGATGAAAGACAATTTGTTAGAGTGATTGGAACCAGACAAGGGTCAAATATGTTTCATGTGTACATGCCTTGGGGTGAACAAAGGAGAAGGCCTGATGCTGTCAGGAGTGACAAAAACCAGTCAACTCTCTAAGTTTCATGTGTACGTGCCTTGCTCATGATTGGATAGTATAATGTATACCTGCTAAGAATGTAATAGGGTAACCTAGCTATGTACAAGTAGACACAATTGGATAGAGATAAGAGAGTAAGAAGTGTAACCGATTGATTGGTAAATGCAAATGAACTGTTATCTGTAAAATGGTATAAAAATGATGCTTTGTAACCACTCAGGGAGTTTGTACGCTATCTTGTATGGGTGCGGTCTCCCCTGCAAATGCTTGCAATAAACAGGTAAACAAAGGAGCTTGAGTCTCGTGTGGTCTATCATGGAATCGGAGGGTGACTGAACTCTCTTGCAATGTGCATCGATCTTTGAAAGTGGCAGGACATATTGAGAGAGTGGTTAGCAAAGCATATGGGATTTTGGGCTTCATAAACAAATGCATAGAATACAAATGCAGGGAAGTTATGCTGAACCTTTATAAAGCTCGAGTTTGGCCCCAACTAGAGCACTGTGTTCAGTTTTGGTCACCACATTCAGGAAGGATTAAGGAGTCTTGAGAAGGTGCACAGGACATTTACCCTGAATGGTTCCAAGGATGAGGGATTTTAGCTACAAGGTTTGGCTGGAAAAGCTGGGGTTGTTCTCCCTGGAGTAAAAGGGATTGATGGGAGATTTGATAGAGGTATACAAGATTATGACAGGCTTAGATAAGTTAAACAAAGAAAAACTGTTTCCGGTAACTGATGGTAGAAGGACTAGGTCACATAGATTGAAGATGTCGGACAAGAGATGCAGGGAGAATGTGAAGAACTTTTTTTTACGCAGCAGTGGTAATGACCTGGAACTCGCTGCCCATGAGGGTCGTGGAAGTGGAGACATTCAATGATTTCAAAAGGAAATTGGATGGGCACCTGAAGGAAAATAAACTTGCAGGGCTACGGGGATCGAGTGGGGGAGTGGAACTGACTGGCTTGCTTCATGGAGAGCTGGCATGGATGCGATGGGCTGAATGGCCTCCTTCTATGCTGTAAATGACTCCATGACTCCATGAATTACAATAATATTTCTCAATCACACTTACCAGAATAATGCTAACTGAGACAAATTTACCAGACAAATTTATTCTACCACACCTGATTGGCCGATTCTTCCCATGTCACTGATTCCCAGCCTTGGTCCTGCCAGCCCTGATTTTCACTAAATCACTCGCTGCAACCAGCCTAAGTTAAAGCAAACATAAAATAGCTGAACTGCTCCAAGCTGGTGTAAACATAGGAAAGTTTTAACAATGATTCTTACAGTTCGGATAACTGACCTTTTCCATGTCCTGCTCTTGGCTCTGTTTTTTACAGAAGCAAAACAATCTTCAATTGATGTGCACCTCAGCTTTCTCTCTCCAACATCATACTACTTCTACCAAGTCTCCCAATTCAATTGCTCAGTCAATCAAACAGGGCCACGGTTCTGTTCTGCAGTTTTTAACTAATTTGAATGTAGATTAATTAAACAATCTGGCCATAAAACATTCTATTTTACATGTTACCGTTCCTATAAAAGACAGCATCCTCTGAATTGCCTAAGAACAGGACAAGGCTATTCAAGACTTCAAGCCTGTTCTGCCATTCAATTAGATCATGACTGATCTGTATCATAACTCCATTTACCTGCCCTTGCTCCCGATCCCTTGATGCCCTTATGCAACAAAAACTTATCTACCTTAGTTGATCCAACATCCACAGCCTTTTGGAGCAGGAGGTTCCAACGTTCTACTATCCTTTGTGTGATTTCATTCCTTAATGGCCAAGCTCTAATTTTGAGATTCTACCTTCGTATACTGGATTTACCCCACTACAGCAATGTTACGGGTTATTCACTTGTGTATTTAACAGTCTTACATATAGGAAGCATTTTATCTGTTCAGCGTCACACCTGAGGTGTCACATTTGCAAATTTCAGTGTAATATTTGTTCTAACTTGCTCAAATTCCCTATCCATAACTCAACATGCAGGGAAAAAAACAAATCAATACTGAAAGTTGCATTACGAATGATGCAGAAAACTAGCAATCCAAGGTATGAAAGCATGCAATCAAAACTGGCATTGAGCAAAGAGTAACTAACAAAACAACAGCAAGAAGAATAGAAACTGATAAAAATTTTGGCAGCAACCTTACAAGACAGCTATGAAAATAAAAGCTCTGACATTCTACTCTGTACAGCAGTAGCACACAATTCATGTGCTCAAGTCCCAGAGGGTTGAATCTACAAATTACAAATGAGCCAAGCTATGTTTGCACCTTAAGAGCACAAGGGAAAAAAGAAAATATTCAAAGCCCAAGTTAGTTAAGTATTCATAGGAACATACGGACATACGAATTAGGAGCACAAGTAGGCCACTCGGCCCCTCGAACCTGCTTTGCCACTCAACAAGATAATGGCTGAACTGATTGTAACCTCGACTCCACATTCATGCCTGATAACTTTTCACCCCCTTGCTTATCAAGAATCTGTCAATTCTGCCTTAAAATATTTAAAGACTCTGCTTGCACTGCCTTTTGAGGAAGAGAGTTCCAAAGACTCATGACCCTCAGAGAAAAAATTTCTCCTCACCTCTGTCTTAAACGGGTGATCCCTTATTTTTAAACAGTGACCCCTAGTTCTAGATTCTCCCACAAGTGGAAACATCCTTTTCACATCCACTCGGATCAAGACCCCTCAGGATCTTATATGTTTCGATCAAGTCACCTCTTACTCTCCTAAACTCCAGCGGATATAAACCTAGCCTGTTCAACCTTCCCTCATAAGACAACCTGCCCATCCCAGGTATTAGTCCAGTAAACCTTCTCTGAACTGCTTCCAATGCATTTACATCCTTCCTTAAATAAGGAGACCAATACAGTACACAGTACTCCAGATGTGGTCTCACCAATGCTCTGTATAACAGTAGTATAACCTCCCTACTTTTGTATTCAATTCCCCTCGCGATAAACAATAATATTCTATTTGCTTTCCTAATTACTTTGTGTACCTGCATACTGACCTTGTGTGATTAATGCACGAGGACACTCAGATCCCTCTGCATCTCAGAGCTCTGCAATCTCTCACAATTTGGATAATATGCTTATTTGCTTCTTTTTTATTCTTCCTGCCAAAATTTCCACATTATACTCCATTTGCCAGATCTTTGCCCACTCACTTAACCTATCTATATCCATTTGAAGCCTCCTTATGTCCTCTTCGCAACCTTTTTTTTGCAGTGCTGAATTCTCACTCTCCTTGTGTCACTTATCTGAACTCTCTTCCTCAAAAGGCAGTGCAAGCAGTGTCTTTAAGTATGTTTAAGGCCGAGGTAGGCAGATTCTTGATAAGCAAGGGGTTGAAAGGTTATCCGGGGTAGGCGAGAATGTGGAGTCGAAGTTAGAATCAGATCAGCTATTATCTTGTCGGGAGGCATTCAAAAGCAAGATTCTACAGGCACAGTGCAGGCTCAAAGATAAAGGGTGATATGGCCAAATCTAGAGCCCACTGATTATCTAGAAGCTTATAGGGTAAGATAAAACTGAAAAAGAAAGCTTATGATGATCACAAAAACCATAATACTTTAGGAAGCCTGGAGGAGTAGAGAAAGTGCAGGGGTGAAATAAAAAAAAGGAAATTAGAAAAGCAAAGAGAGGACATGAAAAATTATTGGCACATAAAATCAAGAAAAACCCAAAGATGGTTTATCAGTACATTAACAGCAAGAGGAAATCTAAGGAAAGAGTAGGGCCTATCAGATATGTACAAGGGAATTTATACATGGATGCAGAAGATGTGGGCAGGGTTCTTAATTAGCTTTTTGTCTCTGGCTTCACAAAGGAGAGGGATGATGTAGTAAAAGAGGAGTGTGAAATATTAGATACGATAAGGATAATGAGAGGAAGTACTAGAGGGTCTGACACTCTTGAAATTGGATAAATCACCAGGGCCAGATGGATTGCATCCCAGGTTGTTTAAGGGAGCCAGGGAGGAAAAAGCGGATGCGCTAAGGATCAGCTTCAAATCCTCACTAGATACGGGCGAGGTACCAGAGGATTGGAGGTTTGCGAATGCTATACCATTGTTCAAAAAGGGTGCAAGGGATAGGCCAAATAATTATAGGTTGGTCAGTCTGACCTCGGTGGTGGGTAAATTATTAGAATGAATTTTGAGAGACAGGATAAACTCCCACTTAGAAAGGCACAGATTAATCAGGGATCGTTAGCATGGATTTGTTAAGGGAAGGTCATGTCTTACTAACTTGATTGAGTTTTTTGAGGAAGTAACAAGGAGAATTGATGAGGGTAGTGCAGTGGATGTGGTCTACATGGATTTTAGTAAGGCATTTGCCAAGGTCCCGCATAGCAGACTGGTCAGTAAAAGGAAAGCTCATGGGACACAGGGGAATGTGGCAGGTTGGATCCAAAATTGGCTCAATGAGAGGAAACAAAGGATAGTAGTCACAAATGTTTTTGTGAATGGAAGGCGATTTCCAGTGGCGTTCCACAGGGCTCAGTGTTGGGTCCCTTGCTGTTTGTGGTATATATTAATGATTTGGACTTAAATGTGGGAGGCATGATTGGAAAATTTGTTGATGACACAAAATTGGCCGTGTAGTTGATTGTGAAGAGGATAGCTGTAGACTCCAAAATGATATCAATGGTTTGGTTGAGTGGATGGAAAGGTGGCAAATGGAATTCAATCCAGAGAAGTGTGAGGTAATGCATTTGGGAGGGCAAACAAAGCGAGGGACTACACAATAAATGGGAGGATATTCAGAGGGATAGAAGAAGTGAGAGGCCTTGGAGTGCATGTCCATAGGTCCCTGAAGGTGGCAGGAAAGGTAGATAGAGTGGTGAAGAAGGCATATGGAATGCTTTCCTTTATTGACCGAGGTATAGAATACAAAAGCAGGGATGTAAAGCTGGAACTGTATAAAACGCTAGTTAGGCCACAGCTGGAGTATTGCATACAGTTCTGGTCATCACATTGCAGGAAGGACATAATTGCTCTGGAAACAGTACAGAGGAGATTTACATGAATGTTGCCAGGGATTGAAAGTTGAAGCTATGAGGAAAGATTGGATCATCTAGGTTGTTTTCCTTAGAACAATGGAGGCTGAGGGGTGACTTAATTGAGGTTTACAAAATTATTAGGGGCCTAGATAGAGTAGCCAGGAAGGACCTGTTTCCCCTAGCAGAGAGGTCCATTACCAGTGGGGCACAGATTTAAGGTGCTTGGTAGAAGGATTAGAGGGGACATGAGGAAAAACATTTTCACTCAGAGGGTGGTGGGTGTCTGGAATTCAACCAGGAATGGGGGTGGAGGCAGAAACCCTCAACTCACTTAAAAGGTCATGCACCTGAAGTGTTGTAACCATCAAGGCTATGGACCAGATTCTGGAAGGTGGGATTAGTTGAGTGGCTAGTTTTTTTCAGCCGGCGCAGACATGATAGGCTGAATGGCCTCCTTCTGTGCCATAATTTTTCTATGGTTCTATTTCTATGATTCATTCAAATTCACACACAAAAACATGTTTCATTTATGAGTGGACTTCACGACATAATAAATCTCCATTATTGCTTACATTTCTGTTAACTGAGTATTACATGTTATATTTTAAAGGTGTTCCAAGAGGTTTTATTTTTGTCCTAAAATCTTAGAATTCTGTGTGTTTTTTAAAAAAAAACAGTGGACATGGACACCTGCAAATAATGAAATATTTGGATGTTGACTTTGTATACAAGAATAAGAAAGCTAGCAGTTTCAAGGAAGCTAGCCAGAGGTTTTGATCTCCTCAGAGCAACACTTTGAATGACAGGGAGACACTGTGTCTTCTCATGTGATCAGCTCAGGAAGGTTTACTTTCACTTTGGTCCCTTTTAAAAACCAGTGAGTTGGACAAAGAGCAGGCATTTGAAACTTAGACTTGACCTGCCTGGAGACCACAGAAAAAGTCCTCTCTCTGTAAAGGAAACTTGCATCTTTTAAAAAGAAACCCTGTATTTGAAAGGTGGCAGATTCCTGTTGCCTCCTGTGTTTGAAGAATTCCTGCATCCAGTGTGGTTCCTGTTGCCTCCCATGTTTTGGGAAATCCTGGAACCTGAAAAAAGCTTCTACTGCATTACTGCTGCTGTGAGTCCTCGCAGACCTGTTGCTTTCCCCCGGCTGAATGACCGATATGATGTCTGCCTACCCACCACAGACTATTAATCAACCTTGCCTGGAGAGATTTTGAGTGGCATCCAACTATTCGACTTTGGGACACCTCAACCAACCACAGAATTTCCTACCAGAACATGACAAACCAGATTATTTTATTATTCCTTTTATTCATATGAAACAGCTGTAAACCAGAATACTTTTTTCCCTGGTTAACCAGTTTTTTGAATGTATATGTGTGTGCATGAGGGATAGGGAAATAAGGATATTTTCATATATATAGATTTATCTCATTAGTGGTTAAGACGTTTTTCTAATAAATAGTTAATATTGTTGTTGTTTAAAGAAACCTGATTGGTATGCTTTATTCTGGGGATAAACAGAGTTTCTAATTGGCTAATCTTCGGTAGGTAGGAAAATTCATTGATATGCTGTGACCCATGGAGAAGTGGGACTGAATTAACAGTGCATTTCTCCCACCTTGGTCGTAACAAAGAAAAGTATGTTTCTTTTTACAGTGTTCTCTCTTCCTTCCCTTAAAGTGCAGTCTCAGCATGGCCAACTTGACAGAACTCCCTGGCCGGAATTTTACGTCACCGCAGCGAGCCAGATGGTGGCGGGGGGTGGTGTAAAATGGAGTGGGAGGCTCCGGGAGGGTGGCTGCAGGGGTGGGGGATGATAAACGGGCTGCCTGCCCTAGGCCAATCGAGGCCCTTAAGTGGCCACTTAATGGCCACTTCAGGGCCTTCGTCCTCCTCTACAGGTATTTTACCCGTGGCAAGTGGGCGTCCAGTAGATGTGAAAGGCCATCCAGTGATACCTGGGCTGCTCCCACTTCCTCAACTACCCCCAGGACCCGAGACGCCCCCACTTCCCCCCAAATCACCACCCTTGCCTCACTGGGCTGTGAATAATTTACCCGGGGAGGCAAACCGAACTTACCTTGGTCTTGGCTCCGTGATCTCGGCTGGGCTGCAGTCCAGTGGCGCTGCTGGGACTAAGAGCTGCCAGCCCAATGACTGGCCGGCAGCTCAATGAGGCGGGAGTTCGTCCCTCAAGCGGGTGGAAGTCCCACCTCTGAACAATTAAAGCCCTGGGTCCCTGGGCTGGGCGGTTGTGGGTGTGCCACCGACTTTTATGTGGCCAGCTCCCGTCCGCCCGTCA
The DNA here is from genome assembly GCF_036365525.1 of Heterodontus francisci. NCBI lineage: Eukaryota > Metazoa > Chordata > Chondrichthyes > Heterodontiformes > Heterodontidae > Heterodontus > Heterodontus francisci. Next base: position 48,559,964 of record NC_090375.1, read on the forward strand.
TAAAACCCAGCCCTCTGTCTCCAGGTTAGAAGACTGCAGATTCACACTCTGCTCCACACTTGGGCACATAAATTATGCTGACTAAGGTAGTGCTGCATTGTTGGAAGTGCTGTCCCTTAGATGAGATGATAAACCAAAACCCTACTTGCTCATTTAAATGAATCCTAATGCTCCTATGGCCGTATTTAAAGAAGAGTAGGGGACAACAACACCATTGAAAATTGATCATGGACAGTGATCTCATGGACATTTATGGGATCATGCTATGTCCAAAAGTCATCTTCTTTAAGATGCTTAAGTAATCAACTCACCTGTACATCGTCCAATTGGCCATTCTTCATGGGTGAACAAAACTAATAGTTTTCCAACCTTTTCCTCTTATGGGAGGGAAGGATGGGGAGGGAAGGTCAGGTCCCTGAAAATGCTGACACACTTCTAGGCGCCTACTAAACTAACTTCTTTTGTGTCAGTTAACCAAACAAAAGCAATGCAGAACATATTTTTATCATTACACACACAATAGAAATGATACGGTAGCAAGCCAACAAATACAGAAAAAGCAAATAGGGATTTCTCGAGATATTATGGGCCGGATTTTCACAATGGGGTCAGAAATTCGATGCCCAGATAATTTCCATGTCCAGACCCCATGCTTCAACTGCATTGCTCACGTGATGCTGTTTGGAAATGTAAATATCCTAATTGGGCATGAGATGAGCTCGGCGCTAATTAGTGATGCCGAGCATCTCTAGGAGGCGGGAGCTGTCTGCAGAGAGTGACTGGCAAAGGCAGATGGCAGCCATGATGAGGCTTGCCGCTGCTTTGCCAAAGAGGACAGGCAGCTCCTTAGAGGGCCAGCAGCATAAAATAACAAGACGGTGTTCAAACATCCAAATCTAAGGCAACGTGCATGATCTGGTGCAAGATCCCCCAAGGGCGTCATAATTTTTAACCTGAGAAAAGTTTCCCTTCATCCTGCTGTGAACCCGACAACTGTGCAATAATGTACACCAGACTGTTTGGGTTCACCGGAATCCAAATTGAAAATTCCAATCCCTACCTCTCCGGCCCCTTAACCAAGCTCCTGTAGGAGCTTAATGAGCCATTAACTGGAGGTGAGCAGGTTCTCCATTCCCACTCTCACTTTAAAAGTTGTATTCTATCCCGGAGGCGTCAAGCTCCAGAGATGCCCTCCGGGACCCTGATTTTTAAATCGTGCCTGCACCCGGTGCCGACACAGCCAGCATCTGAAAATCTGGCCCTATGTTCACAGTGCATGTCATGCCTGGTCCCAGGTGAACAGATATCTGAGGAACTTATGGATCATTGGTATCCCCTCGATGACGCCCTATGGTTTGTACACCTCAAATGAAGATCTATCTATGCAATGAATGTCAGAAAACTATTCTGTCATGATGAGCACAACATCCCAGCACAAACCTGTCCCTATCTGATAGTCACACATAGATATTTTGCAGCAATCAAAAGTTGAAATCGTGGCTAGCTGACCCTCATTGCCCCCAACACCAACAAGCACCCGAGCTGAGGTCAATTGTCATGCCCAATGCTACTTCAGCCAATATTAGTCAATACTGCACAAACACGGAATTGTACCTAGCACCTTCTGATATCTATGCTTCAGTGGTATACTAGGCTATTCATTTACCAACTGAACAGTGGGGATCTACAACGTTATGAAGGGAAACCTCCACAGAGGTGCCTCTTTGTTTTTCTGTTTATGGTTTAAGATTGCACTTAAAAGCAACTTTGAAGCAAAGACAGGATAGGAACATTGGAGTATTCCATTCAAACCTTTGAGCCTTTTTGCCATTCAATTAGATAATGGCTGATCTGTATCTTACTTCCATCTACCCGCTTTGGTGCAGCAACCCTTGTCTAACAAAAATCTATCAATCACAGTTTTGAAATTTTCAATTTAACAGCTTTTTGAGGGAGCAAGTTCCAGTAATACACTGCCATTTGTGTAAATGAATATAATCCATTGCTCACTCATGTTAAAAAGTATCTATCCAGTGACATCAACAAAGTGTAACCAGACTGGTGAGCAGAGATAGCACTCCTATCATCACAAGAAACATTCTATGCTATTGCATGCTCCAAGACTGTTTCTAACCCACAATTTTAAAGCTTAAGACAAATTAACACAGAAGGACTGGTAGACAGCATGAAGCCATCTCTTTTTAGAACAAACAAGAATAAGTGGAACTTCAGAAGGATGTATTTCTTCCACTTCCCTTTAACTGAATAGTGTTTCACTGTGTTTACTCGTGTTTTTAGCCCAGTTTCCAGGCACCTTTTGTGTAACATGTTACAAGATCTCTATATTTAATGATGCAGCAGACCACAGGAAACTAGAAACGGTCTTAAACACACCATGATTCAGAGCAGCAGAATTAAAAATGGAGGTGACTCAGTTGTTCTTACAACACCTGGTGTGGTACTGAGCTGCACAGACCTGATCAGTGCTGAGTTACGAACGTACAAAATTGACAAGCAGGAAAAGAGTCGCTGGTCCATCATAAATGCCCCATATCAAGGTGGCGGTACTATCGTGGCTAAACAATTCTTTCCTCACCCAACCCAGGGCCAATTAGGAAAAAAAATAGTCTAGAAATTCTACTCCAAACCCCCTCAGGTGATCAGTCCATAAGATTACATGGGCCAAGAGTTTCTCTCAGGCAGGGTAGTGTTGGGACTGCTGGAGTTATTCATAATGCTCTTGGGACCAAGGAGGGGGGAAAACTAATGGAGGTTTTGGTTCCTGATTGTTACTGTAGTGATCTCTGTCTGTAGGAACAGGATTCGGCTTGGCTTCTAGTCAATATTTAGTGTTCAGGCTAATAGATGGCTACTTGACTGAAGCCCTGACATCTCCCAGAACCCATGAAACTCTCCTCCAGCGTGACTCATCACCTTTCTTTCAAAGCCAACAAGTTACTACTTTTTGAAGTGTCGTCACTGATTTGCGGGCAAATGCTACAGCCAATTTGGGCACAGATCCCGCAAACAGCAATAAGATAAATAATCAGTTAATCTGCTTTTGGAAGTGTTAAATTGAGGGATAAATATTATGAGGACATAAATAAGAACTCCCCTGCTCTTCTTTAAATAGTGCCATAGGGTATCTTACATTCTCCTAAGCAGACAGGCAGGATCTTGGTTTAATATCTCATGCTGAGAGAGTGTACATCCAACACAGCAACACTCCTTCACTACTGCACTGATGTATCACAATGAGATTTTTTTAATTCGCTAATGGGGTGTGGCGTCATTGGGTAGGCCAGCATTTATTGCCCATCCCTAATTGCCCTTGAGAAACTGGTGGTGAGCTGCCTTCTTAAACCCCTGGAGTCCTTGGGTACACCCATAGTTCTGCTAGGAAGGGAGTTCCAGGACTTTAACCCAACGACAGTGAAGGAATGGCTATTTAAGTCCAAGTCAGGATGGCATGCGGCTTGGAGGGGAACTTGCAGGTGGTGGTGTTCCCATGCAGCTGCTGCCATTGTCCTTCTAGGTGGTAGAGGTCGCGGGTTTGGAAGGTGCTGTCAAAGGAGCCTTGGTGCGTTGCTGCAGTGCATCTTGTAGATGGTACCCACTGCTGCCACGGTGCGTCTGTGGTGAAGGGAGAGAATGTTGTGGGTGGTAAATGGGGTTCCAATCAAGTGGGATACTTTATCCTGGACGGTGTCGAGCTTCTTGAGTGCTGTTGGAGCTGAACCCATCCAGGCAAGTGCACAGTATTCCATCACATTCCTAACTTGTGTCTTGTAAATGGTGGACAGGATTTGGGGAGTCAGTTACTAGCCGTAGAATTCCCAGGCTCTGAACTGTTCTTGTAGCCACAGTATTTATGTGGCTGGTCCAGTTCAGTTTCTGGTCAATGGTAAACCCTAGGATGCTCATAGTGAGGGATACAGTGATGGTAATGCCATTGAAGATTAAGGAGAGATGGTTAGATTCTCTCTTGTTGGAGACGGTCATTGCCTGGCACTTGTGTGATACGAATGTTACTTGCCACTTATCAGCCGAAGCCTGGATGTTGTCCAGGTCTTGCTGCAAATGGACATAGGCTGTTTCATTATCAGAGGAATCATGAATGGTGCTGTACATTGTGCAATCATCAGCGAACATTCCCACTTCTGACCTTATGATGGAGGGAAGGTCATTGTTAAAGCAGTTGAAGATGGTTGGGCCTAGGACACTACCTTGAGGAACTCCTGCAGTGATGTCCTGGGACTGAGATGATTGACCTACAAAAACTACAACCATTTTCCTTTGTGCTAGGTATGACTCCAACCAGTGGAGAGTTCCCCCTGATTCCCATCGACTCCAGTTTTGCTAGGGCTCCTTGATGCCATATTCAGTCAAATGCTGCCTTGATGTCAAGGGCAGTCACTCTCACCTCACCACTGGAATTCAGCTCTTTTGTCCATATTTGGACAAAAGCTGTAATGAGGTCAGGAGCTGAGTTGCCCTGACAGTAAACAAACTGAGCGTCAGTGAGCAGCTAATTGCTGCTTGATAGCACTGTCAATGACCCTTTCCATCACATTATTGATGATTGAGAGTAGACTGATGGGGCGGTAATTGGTCGGGTTGGATTTGTCCTGCTTTTTGTGTACAGGACATACTTGGGCAATTTTCCACATTGTCGGGTAGATGCCAGTGTTGTCGCTGTACTGGAACAGCTTGGCTAGGGGCGCGGCTAGTTCTGGTGCATAAATCGTCAGTGCTATTGCCAGAATGTTGTCAGGACCCATAGCCTTTGCAGTATCCAGTGCCTTCAGCCGTTTCTTGATATCACGTGGAATGAATCTGATTGGCTCAAGACTGGCATCTGTGATGCTGGGGACCTCAGGAGGAGGCTGAGATGGATCATGCACTCGGCACTTCTGGCTGAAGATGGATGCAAATGCTTCAGCCTTGTCTTTTGTACTGATGTGCTGGGCTCTCCCATCATTGAGGATGGGAATATTTATGGAGCCTCCTCCTCCTGTTAGTTGTTTAGTTGTTCATCACCATTCACGATCATGTGCTTATATTTTGGAATGCAGCTTAAACCCACAATCTTCTCACTCAGAGGTAAGTGTAGTACCACTGAGTCCAGATTGGCCATTTTAGGAAAGATCTGGATCAAAACCAGAACCTATGACACTATCTCTGGGTTTAATATAACTCATTCTCAGTAATTAGGCATGACTGGAAATGTCAGCCTTTATTGCCCATCCTTAGTTGTCCTTGAGAAGGTGACAGTGAGCTTTTTTCTTACTGTGGTTCAAGAAGGCCTTCTCAAGGACAACTAAGGATGGGTAGTAAATACTGGCATTGCCAGCGAGGCCCACATCCTGAGAATTAATTAAAACATATCTCAGCAAGGAACAGAAGGAGGGAAAATCTGGAGAAAAAATGGAATGCTGTTTCTGGTGGGTAGTTTTCGCTCACTGTGGCCATATTGTTGCTGTGCAGGTTGCTGTCTCATGCTGGTTTTCACATCTCCTTTCTCAATAAAAGCCACTGAGAAGAACTATTCAGACACTGCCTAGTCGGGTGCAACTATATAAGTATGAACGATATACCACATGAGGTGTGGGAAAGGGCTAAAATAACTACATTTAAAACAGGTGGTCCAATCATATGACTCCCTACATTGCTAATTTCCTGTCCCAGTTTTGCTGTTAGTGAGAGTCGAGGGGCAAGCTTCCCTTTACACAGGTAATGAAAAATCGGCAGTTGATTCATTTTAGTGATCAGTCTTGACTGTCGTTGAGAGAGGGGATAAAACTCAAAAGGTGAGTCAGTCTATCCAGGCCATACTGGCACATTCTGCACTGACCAGGCATGGAGTGGCAATAAGGGATGCCAAGGAAGTTGGCTACCTACCTGTTGATGAAAAGCTCTTCTCCTGGTATGAATTACATTTAGAAAGAATACCAGCAGAAACCTCTTTAGTCAGAAAGAGATAAATGTTTGCCAAGCAAGGGAGTTGAAGCAAATGAGAGTATCTAAAGTACAATTGAACTTTACTGTACATTATGGGAGACAGGGATACATTTTGATGGGATGATTAGTTCATTGGATCATTCTCATTGCTGACCTCTCTCATTCGGTGAGTGGTGTATATCAAGCCCAAATCTTGGTAATGCTTTTTTAATTGCATCCATTTTGATCTTTATTACACCTTTGTGATGTTCCCTGGGATGTTGTTCTATGTTAAAGGTGCTATATAAATGCAAGTTTCTGTTGTTTAAAGGTTCACAGAGATTACAGTATTATATTTAGAAGATGCAGGGGGAAAAAATCCTCATTAGCTCAGAGAGAAATATATTTTTGAGGTTTGCAAAGGGAGGAACAAATTTTGAGCAAAACCTAAACTTCTGATGACTCAGTGAATAGATGCACCAAGTGGTGTGATATCGTGCTGTACGCAGAAGGGAAGCATCAAGTCTTTGAAGATCCCAGGCTAAAAAGAGGAAAAATCATCCAGGATTACTGGTCCTGATTACACTGACCCCTTCTGGAAAATGAGTGTGATAAAAATTGATTTTATGCCCTGTTGAATTTTTAACATGCATATCTTATTACTCCTAATAGCATGCGAGGTGTTAAAACTGTATAATCATACAAGGTGTTTCTTGAAGGAGAAACAATGAGCTCAAATATCAGCTGTGGTAGCTGACAAAGAATGAAGTGTGTCATGCAGATCCCCCCCACCCCCCCACCACCTGCCAAGAATGAGGCACATTAACTTTGTCATTTGAACATTGATTTGAAAAAATAAATCACCAGGCCCTTGGCTGGAAAGCCATCTGCATATTAACAGACAGTGCTTGTGGAGACAAAGGGGTTACTTTCCTTATCCAATTTAACCCACAATAGACTTTGAGCACCAGACATTGAAGGGGAGGAAGCTCAAATTTCAGGATGGTTGTTGGATGGCCAAATCCACAAACAGACGTGGTCAGACCAGCTGGTCACATGACTAGTCTGCTTGTCAACCTGGTTTTCCGATTTGTACATAGAGTTTTAAAATCGGAAAACTGTTTGCACCTGGAGTGAGAAGACCTCTCCTGTCTGCTCCCGTCTCTTTCTCACAAGCCTCTGGACCCACAGATGACACATGAACTTCAAGAGAGAAAAGTCTCCTACATTGAACAAGGTTTAAGAAGAATACTGGGCCCCAACAAAAAGCAACATCTACCTACAATCAAGGACTTTACAGCTGGTTCGAAGAACAGTAACCAAAACCATCCTCAGATATTGCCTAAAACTTTTCCACTTTATTTCTTCTGCTCTTTTCTGTCTCTATCTGCATGTGTGTACCGTGTATGCATGCTAGCGCAGGCGCGTTGCGTATCCGTAGGTGTTAACCGAATTAGAGTTTAAGTTTCATAAATTTCAACCTGTTTTCTTTAAACCTAAGAAAACCTGTTTGGCTAGTTTCTTTGCCTTATAATTGGAAGTTCGTGAACAAGATTCACTAAGGGGGAGCTAAAACAAATGGTGTGTTTAAAATTAAACCCTGTTACGGTAAGACCAGGTAAAGGTTGAGAGGGAACCCTAGACCCCTTTCTTACCTGGCCGTAACAAGTGTTCGGAAGCATATTAAGGTGCTAATTGCTTAAATACATCTTCTTACGTAGCCCCTCAGGATCGAGAATGACTTGCTTTCACTCCAGTTTTGTGTATTTTACTATGGCTAATGAGTCTGATGTGCAATCCGCAGACTCGACCACATGTGGGACAGGTGATGTTGGAAGGGATGCGTACATTGTGGGCTGTGTACTCCTTCCACTGCCTGGGCTTGGTCTCTCCAAGCTCCTGTCGCAGTCTCTCGAGGTGCTCAGTGCCTTCCTGAATGCCCCTTCTCCGTTTAGGGTGGTTGCGGGCAAGGGATTCCCATGAATCGGTAGGGATGTTGGATCTCTTCAGGGATGCTTTGAGAACATCCCTAAAGCATTTCCCATGGCCTCCTGGGAACGCAGTTCAGAGGAAAGCAGTCGTCTTGGAAGACTGGTGACAAAGATGTAGCCCGCGCAGTGAAGCAGATTTTGGGTGATTAGTGCCTTGATGCTTAGAATGTTAGCTTGGGAGAGGATGCTGACATTAGACTGCCTATCTTGGCAACAAATTGGAAGGATTTGCGGAGACAGCATTGCTGGTATTTCTCTAGTGCCTTGAAGTGTGTGTTGTGCATTGTCCAAGTCTCCAAAGCATATAGGAGTGCAAGGATCATTGCTGCCTGGTACATCATGACCTTAGTCCTGGGTTTGAGGTTCTGGTCCTCGAATATTCTTTTCCTCAGTCATCCAAAGACTGAGCTGGTTCATTGAAGGCAGTGCCAGATTTCAGCAGCTATGTGTGCCTTTCTTGAGAGGAGATTCCTAAAATATGGAAGGTGGTCCACATTTTCCAGGGTCTCGCTGTGGATTCTGATCGATGGGAAGTGATATTGCGCTACGGGACTGTGTTGGAAGAGGACTTTAGTTTTGTAGGTGTTTAAAGTAAGGTTCATCCTCTCATATGCTTCAGTGAAGGAGTCAATGATGTCGTGGAGCTCAGCCTCCGAGTAAACACAAACACGAGCATCAGATCCAACAGCTTGCGGCCAACCACAACATGCGTGGGTCTCTTCAGCGCTGTGAAGACCATCTATGGCCCAAACACCCTAGGGCTCACCCCGCTGACACCCAAGAACGGAGGAGAGCTCATGAAGGATAGCTGGACAGGAGTGGAAATTTTGAACAGCTCCTCAAGCGAGACTCTGTCTTTGACCCAAGTGACCCCGACTCCATCCCTCAGTACATTATCCGACTCAGTTTTGGAGCTACCCTAGCCCGAAATGAAGTTGTAAAAGCCATTCATCAGCTGAAAAACAACAAGGCCTCTGGACCAGATTGAATTCCTGCCAAATTCCTAAAAACACAGCACAGATATACTCTAGTGTACACATTCATATCCCTCATCTGGGAAGAGGAGCTTATGCTGGGCAGGCTCAGGGATGCTATAATCGTGACCAGCTTCAAGAAAGAAGACAAGTCTAATTACGGTAATTACAGGGGAGTCTCCCTGCTTTCTGCCAGAGGGAAGATCATTGCAAAGACTCTGCTCAATTGCCTCTTCCCAGTGGCTGATGAACTCGCAGAGTCACAATGTGTATTTCACCCACTAAGAGGCAATACAGATATGATCTTTACTGTGTGACAAATCCAGAGAGCTACACCAACAATTGTACATTGCCTTTTTCAACCTCATGAAAGTTTTTGATTCAGTCAATTGTGAGAGTTTATGGAGAGTCCACCTCAAATTTGGCTGCCCTCAGAAATTTGTCACCATCCTTCGCCTACTGCACGATAATAGGCAAGCCATGATCCTTACTAACGGGACCACCATAGACCCTATCTCAGTGAAGACTGGCATCAAACAAGACTGTGTCATCCCACCAACTCTCTTCTCCATCTTTCATGCCACAATTCTCACCTCCAGCAAGCTCCTCACAGGAGCGGAGATAACTTACAGGACGGATGGGAAATTATTCAAGCTTCATCGCCTCCACTCAAAAACCAAGGTTGCTCTAACCTTAGTCATTGAGCTTCAGTATGCAAACAATGCTTGTGAATTGCTTAAATAGAGCCATTGCAGTCAATATTAGATTTATTTGCCATTGTCAAATGTAAGAGAATAGTATTCCTTCATGGTCTTATGCGCCTACATTCCTGCAGAGGTAGTCTTCTGCCACCTTGGATAGATCATAGACTCAGAGCCAGCTGTGTTTAAGACCATTGAGAGGAGAAAGGATCATTGATTGGCTGTAGTTCATTTTGACGGACAGCTTAGTGGCCAGTGGTTGGAAATTATTATGTATTATTCAAAGCTTAATTTGCTTTCTTCAATAGTCAGTTTTCAGCTATTTAGTCCACAACAAAATTCTGTTTTAAGTTTTACTCCATTAAAGGCACTATATAAATGTAAGTTGTTGTGGCTGTTTGTGGCTATGTGTTGAAGCTAGGCCAGTTTGAAGCTACAGCAAGTTTTGCAACTCCATGTTTGAATCCCCAAATCAGGTTTCCATCCCTGTCACCGCACTGAAATGGCTTAGCAAAGTCACAATGACATCGTACATGATTGCAACCATGGTGACCTCGCACTCCTCATCCTTCTTGCCCTCTCCACAGTCTTTGACATGTTTCAGCACACTATCCTCCTCCAATGCCTCTCCTCTATTGTTCAGCTGGGTGGGAGTCCCCTCGCCCTGGTACTATTCTACTTATCCAGCCAAAGCCAGAGCCAATATCTTCTCTTACCACTCCTGCACTATTACCTTTAGAATCGCCCGGAACTCTATCCTTGGCTCCCTCCTATTTCTCGTCTACATGCTGTCCCTCAGCAATATCATCCAAAAATGTGTCAGATTCAACATGGATGCTGGCAAGATCTATCCCTACCTCACCATCAGCTCTTTTAAATGCTTCACTGTTTGATTTGTCAGTTGCTTGTCCAACGTCCAGACTTCCAGAACACACATTTCCTCCAACTAAATATTGTGAAAAGCGAAAGCATTGCCTTTGATTCCTGCCAAAAATCCCTTTCTCTAGCCACTGACTCCATCCCACACCCTAGTCACTTTCTGTGGCTGAACCAAACTGTTCACAACGTTGTTATCCCACTTGACCTGTCTATTTTGCGCTACCTTCCAAGTCAAATTTCTACCCCATAAACGTTTATTGTATGACTGTCTGCTCCCAGCACCAAAACCACCTACTTCCACCTCTAACATAAAAACATAAGAAACAGGAGCAGGAGTAAGCCATTTGGCCCTTCAAGTCTGCCCCACCATTCAATAAGATCATGGCTGATCTTCTCCAGACCTCAACTCCTCTGTTGTGCCAGCTCGTCGTAGCCCTCAACTCCCCAATATTTCAAAAATCTATCTACCTCTTCTTTAAATACTTTAAGTGATCTAGCCTCCACAACTCTCTGGGGTAGAGAATTCCAGACATTCACTACCCTTTGAGAGAAGAAATTTCTTCGCATCTCAGTTTTAAATGAGTGTCCCCTTATTTTTTTTTAAAAAGATACAGCACTGAAACAGGCCCTTCGGCCCACCGAGTCCATGCTGACCAACAAACACCCATTTATACTAATCCTACATTAACCCCATATTCTCTACCACATCTCCAACATTCTCCTACCACCTACCTACACTAGGGGCAATTTACAATGGCCAACTTACCTATCAACCTGCAAGTCTTTGGCTGTGGGAGGAAACCGGAGCACCCGGCGGAAACCCACGCAGACACAGGGAGAACTTGCAAACACCGCACAGGCAGTACCCAGAACTGAACCCGCTGGAGCTGTGAGGCTGCGGTGCTAACCACTGCGCCACTGTGCCGCCCCATAGTTATTCTGTAACTATGTCTCCTAGTTCGAGACTCCCCCACTGGTAGAAACATCTCAACATCTATCCTGTCAAGCCCCCTCAGAATCTTGTACATTTCAATAAGATCACCCCTCATTCTTTTAAACTCTAATGTATAAAGGTCTAACCTGTTTAGCCATTCTTGATAAGTCAACCCCTTCATCCCAGGAATCAGCCTAGTGAATCTCTTTTGAACTGCCTCCAATGCCAGTTTATCGTTTCTTAAATACGGGGACCAAAACTGTACACAGTACTCCAGATGCAGCCTCACCAACACCCTGTACAGTTGTAACAAGACTTCCCTATTTTTCCCTACCAATAAAGGCCAAAATTCCATTTGCCTTCTTAATTACTTGCTGCACCTGCATGCTAACCTTTTGTGTTTCATACAAAAGAACACCCAGATCCTTCCGTACTGCACCTTTTGGGAGTTTCTCTCCATTTAACTAATAGTTTGCCTTTTGATTCTTCCTACCAAAGTACATGACCTCACACTTTCCTACATTAAACTCCATCTGCCAAGCTTTTGCCCACTCACTCAACCTATCTATATCCCCTTTCAGATTCCTTATGTCCTCATCACAACATGCCCTTCCATCTATTTTTGTATTATTAGCAAATTTGGATATATTACACTCTGTCCTCTCCTCTAAGTCATTAATATAGATAGTAAATAATTGAGGCCCTAGGACTGATCCTTGTGGCACTCCACTAGTTACGTCTTTCCAACCTGAAAAAGACCCATTAATCCCGACTCTCTGTCTTCTGTGTGTTAACCAATCCTCAATTCATGCTAATACGTTACCCCCTATACCGTGAGCTCCTATCTTATGCAATAATCTTTTATGTGGCACCTTATCAAATGCCTTCTGGAAATCCAAATATACGACATCTACCAGTTCCCCTTTATCAACTCTGCTTGTTATATCCTCAAAGAACTCTAGCAAATTTGTCAAACATGATTTCCCTTTCACAAAACCATATTGACTCTGTTTGATTGCATTAAGCTTTTCTAAATGTCCTGCTATTTCTTCCTTAATAATAGACTCTAGCATTCTCCCAATGGCCGATGTTAGGCTGACTGGCCTATAGTTTCCTACTTTTTGTCTCCCTCCCTTCTTGAATAGGGGCATTACATCAGCAGTTTTCCAATCTGTTGGGACCCTCCCGGAATCCAGTGAGTTCTGGAATATTTCGACCAATGCCTCCACTATCTCTGCAGCCACTTCCTTTAAAACCCTTGGATGCAGGCCATCAGGTCCTGACGACCTGTCTGCCTTTAGTCCCATTAGTTTGTCAAATACTTTGTCCCTCATGATAGAGACTGTTACAAGATCTTTCCTCCCATTAGCTCCTTGCATATCTGATACCTGTGGGATGCTTATAGTGTCCTCCACCATATAGACCGATGCAAAATATTGGTTTAAATTGTCTACCATTTCCCTGTTCCCTGTTATCAATTTTCCAGTCGCATCCTCCAAGGGTCCCATGCTCACTTTAGCTACTCTCTTTCTTTTTATATACCCATAGAAGCTCTTGCTGTTTGTTTTTATATTTATTGCCAATTTACTTTCATAAGAAGGAATTTTCCTCCGCACAAGATCAGGGGGCAGGTTGTTCAACCTTGCCCGTCTAAGAGCGAAGTCCAAAGTACGGAAAGTCCTCATCAGAGAACTCCTCTTTGCTGACGATGCTGCTTTAACATCTCACACTGAAGAATGCCTGCAGAGTCTCATCGACAGGTTTGCGTCTGCCTGCAATGAATTTGGCCTAACCATCAGCCTCAAGAAAACGAACATCATGGGGCAGGATGTCAGAAATGCTCCATTCATCAATATTGGCGACCACGCTCTGGAAGTGGTTCAAGAGTTCACCTACCTAGGCTCAACTATCACCAGTAACCTGTCTCTAGATGCAGAAATCAACAAGCGCATGGGTAAGGCTTCCACTGCTATGTCCAGACTGGCCAAGAGAGTGTGGGAAAATGGCGCACTGACACGGAACACAAAAGTCCGAGTGTATCAGGCCTGTGTCCTCAGTACCTTGCTCTACGGCAGCGAGGCCTGGACAACATATGCCAGCCAAGAGCGACGTCTCAATTCATTCCATCTTCGCTGCCTTCGGAGAATACTTGGCATCAGGTGGCAGGACTATATCTCCAACACAGAAGTCCTTGAAGCGGCCAACACCCCCAGCTTATACACACTACTGAGTCAGCGGCGCTTGAGATGGCTTGGCCATGTGAGCCGCATGGAAGATGGCAGGATCCCCAAAGACACATTGTACAGCGAGCTCGCCACTGGTATCAGACCCACCGGCCGTCCATGTCTCCGTTATAAAGACGTCTGCAAACGCGACATGAAATCGTGTGACATTGATCACAAGTCGTGGGAGTCAGTTGCCAGCATTCGCCAGAGCTGGCGGGCAGCCATAAAGACAGGGCTAAATTGTGGCGAGTCGAAGAGACTTAGTAGTTGGCAGGAAAAAAGACAGAGGCGCAAGGGGAGAGCCAACTGTGCAACAGCCCCAACAAACAAATTTCTCTGCAGCACCTGTGGAAGAGCCTGTCACTCCAGAATTGGCCTTTATAGCCACTCCAGGCGCTGCTTCACAAACCACTGACCACCTCCAGGCGCGTATCCATTGTCTCTCGAGATAAGGAGGCCCAAAAGAAAAGAAGAATCAATTTTCTCTGTAATATCACTTGTCTCCACCCTTGCCTCAGCTCATCTGCTGTTCATCCATTCCTTTGTTACTTTCAGATTTGAATATTCTTGTGCTTCCCTTGCCAGCCTTCCATCTTCCATAAATTTGATCTCATCCAAAACTTTGCTGCCTATATATCTTAATGTGCACCATGTTTCGTTGGCCTCTGTGCTTACTGATCTACATTGACTTCTGGTTCAGCAATGTCTAGATTCTAAAATTCTCAACCCTGATTTCAAATCCCTCCATGGCCTCACCACTCCATATTTCTGTAACTTTCTCTCGCTCTATATCCCTCTTGAGATTTCTGCATTCCTCCAATTCTGGCCTCTTACAATTGTAATTGCTCCACCATTGGCAGTCATGCCTTTAGCTGCTTGGGCCCTAGGCTCTGGCATTCCCTCTTTTGGCTTCTCCACCTCTCCTTCTATAAGATGCTCTTAGAAACTTATCTATTTGACATAGCTTTTGCCATCAGTTGTAATATTGCCTTATATGGCTCAGTGCCAACCAGTGCCAGTTTCCCAGTATTATTTAATTATGCAAGGATAATTATAGACTTCAAGAGGACATAGGCAGGCTAGTGGAATGGGCAGACACATGGTAGATGAAATTTAATCCAGAGAAGTGCAATGCGATACATTTTGGTAGGAAGAACAAGAAAAGTCAATATAAAGGATACAATTCTAAAGGGGGTGCAGGAGCAGAGGGACCTGGGGGTATATGTGCACTAATCATTGATGGTGACAAGGCAAGTTGAGAAAATGGTTAAAAAGACATCTGGGATGCTGGACTTTATAAATAGGGGAATAGAGTACAACAGCAAGGAAGTTATGGTTTGCCCTCAAATAGAGTATTGTGTCCACATTTTAGGAAGAATGTGAAAGCATTAGAGAGGGTGCAGAAAAGATTTACCAGAATGGTTCTGGGGCTGAGACACATCAGTTACTTGGATAGATTGGAGAAGTAGGGACAGTTCTCTTTAGAGAAGTTTTAGAAGAGATTTGATAGAGGTGTTCAAAAAAGGGTCTGGACAGAGTAGATAGGGAGAAACTGTTCCCATTCCTGGAAGGGTCGAGAACCAGAGGACACCAATTTAAGGTGATTGGCAAAAGAAGCAACAGTGACATGAGGAAAAAGTATTTTACGCAGGATCTGGAGTGCTCTGCCTGAGAGTGTGGTAGAAGCAGATTCAATTGTGGCTTTCAAAAGGGAATTGGATAATTATCTGAACATAAAAAATTGCAGGGCCACAGGGAAAAGGTGGGGCAGTAGGACTAGCTGAGTAGCTCTTACAGAGAGCCAGCATGGACACAACAGGCTGAAGGGCCTCCTTCTATACTGTAACCATTCGATGAATATATGGTTTTATTCTTGTAATCGTGGAAATGCTGTTAGTTGGTCTTATTTAAATCTTCCTGGCATGGTTAAATAACACTGAGAAACTGAGCTGTGTTTGCAAAGGTCTGTAAAATACTCCTGAGAATGTCACTGTCAAGTGTGCATTTTGTTACAGAATTGGAGGGAAGGTGACATGTATGTTTATGGGAAGTTTTTTAAAATTCAAATAGTAACCTGCTTAGAGCCTGTTAAACATCGAAATATGGTGAGACTGCTGTTACTACTTATTTGGCCAACAGCAGCTTGTATTGAATGTGATCTGTGAACTGATTGAGTATATATGCCATTAACTGGCAATCTTTAAACACATTAAAAGTAGTTCAGTTGGCATGCACTGGAATGTTACTGGAGTTACACTTATCATTTATCTCTGGTTTGTCTGGTCTGTCTGATCACTGTCATCATTGAAATGGTCCTCAAATTTCTACTCTAAGTAATTACCTGTTTTCTTAAAAGTGTTATTAAAACTCTCCTTACATGCAGCATTTTCATATTATGAGTATTATATAGTATTATAATTTAGATTGGGCATCCATGATTACTCATCTATTTGAAAAGGGCTGTTCCACCAAAAAAGGTTTTGGAACTACTGCTTTAAATTAACCACATCAATTGTAGTGCACTCTTGTTGAGATCAGCCAACTCAGCCCTCATTGGCAAAGGAGGAACTTCCTGGCTTGTACGAGTCAGACAATGCATTTATCCACCAGGCCTTGTAATTGAATATTTCTTTATCTATATCTATTCCTTATTGTGCCGGCCACAGGTAGCCTTATGTTTTGTGTGTTACCTTCACCCTTTCTCCTACAAACCTCTAATGTGGCTGTTCAATTTTGTCTGCAGACTGACTGCTATATAAACTTTGGACATGTACACACAGACTTTGATGTGGCCTTGACTCCAGTTATCACCAATTCCATCCCCAACATTTAACTATATTATCGCACAGCATGATGCCAGCAAATAGCAACATCTACTCTGAACGTTAATTAGAAGAGACCAAAAAAATACTGGCAGAAAGAGACAGGCAACACTCTTCAGAAAAACATGGTAAACATTCCCTTCTGAAAAAATACACAGCTGCTGTGGCTTGATTTTCAATGTGTATTTAAAGTATATTTTTACACAAATTATTGGCTATTCATGTCTGTATATGATTGCAGCCAGAGAGTGAAGAGGTGGGGCTTCAATAGTGGTAACTAGTTGCTTTAGACTGGATGATACAACCAATACAACACCCAGGACATATACAAATGACGTCATCAGTAAATACACTTTTTGACATGGTATTGAGCCATTCAGACCAAAAGTCTCCAAGTTCAACCCCATTCTCCCTGAGGTAACTAATCTCAACTTGGAGGGGGTTCTGCTCCCAATAACTAACTAGTGACCTGTATGGGAATGTTAGATGAAAGTAGGATAGAGATAGGATATCTACTCTTTCCTCCCCTTCTTTGCTATACCTATAGATGCATCATCAGTGGCTGAGAGGACCTGTATGTGACCTGCTCTGAAACCAGCCACCACCAACACCAACAACTTGCATTTATATAGTGATGACACAAAACTAGGTGGGAATCTATATTGTTAAGAGGATGCAAGGGGACTTGGACAGGCTAGTGAATGGGCAAGAACATGGTAGATGGAATATAATGCGAGTAAGTGTGAAGTAAAGTGATTCACTTTGATAGAAAAAACAGAAAAACAGAGTTTTTCTTAAGTGGTGAGAGGTTGGGAAGTGTTGATGACCAAAGAGACCTGGGTGTCCTTGTTCATGAGTCACTAAAAGCTGATATGCAGGTGCAGCAAGCAATTAGGAGGCAAACGGTATGCCGGCCTTCATCGCAAGGGGTTTTGAGTACAGGGGTAAAGAAGTCTTGCTGCAATTGTATAGAGCCTTGGTGAAACCACACCTGGAGTACTGTGTACAGTTTTGGTCTCCTTATCTAAAGAAGGATATACTTGCTACAGAGGCCAACAATGGAGGTTCACCAGACTAATCCCTGGGATGGCGGGATTGTTTTATGAGGAGAATGAGGAAACTAGGCCTGTATTCTCTGGAGTTTCAAAGAATGAGAGGTGAACTCATTGAAACTTACAAAATTCTAACAGGGTGGATGCAGATTGGATGTTTCCCCTGGCTGGTTAGTCTAGATCCAGGGGACATAGTCTCAGATTCAGGGGTAGGCCATTTAAGACCAAGAGGAGGAGGAATTTCTTTACTCAGAGGGTGATAAATCTTTGGATTTTCTAACCCAGAGGGCTGTGGAAGTTCAATTATTGAGCATGTTCAAGACAGAAATCAATGGCTATCTGGATACTAATGACATCAAGGGATGTGGGGATAGCATGGGAAAGTGGCATTGAGGTAGATGATCAGCCATGAACTAATTGAATGGCAAAGCAGGCTCAACAGGCTGTGTGGCCTACTCCTGCTGCTTTGTTCCTATTTTCCTATGTCTTTACACAGCAAAGTGTCCCAAGACACTTCACAGGACTATCAGACAAAGAAAAAGCATCGAGCCAGAGAAGTAAATATTAGGACAGGTGACTAAAAGCTTTTTCCAATAGTTAGGTTTTACAGAGCATCTTAAAGGAGGAGAGCAGGGGGAAGAGGCAAAAAATTTAGGCAGGGATTACCAGAGCTCATGGCCTAGGCAGCTGGAAGCAAGGGCATCAATACAGCAGTGAAGGAAGTGGGAGATGCACAAAAGGCCAGAGATAGAGGAACGAAGGGCTGGAGGAGGTTACAGAGACAAGGAGGAGTGAGGGTGTACAAGAATTTGAACACAAGGATGTGAATTGTTAAATTGAGGCATTGCTGGACCAGAAGCTAATGTAGGTCAGTGAGCACAGGAGTGGGTGTATGGGACTTGGCATAAAGAAAGATACGGGCAGGAGAGTTTTAGATGAGATTAAATTTATAGATGGTGGAAGATAGGAAGCCAACAGGAGATCATTGGAGCATCTGTGGGTAACAAAAGCATGGATCAGGTTTCAGCAGCAGATTGGCTGAGGTGGGCAATAAAACAGAGGCGGAAATAGACAACTTTAGTGATAGAGGGGTAGAAGACATCAATCTTGTGTTGACTGTCCATGTGGTTCTTGAAGTCTTTCTGTGAATTCATTCTATACAAAACTTTTGGAGTGGATTTCCACCAACAGTGTTTACGCCATTTCTTTGGGATTTCTGAAGATCTTCCACCAAAGTTACAATGGCTAATTGTATGAACCCCCACAGAAATCCACCATCTTTGTCTTTGTACCGCTATCCATGGATGAATCACGGAGGGATTTTTAAGGATGACTAGCCAACATTATGTGACTTTTGGTTTACTGAGAAAATTGATCAAACAAAAATTTAAACTGAATGATGATTGGTGGTCAATGGCAACATCCCAACTTAAAATCTTCAGGAATAAAAACAGAAAATGCTGGAAATACTCAGCTGGTCATGCAGCATCTGGGGAGCGAGAAACAGAGTTAACATTTCAGGTCAATGACCTGTCATCTTTTTATGTTTATGTTCTTATTTCAGATTTTCAGCATCCACAGTATTTTGCTTTTGTGTGAAAACCTTAAGCGTTTGATTGAATTCAGACTTAAAATCTATAGTTTTCATCCTTGCATGTTAGAACTGAAGGAGGGTTGCTAAGGAACCGGTTAACAGCATATGGTCCAAGATCTCTCTGCTAAGAAAGAGGTGTCTCTTGAGATCAGGAAATAGTGTATCCTGTCATTATTTATAGCATTTAATGGATGTGGGATAAAGCATAGTATGCAGTGAGTTGCTGCTAGCCTTGGAAGCAGCAGGAGCTTTTGGCGCTCACAATTTGTGTGGGGAATTCAAAGATGTGGAAAGCTGCATTTGAATTTTCCAGAAGTATTAAGAAACATATGTGACTTGTGGGGCTCAAAATTATGAGTTTTGGCCATGCTGACAGACAGATAAAGGTGCTTTGATCGAATTTTCCTAAACATGGAATATTTTTAAATGTTGGCATAATCTTGTACTCTTTAACCCCCAGAGCCAATTATGTAGTTCCTTTAGTGAATAAAAATAATTTCAGAATGCCTTTTGAAAGAAAGGAAGGTGTACTACTATGTATTTGTATGTGATACACTGGTTTGAAGGTTGATTTATGAAAGGGAAATCACGTTTGTCAAACCTGTTGGAGTTTTTTGAGGATGTTACTTGTAGTATAGATAAAGGAGAACCAGTGGAGATAGTGCATTTGGATTTTCAGAAGACTTTTGATAAGATCCCACACAGGTTAGTAAACAACATTAGAGCACATGGGATTGGGGGTAATATATTGGTATGGATTGAGAATTGGTTAACAGACAGAAAACAGAAAGTAGGAATAAACAGGTCATTCTCAGAATGGCTGTTACTTGCGGGGTACCGCAAGGATCAGTGCTGGGGCCACAGCTGTTCACAATGTATATCAATGATTTGGGGAACAAATGTAATATTTCCAAATTTGCTGATGACACAAAACTAGGTGGGAATGTATGTTGTGAGGAGAATGCAAGGAGGCTTCAAGGGGACTTGGACAGGCTAAGTGAATGGGCAAAAACATGGCAGCTGGAATATAATGTGAATAAGTGTGAAATTATCTACATTGATAGAAAAAAAAGAAAGGCAGAGTATTTCTTAAATGGTGAGAGGTTGGGAAGTATTGATGCCCACAGGGACCTGGGTGTCCCTGTTCATAAGTCAATTAAAGCTAGCATGCAGGTGCAGCAAGCAATTAGGAAGGCAAATGGTATGTTGGCCTTCATTGCAAGGGGATTTGAGTACAGGAGTAAAGAAGTCTTGCAGCATTATATAGAGCCTTGATGAAAGCACACCTGGAGTAGTGTGTACAGTTATGGTCTCTTCATCTAAGGAAGGATATACTTACCATCGAGGGAGTGTAATGGAGGTTCACCAGACTAATCCCTGGGATGGCGGGATTGTCTTATGAGGAGGGATTGAGGAAACTGGACCTTTATTCTCTAGTATTTCGAAGAATGAGAGGCGATCTCATTGAAACTTACAAAATTCTTACAGGGCGTGACAGGGTGGATATAGATAGGATGTTTCCCCTGGCTGGTGAACTGGGGACATAGTCTCAGAATAAAGAGTAGGCCATTTAAGACTGAGATGAGGAGCAATTTCTTTATTCAGAGGGTGGCACATCTTTGGAATTGCCTACTCCTGAGGGCTGTGGAAGTTTAATCACTGAGCATGTTCAAGACAGAAATTGATAGATTTCTGGATACTAATGGCATCAAGGGATATGGGGATAGCATGGGAAAGTGGCGTTGAGGTAGATGATCAGCCATGATCTAATTGAATGGCGGAGCAGGCTCAAGGGGCTGAATGGCCTACTCCTGTTCTTATGTTCCTGTGAACATCGATTGGTGGCAATCGCATCAGAAACCACTAAGATATAGTCCAAAAAGTCCATCAGTACCATTTCACTCCCATGTTATGTTATTGTCTTGTAATATATTCTGCAGTGGACTAAACGATAGCTATCTTAAGTGTCAGCCTTGGCCCAGTGTCGCCTCTGAGACAGAAAGTCATGGGTTCCAGCCCCACTCCAGAGACTTGACCACATAATCTAGGCTGACACTTCAGTGCCAGTGCAGCACTGAAGAAATACTGCACTGATGTAGGTGTCAGTTTTTTGGAGGAGAGATTAAACTGAGGCCCCCTCCGTCTTCACAGGTGGTATGAAAGATCCCACAGCACCACTCGAAGAGAAGGCGGATTTTCCTCAGTGTCCTGGTCAGTAATTATCCCCCAACAAATATCGCTAAAGCAAATTATATGGTTATTAAAAAACAGTTTAATTGGTCATTATCTCATTGCTCCACATCCTTGCTGTGCACAAACTGCAGTTCAAAAAATGCTTAATTAGCTGCAAAGCACTTTGGGACATACTGAGATCATGAAAGGCGCTATATAAGGCCAAAGACTTGTGGGTTGATAGGTAAATTGGCCATTGTAAAAAAAAAAAAAATTGCCCCTAGTGTAGGTAGGTGGTAGGAGAATTGAGGGAAGGTGGGGATATGAGAGGGAAAATGGGATTAATGTAGGATTAGTATAAATGGGTGGTTGATGGTCGGCGCGGACTCAGTGGGCCGAAGGGCCTGTTTCGGTGCTGTATCTCTCTATGACTCTATGAATGCAAGTCTTTCTTTCCTTCTTTCGCTTCAATGTACCAATGGCTAATTTTCTCCATTTCAGCATAATAAATTTTTTTGCACAGTATATCAGCTGACATTCTGTGGCATTTTTGACTTGTCAGATTTTCTGAAGCTGTTGATCATCATTGTCACATAAAAACACTAGTTTGAATTTATAAAGCACCTTTAACACAGCAAATTGTCTCAAGGTGCTTCAAAGAAGTGCAAGAAAAATTGGACATTGTGCCAAACAAGGAAATATGAGGAGTTATCAAAGGTTGTCAAGGAGATGTGTTTTGAGGAAGGCCTTGAGGAGGAAAAGAAGGGGTTTAGAGATGAAATTCCAGAGTGTGAGGCCAAGGCAGATGAAAGCATGTAGTGCACTGTGTTAAACTGGCTGATTGTATTGTGATAGCTGAGCATTTGTATACTGCTATACTGCCTCTCTGCTGCCCTCTCTGTTGGGAGGTGTTATTAGAGTTTCAACTTGGCTGCTCCCAGAAAAGGCTTCATGTAGATTTATTCTGTGAATACACAGCAGAAACATGGTGACGAAAGGACGGGATCGATCTTTTTTGTACATTTCATTCGAGAGATTACAGTCTGAAGAACATTCTGACACACATTTTGGAACTCCCAAAGTCAATTTTGAGGAAGTTTGAGCAATTTGAAAGATTGCTTTGTGTGTCTGCCATTTGTGTTCAGCTACAACTCAGTGAGTAGATAATTTTAAAAATATGGCATTGAAGACTTATTTTGAGACAATGGGAGAATTCAGCCCTAACAAAGAGGACTGGTGTAATTACGAATGAAGGTTACACAGTTGGCTAAAAGCAAAGAAAATAAGAGATGAAGATAAAATGAATATTTTCCTCATGATGATGGGCCAGATGCTTTTGAAGTGGTATTTAACCGATGTTGCCCATGAGATCCCAGTACTTTGGACTATTCTGAAATAAATGAGATTCTGGACCTATATTATGGCTCGACTAAGAACAAAAGTTACATTCCGTGAAATGAAGCAGTTGCCAAATGAATCTGTTGCAGATTATATTCTTGAATGAAAGAAACTTTATCATCGCTGTGGTTATGGCACAAACTTACAAGTCAACCTTAGAGACACGTTCGTTGGAAGTCTAAAGAACAGTAAAATCCAGGCAAAGCTTTTGAGTAAAGGCAGTATGCTGACATGCAAGGAGGCCTGCGATGATGCCATAGCTACGGAAATGGTAGAAAACTATAGCTGCTGATTGTAAGGAAGTTCTTTTCCTGAGCCAGTAGGGGAGCTCCATCAGATTTCAGCAGGAACCGGGCAGCCAAGTTCACAGACTCAGAGTCAGAAATTTAGATGCAATCATTGCCAGGGTGGTCACCAAACATCCAAATGCTCCCATTTCCAGTCAAAGCACTGTGCCTGTGAGAAAGTCGGTCATATCCAGACATGCAGAAGTAGCAGTAGAGTCAAGCTCCAGGACGTGGTAAAGCTCCAGGTCACAGCAATGCACCAGGTCAAGGTCATGGTAGACCTTAAGTTAGTTCAGGCTCCTGGAAGTCCTTGAATATGCATAAGATGGATATGGAAACAGAAGTTGATGTTATCGAGCAGAAAGATCAAGAGTTGTACTCAGCCAGAGAGCAAGAAAAACAGAACATGGAAGTAAAAGGATTGAAGATATAATTCCAGTGCCCACAGTAAAAATGGAAGCCGTAGATTCAAAACTTACTTTTGTAGTTGATAAAGCTGCAGCAGTGTCTGTTATTTCAGAAGGAGAGTACAGAAAGTCCCTAAGTCACATTTCTTTATGAAAAACTGGTGTGATACTGACTAGTTATTCCAATAATAGTATTCCAGTGTTAGGTGAAGTGTGTTAGGTGGCACACAATGATGCATCCTATTATATGCCATTGGTAGTAGTAGGAGGGAACAAAGTCTTCCTGATGGGAAGAAATTGGCTTAAAAAATATATTAAACTGGGCCGGGCTATTTATAAAAGGGATCAATAAGAGTACATATGATATTGGGGAATGAAGACTGATGATTTATCTGTGAATTATTTTACATAAACAAGTGACATGTCAGTGCCTGCCCTGAGAAATTTCTGAAGAAACTCACAAGGATGTGGTGCTCAGTTAAGCATTCAATCATGCCATGAATAGCTGGTCTAAAGAGTGTGATGATGAGAAATTGCAAGAGTATTTCACATGTAGAAATGAACTGAGTATAGATCAAGGCTGTCTCCTATGGTGTTTAAGAGTCATTATTCTGCCAAGGTTTAGGGAAAGATTGTTAGAGTAACTTCATCAACAGAACACAGGGATAGTCTATATGAAAGCAGTAGCAAGAAGCTACTTTTGGTATCCAAAAGTAGATAAAGATATTGAAGAGTTGGTGAAAAGTGGTGGAAGTGTGTCTCAGAATAAGAAATGATCCAACCAAAGTTTCTTTTATTCCATGGTCAAACACAAGAAAACCATGGGAACAAGTACATGCCAATTTCTTTGAAGTGGAAGGCAAAGCGTATTTTGTTTTGGTAGATAGCTATAGCAAATGGATAAATGTTAAATCTATGCTCAATACCAAAAGTGCCAAAACTATTGAGGTTTTGAGAAGTTGGTTCGCAATTTATGGGTTGTCAGAAATGTTGCTGTCAAACAATGGTCCACAATTTATATCAAAAGAGTTCTTTCTGAGTAAGAATGGAGTCAACCACACTCTAATACAATCATATCACCCAGCATCGAATGGTGCTGCAGAAAGTAGTTTACAAATTGTGAAGAGGTCTTTGCAGAAGTATTTGCTAGGTGACAAGCTAAGCAGTAATTTCCATGTTTCTCTTTGACACAGGCTAGACAATTTTCAGTTCTCTTACAGAATAATCCCACAGTCTACAAAAGGTTGCTCACCTTATAAGTTAGTGTTTAAGCACACTCCTCGGACAAGGTTTAGTTTGCTTAAGCTGGACGTCAAGAGCAAAGTAAGAGAAAAGCAAGACAGAGTGAAGATGAGTCATGATACTCGAGACATGAAACTTAACGAGTTCAGTGCTGGTCAGAAGGTCCTTAACGCCACTGAGGTGATAAGAAGAAGTATGTCTTTGGAGTTGTTGTAAAAAGACTAGGTTCATTGACATATCTAGTGAGGATTGCAGAGTAACTCCATCAGTGTCATGTAGACCATTTTCTTGAAAGAAGAAATCTGACAAAGAGAGAGGATCAGAAACCTCCTATAGTCCAAATTCCAACAGTTCCAGGTAAAAGTCAGGAGGAAAATACAAGTCACAAAGAAACTGAAAGTTTGCTGGTATCATAGAATCCACTGATGGCTGCATTTGCTGACAACGCTAACACTAGGTGGTGCTGCAGTGGCACATGTGCAAATGCAGCATGTGCCACTAAAACGTCACAGTCTGCGATTTCAGGCAGCTACCAGGACTAAAGATAGCGCTGCTCAAATAATCACATTAAGGGAACCTGACCTAAACAGATGGCAGCACAAAATGGCGGGAGGGAGAAAGCGAGCGAGCGAGCGGGCCGGGTCAGGGGGGAGCGGAGCGGGCCAGGGACATGGGGGAGCAGAGCGGGGAAGCAGCGTGGGCCGGGCCCGGGGACGGGGGTGGGGGGAGGTAGGGGAGCGGAGCGGGCCTGTGAAAGGTGGGGGGAGTAGAGCAGCTGGAGAGAGCAGCGAGGGGGTGGGGAGCGTAGCGGCTGCAGAGAGCAGCGAGGGGGGGCAGTGGAGCGGCCGAAAGAGCGGAGCGGCTGGCGAGAGCAGTGAGGGGTTAATGGAGCTTGACGCATGGGTGAATACCCGTTAGCGTTGCATTGCTGTACGCGTAAAGCACATGCGAAGCGGCTGACCGGGCGCGTTGCCCGACGATGCACACGTCACGTGCATGTGCACACCTTGGCGCAGCCTGATGACGTCAGTGGCTGGCTGCGTTGTCAGGAATCACTTTGCTCTACTGCCTCTCTGCTGCCCTCTCTGTTGGGAGGTGTAGATAAAGTTTCAACATGACGGCTCCCAGTAAAGACCTCAGGTAGATTTACACAACAAAGCACAAGAGTTAATTATGAGGCGAAAGGAGGTGGAATATGGGTATCGCTGGCAAGGCCAGCATTTGGTGCCCATTCCAAATTGCCTTTGAACTGAGTGGCTTGCTGGGCCATTTCAGAGGGCAATTAAGAGTCAACCACATTGCTTGGGTCTGGAGTCACATGTAGGCAAGACCAGGTAAGCAGGGCAGATTTGCTTCCCTAAAGGACATTAGTGAACCAGATGGGTTTTTACTACAATCGATGTAGTTTCATGGCGCCATTACTGAGACCTAGCTTTCAATTCCAAATTTTCTTTAATTAATTGAACTTAAGGCTAGAATTTTATGCCGCCCCCTGCACCCCACGCCCCCCCCCCCCCCCCCACCCCCAACAGAAGTAGTCTGCTGGCCGAGTGGGGATGGGGGTATGTAAAATTGAGCAGGAGGCAGGGGGTGTCGTTCCCGATGTCTTCCCGCCCCCACTGCAAATTTACATGGGGCGGCGGCGGCAAGAAACAGCCTGCCCACCCCAGGCCAATCAAGGCTCTTAATTAGCCAATTAACTACCACTTAAGGGCCTCCCCCTGCCATTGCTGTATTTTACCAGCAGCAGGCAGGCAGCTCAAGACCTTCAAGAGGCCGCCCAGTAAAACCTGAGACTTCCTGCCTCAGAGGGGTGGAAGTCCTGCCCAAGGATGGTATGCATCCCTTCAGGAGCGGAGAGCAGTTGGACCTGTGTGAGAGCAGTCGGACCTCTTCTAGCACGTCGGAGTTTTGAAAAAAAAAGCCAACAGTGACGTCACAGGAAAGTTACAAGTTGGTGAGTCACTGCTGTTAGGGAATAGCTCTAAATGGCTGGGTAAGTATCTAAGGTAAGAAAGGTCTCCAGTTTATTTCATTAATAGTAAGTAGTTTTTTTTTAGAGAGTTCTGTAGTAACGAGCACCAGGGAAGAAGGGCCCTAGAATAACTGATATTATTTGACATTAAGATCTTCCAAAAGGTTAATTTAAAGGGTTAAGTCATGGCAGGAGAGCTCAAAGCCGTGGTGTGCTCCTCGTGCTCCATGTCGGAAGCTGGGAACATTTCCAGTGCCCGGGACTGGCATGTGTGCAGGAAGCGTCTCCAGCTGCAGCTCCTGGAAGCCTGAGCATCCACGAGGCAGAGAGTATCGTGGATAGCACGTATAGAGAGGTGATCACACCGCAGGCTCAGACTCCACAGGCAGGAAGGGAATGGGTAACCACCAGGCAGAGCAAGAGGACTAGGCAGGCAGTGCAGCAATCTCCTGTGGCTATTCCCTGCAAAACAGATATACTGCTTTGGATACTGTTGGGGGGAATGGCGTCTCAGGGGAAAGCAGCAACAGCCCAACGCGTTGCACCACGGTTGGCTCTGCTGCACACGGGAGGAGTAAAAAGTGTGGGAATGCAATAGTTATAGGGGATTCAACTGTAAGGGGAATAGATAGGCGTTTCTGTGGCCACAAAAGAGACTCCAGGATGGTGTGTTGCCTCCCTGGTGCTAGGGTCAAGGATGTCTCAGAGTGCTTACAACACATTCTGAAGGGAGAGGGTGAACAGCCAATGGTCATGGTACACATTGGTACAAACGACGAAGGTAAAAAAAACAATGAGGTCCTAAAAGCAGAATATAGGGAGCTAGGAAGTAAGTTGAAAAGCAGGACCTCAAAGGTAGTGATCTCAGGATTACTACCAGTGCCACGTGCAAGTCAGACTAGAAATAGCAAGATATATCGGATGAATACGTGGCTGTAGAGATGGTGTGAGAGGGAGGGTTTTAGATTCCTGGGACATTGGGACCGGTTCTGGGGGAGGTGGGACCAGTACAAACTGAACGGTTTACACCTGGGCAGGACCTGGACTGATGTCCTAGGGGAAGTATTTGCTAGAGTGGTTGGGGAGGGTTTAAACTAAAATGGCAGGGAGATGGGAACCTTTGCAAGGAATCAGAGGAGGGGGGATCAAAGACAAGAACAAAAGACAGTAAGGGGAATAAGAAAAGTAATAGGCAGAGAAATCAAGGGCCAAAATCAAACAGGGCCACAGTGAAAAATAGTGGGAAGGGGCCAAGTAATGTCAAAAAGACAAGCCTTAAGGCTTTGTGCCTTAACGCGCAGAGCATTCACAATAAAGTGGATGAATTAATCGTGCAAATAGATGTAAACGGGTATGATATAGTCGGAATTACAGAGACATGGCTGCAAGGTGACCAGGGATGGGAAATGAACATCCAGGGGCATTCCGTATTAAGGAAGGACAGCCAAAAAGCAAAAGGCGGTGGAGTTGCTTTGCTGGTTAAAGAGGAAATTAACGCAATAGTGAGGAAGGATATTAGCTCTGACGATGTGGAATATGTATGGGTAGAGCTGAGAAACACTAAGGGGCAAAAAATGTTAGTTGGGGTTGTACATAGACTCCCAAACTGTAGTGGTGATGTTGGGAATGGCATTAAACAGGAAATTAGAGATGCATGGGATAAAGGAACATCTGTAATTATGGGTGAGTTTAATCTGCATATAGATTGGGCAAATCAAATTAGTCACAATACCATAGAAGAGGAATTCCCTGAGTGTATATGGGATAGTATATGGGTATTGTGTAATGAGAGAGGAATAATTGACAATCTAGTTGTGCGAGACCCATTGGGGATGAGTGACCATAATATGACAGAATGCTTCATCAAGATGGAAAGTGACGTAGTTGATTCTGAGACAAGGGTCCTGAATCTTAGTAAAGGAAACTGCGTAGGTATGATGCGCGAGTTGGTTATGACGGATTGGGAAACGTTACTTAAAGGGATGACATTGGATAGGCAATGGCAAACATTTAAAGAGCACATGGATGAACTGCAACAATTGTTTATCCCTGTTTGGCGTAAAAGTAAAACGGGAAAGGTAGCCAAACCATGGCTTACAAGGGAAATTAGAGATAGCATTAGATCCAAGGAAGAGGCATATAAATTCGCCAGAAAAAACAACAGACCTGAGGATAGGGAGCAGTTTAGAATTCAGCAAAGGAGAACCAAGGGATTGATTAAGAAGGGGAAAATAGAGTATGAGAGCAAGCTTCCGGGGTACATAAAAACTGACTGTAAATGTTTCTATAGGTATGTGAAGAGAAAAAGATTGGTGAAGACAAATGTAGGTCCCTTACAGTCAGAAACAGGGGAATTTATTATGGGGATCAAAGAAATGGCTGACCAGCTAAATGCATACTTTGGTTCTGTCTTCACAAAGGAGGACATAAATATCATACCAGAAATACTGGGGAACACAGGGCTTAGTGAGAGAGAGGAACTGAAGGAAATCAGTATTAGTAGAGAAATGGTGTTGGGGAAATTGATGGGATTGAAGGCTGATAAATCCCCAGGGCCTGATGATATGCATCCCAGAGTACTTAAAGAAGTGGCCCCAGAAATAGTGGATGCATTGGTGGTCATCTTCCAAGATTCTACAGACTCTGGAACAGTTCCTACAGATTGGAGGGTAGCTAATGTAACCCCACTATTTAAAAAGAGAGGTTGAGAGAAAGCAGGGAATTATAGACCAGTCAGCCTGACGTCAGTAGTGGGGAAAATTCTAGAGTCCATTATCAAAGATTTTATAGCAGAGCACTTGGAGAACAGGGGTAGAATCGGGCAGAGTCAGCATGGATTTACGAAAGGGAAACCATGCTTGACAAATCTACTAGAATTCTTCGAGGATGTAACCGGTAGAGTTGATGAGGGGGAGCCAGTGGATATGGTTTATTTGGAGTTTCAGAAGGCTTTCGACAAAGTCCCACATAAGAGATTAGCGTGTAAAATTAAAGCGCTTGGGATTGGGGGCAGTGTATTGCGATAGAGAGAAAATTGGTTGGTGGACAGGAAACAAAGAGCAGGGATAAATGGGTCATTTTCCAAATGGCAGGCAGTGACTAGTGGGGTACCGCAGGGATCGGTGCTAGGACACCAGCTATTCACAATACACATTAATGATTTAGATGAGGGAACTAAATGTAATATCTCCAAATTTGCAGAAAACACAAAACTGGGTGGGAGGGTGAGTTGTGAGGAGGATGCAGAGAGGCTTCAGGGTGATTTGGACAAGTTGAGTGAGTGGGCAAATGCATGGCAGATTCGGTATAATGTGGATAAATGTGAGGTTATCCACTTTGGGAGCAAAAACAGAAAGGCAGATTATTATCTGAACGGCTCTCAACTG
Source organism: Heterodontus francisci (assembly GCF_036365525.1). NCBI lineage: Eukaryota > Metazoa > Chordata > Chondrichthyes > Heterodontiformes > Heterodontidae > Heterodontus > Heterodontus francisci. The sequence goes on from NC_090375.1 coordinate 48,589,943, forward strand.
AGAGACGGGAATATGCAGCGAGACCTGGGTGTTCTCGTACACCAGCCGCTGAAGGTAAGCATGCAGGTCCAACAGGCGGTAAAAATGGCAAATGGTATGTTGGCCTTCATAGCGAGAGGATTCGAGTACAGGAGCAGGGATGTCTTGCTGCAATTATACAGGGCCTTGGTGAGGTCACACCTGGAATATTGTGTACAGTTTTGGTCTCTTTATCTGAGGAAGGATGTTCTTGCTATAGAGGGAGTGCGACAAAGGTTTACCAGACTGATTCCTGGGATGGCGGGTCTGACATATGAGGAGAGATTGAGTCAGTTAGGATTATATTCGCTGGAGTTCAGAAGAGCGAGGGGGGATCTCATAGAAACCTAAAAAATTCTCACAGGACTTGACAGGGTAGATGCAGGAAGGATGTTCCTGATAGTGGAGGAGTCCAGAACCAGGGGTCATAGTCTAAGGATACGGGGTAAATCTTTCAGGCCTGAGATGAAGAGAAATTTCTTCACCCAGAGAGTGGTGAGCCTGTGGAATTCGCTACCACAGAAAGCAGTTGAGGCCAAAACATTGTATGTTTTCAAGAAGGAGTTAGAAATAGCTTTTGGGTCTAAAGGGATCAAAGGGTATGGGGCGAAAGCAGGAACACGTTATTGAGTTGGATGATCAGCCATGATCATAATGAATGGCGGAGCAGGTTCGAAGGGCTGAATGGCCTACTCTTGCTCCTATTTTCTGTGTTTCTAAGGCCAATTGAGGACCTGGGAGACGTAAAATACTGACGTGGCTCCCAGGCCAGATGGAGGTGGGCTCGCCACCAACATTTTGGCCAGTGGGCATAGCCTCCCGCCCAACGTAAATTTCTGGCCTAAATTCCACCAACTGCCATGATGGGATTTGAACCCATGCCCCCAGGGCTCTAGCCTGGGCCTTTGGATTACTAGTCCAGTGACATTACCACTGCCACAGTCTCCCCAGATGGTGGCTAAATCAGATGGAATCAGAGAAGAGGAGAATTGTTAGGGAGATGGTTTTGGAGGGCTTGAGGAGTTTACAGAGATAGGGATGGGCAAGTCCATGAAGATATTGAAAGTCGGGAAAGAATATTTTAAATCTGAGGCTTTGGGGGAACCAAGAGTTAATATAGTTCAGCAAGGTCAAGGACGATGGATGAGCAGGACTTGGTGTGGGATAAGATATGCGTAGCAAAGTTTTGTAGTAGTTAAGCTTATGCAGTGTAGAGAATGAGAGAAATCAAATTTTGTGATGACAAATACATGAACAAGGTAGATTGAGGTAAAGACATGGGTCGGCAGTGTTATGTAGGTGGAAATAGGCAGTCTTTGTGATGGAATAAAGATGGCATCAGAATCTCAGCTTGACGTGGAATACGTTATTGAGGCTATGAACAGTCTCGTTCAGCTTGAGACATATAAATTGAAACTGAGATCTTCCTGGTCTGTATGACTCAATACTATATTGCATTGTGTGATTACTCACTGGAGAGTATTTTCCCACATACAAAGGCCCAACTAATTTATTTTAACCCGGAAATTATCACTATTATGTTTGCAAAGCCGTAGGTAAAATTAACAATGATTTGTGAATATTGAAGGAGAAGATAGGATAGAAAGGAGAAAGGAATTTTCTTATGAGGCAAAAAATTCCAAGCAACTGATTATGACCCACTGATTATGACCTCACCAGTGAAATATTGTACTTTTAGGAAATTTCCACAAAATACCCTTTGTTTCTTGGAATATCAGGTGGTTAGAGGAACCTGAGATGCTTGATCTATTGTTTGCAGTGTAAACCTCCAGCAAAGAGTACAGAAGCCAACTGCATTCACCAGGGCTGCCTCCAGCAGTGTTCTGTAGAGTATTTTTTCACACAAAAGTGATAAACCACAAATTATTTTGTCCAATGGCATTCATTGCTGTGCCTAACCTCTTCCTTGCTTTTTCCAAAAAACTGAGGGTCCTATGTAGTGTTGCTGTCATTCGGTGTCACCGTTAGTACTGGTGTCAAATGATGCTGATGAAAGTGTATGGGGATGTTTATTAATGCTTTTGGCACAACAGACCACAATGCAGATTCTCTATTAGTTGAAGACTCAGTTAGCAGTAACCCCGTGCATACAGTGACCAGCAAGATAGAATTTAATAAACAATTCGATGCATAATTCATGATAACCAAAACTGCTTCGTTTTTGTCAAATGCACACATGAGCATTAATACACATAGAGGCACAAATACACACAGAGACATTGAGAAACACAGACATAAAAACAGGTAGCAAGGCAATTAAATGAAGTCACATGCTTACTAGTATATTTTTAGTGGTGCACCCAAACTCAAACAGGCAGCAAACAGAAAAAATTAAGGAAAAGGAACTACTACACCAAGTGCTTTTGCTATCTGAAACAGGAAGCACGTGGAAAACAAAATAACCACCAATCATTCTGACATCACAATTTTAAAAAGAAAAACAAGTTCTGCTAATCAGCAGCTCACACTGGCTGTTGCCACAAATTCCGCTCGGTACAGAAAGCTCACAAGAGCAAGGATCCCATCTGCTGCTCTGCTTTACATTGGGAGGTTTGGCTACATTTCCTAGAATAATGAATGTCCCTCGAAAAGATTGCAATTCACCTGTAATGTCATAAGGAGTACACTGTTCGAAAGGTAAATATTTCTTTTGTGCAAAAAGGATATTTAAAAAAAAATTAAATTGCTGACAGGAAGTTTCATTTTTATTGTGAAATATAGCCAAGTAGCGATGTCCTTTACACTCTTCAATCTTTTTGTTTTGCTTTTAACTCACTCCATGGCCTCACCCCTCTCTATTTCCGTAACCTCCTCCAGCCCTACAACCCTCCAAGATATCTGTGCCCCTCCAATTCTGGACTCTTACTTCCTTGATTTTGATTGATTCACTACTGCTGACAGTGCTTTCGGAAATTCATTCTCTAAATCTCTTTACCTCGCTCTCCTCCTTTAAGATGCTTCTTAAAACCTTCCTCTTTGACCAAGCATTTGGTCATCTATCCTGAGAACTCCTTCTGTGGCTCAGTGTCAAAAATGCTTTTATTGATAATGATTTTGTTAGATACCTTGGATGCTATGCTACATTAAAGACACTATATAAATGCAAGTTGGTTGGTCATCTCCAGAAGGCTCTGACTCCTGCTGGGGTCCAGTTGTACAAGTATCAACTGTGCATGTTATCTTGCTCAACTAACTATTGACACGCATGAGCTCAGTTGAGTATTTGTAAGCTGTCAGCCACAGAAGGCCTTATCAATATATATAAGTATTTTTGTTTGGTTACCTTTTGAGCTGTAGGAAAACTATTACAAAACATTCCCATGAGGAGACAAAATTGTTGAAGTAGAGGCCAAGATGTGGGCTTGGCTGTTTTATCTTGTCCTTTGCTTTGCTGATATCTCTCAATTACGCTGGTTTAGAAAAAAAGTCTAGCGGGTGTTAGATCTGTTTCCAAAATAACTTCTGTAACAAGGATCATCAACTATGGAGTTTTAAATTATTTTTTTAAATAACAATTTTTTGTGAAACATGTTGAAATCACTCTGTAGTATTAGGAACAAATATATTAATCTGTTTGCGCAAAATTCCTGGCCTCCATTTTAACCAATTAAGACTAGTTTAAAATACTGTCCAGTAGTAAAATTTCACAACAGTAATTTAACCAAAAATATACTTAAACCAACATTTCGTATCTCCTCACCCTGTTGCAATTTCTTTACTCAGCAGACAGCACCTTCAGTAAGGGAGAGTAATTATTTTTTAAAAACGGATAATTTGTATAAGAGCCGCAAATTATATTTTAAAATTGATGTGAAAGGAGAATGGTAGTTCGTATAAATACTTAAGAGTTTATTTAGAAAGGAATGATAGTCTAAGGTTTATGTTACCTTATGTTTAACGCTTCCCTCTCTAATAGAACAAAATAATCTACAGACGAGACACTTATTTGCAAATGTAGTGTATTTTTTTAAAATTAATTTTTGGGTGGTAGACATTTCTGGCAAGGCTGGAATTTATTGACCGTTCCTAGTTGCCCATGAGTTAGCGGTGGTGGTGGGTTTTCTTCTTGAATTGATGTAGATTGTGTGATAAAGGTGCTCCCACAGTGCTGTTAGATGGGGAGCTCCAGGATTTTGACCCAGAGATCATGAAAGAACAGCGATATATGTTCAATTCTGGATGGTGCATATTGTAAGTCATAGACATTTCAGCACAGAAAGACGCCACTCAATGATATCCTAAATGTTGCCCTCCAAGTTTCTCCTGACCTTTTCTAACTTATGTTCCCTGAATTATTAGTCCAAGCCTCTGGATTACGAGTCCAGTAACCTAGATACCCTTGCACTTCAGTGATTGTTGTTTTGTGAGCAAACATACCAGGTATCCTGCAAACAATGAGGTCCCTCAAACAGGAATGAACCAGGCAATTTGTTTTTGGCAGTGTTGGTTGAGAAACAGGGAGAATCAGAGACTCATTGAAACTTACTGCACATAAGGAGGCCATTCAGGCCACTGTCCCTGTACTGGCTCTTTGAAAGCATGCTTAGTCCCACATCCCAGCTTTCTGTCCGTACCCCTTTAGGTTTCTCATTCTCAACTACATCTTCACCATCTTTTCAAGTAGAGTATTCCAGATCCCGACAACATAGAGTGAAAAGAAATTCCTCATCTCTCCTGCCAGATCTTTTGACTGCGATTTTAAATCTATGATCTCTGGTTATTTACCCACTTATCAAAGGGAATTGTGCTTCTCTATCTACTCTATCAAAACCCTTAAATAAAAACAAGAAATGCTGGAAATACTCAGCAGGTCTGGCAGCATCTGTGGAGAGAGAAGCAGAGTTAACGTTTCAGGTCAATGACGCTTCTTCAGAACTGGCAAATATTAGAAATGTAAAAGGTTATAAGCAAGTAAAGTGGGGGTGGGGCAAGAGATAACAAAGGAGAAGGTGTAGATAGGACAAGGCCACAGAATAGCTGACCAGAAGGTTGTGGAGCACAGGCAAACAATATGTTAATGGTGTGTTGAAAGACAAAGCATTAGTACAGATAGGGTATTAACGGATTGAAAATTGAACAGCCGCAAGTACAAACATGAAAAAAAAAACATGTTTGTACTTGCGGCTGTTCAATTTTCAGTCTGTTAACACCCTATCTGTACTAATGCTTTGTCTTTCAACACACCATTAACATATTGTTTGCCTGTGCTCCACGACCTTCTGGTCAGCTATTCTGTGACCTTGTCCTATCTACACCTTCTCCTTTGTTATCTCTTGCCCCACCCTTGCTTTACTTGCTTATAACCTTTTACATTTCTAATATTTGCCAGTTCTGGAGAAGGGTCACTGACCTGAACCGTTAACTCTGCTTCTCTCTCCACAGATGCTGCCAGACCTGCTGAGTATTTCCAGCATTTCTTGTTTTTATTTCAGATTTCCAGCATCCACAGTATTTTGCTTTTATCTATCAAAACCCTCGTTCATCTAGAAAACCTCTAGAGACCTCTTAACAGTCTCTGTTTCAAGGAGAACAGCCGTAACCTTTCCAACGTCTCCTCATAACTGAAGTCCCTCATCCCTGGTAACATTCTGGTAAACCTCCTCTGTACCCCTTCTAAGGCCGAAGGTGTGATGCTTAGAATTGCCCATAATACTCCAGCAGATACCTAACCGGCGATTTAGAAAGTTCTGGTAATGATCTCTTTGTTTTTATTTTCCACGCCTTTATTTATAAACCCAAGTAACACATATGTTTTTTTTTAAACTACCTGATCAACTTGCCGTGCCATTTTTAATGATTTGTGTATATGGACACCAAGGTCTTTCTCCTCACCTACACTTTTCAAAATTCTGCCAACAATAGTATACTGTCTTTCCATATTAGTCCTCCCAAAGTACAATGCTTCACACTTCTGCACATTGAACTTTAGCTGCCATGCTTCTTCCCATTTATCCATCCTGTCTATCCTATCATCCTGAAGCCTATACCTATCTTCTTCACCACCTACTGCATTGATCATCTGCAAACTTTATAATGCTGCTCCCTACAACTGAATCTAGATCATTTATAAAAATTGAACAGAGTAATGGACCCAAAACTGAACCTTGGCGAACACCACTGCAAGCTACCTCACAGTCTGAAGAACTTCTATCCATCACTGTCTTCTGCGTTGTGTCACTGAGCCAATTTTGTATCCATACTTCCACTTTCCCCTTAATCCGTGGCTTTCATCTTCTTAACTGCTGTGTGGCACTTTGTTGAATGCCTTTAGAAAGTCCATACATACAACATCTACATTGTGCCCTTCTTTAAACAGTGCTATGGAATTCTAACACTTGAACCACCTCGATAGGCAGACGGGACCACATTTTTAATATCCTGTCTAACATAATGTAGCACCCACTCGGTGCTGCACTGAAATGTCAGCCTGGATTATGCACTCAAGTCTCAGAAGTGGGGATGGGGAGCTTGAACCCACAACCTTCTGAATACGAGGCAAAAATGGTGCCACCCGTTTTCATTTTAGCTCAGCTTCAGCAGTAATTGATTTGTAATTATGTATCTTGCCAATACACCCTCAGCATTGCTGGGGAAGGTTAGCAACTGGAACATCATTTGGCTGATCTATACAAGTAGATTTAGCTTTTGGCCTGACGCAGGGTGAAAAAGTGTTGCCCAGTGTCAAAGATAATAAGATTTCACATTGCTGCTGTGGCACAGTTGTTTCTGGAAGTGACCGGAGCATAAACTACCAGAGACAGCAGCAGTGTTGCCTCATTTATTGCGGTCAAAAACGGAATCTTACCATCAGAAGATCAGTTTTTAAGAACACTCTGCACTCAGGCGCTTTTAAAGAGGAAGTTTCATTATCTTAAACTTTTTAAAGATTAAAGTGCTTCTATAGAATCAGACAGCACAGAAGGAGGCCATTTGGCCCATTGTGCTTGTGACAACTCTTTGAATGAGCTATACAATTAGAACCATTCTTCTGCTCTTGCCACATCGCCCTGCAAAATTTTCCCCGTAGTTTTCCCCGTAAATTTCCCAATTCCCTTTAGAAGGTTATTATTGAATCTGCTTCCACCACCCTTTAAGACAGAACATTGTAGATCACAACAATTTGTTGCGGGTAAAATAATTTCTCCTCATCTTGCCTCTATTACTTCATTCAATTACCTTAAATCTGTGTCCTTAGGTGATTAACCCTTCTGTCAGTGGAAACAGTGGGCTGAATTTTATGGGCCCCCTTGGGACGGAAATAGCAGTGGGGGTGGAGGTGGGGGCGGTGTAGAGTGCCCATCACCTTGCTCATACCCTGGAATTTAGTCCGGGGCGGGAAAGGCCAGAGACAGTCATCCTGCCCGGAGGCCAATTGAAGCCCTTAAGTGGCTAATTAATGACTACATAAGGGCCTCATCCCACCGCTGGTGGTATTTTACCAATGGCTGGTGGGAGCCCCACCATGTGGGGAGGTCACCCAGTAAAGCAAGGGGACCTCCTTGCGGGCTTTGAAGGGCTGTCTCCTCTATTGGCAATCTGTGGTGCACGTAGGGTCCCTGGTGGCAAAGGCAGCCCCTCCATTAACAACCCCCTGCCCTCAATGACCATCTTCCCCCCCACCTCTCTCACCAAACCCTGCTGGACTAGCCCCGGTGACCCCTCCACACTTACCTGGGGTCTGGGCCTCCAGCACTGGTCCTGGACCAAGGCCTCTTGTAATATCGGCAGTGCCACCACTCCTGGTGGCACTACCGATACGACTGGGATGCCGGCTCTCTGATTGGCTGCCAGCTCTTGAAGGCAGGTTCCCTGTCCTTAAAGGGGCAGTGAACTGGCGCCAGGCAGTTGCCAGACTGCCTTTAAATACAGATGGTTGGAATCTCCGAAGGGCTGAGGCGGGGCTCCCTTGTCTTTTGGGACCAGTGCCGGAACCCCACCAGCTCCATAAAATCCAGTCCAGTTTCTCCTTGTTTACTGTATCAAAACCCTTCATGATTTTGAACACCTCTGTTAAATCTCCCCTTAACCTTCAAGGAGAACCTCAGCTTCTCTGTTTAGAAATTCTTCATCCTGTGTGTCTTTGTAGTAAATCTCATCGGCACCTTCTCCAAGGCTTTGACATTCTTCCTAAAGTGTAGTGCCCGGCAATACTTTATCTGTGTCCCAAGCAGTGATTTATAAATCTTTAGTATAACCTCCTTGCTTTTGTAGTCTAGAGCCTGGATATTAACAGGGATGGGTTACATAGGCAATGTGGTGTAGACGAGGGAGTTTCGGATAGGAAGGTTATTGTGTATCTTTTGCCATTGACAGGTTCCCCGCCGGAGGTCAGCCTGACTGAAAGGTGCGTCCTCCATTCAGGCAGGGGTGACACCAGTGCGGGCTGCAGGAGCAGATAGATCCAATCTACAACTCCACGTGGGGAGGTGGTGGTCGTCGGGGGGGATGGTTGAGTCCAATCACTGGGGTGTCTGATCACCAATTCCAGGGGAACTCTGTTCCCAGGGGGTGGAGTCCAAATGTAGGGATATTTGTATGGAATGGGATTCTGGGGAGCTTGGGGTTCTGAGGGTAGGGGGAAGCTCCTCTTGGCCACAAGCAGTGCTGTAAAGGCACTTTATCTCCAAAGATCTCCTCGCCTCCCTTCAGCTGCCTGGTTTCCTGAGGCATGGGAAATCCAGCCATCCACTATAAAACCTGCAAAGCAGGTCAAAACAGAGGCTGCCAGCCTCATTAAAATATTAAAATTGCCAACTTCTGGGACCCGCTACTTTCTGTCTTAGTTTTGTATCCACGCTGCCACTGCCCTTTAATCAAATGGGCTTCAATTTTTCCAATAAGTCTATCTGTGGTACTTTATCAAACTACTTTTGAAAGTCCATATGCACAACATTAACTGCGCTAGCCTCATCAACCTAAGACTCCCTTTTAATAATGTATTTGCACCCTTCCGAATAAAATAGTTTCACCGGCAGGGACTCATGAGGTCCAGGGGGATTCTCAGTGTCAAGATTACAGGGAATATCTCCATCAGAATCCCTTTTAATCAGAGAATGTTTTCATTGGAACTCCTTTTTAAAGGGGAGATGTCACCGTTACAGCCTCCTTCACAATGAAAGTATTGCTTTCACAACATTTTTTTTAAAGAGGGAGTATCACCATCAGGACTCCCTTTAAAGTGGAACTATTGGCATCAAGATCCTTTTTGAAATGAGGACCACCATCATCAATGCCCTTTTTAAGCAGTGATTTTAAAAAATTCATTTATGGGATGTGGGCATTGCTGGCCAGGCCAGCATTTATTGCCCATCCCTAATTGTCCTTGAGAAGGTGGTGGTGAGCTGCCTTCTTGAACCGCTGCAGTCCATGTGGGGTAGGTACACCCACAGTGCTGTTAGGAAGGGAGTTCCAGGATTTTGACCCAGCGACGGTGAAGGAATGGCGATACAGTTCCAAGTCAGGATGGTGTGCGGCTTGGAGGGGATTGTGCAGGTGGTGGTGTTCCCATGCATCTGCTGCCCTTGTCCTTCGAGATGGTAGAGGTCGCGGGTTTGGAAGGTGCTGTCTAAGGAGCCTCATGCGTTGCTGCAGTGCATCTTGTACACACTGCTGCCACTGTGCGTCGGTAGTGGAGGGAGTGAATATTTGTGCCAATGGGGTGCCAATCAAACGGGCTGCTTTGTCCTGGATGGTGTCGAGCTTCATGAGTGTTGTTGGAGCTGCAGCCATCCAGGCAAGTGGAGAGTATTCCATCCCACTCCTGACTTGTGCCTTGTAGATGGTGGACAGGCTTTGGGGAGTCAGGAGGTGAGTTACTCGCCACAGGATTCCTAGCCTCTGACCTTGTCTTGCTAGCAATATAGCAGCGTTCAAGTTTGATGGTGGTAGGCACTAGGTTAAACACTGGGTGCTTTTTGAGACCTCAAAATTCCAGTCCAGCTGGCAACATGATACTGAATATACTAAAAGAGCTGCATTGTCATTTGAAGGCATTATAGATGAGACATGTACTGTCAGATGGGGAGGAAGGATAAGATTGCACAAGGGTGTTGAGATGTCAAACAGAATTTCACAACAGTATCACGTAGATGGAGCCATAACATCCCTCAAGGGAGCTTTTCGGAAAATAACTTCACCAGTATTTCACAGGGGACCTCACTTTAAAGAGTGCAGCAAAGCAGAATTACCGCAGAGTGACATGTTTAAGAGATATAAACGCAGCACATTTTTTTGTCTTGAGCAGTGCAAACACATTTGGCTCCTCACACCCAAATATACCACAGATTTTCCATTTCTAGTCTAACTTAATTTGCATCCTCAACAAACGCACAGATATTTTCTGTTGTCGATAATCAGTAGCATTTCGTTCAGCATCAATATACTCAAAAGGCCCGATTTCAACTCTGTCCACCCAGCTCAAACTGGCCAGGCAAGAAGTTAAAATCAGAGCAGTGAAATCCTGCTCTGTTCCTTTAATTTTAACCTTCTTGAAGATGGAAGGATCCTGCTATGAATATGCAGATCAGATTCTGGTGACATCACCGGGGCCTGACTGCAATTTTAACTCCAGGCTTGTGTGGTAAAAACTGCTGTGGTTTCTCTGCCAGGTCAATCTGGTGACAAATGGAAACCAAAGCCTGAAGAAAAAAAAATTGTTTCTTTTTGGTTTCCTTGTGGACCCCCACCAGGAGCTTAAAATTCAGTGTGGGAAGCCATTTTGCTGGCTCTCTGCCAGCAGTTGCCTTCACTTCTGGAACATTCCACTGTATGTCACATCTGCTGTTCAATATTTTCCCAGAAATGGACGGGCATAGTGAAATAGGAAAACCTCATATGGCATATTTCCCATCATTTGCGCCATCGTAACACTTGATGGGAAAAGCATCGTCGACCATTAAATTTCCTTTGGGTGCCCTAGAGGCAGGCTGCCAGGCCATGCTGCCAAGACACTGAGCGGCAAATTCCATGGCTCCCCCAAGGCAAACTCTTCAACACACACAGGAAACCTGCCAGGAATCTGCCAGAATTATCCTTAGGATGCACACATAAAAAAACAGTAAAATGAAACAAAAAAAATGGAAAGTGAATAATAATATGTTATATTAACACTCAGAGAAGCAATAACATGGTTAGTATGGGGAGTGAATTCACTCTGGTGGGGTATGGATGCCCTTCCTGAGCCTGGGGTTAAGACACTTGGTTGAAAAAGATAACAGGAAGCTTTACACTGAATCTAACCACTGCTCGATGAGTGTTGTGGATGCTTTACTTTGTATCTAACCAGTCATTTACCTGACAGCCAATGCTTAATGCAGACATCATGATAAAAGCAGGAAAATGTACAATTCACAAGCATTAACTTCTCTAAATGTAGAAGATTTGAAATATTGTCTGTGGATACAGCTGACTTGAATCTGATCACTTCTTTGGCACAAATTCATTTCCAGCTGTTTCCAGCACTGAAGCAGCAACATGGTCAGCACTGTGCACTGATCGGGCAATGTGCTCCTTGTTTTAGCAGAGCGTGGGTAGAATTCAGTTTCATTTGTGTCATCAATTGGTGCGATAATGTTCAATTATAACATTATTGCATTTCAGAAACATTTTGTCCCTTCAATTAATAATGCACAAGCTTTTTGTTCTGCAACGTGGGAGAAAGGCAAGTCTTTCTTTCTACTCCTGGGGTTTCAACTAAGTAGCATCCAGTAGAAGGAGCTCCCAAATCAGCATCATAGTATATTCAGCTAGCAAACAGTCCATTCAATGCCTTAAATCTAAGAACATAGGAATATAAGAAATAGGAGCAGGAGTAGACCATACGGCCTGTCGAGCCTGCCCCGCCATTCAATACAATCATGGCTGATCTTCCTATCAACTCCACTTTCCTGCCTGCTCCCCATATCCCTTGATTCCCTGACAGATCAAAAATCTATCTATCTCAGCCTTAAATATATTCAATGATGGAGCATCCACAACCCTCTGGGGTAGAGAATTCCAAAGATTCACAAACCTTTGAAAGAAGAAATTTCTCCTCATTTCAGTCCTAAATGATCGGCCCCTTATTCTGAGACTGCGCTCACGTGTTCTCGATTTCCCAGCCAAGGGAAAAACAATGTCTCAGTGCCGACCCTGTCAAGCCCCTTCAGAATCTTATATGTTTCAATGACACCATACGGCCCCTCATTCTTCTAAACTCCAAAGAGTATAGGCCCAATTTATTCAGCCTCTCATCCGAAGACAACCCTCTCATCCCAGGGACCAATCTAGTAAATCTTCGCTGTACCTCCTCCAATGCAAGTATATCCTTCCTTAAACATGGAGACCGAAACTGCACACAGTACTCCAGGCGTAGTCTCACCAATGACCTGCACAAGGGTAGCAAGACTTCCTTATTCTTGTACTCCAATCCCTTTGCAATAAAGGCCAAAATGCCATTTGCGTTTAATAATTTCTTGCTGTACCTGCATGCTAACTTTCCATCTTCCTTGTACACCCAAGTCCCTCTGAACATCAACATTTACAAGATTCATGCCGTTTAAAAATATTCTGTTTTTCTATTCCTACTTCCAAAGTGAATAACATCACACTTCCCCACATTATACTTCATCTGCCACCTTGTTGCCCACTCATTTAGCCTGTCTATGGCCGGAATTTTTCATTGGGCGGGAGATCCCGCCCACGGGCCAAAAAGTCAGTGGTGAGCCCACTTCTGCCAGGCCTGGGGAGCCAGTACGGGAGTTTTCATTCCCCAGGCCCTTAATTGATCTTGGGCGGGACTTCCACCTCCTTGAAGCAGGAAGTCCTGCCTAATTGAGCTGCCAGCCAATCAGCAGGTGCTGGCAGCTCTTAGTCCCAGCAGTGCGACTGGGAGCAGTGGCCACTGCTAGGACTACACCCAGCCATTGCAAGTAAGGTGAAGGATGGCCCTGGAAGACAGGTAAGTTTTTAGTGTCTCACTGGGGACAACCGGTCAGCCCCTGGCAAGACAAGGGGAGTCAGTTAGAGGGGGCGGTTGGGGCTTTTTCTCACCGCTGTTTTTGTTCATGAGCTGCTGAGCTTCATGCTTTTGTTAGGCCATAATTGGAGTACTATATATTTTAGAAATAGTTTCCTGTCTCCTTCCAACACCCTTTTTAAGAGAAAAAGTATTGGAGAAACTTAAGGGACTAAAATCCGACAAATCCAACACCCATCCTAGGGTTCTAAAAGAGGTAGCTGCAGATAGTGTATGCACTGGTTATGATTTTCCAAAATTCCTAGATTCTAGCATGGTCCCAGCAGATTGGAAGTTAGCTAATATAACACTGCTCTACAAGAAAGGAGGAAAAGAGAAAACAGGGAACTACAGGCCAGTTAGCCTGACATCAGTCATCAGGAAAATGCTGGAATCTATTATTAAGGAAGTCTTAACAATGCACTTAGAAAATCATAATATGATCAGACAGAGTCAACATGGTTTTGCAAAAGGAAAATTGTGTTTGACAAGTTTATTAGAGTTTTTTGAGGATTTAACTAGTAGGGTAGATAAGGTGGAACCAGTAGATGTAGTATACTTGGATTTCCAAAAGCCCTTCGATAAGGTGCCCCTTTTAAATAGGTATCTAATTCTCTTATAAAAGTTCATATGGATTCTGCCTCAAAATAGTTGTAGCATAAAATTCCATATTCTAGCCATACATCGTTCAAGACATATTTTCTAACTTTTCCTGTAGTGCTTTTTCTGATTCTTTTAATAATGTGGCCTTTTATTACAATCTCATTGACCAACAGAAACAATCTGCCACTATCAGAAACAAAAGAACTTGAATTTATAAAGTGCTTACCTCAGGGGGCTCCAAAGAAGTTTACACTCAATGAAGTACTTTTGAGGTGTAGTCCCTGTGCAACGTTGAAGTCAGGTTGCACACAGCAAGGTCCCACAAACAGCTTTGTGATAATGACCAAATCATCTGTTTTTATAGTGATGTTGGCTTGGACATTGTGGAGAACTCCTCTGCTCTTCTTTACAATAGTACAATTGGATCTTTTACATCCACCTTAGAGGGCAGATGGGGCCTCAGTTTAACATCTCATCTGAAAGATGGCACCTCTAACACTGCTGACACCTCAATCTTGAAGATCGCTTTCCACCTTCTTAGCGTCAATAGAAAAAAAGCCTGCAGTTTCAAGTTTTTCTTGATTGCAACTGTTCAACCCCGAATGCCACCAGGGCAGTAAATCCAAACTGTATTTTTCCATTGATTTTATATCCTTCTTCATAAAAGGGTGACCAAAATAGTACACAATGCTCCAATTGCAGCTTAACTAAGGTCTTGTACTAATCCAGCTTTGACATCCTAGTTTTGCATTCTATGGTATCGAAATTCTGCTTCTTACTCCTGGGTTCCACTTGTGGGAAGAAGGACACTTGCATAGCCAGGACTGGACACCTGTCCTTGTAAAGTGGAGTAGTCTTTCAGAGGTCCAAAAATGAGAGCTCCTTTAACTAGTGAAGGAAATTAACCCTTCCTGAACTTGGTCATCTTGGTCACTATGATGCGTTTGGAGCTTTAGAATGCTTCAAAAAGGACACACTCCAGCTTTCAATTGGTCTGTGTTCCACTGAGGCTTTTCAGAACCAGAAACCTCTCTACTTGAAATGTTCCCTTGAGGTAAGGAGTGCAGGCTGATTATCCATCCAAGGCCCCCAACCAGAATTTAAAGGTCCGATCCAAATGCTGTAGAATGTCAGCACAGCCAGGATCTGATCCATATCCTCGAGATATAATGGTGATGTGCACTTTCTTCAGCCTCAGGAATCTATAACCAACACCGGAATTATACGCCCCCCCAAAAGAGCAGGCTGGTGGTGGTGGGGAGGGGTTGGGGAGGGGGCGTAAAATGGAGTGGGAGGCTGGGGGGGCCCTAGCCGATCTGCTTTTGCCTCCGCCGCCCATTTACACAGGGCGGCGACGGCAAGAAACAGCCTGCCAGCCCCAGGCCAATCCAGGCCCTTAAGTGGCCAATTAACTGTCACATAAGGGCCTCTGCCTGCTGCCACGGGTATTTTACATTTGGCTGGCAGGTGGCTGAGGCCTCAGAAAACCCGCCTGATAAAACTAGGCGGCCTTCCGGCGGACTGGGGGGAGGCCCTCCTGATTGGGCACCTTGTGCCCCATGGCGGGCTGCCCCTGAGGACCCAACTGCCTCCAACGTACAACAGGCCCCCCACCTCCCTAACCGACTCCTTGCCTCACCGGGGCTTGACCAATTGTTCCTGTCGAGGCCCTAAAAACCTATTTTCTTTCCGAGGCCATCTGTTATCTTCTTCCTGCAGCTGGGTGTAGTCCCAGCAATGGCCACTGCTCCTGATTGGCTGGCAGCTCCACTGGGGGGACTTCCTGCCTCAATGAGGTGCAAGTCCTGCCCAAGACCAATAAAGGGCCTGGAGATCGTAAAATCTGGTCTGGATCCCCAGGCCCCGCGTAGGCGGGATCGCCACCAACATTTCGGTCAGTGAACAGGTCCCCCCTGCCACCCGCCTTCTGTAAAATTCCAGCCCAAGAATTCTATTTGCATTTTTTGGCATTATCAATCAGCAGTATCATCTGTATGTCTGCACACCAAGGTCCCTCTGTTCCTCCAATTCATTTAAAATCTAAGGTATATTTCCTTTACTTCATATTTCTCTTCATTGAAATGCAGCTTCTATCTCTTCCCCCTTCCAGCTAACCCATTTACATCCTCCTACACTCGTTCACCATCTTGGTCACAATTTTGATATATCTTGATCATTTCTGTACATTGTAAATAAAAGAATAGCTACAACATTGACCCCTGTAGATCATACCACCTTTCTGGTTTGAGAAATGTTGTTTTACTGATACCCTTTGTTTTCTGCCCTTTCAAGCCCTTCACTGACTTGCCCCTCTTTATCTCTGTAACCACCTCCAGCCCTACACACTCTCATGAACTCCAATCCTCTGACTCTGATCTTGTGATGCCTCCCTAGTACTAGGTTAAAAGATATCACTGAACGAGTGCAGGACATTCTGTGAGAGAAAGGGGAACATCCAGAAATTGTGGTCCATTTTGGAACCAATGACATAAGTTTTTTTTTATTCATTCAGGGATGTGGGCGTTGCTGGCCAGGCCAGCATTTATTGCCCATCCCTAATTGCCCTTGAGAAGGTGGTAGTGAGCTGCCTTCTTGAACCGCTGCTGTCCATTTGGGGTAGGTATACCCACAGTGCTCTTAGGAAGGGAGTTCCAGGATTTTGACCCAGCGACAGTGAAGAGGGTTAAAAAGGATTGAGGTCCTACAGGCAGAGTTTCAGGAGATAAGAAAATAATTAAAACAGTATGTCAAAGGTTATAATCTCGGGATCACTCTCAGAGCCACATGCTAGTTAGCACAAAAATTAAGATATTGCAAGTGAATGAGTGGCTGGAGAAGTGGTGCAAGAGGGAGGGTTTCAGATTCCTGGGGCATTGGGATCAGTTCTTGGGCAGGAGGGACCTGTAGAAGCTGGACAGTTTGCACCTGAATAGGGCTTGGACCAATGTTCTTCCTAGAAGGTTAACTAGTGCTGTTGGCAGAGATTTACACTCATTTGGCAGGGGAAAGGGAACCAGGAAGTAATATCAAAGAGACAAGACCCAGCACTTCTAAAATTAGGAGGGGCAAACAGCAACAGAATAATGAATAGTTTAGAATGAACAGTAATTAAATGGAGGAAACAAAGCAAAGCCAACTAGCATAGTATTGAAATGCATGTGTGTTAATGCAAGGAGTGTTACAAATAAAGCTGATGAGCTGCAGCCACCAGTTATGATATAATGGTTATAATGGAGACTTAAACTTGGGCAGAATTAGGAACTAAACATTCTGGCTACAAGGTATTCAGGAGGGATAGGGGAGGAAAAAGGAAAAGAAAGGGGAAGCAGTATTAGTCAAGGATAATATTGCAGAGGGATGATATACTAGAGATATACTGAATCAATTTGGTTAGAGTTAAGGAACAGAAACACAGCTGCTACATTGTTGAGTCTTTACTGAGGCCCTCAAATAGTGTGAAAGAGATAGAGGAGCAAATCTGTAGGCAAATTTCAGAAAAAATAGAGCAATAATAGTAGGAGACTTCAATTGCCCTAATATGTACTGAGGAATAAACAGAATAAAAGGCAAGTAGGGTGAAGAATTCCTAAAATGTGTACAGGAGAATTTTCTTAATCAGTATGTCTCTAGTTCAATGAGGAAGGAAATAGTTCTGGATCTAGCTCTGAGGAATGAAATAACGGAAATAGAGTGTGTTTCAGTGGGAGAATACCTGGGTAACAGTGATCATAATATAATTAGGTTTAAGTAGTTATGGAAAGGGACAAAGTAAAGTCAAAGGTGAAAATGCTCAACTGGAAAAGAGCCAATTTCAGTGATTTGAGAAGAGAACTAGCATTGATGGCCTACAAACAAAGATTGGCCAGGAAAACAGTAAATGAGCAATGGCAGATCCTCAAGGCAGAGGTAGTTAGATACAAACCACGCATGTTCCTGTAATGAGGAAAGATAGGGCATCCAAAGCTAGAGCTCCCTGGATGACAAAACAAAATGATATTAAAATAAAACAGAAAACAGAAAAAGGAGACAAATGTCTGGGACAGAATGCAGTAGAATATGAGGCAGAATACAGAGTGCGAAGAGGGAAATTGAAAGAAGATGCAGGAAGGGCAAAGAGAGAATAGATTAGTGGGTAACATAAAAGGAAATACAGAAATCTTTTATAGGCGTAAAAAGTAAAAGGATAGTTAAAGGAACAGAAGGACTTATCAGAGGAAAAGAAGAAAATCTTGTGGTTTCAGAGGGCATGACTGAGGTACTGAATAAGTATTTTGGATCTGTCTTCAGAAACAAGAGAACATTAATGTGGCAGTAGAGGAGGGGGAGTGTAGACATTGGATAAGATAAAAATAAATAAGGAGGTGCAGAATAGGTTGGGATCATTCAAAGTTAACAAATCACCCAGGCCAGATGGGATGCATCTTAGATTACTGAGGGAAGCAAGGTAGAGATAGCAGAAGATCTAATGTTCTAAAGATCTGACTGCAATCTTTCAATTCTCCTTGGATATGGGAGTGGTGCCAGAGGACTGGAGGATTGCAAATGTTACAACCCTCTGCAAAAAAATGGAGAGGGATAAATCAGGTAACTACAGGCCAGTCAGTCTAATGTCAGTGGTGTGAAAATTGCGAAAGGACAAAATAAATTCTCACTTGGAGATTGTTCTCCTTAGAGCAGAGGTGGTGAAGGGGAGAGTGTGGGAAAATGGCGCACTGACACGAAACACAAAAGTCCGAGTGTATCAGGCCTGTGTCCTCAGTACCTTGCTCTATGGCAGCGAGGCCTGGACAACGTATGTCAGCCAAGAGCGACGTCTCAATTCATTCCATCTTCGCTGCCTCCGGAGAATACTTGGCATCAGGTGGCAGGACCGTATCTCCAACACAGAAGTCCTCGAGGCGGCCAACATCCCCAGCTTGTACACACTACTGAGTCAGCGGCGATTGAGATGGCTTGGCCATGTAAGCCGCATGGAAGATGGCAGGATCCCCAAAGACACATTGTACAGCGAGCTCGCCACTGGTATCAGACCCACCGGCCGTCCATGTCTCCGCTTTAAAGACGTCTGCAAACGCGACATGAAATCCTGTGACATTGATCACAAGTTGTGGGAGTCAGTTGCCAGCGTTCGCCAGAGTTGGCGGGCAGCCATAAAGGTGGGGCTAAAATTTGGTGAGTCGAAGAGACTTAGTAGTTGGCAGGAAAAAAGACAGAGGCGCAAGGGGAGAGCCAACTGTGCAACAGCCCCGACAAACAAATTTCTCTGCAGCACCTGTGGAAGAGCCTGTCACTCGAGGATTGGCCTTTATAGCCACTCCAGGCGCTGCTTCACAAACCACTGACCACCTCCAGGCGCGTATCCATTGTCTCTCAAGATAAGGAGGCCAAAGAAGAGGTTAAGGGGAGACATGATAGAGGCATTCAAAATTATGAGAGGTTTTGTTAGACCAAGTGGGGAGAAACTGCTTCTTCTGGCAAGTGGGTCAGTAACCAGAGGTCATATACTTAAAATAACTGGCAAAAGAAGTAGAGGGGAAATGAGGAGAATTTTTTTTCACACAGAGGGTTGTTAAGATCTGGAATCACTACCTGAAAGAATGGTGGAAGCAGATTCTATAGGAACTTTTAATAAACAATCGAACAAATTTGCAGGGCTATTGGGAGAAAGCTGGGGTGAAGGGCTAAATTGACAGCTTTCAAAGAGCCAGCAACAGCACAATGGGCCGAATGACTTCCTTCTCTTTTGTAAGATTCTATGATTCAAATCATTAGAAAATCTGATGAAGTTCTTTGCTTCCTCTTGACCTAGAGGAAGTTGCTGCTGTCTGCTCATTGCTCTTCTGCACTCTCAGCACACAGTTTGCTCACTTATCTATGTTTTGCAATTGAACTCAAAATGGACCAAGTCCAACTGAAATGTCAGATTGCAAAACATATTTTGCCAGGAAGCCAGAAGAGCATGCCAGTAGCAACAGTTATTTTAGTGTACTGGCAGACTGCTGTACTCTTTGTTCCTCTATGCTTCAGACAATCTAGAATGTTTATGGCTCCAGTCTTTCACCTGCAACGTCTCCATCTTCCAAACACATTCCACTTCTCCTTTATGTAGGGGAAGCCCTTTACACAACAGAGCTAACTATGCAACACCCAGCAGAAAAAAAAAACTATGTGAACTCGGCTTGAAGTTACTTAGCAGCAGAAGGCAAGGGAATCAAAGGTTATAGGGGGTAGATGGGAGTGTGGAATTCGAGACACAAAGAGATCAGCCATGATTTTATTGAATGGCGGAGCAGGCTAGAGCGTCCGAATGGCCTACTTCTGCTTCTAATTGATACGTTCATATGCTCTCTCCCAGCTGGTTAATATGTGGCTTCCATACATCTCAGTCCCAATAGCTCCTGATATATGTAAAGCAGATGCTGGGTTAAAGGAAGATAACATTTCTTTTGCATAGTTGCATTATATAGCTCATTGAGATAAGAGGTACAGTGGTATGGTGGTTATGTTACTGGACTTGTACTCTAAAGATCTGGACAAATATTCCAGAAAATGTGAGCTTAAGTCCCATTTTAAGTTTCTTGTTGCACAATGCCCATCGTTTGAGTTCAATATTGATTAACCTTCCCCCACAAGTGTAGCTATCTAATTCAAAGCATAATAGGGTTGTTGAATAAAACTGTTGAAGCAGATGGAACGTGCTGACACAAGAGACAGTTAGATGTGCTTTTGGAGAGAAAATGGACTGAGCGGATAGATGGGGTGAAATCACACTTTGAGTTCTTAATAACTAACCCTCTGTTAAAATAGCAGAGAAAAGAATTTCATATGAGTGTGTTAATTGTCTGTACACTAAGATTATACAATGGTGATAGCAGGATCAGAGGTGAATTATCAAACAGCCAATTAACTTCTGGTAAAACTCAATGTAATGCAGAAAAGCTGCAAGCAACTGCTTGATCAGTTTTATTTAAGCATAGTATATTGTTAAATGATTTAAACATAGAAACATAGAAAATAGGAGCAGGAGTAGGCCATTCAGCCCTGCGAGCCTGCTCCGCCATTCATTATGATCATGGATGATCATCCAACTCAGTAAGCTGTTCCTGCTCTCACCCCATATCCTTTGATCCCTTTGAACCCAAGAGCTATTTCTAACTCCTCTTTGAAAATATACAATGTATTGGCCTCAACTGCTTTCTGTGGTAGCGAATTCCACAGGCTCACCATTCTCTGGGAGAAGAAATTTCTCCTCATCTCAGGCCTGAAAGATTTACCCCGTTTCCTTAGACTATGACCCCTGGTTCTGGACTCCCCCACCATCGGGAACATCCTTCCTGCATCTACCCTGTCAAGTCCTGTTAGAATTTTATAGGTTTCTATGAGATCCTAACCGACTCAATCTTTCCTCATACGTCAGACCTGCCATCCCAGGAATCAATCTGGTAAACCTTCGCTGCACTCCCTCTATAGCAAGAACATCCTTCCTCAGATAAGGAGTCCAAAATTGCACACAATATTCCAAGTGTGGCCTCACCAAGACCCTGTATAATTGCAGCAAGACATCCCTGCTCCTGCACTCGAATTCTCTCGCTATGAAGGCCAACATACCATTTGCCTTTTTTACCACCTGTTGGACCTGCATGCTTACCTTCAGCAACTGGTGTATGAGAACACCCAAGTCTCGTTGCATATTCCCCTCTCTCAGTTTATAGCCATTCAGATAATAAGCTGCCTTCCTGTTTTTGCTACCAAAGTGGATAACCTCACATTTATCCACATTATACTGCATCTGCCACTCTCCTGCTTTTTCCCAAGAGCTCTGCAAATTTTTCCTTTTCAAGTATATATCCAAATCCCTTTTGAAAGTTATCACTGAATCTGCTTCCACTACCCATTCCAGATCATAACCAAAGCAAGGGTACTATCATAAGTTTACTTTGAAGCCTGACATGATTGCTTAGAAGATAATAAAGAGCTCTTAGGAACATGAGAAAACATTAAGTTGATTTTTGATGATTTGATCTTCCCCCTATTATCTTTTTGGCTAGCTTCCTCAATCTCTTCTCTTGCCAGGAATGGATCTAGTTAGGTCTTGAACTGACTGCTTCAATAGCCTGACCTAATAACTTGGGCTGGAATCTTCCCAGCCCCTTGGAAGCAGCTTTGGAGCCAAGGGGCCTGGGAAAGCCGGGGAAAACCTTATCAGGACGGTTACCCAATGTGGTCTCACTTCTGGGCAAGTTTTCTAGGGTGGGCTTCCACTGAAATTAGCAACCCACTTGACGAAGACAGGTAGGTAATCAATGCAATTAAGGCTTCAATCAAGGTCCATTTTATGACATTAATGGTATTTTCCCAGTGTCGCATGGGCCCTCTTGTGTCGGGAGCCTGGCCACACTTCAGAGGCGGCAGGAGATCAGAGGGCCATCAGAGGCTGAATGAAATGCCAGTATCACAGAGCTGCAAGGCTCAAAGAGGTTCAATCGTGGCTGCGGGCATTCATGCGGAGGAGTTCCACCTCCAGTCTGAGGGCCCTCACAGTTCTGGCCCTTGTTTTTTTAAACTGGCTTTGGAGCCTTTCGTGAGCGCCTACATTTTGAGGCACCCCCTCTGTCTCCCTCTTTTTCAGTGGTGCTCACCTCTTCTGGTGGGGCTACCAGCCGGACATTCCTACGGGCCGTCCCATTGGCTCTCCCATGCCCCTGTTCTGCCTAAGGATGATGAACGCAGAGGAGGCCTGCTAATTGGCCGCCTCCCAGAAGATCTCCCCTGCCAGTGTGCTGCTGATCCAAGCAGGGTCGGGACCTGGAAATGGTTCCAATGCCTGAAAGTTTTATGTGCAGAAGATTCTGCTTCACTTGGTTCATTGCACTTATAGCTTTGAATATAGGAGACTGTGGATCTAAACCCAACTCCAATTCAAGTACATAATCTGGTCTGATATTTCAGTCCAATATTGAGGTGTATGGTCCAGAATGCCATATTTCAGATGAGAAATAAAGCTGTGTTTTCTTGCTCAGGTATATGTAAAGGTTCCTACAATTTAATGAATGTATGAAGTTCTCCTGGTGTCCTGATTAACATTCCTCCCTCAAAATAGATTATCTGGCCATTCAGTCATTTACTGTTTGTGGAACCTTGCTGTATACAAATAGGTTGCCAGTTTTCCTACATAACAGCAGTGACAAACACTTCAAAGGTAACGAATTGGTTGTAAAGTGGTTTGGGAGATCCTGAGAATCTGATAAGATGTCATATAAAATATATTTCTTTAGTATCTCATAACAGTATTGCTCTTTGGGAGAAAACATTCCTTCTGACTTCCAACTTCCTCATCTTTAACTGATATTTGAACTCTTGATGACAGAGAATCAGGTTACAGAATAAACTGTTTCTTGACAATTTCAATCAGGCCGGCCGAGTTGGGTTTCCAAATACTTGTTACCAGTAGACGCCTCGCCCGCTTGCCACGCATTTGGGGAAATCATGGTCGTGCAGTCCACAGTTTTACATACATTTAAAATTTACACAGGACCAGCAAGTCAGATTCACTATCAGTAGCACATGCTCAGAATACTGGTCCTTGAGTCTGATAATCTGCTAAAACAGTGATGCCCAATTTCCCAAACCTTTTCTCTCAACCTAGAATGACACCCAGATATCCCTCTTGAATGTTCTTCTTTTCTATTTTTGCACCAGTTTTTTGGGGGGCGATATATACAACAATGGATATATTGCAATATCTCTCATTCTTCTTGAAGTCCTACCTTGGGCTGAAGGAAGAATAAAAGAGTAAAGGGTTATTTCTTGCACCTTAGTTCTTCACCTAATTTTTCCAATTTAAAAGTAATGCCTGACCTCAATTAAAATGCACTTTGTAAATGTGATAATTTAATCCATTGTGCCAATCAGTATCAGCCTTGGCTCAGAGATAGCACACTCACCACTCCGTCAGAAGGTTATGGACTCACATCCCACTCTAGAGACATGAGAGCAAAATTCCAAGCTGACACTCCAGTGCATTATCAAGGGTGGTATCTTTCAGATGAGATGCTAAGCTGAAGCCCCAACTTCCATCCCAAGTGGATGTAAAAGATTCCACCGCACTATTCAAAGAGCAGTGGAGTTCTCCTCGGTTACCTGGTCAACATTTATGCATCAACCAACACCACTAAAACCGATTATCTGTCATCTATCTCATAACTGTTTGTGGGATCTTATGGTACACAAATTAAGATGCTGCATTTCCCAATAATTTCTTTACATTATTGTAATACTTTTAGTCTTGGATAATGCAGCAAGAGCACTGGAGCCAGTGCTGTGCAGGCATTACATATATAGAGCAAGTTCAGCCCACTCATATCATTCACCAGGTCTCTGGGGAAGGGGGTCAGGGGGGAGTGGGGAGAGGTTGTTGGGTGAACTTGGATTGAAGGCCATGAGGATGCTAAGAGTGAAGAGTTTCTCAAAATTTTCAGCCCACACTTTAATGGAAGCCTCTGATTCTAAGCAGGCACAATGCAGCAGGAATGCTTCTCAGTTATTCTAACTGCATTATGGTATATACACCCAAGTAGTTAATGCTCAGGGCCTAATGGACCCAACACACAACTTGTGAGCATGGCCTTAGCCCCTACCCTTTACATTTGCCACTTGAATTGAGGCTGCTGAAGGTCTCAAGCACAACGAAGGCCTCCAGCCTCAATGCCCCATTTTCTAATGTTCATTCCAACATATTATCAGACCCATTGGACATCTATGAAATAATACACTGTGCAATTATATGATGAATGTACTTGTGCAATAGTATATAATAGTATTTCACATCATTATTCTGTTTGCAAGATTTCTAAGGTGGTGAAAGGCACTATAAAACCACTAGTGGGGAGAGGGGATTTCACAAGTTAGATGTCTCTAAAAAAAACAACAGAGGCTAAAATTTTAGTAGAATTATTGGTCTGACTGGATATTTTCCTCTCCTTCCAGTGGGTAACTGCCAGACTTTCATTCCATAAATATCCAAAGTACTGGAAGCAGAGTCTTTGAATATTTTTAAGGCAGATGTCGATAGATTCTTCATAAGCAAGGAGGTGAAAGGTTATTATGGGTAGGCGGGAATGTGGAGTTGAGGTTACAACCAGATCTTGTTGAATGGCGAAGCAGGCTCAAGGGGCCAAGTGGTCTACTCCTGCTCCTAATTCCTATGTTCATATGTATGTAGTTAGCTTCACATTACAGCTATCTACTCTATTCCCCCATTTCTGCTATGTGTCACCTACTATTTTTTTAAAAATTTCAATCTAAGTCTCTTCTAAATATTGTAATTGATTGAACTTCATATTCACTCCTGGTAACATATTCCTTACTTTAATAACTTGTGTGACAAAATTACCTCCAACTGCCTCCTCCAGTACTCAGCCTGAGTTTATGCCTCCTTGTTGTTGAGTCACTGACTGCTGGAAGTAAGGTTTCACTATTTACTCTTCCAAATCTTTGTATAATTTCAAATACTCCTCCCGATACCTATTTAACCTTCTCCACTCCAATAATTACAGCCTTAGATTTCAAGTCTCTCATCATAACTAGATCCACTAACCCCTATTATTGTCCTAGTGAATCTATGGAGTGTAGTGTATTGCTGAATTATTTTGTGTGTGGACAGGGTGTTATAGTTCATTATAGTATATAAAAGTAAATTCATGGGTTCCACATCTGTAGTGATGAAGGGAGTGTGATCACTTGTCAGAGCTACATGGTGTAGTCCCTTCTCTGACCTACTTGAACATGGTTCCCTGCTGGGATCAGAAATCAATGGTGACCTTTTGAATTTAGTAGGTAATGTATTATGATATAGTGGAATCTTTTAGGATCTCTGATAAGCTGCCCAAATGAATAAAAAATCTGTGCTTATTTTGAAAATTAACAATTCACAAAAGACGTCACTCATTGCTCTGTACCCCAGGAGAGGAGGGAGGGAAAGAGAGGGAACTGGGGGGGAAGAAAAGAGAGGTATTGGAAGCTTTTAATGTAATTTATGCTTTCCAATAACTTTAGCTTTAATATTCTGATATTCTCCCCTTTCCATCTCCAAAGGCAATAATTGCTGCTATGGCTCTTGAACGTCACCTCATAGTATTTATCAACACATGTGCCATGAGCTTCAGACCTTTCACAAATGGTTCGGAACTGTGGTGAAATATCACTGATGCAACACACTGACAAAGACTAAGGAAGAGTCAGAAACCAAAAATAAACAAGTTTACAAACCCAAAGATAGACAGTACCAGCACATACATAATGTGGTGCAGCACAGTAACCCCACACTGAAATACAGTCCTCATCACTTCAATCATCACTGCACACATTAGACATAGACACACATATTTATCTACATTTTTATCTCACGCTGTGTTCAATGGCCACATCTCTACCAACGCCATTAGTACACATGCACACACGTACACATAAACATGTACAAAGGAGTGTGATGCAATACTCTCCACATGCCTGGATGGGTACAATTACAACAACACTCAAAAAGCTGGACACCATCCAGGATAAGGTTGTCCACTTGATCAATAGCCCATCCACCACCTTAAACAGTCGCACCCTCCACCACTGGTGCACCATGGCTGCAGTGTGTACTATCTACAGGATGCACTGCAGCAGCTTACCAAGGCTTCTCCAACAGCACCTCCGAAACCCATAACCTCCACCACTTCAAACCACAAGGGCAGCAGGTTCATGGGAACACCATTACTTCCAAGGTCTCTTCCTAATTCACACACCATCCTGATTTGAACATATATCCTTGTTCCTTCATCAGCGCTGGGTTAAAATCCTGAAACCCCTTACCTATCAGCACAGTGGGTGTACCTTTACCACATGGACTGCTGCGGTTCAACAAGATGGTCCACCGCCACTTTCTCAAGAGCAACTAGAGATGGGCAACAAATGCTGGCCTTTCTAGTGATGCCTATATCCTGAGAATGAATAAACAAATTAAGCATATTTTGTTTGTAGTCTTTCATTTGCATCATTCTTTCATTTCTAAAGACCAATAATTATTAATAACTGGCCAGATCTCTTGTGGTATTTTTCATGGACAGTTTAGGGTCTGGTAAAAGCCTCTGTATCACTTCAGCATTACATTGATGTTGCCACTAACACATAACAACCAGAAGAAATCTACTGTTATTGGAGCAGAGTAAGGGAAGCTTCACTCTGCAACAAAACTGCACTGTTTCAGACCTTACAGTGCTTGACAGTGACATTGGTTGACAAAAATAGAGGAAGTTCTGCTCCTCTGTATGGATATTTCATTAGCTCCTTAGGCACTAAAAACACTTTTAAAAAAAGGAACAAGCAAGCCCAAAACTAAAAGCAAAAGGAATGTTTTAAAAAAAACAGAAGAGAAGCACTGAATCTTCACCTTCCAGCAATATCCCATTTCAAATCTTCTTGCTGCAAACTTACAACAAAAGTGCAATGAAAATATAGCTAGAGGTTAAGAAAAGTTTCCAATATTGAATAGTTTATAAAAATAAGCATGCGGTAAGTTTTGAAGTCTAACACACAAAGTCTGCATACGTAGTGCTGCTGTGTTTTTTTTTCAGAGCTGGACTAATGGAAACTTTAGTCTACAATTCAGCCCCACTTCCCTATTTTAAGGTTCCGTCCGATCCATCTAATAGCACAGCAGTTACAGCTGAGAAACTGTCTTGAATTTTTGTTTAAAAATAGGGATTGACATTCTTGCTCTGTTTGGTCTTTTCTTACAGTAGGTTTTAATTTTCTCTGTCGAATGCTTTTAACACACTAGTGAATGTATTCATCTTCAAGCACTCTTAACCTGTTTACCAGAAAGAAAGACTTGCAATAAAAACAGGAAATACTGGAAATACTTAACAGGTCTGACAGCAACTGTGAAGAGAGAAACAAAGTTAAAGTTTCAGGTTGATGATATTTCATCAACGACCTAAACATTAGCTCTGTTTCTCTCTCCACAGATTCTGCCAGATCTGCTGAGTATTTCCAGCATTTTCTGTTTTCATTTCAGATTTCCTGCATCTGCAGTATTTTGCTTTTGTAAAAAGACTTGCATTTGTGTACAATCTTTTACCACCTCAGGATATCCTTTAAAAGTTTACTTTACACTGTTGTAATGTAGAAAATCCAAGACCTTCTGACTTAGAGTTGAGAGTGTTACCACTGTGCCACAGGTTATAGACACAAATTTGCAAATGCAGAAGTGTCAAAAAACAGTAAACCAGGAAAATGAAGGCCTAACACTTTATATGTTTAAGTAAAATGTGCTTATGAAATATAGGCTGCATATGAAATCATATTCTGGAAGTGAAAGTTCAGCATTTAATCCAGTGCCCCTGAATATCATGAGATCAAGCACTCACAGATCTATTACAGTAAAGCCAGATGTGGTGTAAACGTTCTCTGTATAAATCTGCAGTTGTGCAAGTCAGAGTTTGTTACATCACAGTGTATTGCACAACAGGACAGTGTGGTCTACACACTTGATTAAAACTAACCATTGTAGAAACAATTTTCATGCCCTGATGCACTTGATTAAAGAATGTAGAAACAATTTTCATGCCCTGCTTATCTAAAAGTACTTGCTCTCTAAAACATCGCTTAGTAAAGAGACGAGAGGAACATTCCTTTGTCATTTTTTTCCCCAGTGTTTGCACTTAACAAGGTGAAGCTAACAGAACACCTGTCCACTTCAAGCACTCAGTGTCAACTTCAAGCGCTCACAGGTCAGGTACAGCAAGTACTCCTAACTTCTGATATCTGAAAAACATCCTTACTGAACCAGTGTGACAATTTCAATTCCCACACCAATTAATGGAAAGAAGAAAGGATTTGCATTTATAAATCACCTTTTATGACCTCAGGATGTCCCAAAGCATATTACAGGCATTTTACATTTTACATGCAGTCACTGTTGTAATGTAGGAAATGCAGTAGCCAATTTGCACACAGCAAAGTGCCCACAACAGCAATGAGATAATGACCAGATCATCTATTTTAGTGACGTTGGTTGAGGGATAAATATTGGCCAGGACACGATGAGAGCTACCCTGCTCTTTTTCAAATAGTGCCATGGGAACTTTTACTTCCATCTGAGAGAGGGATCTCAGTTTAACATCTCATCTGGAAGATGGCATCTCCAACCATGAAGCACTCCTTCAGTATTGCACTGAAGTATCAGCCTAGATTGTGTGCTCAAGAGTAGGACCAGAAGCCACAACCTTCAGACTCAGAAGTGAGAGTGCCACCACTGAGTCAAGGCTGACAACTTAACTAGTGTCAGATTAATTTCATGCATGGGCCCAAGGTGGTCTGTGACTAGCTCGCAATTGTCATAACTCATTTCACAAAGGAGCCTAACAGCCCACGTAGAGAGAAGATTTTCAGCTCAAATTTTGCTTACGTTAGAACAGTTGCTGCACTCCAACATCATTGCTTGAAAAGTGCTTTGAGGTAAACTGACATATAAATGCAACATTCCCTGACAACATTCCGGTAATAGTACTGAAGGCTTGTGCTACAGAACTTGCCATGCCCCTAGCCAAGCTGTTTCAGTACAACTACAAAACTGGCATCCACCCTGCAATGTGAAAAATTGCCCAGGTATGTCCTGTGCACAAAAAGCAGGACAAGTCCAACCCGGCCAATTACTGCCCCATCAGTCTACTCTCAATTATCAGTAAAGTGATGGCAGGTGTCATTAACAGTGCGATCAAGCAGCACTTACTTAGCAATAACCCGCTCAGTGATGCTCAGTTTGGGTTCCGCCAGGGCCACTCAGCTCCTGACCTCATTACAGCCTTGGTTCAAACATGGATGAAAGAACTGAACTCAAGAGGTGAGGTGAGAGTAACTGCCCTTGACATCAAGGCAGCATTTGACAGAATATGACATCAAGGAGCCCTTGCAAAACTGGAGTCAATGGGAATCGGGGAAAAACTCTCTGCTGGTTGGAATCGGACCTAGTGCAAAGGAAGATGGCTGTGGTTGTTGGAGGTCAATCATCTCAGCTCCAAGACATCACTGCAGGAGTTCCTCTGGGTAGTGTCCTAGGCCCAACCATCTTCAGCTGCTTCATCAATGACCTTCCTTCAATTATAAGGTCAGAAGTGAGGATGTTCGCTGATGATTGCACAATTTTCAGCACCATTCACGACTGAAGCAGACTGTGTAGAAATGCAGCAAGACCTGGACAATATCCAGTCTTGGGCTGATAGGTGGCAAGTAACATTCACACCACACAAGTGCCAGGCAATGACCATCTCCAACGAGAGAGAATCTAACCATTTCCCATTTACATTCAATGGCATTACGATCCTGAATCCCCCACTATTAACATCATGGGGGTTATAATTGACCAGAAACTGAACTGGATCAGCCACATAAATAGCATGGCTACAAGAGCAGGTCAGAGGCTAGGAATCCTGTGGCGCGTAACATACCTCCTGACTCTTCAAAGTCTGTCCACTAATAACAAGGCACAAGTCAGGAGTGTGATGGAGTACTCTCCACTTGCCTGGATGGGTGCAGCTCCAACAACACTCAAGAAGCTCGACACCATCCAGCAAAAAGCAGCCCACTTGATTGGTACCCCATCCACCAACAACACACAGTGGCAGCAGTGTGTACCATTTACAAGATGCACTCTAGCAACGCACCAAGGCTCCTTAGACAGCACCTTCCAAACGCACGACCTCTACCACCTAGAAGGACAAGACAGCAGATGCATAGGAACACTACCACCTGCAGGTTCCCCTCCAAGCCACACACCATCTTGACTTGTAACTTTATCACTGTTCCTTCACTGTGGCTGGGTCAAAATCCTGTAACTCCCTTCCTAACAGCACTTAAGCTGCACCTACCCCATGTGGACAGCAGCGGTTCAAGAAGGCAGCTCACCACCACCTTCTCATGGGCAATTAGGGATGGGCAATAAATGCTGACCTAGCCAGTGATGCCCACATTATTTCTTTCTATATTTTGGGATGTACTATATGAGTAACACGGGAACTGTGGCATGTTAAGGAGGAAAAGGGGGCTTTGACCATATGGCTCCCAAGCTTTCCACTATTGGGGATATCTTTGCCTCATGTCTAGGTCTGTTGTAGATTTATTATTCGAGATTGGTTGCCATGATAAGTCACCAGCTCCATTACAAAGAACAAAGAACAGTACAGCACAGGAACAGGCCATTCGGCCCTCCAAGCCTGCGCCGACATTGATGCCTGCCTAAACTAAAACCTTCTGCACTTCCGGGGACCATATCCCTCTATTCCCATCCTATTTATGTATTTGTCAAGATGCCTCTTAAACATCATTATCGTACCTGCTTCCACCACCTCCCCCGGCAGCAAGTTTCAGGCACTCCCCTCTAAACTTTGCCCCTCTCACCTTAAACCTATGTCCCCTAGTAACTGACTCTTCCACCCTGGGAAAAAGCTTCTGACTATCCACTCTGTCCATGCCTCTCATAACTTTGTAAACCTCTATCATGTCACCCCTCCACCTCCGTCGTTCCAGTGAAAACAATCTGAGTTTATCCAACCTCTCCTCATAGCTAATGCCCTCCACACCAGGCAACATCCTGGTAAACCTCATCTGTACCCTCTCCAAAGCCTCCACGTCCTTCTGGTAGTGTGGCGACCAGAAATGCACGCAATATTCTAAGTGTGGCCTAACTAAAGTTCTGTACAGCTGCAGCATGACTTGCCAATTTTTATACTCTATGCCCCGACCGATGAAGGCAAGCATGCCGTATGCCTTCTTGACTACCTTATCCACCTGCGTTGCCACTTTCAGTGATCTGTGGACCTGTGGAAAGTTCTTTACGCAGAGGGTGGTGGGTGCCTGGAACGCGTTGCCAGCGGAGGTGGTAGACGCGGGCACGATAGCGTCTTTTAAGATGTATCTGGACAGATACATGAATGGGCAGGAAGCAAAGAGAAAATAGGCGACATGTTTAGATAGAGGATCTGGATCGGCGCAGGCTTGGAGGGCCGAAGGACATGTTCCTGTGCTGTAATTTTCTTTGTTCTTCTTTGTTCTTGTACACCCAAATCTCTCTGCCTGTCAATACTCCTAAGGGTTCTGCCATTTACTGTATACTTCCCACCTGCATTAGATCTTCCAAAATGCATTACCTCACATTTGTCCGGATTAAACTCCATCTGCCATTTCTCCGCCCAAGTCTCCAACCGATCTATATCCTGCTGTATCCTCTGACAATCCTCATCACTGTCCGCAACTCCACCAACCTTTGTGTTGTACTGTTGTATCATATGACTATAGAATGGTAGAAGGTGATCTCGATGGACCTTATTCTTTCTCTGTCCAGCAATTTCAATGCTGCTATTTTTTTTCATTAGCATGGGTGATCCCAAGGTCAGTGTCTGAGCCATTCCATCATTCAGGCTCCAAAGCATTTTGTACCTGTACCATACAGGCAGGTACACAAACCTGGTTTCATTAATATGTGAAGATGTGACTGTACAGTTAAGTGCAAGCTTAACTCAGTTGGTAGAACTCTTGCTTCTCAGTCAGAATATCTTCTGTCTTTCTGCTCTTAGTGTTAACACACAAATACGGAGGATTAAGTCATGGGGAACACCTTTAAGTCTGCACCTGGCGAGAAGGAACCAGCACTTCAGGAGCCCCTTACAGGTAAGATATGACTCAATGCCATAGCTGGATAATGAATGCTGATGAGCAAAATAAATGAATGGATACCTGGAAATCTCATATTTTGTTTTCTAATGTTCCTGTGAAGCACCTTGGGACATTTTATTGTGCTAAAGGTGCTATACAAATATAAGTTGCTGTTGGAGGCCAAGGTAATTTTGTAAGTGACTAAATATTCATTGTGGGACACATTCCCAAGCAGCATTGTACTTACTGGCCACTTGCAGGAATGCTTCACCATTGAATGATAGGAAACATGTCTGCATTGGCAATTTTCTGCACATTGAACTTTTGACTTCAAAGATACCACTCAAAGTAGATTCCAAGCCATCCAGGGCACTTTCCCGAAAGGGTGATTATCTAGCATTTGATTTCCCTTTGAGGGATATAGCTCCCCAGACTTCAGGCACCATCTAGTTCTTTGCTCATTTATTTGTGCAGTGAACTTTGACAGTGAGTGCCAGCAAAGTCATTTAACCATGAAGAAGCCCAATCACGTTCTCAACTAAAGTCCACATATTTCCATTTCTGGCAGAGACAGCTAGATAGCCATCGGGGGTGAGTACTCTGACTGATTTTCATCCCCTCCCCAACCTGGGCAATGCTGCAACCAATTACAGTTTCCTATCATGGGCTAGTAGGACTGATACTTTAATTACACTCTAGGGCTGATAAGACAGTCCTGCTTCCTAACAACACTCCTATGCCTTCGCTTATTGGACTGTAAGAGAAGGGGAAAGAACAGGGCTGAATCCAGGCTCTCGCAACATTCCAAAGCCAAGCAGGATGTGGATAAAGGCCCAGACCCACAAGGACACAAGTTCACATAGGAAAGGGAGACATGGCTGCACTGGCCTTTGGCTGTATTTGTCACTACTGTCGGGCATTGCTGACCTGTAGGAACGTTCTGAGCTCTCTGAATACTAAATTAATGGCTGCTTTGGGAGGTCACAGAATGACAGAATTATTACAGCACAGAAGGAGGCTATTCGGCCCATCAATTCTTCACTGTCTCTCCTAATGAGCATGTCACCTAGTGCCCACTCCCCGTAGCCCTGCACATTCTTCTTTTCGTATAACTGTCTAATTCCCTTTTGAATGCCTCAACTGAACCTGCCTCCACCAAACTCTCAGGCAATGCATTCCAGATCCTAACCACTCGCTGCATGAAGAAGTTTTTCCTCATATCGCTTTTGCTTCTTTTACCAATTACTTTAAAATCTGTACTCTCTCGTTCTCGATCCTTTCACGAGTGGGAACAGTTTCTCCCTATCTACTCTGTACAGACCCCTCATGATTTTGAATACCTCTATCAAATCACCTCTCAGCTTTTCTCCAAGGAAAACAGTCCCAACTTCTCCAGTCTATCTTCATTACTGAAGTTCCTCATCCCTGGAATCATTCTTGTGAATCTTTTCTGCACCCTCTCTAACGCCTTCACATCCTTCCTAAAGCGTGACGCCCAGAATGGACGCAATACTCCAGGTGAGGCCGGACTAGTGTCTTATACAAGTTCAACATAACCTCCTTGCTCTTGTGCTCTGTGCACCTATTAATAAAGCCCAGGATACTGTATGCTTTATTAACCACTCTCTCCACCTGTTTTGCCACTTTCAATGATTTATGCACATATACACCCAGGTCCCTCTGCTCCTGCAGCCCATTTAGAATTGTACCCTTTATTTAATATTGCCTCTCCATGTTCTTCCTACCAAAATGTATCACTTCATGTTTCTCTTAATAATCTGTTGTTACAGGCAGAGAAAAGAACTCCCAGCTGAGCCCTTGCAAATCGCACTGAAACCTTGAGATAACCCCCAAAACAGCAAGAACTATTTTACATACTGCACAAGATAACCCAGCATGTTACATGGATTAAACAAGAAATAAAATCGAAACATTGCAAACTGTGGAAGGAAAATGTTAAAGAGAGGAGGGAAGGGAAGGGGATCACAGGTTTTCATTTTTGTTTGATTTTTGTTTTGAAAAGAACCAGGACATTCAAAGATTACACTCAGGGATTCTGGAAACATTCCAGGAATATGCTCCAGGATTCTGGGATTAGCTCAAAACCATCATTCAAATCCCAGATCTGGAGCATACATGAGGTGTAGGGGCTGTGAGGAGACAGTACGCAATCAGGTGATGGTGTGTAACCAACTGGTTAGGATGCAGTTTGGTTCTTCATACTACAAAGCTTGACATAGCAGCACTTAACACTGGAACATTAAGTTCCTTTGTTCAATATTTTAATCGAGGCATTAACTTGCTTTCCTCCTTTAAGACGTTACTTAAACCCTACCTCTTTGACCAAGCTTTTGGTTATCTGACCCAATATCTCCTTTTATGGCTCAGTGTCAAACTTAGTTTTATAACGCTCCTGTAAAACACCTTGGGACGCTTTCTTATGTATAAGGTGCTATATAAATATAAGTTGCTGTTATTTTAAGCAGAAAACAAGAAACACTTAAATTTTGATAGCGTCTTTTAAAACCTCAGGGCATCCCAAAACGTTCTACGGCCAATTAAGTATATTTGAAGTGTAGTCAATTTGCCTACAGCCAGGTCCCACAATAGCAATTTGATAATGGTCAGATAATCTGTTTTTGTTCTAGTGGAAGTCTGAGTTATGATGAAAGGTCATCGACCTGAAACGTTAACTCTGTTTCTCTCTCCACAAATGCTGCCCGGCCTGCTGAATATTTTCTGTATTTATTTCAGATTTCCAGCATCTGCAGTATTTTGCTTTTGTAATCTGCTTTTATGACGTTGATTGAGTGATAAATATTCACCAGGATACTAGGAATAATTCCCCTGCTCTTCTTTGATATTGTGCCATGGCATCTTTTACGTCCATCTTAGAAAGCAGATGGGACCTTGGTTTAATGTCTAATATGAAAGACGCTACCTCTGATGGTGCAGCACTCCCTCAGTTTTAGTGCTGAAGTCTCTGGATGTGACTTGAACCCAGATCTTCTGACACAATGATTAGAGCGCTACCAACTGAACCACAGCTGGCTCTGCCTTTGATCAAGACCCATTGGTAGCCTCACCGAACAAAAATCTATTAATCTCAGTGTTACGACCAGGTGAGAAAGGCATCCAGGGGGCCCTTTCAGCGTTCACCTGGTTTTACTGTAACAGGGTTTAATTTTTTAGCTCCCCCTCGGTGGATCCTTGTTCTCTGCTTTTCAATTATAAGGCAAAGAAACCAGCACAAACAGGCTTTCTTAGGTTTAAAGAAGAAAAGTTGAAATTTATTAAACTTAAATTCTAATTCGGTTGACGCCTACGGATACACGACACGCCCACGCTAGCATGCATACGCGCTACACACATGCAAATAAAGACAGAAAAGAGCAGAAGAAAAATAAAGTGACAAGTTTGAGGCAATATCTGAAGAGTTTTTGTTATGGTTTTTTGAGCTCACTGTAGAGTTCTTGATTGTAGGTAGATCTTGCTTTTCGTTGGGGCCCAGTATTCTTCTTAAACCTTGTTCACTGTAGGAGACCTTTCTCTCTTGGGGTTCATGTGTCTTCAGTAGATTTGGAGTTCCGTGAGAAAGAGATGGGAGCAGGCAGACAGGAGAGGTTGTGGTGAACTAGCCAGGAGAGATCTTCTCAGTCCAGGAGCATTCTGCTTTCTGCCCAAACTGTTTGTACAAATTCAAAAAACCCAGGTTACCCAGAAGGTTAGTCATATGACTAGCTGGTTTGACCATGTCCATTTGTGTATTCGGCCATCTTAGCAGTCAACTTGGAATGCGGGCTCCCCGACCTTCGATGCCTGGTGACCAAAAGTCCATTTTGGGTTGAATGTGTCAGGGAATGGTCCTTTGTCCTTCCAATCACTGTCTGTTAATATGCAAATGTCTTTCCAGCCACGGCTGATCTCTTTAATAAGTCCTTTCTTTACTCCAGTAACAGTTTAAAATCAATATTCATGGCAAAATTAATGTGCCTCATTCTTGGCAGGTGGGGGCCTAGCAAGACACTCAGTCTTGAACATTTATATTGACTCAGCATCCATAGTCTTTTGGAGGACTAAAAGCAAAATACGGTGGATGCGGATGCAGTTCTGAAGAAGGGTCACTGACCTGAAACGTTAACTCTGCTTCTCTCTCCACAGATGCTGCCAAACCTGCTGAGTATTTCCAGCATTTCTTGTTTTTATTACAATTTTCTTTACCCTGAATGTGTAAAAGTGTTTCACGATATCACTCCCAAATGGCATCACTCTAATTTTAACCCTATGCTCTCTTGTTCAGCATTCTCGCACCAGAGAAAATAGTTTCTCTACATCTATTTTCGGTATCAGCCGTGGCTTAGTGGTAGCACTCTCAATGAGAGTTAGATGTTTGTAGGTTTGTTTCCCAATCCAGAAACTTATCCTTTATGTGAAAAAGTACTTCCTGATTTTACTTATAGAATCATAGAGCACAGAAGGAGGCCACTTGGCAACTGGGCCTGTGCTGGCTCTTTGAAAGAGCTATTCAATTAGTTCCACTCTCTTGCTCTTTCATCAAAGCCCTGCATTCTTTTCCCCTGCAAGTATTCATCCAATTCCCTTTTGAAAGTTATTAATTGCCCAGGTATGTTCTGTGCACAAAAAGCAGGACAAATCTGACCCGGCGAATTACCTCCCGATCAGTCTACTCCCATCATCAGTAAAGTGATGGAAGGGGGTCGTCAACAGTGCTTTCAAGCAGACTTGCTCAGCAATAACCTGCTCACTGATGCTCAGTTTGGGTTCCACCAGCTCCTGACCTCATTACAGCCTTGGTCCAAACATGGACAAAAGAGCTGAACTCCAGAGGTGAGGTGAGAGTGACTACCCTTGACATCAAGGCAGCATTTGACTGACTATGGCATCAAGGAGCCCTAGCAAAACTGGAGTCAATGGGATTCACGGGGAAAACTCTCTGCTGGTTGGAGTCATACCTAGCACAAAGGATGATGGTTGTGCTTACTGGAGGTCAATCTCAGCTCCAGGACATCACTGCAGGAGTTCCTCAGGATAGTGGCCGAGGCCCAACCATCTTCAGCTGCTTCATCAATGACCTTCCCTCCATCATAAGGTCAGAAGTGGGGATGTTCTCTAATGATTGCACAATGTTCAACACCTTTCGTGACTCCTCAGATACTGAAACAGTCCATGTCCAAATGCAGCAAAACCTGGACAACATCCAGGCTTGGGCAAGTGGCAAGTAACATTCACACTACACAAGTGCCAGGCAATGACCATTTCAAACAGGAGAATATCTAACCATCTCTCCTCGACATTCAATGGCATTACCATTGCTGAATCCCCCATTATCAACATCCTGGGGGTCACCATTGACCAGAAACTGAATGGAAGAGCCACATAAATGCTGTGTGGCTACAAGAGCAGGTCAATGTTGGGAATTCTGCGGCGAGTAACTCACCTCCTGACTCCCCAATGCTTGTCCATCATCTAAAAGGCACAAGTCAGGAGTGTGATGGAATACTCTCCACTTGCCTGAATGGGTGCAGTTTCAACAACACTAAAGAAACCTGACGCCATCCAGGACAAAGCAGCCCACTTGATTGGCACCCCACCCACCACCTTCAAAATTCCCTCCCTCCACCACCGACGCACAGTGGCAGCAGTGTGTACCATCTACAAGATTCACTGCAGCAACTCACCAAGGCTCCTGAGACAGCACCTTCCAAACCATGACCTCTACCACCTAGAAGGACAAGGGCAGCCGATGCATGGAAACATCACCACCTGCAAGTTCCCTCCAAGCCACACACCATCCTGACTTGTAACTGTATTGCCGTTCCTTCACTGTCATTGGGTCAAAATCCTGGAACTCCCTTTCTAACGGCACTGTGCGTGTACTTACACTCCAAGGAGTGCAGCGGTTCAAGAGGCAGCTCACTACCACCTTCTCAAGGGCAATCAGGAATGGACAATAAGTGCTGGCATAGCCGGAGGAGCCCACATCCCGAACGGATAAAAAAAAATCTACTACCTTTCTGGTACTCCCCTCTGGTTCTTTTGGCAATTAGCTTAAGTCTGTGTCCTCTGGTTACCAACGCTTCTACCACTGGAAGTTCCCTATTCACTCCATCAAAACCCATAAATTTGAACACATATATTAAATCTGCCTTTCACCTTCTCTGTTCTAAGGAGAACAATCCCAGTTTCTAACCAAAGTCCCTCATTCCTGGTATCATTCTAGTAAATCTCGTCTACACCCTCTCCAAGGCTTTGACGTTCCTCCTGAAGTTTTGTACCCAGAACTGGCCTAACCAGAGATTTATAAAGGTTAGGCAAACCTTCCTTGCTTTTTTAATCTACGTCTCTATTTATAAAGCTTTCTAACAGCCTGATCAACTTATCCTACCACCTTAAAATTTGTGTACGTAAACCCCCAGGTCTCTTGGTTTCTGTAGAATTGTACTATTCAGTTTATTTTGCCTCTCTTATTCTTCCTTCCAAAATAAATCACTTCACACTTCTATGCATTAAATTTCAGCTGTCAGATGTCTGCCCATTTCACCAGTTTGTCCATATCCTCCTGAAGTCTGTTTGTATCCTCTTGACTATTTACAACAGTTCCAAGTTTCAGGTCATCTGCAAGCTTTGAAATAATGCCCTGAATACCCAAGCCCAGGTCATGAAAGTATACCAAGAAGAGCAATGGCCCTAATAGTGACCCCTGGGGGACACCGCTGTATGCTTCCCTTGAGTCTGAAAAACAACTTTTTACCACTACTCTGTTTTCTGTTCCTTAGCCAATGTTGTATCGATGCTGCCACTTGCTCTTTAATTCCAGGGGCTACAATTGAGTTTGAGCACACAAAATAGCCTTGCATTTCAGATGTAGCAATGAAGGAGTACTGCATTGACAGAGTTGCTATCTCTAAGATGAAATATTAGGCTAAGGTCTTGTCTCAGCTGGACATAAAGATCCTGGACAATAATTATCCCTTAACCAAAATCTTTATCTATTCATTGTCTAATTGCTGATTGAAAGACCTTACTTTGCAAAAATCAGCTAATTCCTAAGTTAAAACAGTGACTACACTTCAAAAAAAAACTGCTTCATTGGCTGTAAAGTGCTTTGGGAAATTCTGTAGACGGCACTATATAAATGGAAAATCTTTCTTTTTAAAAAATGTTTTCAACTACAAGTTTGTCATAGATTTCACCCAGATTTTCCCCTTTGACAGCAGATGGCAATGATGTGCTGGTTACAATCTACGACTACCCACCAGCAACAATAAGCCAACCGATCTTCAGGATGGGGGAGAAGCTGCGCATTATAGCAGAGTAAGTAAAATCCTACCAACACAATACTTAACAAGGAATACAGGGAAGGACCTCAATAGTGAACTTTGCCACATCATGCAAGTGAGCCTAAACAGTGTGCATGCAACATATTTGAGCATGACGGAGGGGTAATTGAAGTCTTGTCCAGTGTTGCTCTCATTCAGTGTTCATGTGCTCATGTAAGCTCACACAAGGACATACATACAGATGCATACAAACATATGCACACACACAGTTACTTTCTCGTAGTGTTTATTAGATAGTTATCAAGGTTGAAAACGGCTTGATTTCTTTCCCCCCTCATTTTAGTTAGATACACAGAAGCCAATTACAGTACCTCTTCTGCCACCCCAGCTAAGATCAGTCAGCTCCGCAAATTAATTTGGACAGTCTTAAATGTGGTAGTGGGTTTCTGGCCATTACTGATCAAAATAAAAGACAGTGTTAATCATCATTTGAGCCTTTCCACTAATTTTAAAGCCTTCAAGATCACTCCCAGCTATTCATTCTGTAAAACATGCAGAGCATTGAATAAAAAAATTTCTGTACCATTGCAGTTCAAGTTATAAAAGTAGCTGTAATTTCAATGTGAACCACTTATTTTCTCAGCAAACTGAGGGTTAAATTTAGTGAAAGATCAGGTTGAATTTCATGAGCCCTCTAGGGACAGGCAGGGTGGTGGAGGGACAGTGCCCTCTGCCTTCCCAACACCTTTGAATTTAGTCTGGGGTGGGAAAGTCAAGGAAGGTCTTCCCGCCCAGAGGCCAATTGAAGCCCTCGAGGCCAATTAAAAAAGCAGTGGCAGTGGGGCCCTCCACCATGTGTTGAGGCCGCCTGGGCTGGTGGGTTGCGGGCAGACCTGCCTGCCTGGACAATCTGAGGCCCACCTCCCTCTCCTCAACAACCTACACTCCGCGCCCCCCTCCGACTCCTCACTGGGGCCTGCCTGACTGGCCCCGGCGAACCCGTCCCACTTAACTGCAGTCCAGGGTTCAATGGCTGCTCCTGGTCCGGTGACTGTTGTTCCAGCAATGGCCACTGCTCCTGATGGCACTCTTGGAGGCGGCCTTTAAGGAGGGGACAATGGTGTCACGTAGTTAATTGCCCGAGCTCTGTGAAATGCAGCCAGGGGTCCCCTATACAGCCAAGGTGAAGGTTCCCCTCATCTTTTTGGCCCAGCATTGGGACTCCCACTGGCTGCATAAAATTCAGCCCATCATTTTTGACCCATTATTCAAAGAAGGCAAAGGCCTAATCAACCTCTTCCTTATTTACACATTGAAATCAAATCAGCTGGGGTTAATGGGCAGCACAGTGGCACAGTGGTTAGCACCGCAGCCTCATAACTCCAGCGACCCAGGTTCAGTTCTGGGTACTGCCTGTGCGGAGTTTGCAAGTTCTCCCTATGACCGCGTGGGTTTTCACCGGGTGTTCCGGTTTCCTCCCACAGCCAAAGACTTGCAGGTTAATAGATAAATTGGCCATTGTAAATTGCCCCTAGTATAGGTAGGTGGTAGGAGTATGGTGGGAATGTGGTAGGGAATATAGGATTAATATAGGATTAGTATAAATGGTGGTTGTTGGTCAGCACAGAGTCGGTGGGCCAAAGGGCCTGTTTCAGCGCTGTATCTCGAAATAAATAAATATAAATAAATAAATCTCTAAGGCATGTGCAGCAGAGGTAGTTGAAAATATTGGTAGAAATTACTTTGGAGCTTCTTCTGATTGGTTACCATAACTTGAGTGTTAGATTGGTGGAAACTCTTAAATAATCATGTGAGTGGTGCTTCTGGTGATCTTCCTCCACAGTTACGGCAGCCAATAGGGAGAACTCACCTGAGGAAATTCCTGACATATGTAGCCAAGAAATGAGGAGATGGGCTTATGCTAAAGAATAGTTCCGCCATGATCAATTAAATGGGGGAACAGGCTTGAGAAGCTCAGTGGCTTAATCCTGCTCCTATGTATGCTGTTTCCCATCCTTATTCAGAATGTTAATATTATCTTTGCTTAAAATGTTTTGTTAAATACTTCCTTGATTTGAAATGAAAAGGTGCTTTGGAGATCTGAATTAATTGGTATTAGTAGTGTAGAGAAGTCAAAATGTCAATTGTTAAAAGGGTTTAGAAGACATACAATTGGCAACAAGTAGAATGGCCAAAATAATTACGATGAACCTTCTGCTCAGACCCTTCTGAGCTATGGCTCTCGGGCTCATCTTGCTGTCAGAAGAATGCCGCTGTAGACAGTGGGAATGCAAAGTTAAGGGAACACTACTCAACCAAGGTAAGGGCATTTGTTCACAATCAATTTAGTCATCATTCCCTGTTCAGGATTGCTTTATTGAGGTTAAAAAGAAGTCCAATCCAAAAGTTTTCAGAGCATGAATCTTATTAGTGGTGTAGATCAGTTATGTGCAAGTTTCCTTGGGAAAAACTGGCACGACTTTGCTCTTTTGCTGTAATCACACAAACTTTCCAGGAAATTCTGGACCATCGTTTCTTATGATAATTAAAGATTCCTCAAGATTCATTGTTTTGATAATGACAAAATCTGAAGCTTTTGATTAGATTTCAGTCTTGTAACTCAAACCCAGGGCTCCATTACTGTCTACATTAAAAAAGTTACTTGAATTTATATAGCATCTTTCATTTCCTCAAGATGTCCCAAAGAATTTCACGGCCAATGAAATACTTTTGAAGAGTAGCCAATGTTACAGGCAACTGACAGCCAATAAAGAAAACAACCTCTTCTTAGACAAGTGGACTTACTTCTACGCTGGTTCAGTAGTTTCTGAGATGGTTGATAAGTTCACTGCGTGATCTGCCACATGAGGGGCAGGTGGTGCTTGAAGGGTCAGGTAGATGAGTGGTTTGGAGGTTTGTGCGGTTCCTTGATGCCTCAACTTTGCCTCTGCACATTCCCGATGGAGACCCTCGAGGTGGACGATGCCTTCCTGAATGAGCTTTCTCCATCTAGGAAGGGACTCCCATGAGTTGATTCTTCAGGGTCTCACAGACAGCAATGGAATATATGAGATAATCCGTTTCCGTGGTGTTAGTTGAGAGATAAATCTTGGCTGGGATACTGGGAGAACTGTCGTGCTGTTCTTCAAATAACATAAAAGGCCTTTTTACAGGCTGGCTATACCTGTGTTTAACATCTTGTTCCAAATATCAGGTGGTACAGACAGGGTACAGGTACATATATGGTCTACTGGATAAGTTTCAATCAGGAAACAAAATTCTCAAATTTTTGTAAACTCGATTGCCTTTAAAAATTTTTTTTTAAACTTCTCAGGAGATTGCATAACTGGGTGCCTAATGCTGCTCCTCCAGGCTTGACAGTCTTTTCCCGCCCATCAATTTTATACGTTTGCATCTCATGCAAAAAGCTGGTACTCGCGACAATGTACCACTCCCTCAGTATTGCTTAGATTATGTGCACAAGCCTCCAAAATGGGACTTAGAATTCAGGATGTTCTGAATTAGAGGTGAAAGTGTTACCACTGAGCCAAGATTGACACTATATCATTGAACAACGTGCCAAAGACTTTTTTCCTTCACATAGTGGATACTCCACTCATATCATGCTTTTTTTTTCCAGAGAAGGGGATTGGTGGAGAGTGAGGTCCATCATTGCTGAACGTGAGAACTACATCCCACGTGCCTGTGTTGCTCGGGTTTACCATGGGTATGTTAATTAGATGCGGTTCATCTTTACTTGACTTGCATTTTCCTCCCCCAATAACTACTTGAATTTATGTCATGCTTTTGTTGTAGTAAAACATCCCAAGGCGCTTCGCAGAAGCATCATCAAACAAAATTTGATACCGAGCCACATAAGCAGCCAATAGAATGGGTGACCAGCAAGCTGGGCCAAAGAGGTAGATTTTCAGAAGCTTCTTAAAGGAGGAGACAGAGGTAGAGAGGCAGAGAGGTTTTGGAAGGAAATTCAGGAGCTTAGGGCCTAGGCAGCTGAAGGCACGGCCGCCAATGGCAGAGCGATGAAAATCGGGGATACTCAAGAGGCCAGAATTGGAGGAGCGTAAAGACCTTGGAGGGTTGTAGGCATGGAGGAGGTTACAAAGATAAGGAGCAGTGAGGCCAGGAAGGCATCTCAG
Organism: Heterodontus francisci; assembly: GCF_036365525.1. Classification (NCBI taxonomy): domain Eukaryota; kingdom Metazoa; phylum Chordata; class Chondrichthyes; order Heterodontiformes; family Heterodontidae; genus Heterodontus; species Heterodontus francisci. The sequence continues at coordinate 48,633,730 of NC_090375.1, forward strand.
CGCCACATTGAGTCAGGAAATTAAGCTATTTTGGAAAATGGATCTCTCATCATCTGATGCCACTTCCACTCAGTTTCATCCCCCGATGTGCCCGATTCCATGGTCTGTCATGTGTTAATTGATTTCAAGCAGGATGCTAAAATTGGTCTCAGCACCCTTGGGGCTAAAGAGGGGGAAAAATATCAAAGATTTTTTCTCTTGAATACTAACAAGTATCCCTTAGTGGAAAGTGCATTATAGGGGTACACTTGGTGAGGACAGATTATTCAAGCTCAGCTGGGATGCACCTCCATGTCAAATACCCTAACACTCATTACCTAGGCCCATCTACGAAGGATTATCACTTGTCTGAAGAACCAAGCACTGATGGCTCCCATGGTACTATATCCCAACACCCAATATAAGTCAGCACTTTCCATAATGAAGAAGAGGAACAATTAGGGGTAAAAAGAAACTGCTGTTCCTCGAACTTGCGTTGATGTTCACTGGAACACTGCAGCAATCCCAGGACAGAGATGTGAGCATGAGAGCAAGGGGGAGTGTTGAAATGATGCTCACATCTCTGTCCTGGGATTGCTGCAGTGTTCCAGTGAACATCAACGCAAGCTCGAGGAACAGCATCTCATCTACCGATTAGGCACACTACAGCCTGCCGGACTGAACATTGAGTTCAATAATTTCAGAGCATGACAGCCCCCCATTTTACTTTCATTTTTTGTTATTTTTTCTTCCTTTTTTTTACATTCTTTTTTACATTTTTTACTATCTTTTTTTGCATTTATTTCATTTCATCTTAGTTTGTTCAGTTTGCTTACCCACTGTTTTTTTCAGGTTTTTTTTCAGGTTTGCACTTGCTGCTGTTCAATATTCAGTGTATTTACACCTAATCTGTACTAATGCTTTGTCTTTCAACATACCATTAACATATTGTTTGCCTTTGCTTCGTGACCTTTTGGTCAGCTATGTGGCCTGGTCCAATCTAGACCTCCTTTGTTATCTCTTGCCCCACCCCCACCTCACTTGCTTATAATCTGTGACTTTTCTAATATTTGTCAGTTCCGAAGAAGGGTCACTGACCCGAAACGTTAACTCTGCTTCTCTTTCCACAGATGCTGCCAGACCTGCTGAGTGATTCCAGCATTTCTTGTTTTAGTTTCAGATTTCCAGCATCCGCAGTATTTTGCTTTTATCTCTATTTTAATAGTTTTGAGCTATCATAATTTTGAACAGCTCTATTAAATCTCTACTGAGAACAATCCTAGTTTCTCTAGTCTCTCCACATAACTGATTTCCCTCACCCCCTGTATATTACCAGTAAATCTCCCCAGCACCCTTTTTGAGGCCTTGACATCTTTTGCAATAGTTACCAAAATCATAGGAGATCTTTTCATAATTTAAAACAATACTAGAAGTTTACAGCAAATCAGAAAGCATCTAATAAAGAAAGATAGGTTAATGGTTCAGCTACTTTTAGAAATTAACAGGAAGGGTGGTTGAAGCCAGGATGCTGGGTTCATTTGAGCTCGATGATGTAAGAGAAACAAAAAATGTTAGTATTCTGGAAGACCAAAATCAAGTAGATGATAGGAAATTCTTCATCCCATCCTCTTGTGATCTAGTCAGATTAAACAAAGAAGGACAGCAGGTAGGGAACAAAGTTGAAAGTGCTAGCTAGTTTCACAAAAAAAATAAGCTAATAGAAAGAACTTGCATTTGGACAATGCCTTGTCCTCTTCTCAGGCTGACTCAAAATACTTCACAACATAATGGGCTGAATTTTAACTGAAAAAAAGGATGTGTTTTGGGTCCGTTGGGAGGCTACAGTCTCAGAAATCTGTTTCCTGACCGAAACTGACCCATTTTCAGCTTTAAGTGCAGCTAGAAGGTAGGCGACTAACCTGACCTAAAGAGGTGGGGTTTTTTTATTTCTTCATGGAATGCGGGCCTCGCTGGCTAGGATAGCATTTATTGCCCATCCCTAATTGCCCTTGAGAAGGTGGTGGTGAACTGCCTTTTTAAACCACTGCAGTCCATGTGGGGTAGGTACACCCACAGTGCTGTTAGGAAGGGAGTTCCAGAGTTGCAATTTTAAATATGGTAGTGAGGCTCCCAGCCTTATTCTTGTTCTACTTTTGAAATTTAACTGCTGTTGGCCAGGTTTCCTTAGCATCAGGGAACCCAGCAGCTTCCTCAACTGGTGGATTCAGGAATAAGTGAGGACTTGTTGGATTCAGGTAATAAGTCCCTTTACACTTACCTCTTGGATCCAGGTGCTTGTCTGAGGAGGCTCTGTGATTGGGCCCTCCTGACAACGACCCTCCTCCCCACCCCCCGAGTCCTCTAACCTTCCCTTCCCCCCACAACCAGGTGCTGAGCCCCCCTACCACCAGGCCCCAATCCACCCTGTGGTCCCCTAATGCCTTTGATTTCCCCCCACACGATCAGGGCCCTATCCCTCCTCCACCGACCAGGCCCCAAACCACACCCCTCCATCCCCACCACCAGGCCCGGATCCACGTTCACCACCCCAAGGCCTTCGATGTTTTCTATAAATTCATTGCTACTTTACTCTTACACTCCATGCCTATGCTTATAAACCCAGAATTTCAAATTCTCCCTTCATGACTGTCATTACCCGATTTCAGGGAATTACTATTTGAATCTCTCGGTCACACTTTTCATCCAAAATTGTTGAAGTTCATGGAAAATAAAATCGGATGAGCTGCATTGTTGGCTGCAAACGTGCAATCACCTGAATTTTGTCCACCAGTAGAAGTTAAAATTTCCCTCAAGGGGTGCTGCATTGTTGGAAATTCTGCCTTTCAAATGAATAATTGAACGGAGGCCTGCCTGCTTGTTCAGATGATATAAAAGATTGCATAGCATGATCTGAAGATTAGGGAGGTTTCCTGGCCAACATTCCTCTATTAACCCAAAATTAGTTATTTATCTCCTTTGCTGTTTCTGTAAATTTGCTGCTGCATTTCCTTACATACCAACAGTGACTGCACTTCAAAGATGTCTGAGGATGTGGTATGGTGCCTTGATCAATGCAAGTTCTTTCTAATCATCATTTAGAATATTTTTCTAAGAAATGTAATAGAGGTAATTCATTCATGACCCAGTTTTATAGATTGATGACTAAATCAAGAAAAAAAATGCCTCCCCCGTCTTATTTATCTGGTGAATGATCACTGGTGCCATTTTCCATACACAGTTGGCTCTTTGAAGGAATCGGGAGACAGAAGGCGGAAGAGTTGCTGCAGCTGTCTGGCAACAAAAGAGGCTCCTTCTTGATACGGCAAAGCGAAAGCCAAAAAGGTAGGTTCATACCTGTCCTATTGCACATGAAGTACATATGTACCAAAGCATTAAAAGTTAAGCCATTTCACCCTCAGATTTGTTTTGGTGTTGGTGTTTTTCACCTAATCTGATTCCACTCTCCTGCTTTCTCCTTCAAGCTTTTTTAATATTCTTTTCAAGTAACTAACTAATTACCTTTGAAAGGGCTTATGTATTCTGCTTCAACTGTGGTTTGTGGCAGATGATTCCACAGTTTAACCATCCTCTGGCTAAAGATATTTTTAACCATCAGCTTTTAATTATGTTATGTTTGTGCCATCTTATTCACCAGTGAGAGTAATTTATTAATATTAATGCTATAATTTATATTCTTGAATATCTCTTAAGAGGCCACTCCTTAACGTTCTCTGTTGCTGCAAAAATAAGGCAGAACCACTGTCTCTATAACTGTAACCCTGCACATCCATGCCGACTCTTGTGAATTTCTCATGAGAAATGTGATTTCATAGTCAAATTCAGCCTCACTCACAATTTCGCGAGAGGAGTCTGAAAACTTAGGATTTTTAACAGTCCTTCTGTGCATTTTTATATCAAATATCTCGATTTATGAAAGTTTGTCTCTTGATTTTTTTTTATTATTTGTTCATGGGATGTGGGCGTCGCTGGCTCAATCAGCATTTATTACCCATCCCTAATTGGCTTTGAGAAGGTGGTGGTGAGCTGCCTTCTTGAACTGCTGCAGTCCACGTGGGGTAGGTAGACCCACAGTGCTGTTAGGAAGGGAATTCCAGGATTTTGACCCAGTGATAATGAAGGAATGGCAATATAGTTCCAAGTCAGGATGGTGTGTGGCTTGGAGGGGAACTTGCAGGTGGTTGTGCTTCCATGCATCTGCTATCCTAACTCTTCTAGGTGGTGGAGGTCACAGGTTTGGAAGGTGCTGTCTAAGGAGCCTTGGTGCATTGCTGTAGTGCATCTTGTGGATGGTACACACTGCTGGCACTGTGCATCGGTGGTGGAGGGAGTGAATGGGGTGCTAATCAAATAGGCTGCTTTGTCCTGGATGGTGTCAAGCTTCTTGAGTGTTGTAGGAGCTGCACCCATCCAGGCAAGTGGAGAGTATTCCATCACACTACTGACTTGTGCCTTGTAGATAGTGGACAAACATTGGGGAGTCAGGAGGTGAGTTGCTTGCCTTATGAGACGGTGGGGTTGCATGTCTGCCCACATCCCTGGCAAAACCCTAGTGAGTCTGTGCTGCAAATTTTCCATTGCTTTTAGTATCCTACCTAAAACTGCACACAATATTCCAACAGTAGCCCAAGATCATCTATCTACAAGTCAAATATTAAATTGTGCTGTGGGGGAGAGTTTAAACCCATTTGGTGAAGGAAGGGGAGCCAAAATGTAGCAACAGAGAGGAGAGACCAGGTGCATAGAATACTAGGAGGGGTAACAGAATAAGGAATAATACAGAAGGAGCAGAAATTAGATGGAGGAAAAAAGAAAAGATGACGAGCATTGTGTTGGAATGCCTGTGTGTTAATGCAATGAGTGTTACAAATAAGGTTGATGAGCTGCAGACACAAGTTGCCACCTGGAGTTATGCTATAGTGGCTATAATGGAGACCTGGTTTAAGCATGGACAGGAATGAGAAATAAACATTCCTGGCTATAATGTATTCAGGAGGGATAGGGAACATAAAAAAATGGAGGAGGTGGGGAAGTAGTATTGATCAAGGATAATGGGCTGGATTTTACCATCCCTCTGAAGATAGGCTGGGAGGCTGGAGGTGTTGTAAAATGGTGGCAGGGTGGGGGGGGGAAGGTGTGGCCTGAAGTCTTCCTGTTGCCACGGGATATTCTGAATGTTGGGAACAGTAGCGCCACAGCCACCCACCGACCGAGGGCAGGTAGCCAATTAAACCAATTAATAGTCTAATTAAGAGCCACTTCCTGCCCTGCCAGCATTTTACTGGTGTCGGGACGGGTCCCTGCCGTTGGTTCAGGTAGTCATCATGGCTCTATGGCTGGTGTTGTGTGTTGTATTTAGTAGCGTAACAGCGACATTCTGGAGAAAATCTCAGACTCAGGATAAGGTCAACTAAGAACTGTTTATTATTTACATAATACTATATACTCTCTCATCAAGCTTCCTAAGCTAGTATCCTTCATGCTGCTCTCTCTTGTCTCCAGCCTGACTTTTTTCTTATATGTTCAGGGATGTGGGCGTCGCTGGCTAGGCCATCATTCATTGCCCATTCCTAAATGCCCATGAGAAGATGGTGGTGAGCCACCTTCTTGAACCGCTGCAGTCTGTGTCAGGTAGGTACATCCACAGTGCTGATAGGGAGGGAGTTCCAGGATTTTGACCCAGCGACAGTGAAGGAGCGGCAATATAGTTCCAAGTGAAGATGGTGTATAGCCTGGAGGGGAACTTGCAGGTGGTGGTGTTCACATGTATCTGCTGCCCTTGGCCTTCTAGGTGGTAGAGGTTGCGAGTTTGGAAGGTGCTGTCGAATGTGAGAATGGCAGAATGTGAGAAAGAACTTTCTTACTCAACGAGTGGTAATGACCTGGAACTCGCTGCCCACAAGGGTGGTGAAAGCTGTGTCAGTCATTGATTTCAAAAGGAAATTGGATAAACACTTGAAGGAAATAAACTTGCAGGGCTACGGCGATCGAGCGGGACAGTGGGACTGACTGGATTGTTCAGTGGAGAGCTGGCATGGACTCGATGGGCCGAGTCGCCTCCTTCCATGCTGTAAATGATTCTATGTTTGCAGGATATTGTTTGTATATAATGCCCTACTAGTTCTGCTTACATAACACCAGGTATTGCAAGCCAAAAGTAATTCACTATTCAAAATGTTTTGATAATATTTAGGATGATACAAATCCAAGTGCCTCCTTCCTAAAAACCTTCAGATCGTTTCAGTTCTTAATAATTCTGCACTAACATTCACTGCATGCATTTGTTTTCAGCCAAGGTCGATTCATTTATCTTTTATGGTTTATGTCTGAGTGTCCACACATTGTCACCACCATGATTAAGTTAATAAACATACTTTCTAATTGCATCCTGAGCCATACAGATCAAGAAGATCCTAGTTTCAGTTCCTGGTTTGTGGTCAGATAGCTGTTCTCCACCTGGGCATTGTGGCTGGCGTCAATGGGATAGAGAATGAAAGAAGGACAGGGGGAATCATCCTCATAGCAAAATGCACTAGTGTGGATGTAATTCCTTCGCCTTTAGTTTTACTGAAAAGGCTGGTATGATTTCCCAATTTGTAGCAATGCCAATTTAACTTTATTGAAGAATTATTGACAGCAGAACTTTCATCTCCCAGATAAGAACACATTGACTGTAAGTGCGATGACCCCTGTGGTCAAATACCCTGCTCATACTCAGACTCAAAATTTCAAGGGGGTGGGAAACTTTCTGCTGCCATAACCACAGCAGGAGATCAGCAGAAATAGTATAGAGGGCTGAAAATGGCCAGCAATGCTGTTTCTCCAGAGGTTCTGCCAATCTCCTATTGAAGCTAGTGTAGTGGATTGGGATATCCACTACAGAAATTCAGGGCCTCAATCTTCAGGCTCACTTACAATAGTTACTCCTTAGCCTTCAGGAAAAGATGGGCAAGAAGAGGAAACACCATTTAAAAATCTCAGCAAACTTAGAGTCACCTCTTGGCCTCTCATCCCGGCAACACTATGTCCCAATTCTGCTTCTTCTCCCTTGGTTAGACATGCACCCATTGGCTAAGAAGGAATTTCAAACTTCACATACAGTTTCTCTAACTGCACTTTCACATCTGTTAACTGCCTATGTATATGTGAATGTCTTGAAACTCTTGTATGATGAATACGTATACAAGTGGCATTATGACTTTATATTTAACATGGCTTAAACGGATATGTAAACGTTGCAAATTATTTGGTGTTTGTGTGCATGTTTTGCAGGTACATATTGCCTATCTGTCAGGCACTACAGTGATATATCTCAGAGATTAGTGAAGCACTATCGGATATTCCGTTTGCCCAATATGTGGTATTATATCCAAGAACGCCTCACCTTCCAGTGTTTAGAAGATCTGGTAAACCACTATTGCGGTTAGTATCACAATAACTACCATTACACCTCTCCAAAGATCTAGAGATGCAGCTTTGAAATTTAATTCACTGCATGATAGAGGTGGGTTAGCCCACTGCCATTCCAAAATTACTCTGGGCCAGGTTTCAAAATCAGGCCAGAGATAAACATCTCTTCTCCATTTTAATACATTTTTCGGTAGGTGTCACGCAAAGGTACTAAAATATCCTCAGACTAAATAGAAAAATTAAGGAATTGGACTTCCTTTCTTTGGAAACATTGGCTCCAAAAATCTCTGATTGTTCCATAAGATTGAGGACACATTCAGGATGAGCAGATATTTGGGCCAGCGGAGATTTAGGCAGGACTCAGTCATGACAGCTCTCTGTCTAGGAGACTGCTGGGTGCCAACTTGCACAGGATGGAACTTCTGTCTGCCCCAACATGGTCTGTGATATCAGAGGTGGTGGGGCCAAGCAAGGAGCTTACCCACACCAGGAATTTCTTAGGGTGCCTCCTCCCTTCTGTTCAGCAATCTGGACCCAGAAGAATCTGGGATACAGATAAGCTTAAAGGTGGACCCCTGGCCTGAACGCCTGGACACTGCTGGTTTAGAAAGTAATATAGGATCCATTATCAAGAGGGCCAATTGGTCAAAAGCTAAAAAGAAACTTCTAAATCGGTGGCACCTGCTGACCTACAAACAACCTGCTAGTGCTGCATTTTCTGCCTCCCTCATCCCAGGGGGCACTCGGCGTGCACCCATACCGATACAGGAGCCCTCTGAAGATGAGATGATGCTACCCTGACCCTGGATACATTGGAAGAGTCAGAAGCAGATGGTAGTGCTTTCTATTCCACCACATTTACATCAGCAGTTGACCGAGGACCGTTGAGGCCATATTATTATGGGTCCTGGCACAAAGTCTTATTGTCTCATTATATTCATTAGCCTGTTATAAATTTGGATTAAAATTACCAATCATTATTACAGACACTTCAGAACTGATCCACCAAATGTCTCTTATTTCAGAAGTAGCAGATGGTCTGTGCTGTTTGCTGACCCATCCTTGCCTAGCTCAGCGCAGCATCGAACATCTTCCTGAGCAGCCTGTTATCCTACGTCGCAACCAGTTCAGCTGGAGGAATGTGAGAAGGTAATCGGACTAAAATATTCTATAGCATCTCTTCAGCAGAAAGCCTGAAATCTCAGATATTCATTTGGCCAAATATTCTATTCTAACAGAGATCACTACATTAACTGCAATTGCCCCATTTTAAAAAGGAACTCCCCTGAAATCAAACCAAACATGACATCTTGTGACATACATTCTCCTTCAATTCGAAGTCATAGGGCTGGATTTTACCAAGCCCTTGAGGTCGGGCTCCATAGCGGGTGGGGGGCTGAAAGATGGGGCCGGCAGCAGTTCACCAAGGAGGCCGATGTCAGGAGGCCTGGCCTGATTCACCCAGCAGTGGTGAGGCTCTATGGCAGCTCCCCACCACCACCGCTGGGCGACGGCACCTGGATTTCAATATTTAAATTAATGACATACATAAATTTAATTGAACTTACCTTCAATCTTCTGGGCCCGCTGCGATCTTTGATGTGGCGGCTGGCATTCCCACACCTTCAATTCCCTGTCCGGGGAAAGCTGGATTGACACTGGTGGGGAGGGGCTAGGAGTTAATATTTTCAGTGTGAGGGGGGAACGGGGTCAAATAAACATAATGGCTGTAGGAGATGGTGGCAAGAGGCGAACTTTAAACTTTGTGCACTCTTGGCTGGGGGTGGGGGTGAAGGTCAGATTTAAAAGGTAAGAGTTTTTGCAGGGGGAGAGGGCAAATAGTTAATGTAATTGTTATTGGGGGGTGGGAAAGGGGTGTTAAAAATTTATTTAATAAATTTTGGGGGAGTGTAGCTTTAAAAATTCAAATTGACCGGCAGTGCTGGCTGCCCTTTAAAAACGGCGCCAGCGCCTGCGCACAGGCAGATGATGCCATTGCCAGGGATAGACAGCCCGCCCCCTCCCCAAGATTGGCGGGGGTGGGGACAGGCCACCCCCAGCTATTTAAATGAGCCGCCGCGCGTGAGAGCTTGGCGGGTCTTTAACCTGTGACCGCCATTTCTTGAGCTCGCTGCCAAATTCGGTGGCGGCTCTTAAAATTCAGCCCATAGAGTCAGAGTCATAATGACACAGAAGGATGCCATTCAGCCCATCGAGTCCATGCCGGCTCTCGGTAGAATAATCCACTTTGTCCCAAATCCCATCGGCCTGTAAATTTATGTCCCTCAATTGCCTATCCAATTTCCTTTTGAAATTGTTCATTGTCTCTGCTTTCACTGTCTGTGGAGCGAGCCCCAGATCATTACCACTCGCTGCAAAAAAAATTCTTCTTCACAATCCGCTTGCATGTCCTGCCCAAAACCTTAAATCTGTGTCCGCTAGTCCTTGTACCAGCAGCTAATGGGAATAGCTTTTCTTTGTCTACCTTATCTAAACCGTCCTCATAATTTAACCCTCTTATAACTCTGGTCAATCTGCATTATACCCCTTCTAAGCCCAATATATCCTGCCTGAGGTGCAGTGTTCAAAACGGAATGCAGTTCTTCAGATGGGGCCTGACCAAGGTTGTATACAACTGAAACATAACCTCCTCAATTTTGAATTCAAGCCCTTTGAGATAATGGCCTACATTTCATTAGCCTTTTTAAATTATTTTTTGTACCTGTGCGCTAGCTTTTAGTGATTTGTGTAAATGGACACCTAAATCACATGGCTTCTCCACAGTTCCTGGTCTCTCACTATTAAGAAAACTCCCTCACATTGAACTCCAGCTGCTACAGTTTTACTCACTCGTGTAGTCTGGCTGCATTCCTTTGTAACTTCCTGCTTCCATCAATCAAGGAAGAAAAGTAATTGAGTGTGGCAAGTTCAGTCTATTGTGCATCTCCCTCCCTCTCCTCCAGTGGCACAGCCTATAGTCATCACGGAGTGTTTAGTCTAATGTGCATCTCCCTCCCTGTAGTGTTGTAGTGTTTTGAAATAAGAAATGGGAGCAGGAGTAGGCCAGTCAGCCCCTCAAGCCTGCCCCACCATTCAATAAGATCACGGCTGATCTGTCCCAGGCCTCAACTCCTCTTTCGGGCCTGCTCCGCATACCCCTTGATTCCCCGATATTTAAAAAATCTATCTACCTCCTCCTTAAATACATTTAGTGACCTAGCCTCCACAACTCTCTGAGGTAGAGAGTTGCAGAGATTCACTACCCTCTGAGAGAAATGTGTGCCTCCTTATTCTGTAACTATGTCCCCTAGTTCGAGATTCCCCCACCAGTGGAAACATATTCTCAACATCTATCCTGTCAAGCCCCCTTAAAATCTTATATGTTTCAATCAGATCACCCCTCATTCTTCTAAACTCCAATGAATAAAGGCCTAACCTGTTTAGTCGCTCTTGATAAGACAACCCCTTCATCCCAGGAATCAGCCGAGTGAACCTTTCTGAACTGCCTCCAATGCTGGTATATCCTTCCTTAAATACGGGGACCAAAACTGGATGCAGTACTCCAGGTATGGCCTCACCAACATCCTGTACAGTTGTAACAAGACTTCCCTATTTTTAAACTCTAACACCCTAGTAATAAAGGCCAAAATTCCATTTGCCTTTCTAATTACTTGCTGCACCTGCATGCTAACCTTTTGTGTTTCATTACAAGAACACCCAGATCCCTCTGTACTGCAGTATTTTGTAGGCTTTCTCCATCTAAATAATAATCTGCCTTTTTATTCTTCCTACCAAAGTGAATGACCTCACACTTTCCCACATTGAACTCCATCTGCCAAGTTTTTGCCCACTCACTTAACCTATCTATATCCCTTTGCAGATTCTTTGCATCCTCATCACAACATGCCTTCCCACCTATTTTTGTATCGTCAGCAAATTTGGATACACTACACTCTGTCCCTTCCTTGAAGTCATTGATATAGATAGTAAATAGTTGAGGCTCTAGGACCAATCCTTGTGGCACCCCACTAGTTCCGGCTTTCCAACCTGAAAAAGACCTATTGATCCCGACTCTGCCTTCTGTGTGTTAGCTAATCTTCAATCCATGTCAATACATTACCCCTAATACCCTGAGCTCTTATTTTGTGCAATAAACTTTTATATGCCTTCTGAAAATCCAAATACACTACATCTACCAGTTCCCCTTTATCCACTCTGCTTGTTATATCCTCAAAGAACTCTAACAAATTTATCAAACATGATTTCCCCGAAATTGCAATTGCATTGTGCTTTGTGTACACTTGTGGCTGCTTTAGAATACAAATGCTAGCAAAGGGAAAGTGAAACGAAAATAGAATAAAGAGGAATCCTTTATGTTCAATAGCTTGCTGCTGTCTCAGTCTTTGTCTCTCTGTCTCTGCCTTATACCTGATACTAAACTTGGCTAAACCTCAGTCCAGTCCCAAAAGAGATCACACTCCCCTCCTCCATTAGCGGCACAGACGACAGCCATCATACCCCAGAAATCTGGAATATATTCCATAAACTGCTCCACCTCCTCACATCTCTCTCAACCTTCATCAAAATCTTCTGAAGAAATGCATACCTGTTTGACCAAGCGTCTGGTCCCAATATCACTTTATGCGTCTCGGCGTCAAATTTTGTTTGATACTTACTTCTGCGAAGCATCTCAGTACATTCTACTGCATTAAAGGTACTATTATAAAGACAAGTTGTCATTGGATAATAGATGGTTGGCAATGGGTTACAAAACAAATGATAGACAGGAGGTAGTGAATTATCTATAGGTTCCTGAAGAGGGAATTGACTCATATTTCTTATGGTTTGGTTGGCAGGGCCGAGCTGCTGAACGATAACTCATCGTCCAGAGATGAAGACTTCCTTAGTTACGGGCTGCGGCACAGCATCGCATCCTACATGACCTTGTCACAACTAGATGACGACTCATTCAGCAGCAGCAAGAAGAAGAAGTGGCTCTCACCCATCGGATCCAGTGCTCAGAGCCGGCACAGCTGCCTCCTCACTACACCGCTGAGAGACCCGTACGAGGATAACTTTGAATAAGGCGCAGTCCATAGCAATTTGTGACATACTTGCACTTTAGCGAGTTGTTAAGTGTCATGCTACTGACTCTCACTCTTCCATCGCAAGTCAGACATTGGCAATCAGGGGAGACAGCTGGTCTCCATGTCTTTTCACTGATGGCTTGTTTCTTCTTGCAAAATCTGTATAATTCTGACAGATTTTTTGAACAGTTTTATTCACAGGAATCCAATCTTCTGCTATTTGAGTTGATGTACAATTGTTTACACATGACATAAGCCCATGTGTGCTTCCCCAACTCATACCCCAGCCTTACATTATTGCTTTGTATATATATTTAAATTACACAACAACATGCTTTTTCCACTTTGCATCCTTATTTGTGGAGGGGCCCCTGTTCAAAGGGAATAATTTAGTGGAATAATTAGTCCAATGCTGAAATTTTGTGTCTTGTATCTTTTTAATTTGTGTATTTATATGACTCACTCAATCGTTCAAACATTGTGCACTGTCATACAGAGTACAAAGGCCCTCAGCTGGGGCATACGAACATACATACAGACTGGGAGCAGGAGGAGGCCATTCAGCCCCTTGAGCTTGCTCCGCCATTTGATAAGGTCGTGGCTGATCTGATTGACTCTACTTTCCTGTAAACCCCCATACCCTTTGACGCCCTTGTCAATCAAGAATCTATCTAACTCAGCCTTAAAAATATTCAATGATCCAACCTCCACTGGGGAAGAAAATTCTAACAACCCTCTGAGAGAAAACATTTCTCTTCATTTCAGTCTTAAATGCAACACCCTTAATTTTTAAACGTGTCTCCTATTCTAGACTCCCTCACAAGGGGAAACATCCTCTCAGCATCCACCTTGTCAAGTTCCCTCAAAATCTTAAATGTTTCAATAAGATCACCTCTCATTCTTCGAAACTCCAATGGGTATAGGCCCAACCTGCTCAATCTTTCCTTGTAAGATAACCCCTTCATCCCAGGAATTAGTCAAGTGAACCTTCTCTGAACTGCTTCTAATGCAATTATATCCTTTCTTAGAGTAAGGAGACCAAAACTGTACACATTACTCCAGATGTAGTCTCACCAGTACCCTGTACAACTGTAGCAAAAGCTACTTACTTTTATATTCCATTTCCCTTGCAATAAATTACAACATTTCTTCCGAATCACTTGCTATATCTGCATACTATCTTTTTGTGACTCATGTACCAGGACACCCAGATCCCTCTGTACTGCAGGATTCTGCAATCTCTCTCCATTTAAATAATATACTGCTTTTCTATTCTTCCTATCAAAGTGGACAAGTTCACATTTCTCCACATTATACTCTATATACTAAATTTTATCCACTCACTTTAACCTACCTAAATCCATTTGCAGACTCCTTATATTCTCCGCACAACTTACTCTCCTACATATCTTTATGTCATCAGCAAATTTAGCAACCGTATATTCGGTCCCTTCATCCAAGTCACTTATATAGATTGTAAAGGGGAAGCGGTGGCGTGGTGGTAATGTCAATGTTAGTAATCCAGAGGCCCAAGCTAATGCTCTGGCCATGGGTTTGAATCCCACTCACTATGGCAGATGGTGAAATTTGAATTCAATTAATAAATCTGGAATTAGGAAGCTAGTCTAATGCTGACCATTATCGATTGTTGTAAAAACCCATCTGGTTCACTAATGTCCTTCAGGGAAAGAAATCTGCTGTCGGGCCTACATGTGACTCCAGACCCACAGCAATGCGGTTGACTCTTAAATGCCCTCTGAAATGGCCGAGCAAGCCATTCAGTTTCTCAAGGGCAATTAGGGATGGTCAATAAATGCTGACTTAACCAGCAACATCCACATCCCATGAATGAATAAAAAAAATTGTTGAGGCTTCAGCACTGATCCCTGTGGCACTCCTCTAGTTACAGCTTGCTGATCCAAAAATGACCCATCTATCCCTACTCTCTGCTTCCTGTTAGCTAACCAGTCCTTTATCCATGCTATTATATTACCCCCAAACCATGAGCTCGTATTTTGTGTAGTAATCTTTGATGTGTCATCTTATCAAATACCAGTTGTTGGAAGGAGGTTACTATAAATTTGGGACAGAAAAATCAGAAGTGCTTCTACAACTAATGTCTGTTTGGTGACAGTGGGTAGAGTTTGGGAGAATAATCAACCTTAAATTTTCTTGTTAACATGGAAGATCCTCGAGTGGGGGGGTGACTTCAAATCAGCAGTCCTGGATTTACCCTACCCAGGATAATGTTATTGTAGGCTCAGAAAGTTGCATCCCCAGCCCTGCAGTGTGCTTCCCCAGTTGTTCTGAAATTGTGTCACACGTCAGTGCTATTCCTAATTGATTCACTCTGAGATGCTTTTAGTAATTGATAATATTGCCGAGCACAGAGGAGAGCCTACTCAAGAAAATTCCTTGCTCTACAAATAGTGAAAGTAATTCAAGTTAGGACTTTCATTTTCTTCTAAAAGAAGGGAGTTACTTTGAGCAAAAAGTCTTTTCAGCATCTTCCTCCTTCACACCTACCTCTGTCAGTCTCTACCTCCAAAGCGGAAGCGATTTGTAGTGGTTATGTGTCCTTTGAATGCTCAATAAACATCAGATGGAAGCCCACCATGCCTTCACTGGTGCCAGTTGTGGTTTAAAGGGGCCAGCTGCCAGACCACCAACAACAAATGCAGGAACTCAGAGTCTAAAAGCCATACTTACCAGTGAGGGAAAGAGTATGTACTACCTCACGTTTCATTATAATCACTGAGGGCAGCCACGGAAACATCAACAAGAGCCACCAAAAATTGGTTGGGGTTAGTAGCAAGGCTTACAGGAACTCCAACTACCAACATGAGATCAGCTATCCCAGCCAGTTATAATACTTAAATATTTAAATGATTTGAGTTTTGGCACACACGCCTTCAATGTGAACCCACTTTTTTTAAAGTCTGAGCCCCTGCACCAAGCTCCAATCCAAAGAATGCACTGAAACACTCTGCACCACCTCCCACTGCCCCCATCCCCCACCTCTCCCCCAACAACCTGGTAACAGTCCCAGAATCCCTTGAATTTCCAGCTGTCAACTCTGGAAAATCAAAACAAATCCCCAGCTCCTTATTATAATACGATCCATAGGATTTAATCCAAAAGTCAGATGGGTTTTAAAAAGGTTGAATCCCTGGGACCAACCGTGTTCATTAACATTAAAACTACCAGTCACAGTGTTTGGGGTTCTCTCATTTTACAGAGTTCCTATTTATCAGTTGGAATGGAAATAATAAACAAATTCATCTTAATAAATACAAATTAAAACAACAGTCTACAGCAACACCACTCATTTACAACACTATCTTGCATAATTAATCTATAATTACACACATTGTACAGGACTCTACAGGGTTATACACTCAGAACAATCTCACTTAAATACTACCCATTAGTGCCATCCGCACTTCTTATATTTTTACTTTTCTTTAAGCCGAGGGGGGTAGTTTTAAACATTGCTGCTGTTGGATTGGCCACCTGCCACATACAGAAAATTGCAAACAATCTGATAGCTCCTGTTTTACGCTAAAATTGTCCCCACTTTACCTTTCTATCTCTCTAATCTCTCTGGGCCCTACATGAAATGCAGTTCAGATAGGGAGGGCTGACCTAGTGCAGGACTTCAACAAGCGGAGCTCCTCACCTGGTCATAGGGTAATGCACCATAACTTGGCAGGGGCAGCTCCTTCTTCCATCCAATTGGAAAATGCTCAGTTGTGACTGGCCCTGCCCAGAGTAGCATGGACATAATTGGGAACTCTGCAGCATGGAAGAGGTGAGGCATGCAGAGGAGTGACCTGAAGCAAAAAACTGTCTGCTTCAAATATGCTGCATCACATCAAAGTGTTCCAATCCAAGTGTCAAATAAACCACAGTTACACCAAGGTGACAGAAACTCAGTACAGCCAAAAAGAAATGTGGGAGGGCAATTTTCTTTGAGCCACTCCTGCTCAGCTGCCATAACTCTGTTGGAGTGCAGTGCAGGCTCTATTTACATGAGACTACAGGGTTTCCGCTGCACATCCAGCGAAGCTACAGTAACATAGAGGGAGCAGTCCTGAGCAAATTCCCAGCCTTGATATTTTTCCTCCTTTCTGCAATAGAGACATTCCCAGACTGGGGTCTTGGAGTGCCAGCCATCTCGATGCATGTCACAGGAATTATTTTTTGTTCCCACAATAAAAGTGCCATTTTAAGCAGTAGATTATTTCCTCTTCATCAAAACTCCAACAAGATTGTCTCTTACCAGTAGCATGACTCTTTTGAAAAGTCTGGTGCTGGATGCAGCGATGAGGTTCATGCTGGTGATGTCAGCGCCAACGCGGTCCGCAACGATCGTGATTCGAGACGGAGATCCTCCAAAGTGACCAATGTTTCTCTGCAGCCAGTGTAACACGGCCATCTGATCCAACAGGCCCCAGTTGCCACTGGTCATATCAGTGTCTGCCAGGAGAAAGAAATCTCCTTAGACAGCACCTTCTAAAACTGCAACCACTACTACCTAGAAGAACAAGGGCAGCAGATGCATGGGAACACCACCACCTGCAAGTTCCCCTCCAAGCCACACACCATCCTGACTTGGAACTATATTGCCATTCCTTCAGTGTCGCTGGGTCAAAATCCTGGAACTCCCTTTCTAACAGCACTGTTGGTGTACCTACACCACATTGACTGCAGTGGTTTAAGAGGGCAGCTCACAACCACCTTTTCAAGGGCAATTAGGGATGGGCAATAAATGCTGTCCTAGCCAGTGATGCCCACATCCTATGAATGAATTTAAAAAAAAATCTTTCACCCCACCAAAGTTTTAGTTCCACTTCCCCTTCCAAAGCTGCTGACTCGTGCTGCGGTACAGTTCCATGGAAAGTGGAAGGCCTCCAAACTAACAACAGCTTTTCACAGCATCCCATCATTCACCCTCCATAAACTTCTGTCCATCCAAAATTGTGATGCCTGCATCCTGACTCGCATCAAGTCCCATTCACCCATCACGTAAGTGCTCTATGACCTATATTGCGTCTTGGTCCATCAACACTATGGTTTTAAAATTCTCATCCTCATATTTAAATCCCTCCATGGCCTCCTCCTTCCCTACCTCTGTAACCTCCTCCAGCCCTACAGCTACGATGTTGAGTTCGCACTGGAGGAATGAGGCATTCCATGATGAAATTTCTGCCGTTTTAGGACTATTGTGGGGATATTCTTCACTGATTATATTCTACACATTTGCACTGCCATTGCAGACCTTTATGCCACAGGAGCACGTATGGGGAATTTGAGCAATGGGTCAGTTCAGTCAATTTTTGGCTCCGAGGATTTTCTAACCATGCATTTCAATGGTTACAAAAATTGCACAGGGTTGAAAATTGGGCCACCCGAATCATCAAGCCAGATTCCCAATGTGCATTCCTATCCTGTGAAGCTCTGCACCAGGAGCAGTAAGATGTAAAGTTCACAAAAGAATGTGAAGGTTCAGTGCTTCACCCAGGCCTCAGTCACAATTTACCAACTTAGCTTACCGTCACTCAGAAATCCAAACACTCCAACCCGATAACTGGCTGTCACAACAAGGATGTTTCCAATAGATGCCAGGTAGGATCCGTCAATGTTTGTCTGTCTCTCTCCTCTGTAATCTGCGGCACTGTTGTGGAAGAAGACCAGTACAGAGATGTTTCCAACCTATCATACAACAAAATTCAGGATTAACAATGAGGCAAGAAAACACAGCCACAGTTCATTTATTTATATCGGTTTTATCATCCATTTTTTCCCACTATAGAAACAGCGAGGAAGGAGGTTTCACAAGTGCTGATAGTACTCCATTACCCTCTTACTCTTCATGCGTGTGCCTTCTTGATTGACATTCGGAGAAACGTATCCTCTTCCCTGCTTGCCAGATCATTTTTACCCACGTAATCATGTTAATATGGGCTGGCAAATGTAAAAGTAGAAAATTAAGGCCATCGAATCTACAAACCATATGACCTGATGTGGAAGGTACTGTCCCCATGCGGGCATCCCACTATTCTAAATCCATAAAAGATAGGTACATGTTTTCAGAGTACAGGTCTTGGGACTCCTATATATGTTGAGTAACGCTTCAGGAGTTTAACTAGCTAAAACTGTGAAGCCTACACCAGCTGAGAATATCGATGTGCACTTTTGGGCCATCTACATGCCACCATTTGACGGCATGGTACAAAGATATGGAGGTCGTTTTTTTAACTCCTGGTAGGAACCTATCCTAGTAAGCAGCCAGCCTGTCCAATAGCCTTTCCTGCCTGAAGCTTCCTCACGTCTCTGCCAAACACTTCCGATCCATACCTTGTGCCAGGGACATAGAGTCATAGAGTTATACAACACGGAAACAGGCCCTTCGGCCCATCGTGTCCATGCCAGCCATCAAGCACCATGCTATTCTAATCCCATTTTCCAGCATTTGGCCCATATGCTATGGCGTTTCAAGTGCTCATCTAAGTACTTCTCAAACGTTGTGAGGGTTCCTGCCTCTACCATCTCTTCAGGCAGTGCGTTCCAGATTCCAATCACACTCTGGGTGAAAAACTTTTTCCTCAAATCCCCTCTAAGCCTCCTGCCCCTTAATTTAAATCTATGCCCCCGGTTATT
The DNA here is from genome assembly GCF_036365525.1 of Heterodontus francisci. Taxonomy (NCBI): domain Eukaryota; kingdom Metazoa; phylum Chordata; class Chondrichthyes; order Heterodontiformes; family Heterodontidae; genus Heterodontus; species Heterodontus francisci. Next base: position 48,652,887 of record NC_090375.1, read on the forward strand.
GACCCCTCTGCTCAGGGAAAATCTTCTTCCTATCTAACCTATCAATGCCCCTCAGAATCTTGTACACCTCAATCATGCCCCACTTCAGCCTTCTCTGCTCTAAGGAAAACAACCCTAGCCTTTCCAGTCTCTCTTCATAGCTGAAATGCTCCAGCCCAGGCAACATCCTGGTGAATCTCCTCTGCACCCTCTCCAGTACAATCATATCGGGCGGCACAGTGGTGCAGTGGTTAGCACCACAGCCTCACAGCTCCAGCGACCTGGGTTCAATTCTGGGTACTGCCTGTGTGGAGTTTGCAAGTTCTCCCTGTGTCTGCGTGGGTTTCCTCCGGGTGCTCCGGTTTCCTCCCACATGCCAAAGACTTGCAAGTTGATAGGTTAATTGGCCATTGTAAATTGCCCCTAGTATAGGTAGGTGGTAGGGAAATATAGGGACAGGTGGGGATGTGGTAGGAATATGGGATTAGTGTAGGATTAGTATAAATGGGTGGTTGATGGTCGGCACAGACTCGGTGGGCCGAAGGGCCTGTTTCAGTGCTGTATCTCTAAAACTAAAAAAAATCTCTCTGCCTGTCAATACTCCTAAGGGTTCTGCCATTTACTGTATACCTCCCACCTGGATTAGACCTTCCAAAATGCATTACCTCACATTTTTCCGGATTAAACTCCATCTGCCATTTCTCCGCCCAAGTCGCCAACCGATCTATATCCTGCTGTATCCTCTGACAATCCTCATCATTATCCGCAACTCCACCGACCTTTGTGTCGTCCGCAAACTTACTAATCAGACCAGCTACATTTTCCTCCAAATCATTTATATATACTACAAAAAACAAAGGTCCCAGCACTGATCCCTGCGAAACACCACTAGTCACATCCCTCCATTCAGAAAAACTATCCTCCACTGATACCCTCTGTCTTCTATGACCGAGCCAGTTCTGTATCCATCTTGCCAGCTCACCTCTGATCCTGTGTGACTTCACCTTTTGTACCAGTCTGCCATGCGGGACCTTGTCAAAGGCTTTACTAAAGTCCATATAGACAACATCCACCGCCCTTCCCTCATCAATCATCTTTGTCACTTCCTCAAAAAACTCAATCAAATTAGTAAGACATGACCTCCCCTTCACAAAACCATGCTGTAGGTAGATGGTAGCAGAATTGAGGGGATGTGGTAGGGAATATGGGATTAATGTAGGATTAGTATAAATGGGTGGCTGATGGTTGGCACAGACTCGGTGGGCCAAAGGGCCTCTTTCAGTGCTGTATCACTCTATGACATCCTTCCTACTGTGTGGTGCCCAGAACTGTACACAGTACTCTAGCTGTGGCCTAACTAGCATTTTATACAGCTCCATCATAACCTCCGTGCTCTTATATTCTATGCCTCGCCTGATAAAGGCAAGTATCCCATATGCCTTCCTAACCAGCTTATCTACCTGTGCTGCTGCATTCAGTGATCTATGGACAAGTACGCCAAGGTCCCTCTGACCTTCTGTACTTCCTAGGTTCCTACCATCCATTATATATTCAACGTGGATCACCAGCAATGCTGGGCAGCTGCCTCTAGCCAACTTTCCACTCATTTTGCTACCTTTCTGAATCTTGCTGGCTGATTGTTAGGCCGCCTTTCTGCCAAAATCAACCCCTAAGTCTTCAATGGGCAGCATACAGATGAGGAAGTGAATGGAAACAAGATTAGATCTTTGGGGACTCTAATCATGCAAGGATCAGAAGAGAAGCAAATACTGGAGATGCTTTAGCTATGATTGAATGTGTAAACTCAGGTGAGGGCAGTCCCACTGTGTTGGACAACAGAAGAGAGGTTTTGGAGAAGGATGGTGCAGTCGGCCATGTCAAAGGCTGCACAGAGATCAAAGGAGGGATAATGCACCATGGTCACAGTCACAAAGCGTGCCATTTATGATATTAGTTCAGGCCTTTTCAGTGTTGTAGCAGGGCTATAAACTTGATTGGAGAAATTCAAATATAGAGTTGCAGGAAAGATAGGTACTGATTTTGGAAGATGACAGCACAAGCGAGGACTTTGGAGAGGAAAGGGAGGTTGGAGGTCGGGTGGTAGTTTGCAAGGACAGAATGATCAAGTGTGGATTTTTGGATGAGGAGATACAATAGTTTCCGCAAAGAGATTTGATGTATGGTAAGTGGACCTAGATTGTGTTCCTGTATTATAAATGTGAAACATAAGCTGAATTCCCCACCTTATCACCATAAGACCAGACAATTACATTCCCTGAAGCATTTAAGAGATAAAAAATACCCTGATCCTTTATGTCTCCTATGCCACACTCCATTACCCAGTAAATATGTTTGTCCCAGCTCTTGTAGCTAACACCCCTTACCAGTTGCACTGGCCTCCATATTAATTGGCCCAACCTGCCACTCAGTTGTATCAAACCACTCCAAGGAACCAACAGTTCAAGAAGAAGGGCCACGATCACCTTCTCAGGACAACTAAGGATGGGCAGTAAATTCATTCCAAGAATGAATAAACAAAATGTATCAATACTTTTTCCACAGTCAAGAAAGTCTTGATTGTAGGCTAATAATGTTACTCTAGTACTTGCCACCAGGAAGGGAATAAAAGAAGAGCAAGGGCAACCCTGCTGCCCTGTGGAGAAGAGTTTGGTGTTTCTCATGCTGACAGAAGTGAGATTCCTAACTCAGTCTGCGAGCGCAGATCATTGTCCCACCATTACACAACGCAGGACACCAACAGTAGCACAAAGACCAGCTTGAGGGAGTACAGCTTCTACAGAGTACTTAGCAAGGGAATTTGGTGAGTGAGGGAATTCTAAGTGTTTTATTTATTTTATTTTTATTTACTAATTTAGAGATACAGCACTGAAACAGGCCCTTTGGCCCACCAAGTCTGTGCCGACCATCAACCACCCATTTATACTAATCCTACACTAAGCCCATATTCCTACCACATCCCCATCTTCCCTATATTCCCTACCACCTACCTATACTAGGGGAAATTTATAATGGCCAATTTACCTATCAACCTGCAAATCATTGGCTGTGGGAGGAAACCGGAGCACCTGGCGAAAACCCACACGGTCACAGGGAGAACTTGCAAACTCCGCACAGGCAGTACCCAGAATTGAACATGGGTCGCTGGAGCTGTGAAGCTGCTGTGCTAACCATTGCGTCACTGTGCCACCCAAAATCGTTTAAGGGTTGATCTCTTTCTAAAATCTAGTCGAGTTTTATATTTAGCATTTAATTTAACTGTAAACTTAACTTGTAGTTTTTTTCACAATGTTAGTGGTAAACAAACTGCCTGCTAGTGGCAGCTGCACAGTTAATTAGGTGCCTAGTTAGAACTGGTTACCTGGTCAGCAGGGGCTGACTCAAGTTTTTGGAATTCTCATTAGTATGAATAAAGGAGGCTTTTGGTAACGTATGGAATAAGTAGCATGGAGGCCAGCTCAATGGAGTACAGCTTCTACAGAGTATTTATCTTGGGAATTTGGTGAGTGAGGGAAGTTGGAAGTTGGTGCAGTGAGGGATGAGGTGCTGTTCTGATCTTTTACAAAACAAGGAGCGGTCTGAGCAAGGGAGAGAGACAGCGAGACCTGAGAGCTGAGATCTAGAGGCATTAATTAGGTGAGCAGGTAGGTGATTGGTGAGTTTTATGGATTTTTTTTCTTCTTCTCTAAACTAGGGCAGTAGCTTAAACTAGGACCAGGGAGATATAAATATTGTATTAGATTTATAGCTTAACTAGCTAAACTATTTAACATAACTAAATAATCATTGAGTGATATTTCAAAACATGAAACCCTAGTTAGTTAAATAAAATACAATGGAGATAGCAGGGCAGGTGATATGTTGCAACTGTAGCATGTGAGAGCTGGTGGACACCAGTGTGATCCACAGCAACCACATCTGCAGTAAGTGTCTGCATCTTGAGGAACTTTGGCTCAGACTTGATGAGTTGGAGTCCAAAATTCAGACACTGCGATGCATCAGGGAGGGGGAAAGTCATCTGGATGCTTTGTTCCAAAAGGTAGTCATACTGTGGAACCTGAGGTGAGCCACCCTCGGACAAGGAGTGTGGGTTTGCCTGGTCAGTATATTTCTCACACTAACTGTTCCTTAGGAATGTGTCATGTCTGGGTGATGAGATAAGAAGAGTGTTGTTGAAGCATAATGTCTCTTTCTGTTATTGTGCTGTACCAGATGCAAGGCAAATGGTGAGATAGATATGTAAACGAAGGATTGAAAATTACTGTATCTTATTCGTTTAGAGCAAAAACTGAATTGTAATATTATTGGTGCTTTAGAATGCAAATTAAGGATTGAACTATTGTTGTAAGATTATTGGTTGCAGAATAGTATAATTGCCATTGTTTTACTGAAATTCTTCAGAACATCGCACTGAATCTCAATGTGAGCTCTACTGTGTTTGTTCTCCTTGTGCACAAGTTAATAAAGTAGGTTGCGAGTACTCGCCGTGCCAAGTCTGTTTATTTTACTAGTTTCTTCGACAGTTTCTTGGAGGTTCCACTGAGATGACGAACCCCCGGAGTGTTAGCACGGGAGAATAGCGTGGTGCCTCGCAGGTCAACAGCTCGATGACTGCGGCCGCCTGATTTCGGCATGACAAGGTTTTGACCGAGGAAACGCACACGCTCACCCGTGTAACACTACTGGGGTAGGTCAGAAGTTTAGGGAGGTTAGAGTCCCCCTCGGGGTTAGAGTCCCCAGAAGTTTGCGGGAGGTTTGAGTCCCCCTTGGGGTTCGAGGCCCCGGCCTGACGTCAGATGTTGAGGGAGGTTAGAGTCCCCCGCCGAGGGTGGATAGAGTCCCCCTCGGGGTTAGAGTCCCCATCTGGATCCGGAGAAATTTGAGGGTGGTTAGAGGCCCCCTCGGAGGGTGGTTAGAGGCCCCCTCGGGGTTAGAGGCCCCCTCGGGGTTAGAGGCCCCGTCAGAACCAGGTCGTCGAGATTGGTAGGTAATTTGGAAGCCGGCCGGCAAGGTAATGTCTGATTAGCCTTTGTTGTAATTATGGGAAATTCGTTAACAAAGAGGACTGGGGTCCCCCCCAAGGGAACACCTAATGCATATCTGTAGATACATTATGGGCCCGAAAGCATTTTATATGTCCCGAGATGGGTGAAGTGGACGCAGGGTAGGGAAAAGATGTTCCCGCCCGACGGTACCTTTAATAAGGACCGAATGCAGAAGTGCTTAGATGAGTCGCGGAAGAAGAGTCAGGAAAGTGCACGAAGGTCTGAGGAAGTGAGACAGGCACCCAAAGCCAGGATCCTGGTCGCACAAACACAAAATGGGCCGCTCCTAAGAAGTCTGAACCTCCTGTTGAGCAGGAGGAGGAAATTTCAAGTGAGTAAAAACAAGTTACTGTGTCTTTTGATTCGAATGTGTGAATGTTGGAAGCTTCCATGAATTGAATGTCCCTGGAATGTACAGCTTGTGTTCTGTACAGCTTGTGTTCTGTAGGACTGACTGTCGTTAACTCTTTGTTGTCTGGCCTTAATGATGAAGGAATGAGTCTGTTATTTTTTCTATTTTCACACATGTATATTTTGTGGGAACCTATTTTGGTTGTGAATTAGTTGATTCTTGACATCGGGACAGGGAATTTGACAGATTTTGGTACTTTGAATTCATAACCCATTACAGGAATCAATTTTCTAAATTGTTTGGAATTGAATGGATGTGAAAAGTGATTGTTGAGTGTATTAATTTCAATTTAAGATTGTGCACCCAGGAATGGGATATAAAATTGAATTATATTTTAAGTTAAAATTTTATTTTGATTTTAAAAGTTGGTTTTGCAACTGTGAAAAGGCAATGAACAATTTTGTAAGAGATAAGCTTCAGCCTTGAAGGTCTGAAGATGTTTGGCAGAAATCCAATTTGAAGTTTAAAAACACTGCTTTAATTGGAGTTCCAGTTTAAAATCTGTTCTAGATTTTTTTTGGAGTTTAAATTAAAGACATTTTTTACTGACTGTTTTAAGTAGCAAATGTCAGGAATTGGATATTGGTTTAAGGGAGAGAAGGATAAACAAAGGAGATATAGGAAAGATTCTGTCTGTTTAAAGTTTGTGTAAGGAGTTGGTGTTAAATCTTTTGTGTTAAGAATATTAAATAACTTTTTCTTTAGTTTTTGGTTTTATTACAGGCGCCTGAAGAACGAAAAGAAAAATTACGTAATTTATATATCTTTTTTAAAAAAGCACGTGCTATTCTGTTCTGTGTGTAGTTAATAAGTATTATAAGTTAATAAGTCTGAGTTAAGTTTATACGATTAAGGTTAATTGACCTGTTAAGTTGAAAAAAAAACCTGGAAATTTCATTTATGACCACAATGAACTTTCAAGTTTAGCATGTCAAGTTTTGGGGGAGTCTTAAGTTCCAGACATAAGACTCACTCATATTACATTGGCCATTTTGATTTTTAAATATTTATTGCAGTGAATTGGAATTTGGAATCATCTTTGTTATATAAAAAAAATCTTTGGATTAGAAACCTCTTACAAAAGATGCTAAAAAATTTGGAAACAATTGGAGTTTAATCTAAAATGCTGTCTTTCCTGATGGAGATGCTTTCCTTTGAAGTTGATAATGTTACAAATGATTTTGTTGTTTTCCAACCCTAAGGATACCAAAAGTATTGAAAAAAAAATAGATTAAAATGGAGTGTAGTTCTTTTCGATCAGAGAAGAAAAGGTTTTGTAAAGTGACGCAGCTGAGATTTTGCTCCGCCCCCTTGGAGACAAAAAAAACCCTGCTGCAGCGACTGTTTTTCCATTTAATCCACCACACAATTTTGCATTGCTGAGATTAAAATTTATATATAATGGACATTATTCAATCTTAAATTTCTAAATTGACAGATAAAATTGGACAAATTAACCCATTGGGCTCAGGGGCAGAGCCACAATGGACTCTTTGTGTTTTTTTTAAGCAGGTGACAGCAGGTTCCAAGGCCACATGAGAACTGATGCTACAGCAAGAGATCCAGCAGCTTTAAGAATTTAAAAACTTAATTGCAGACATCAAATGTCACAGCATCTTTATCAATGAGACAAAGTGCTTGAGAAGGAGAGATAGTTGCAAGCACTTCTGTCTTTAATGTAACAAATGCAATACCACCAAGTCTGGGCATAAGAAATTGGAATCGATAAACACAATTTCATTGATATGAGTGGTCATTTAAAGCACTCAAAGGGAAATTTATCTGATATTTAAGAGGACAATCAAAGTTTTAGAAAATAAAAAAACAAAACAGTCTAAGTGGTTTAGTGTGTTGGATATTAGCAATGGGTTCTGGTCCATACTGCTGGCACAAGAGTGTCAATATAAATTTGCGTTTGCGTTCCAGGGACAACAGGACGTGTCGCTCCCAGGGATTTCATAATAGTCCGTCAATATTCCACCAACGGTTGGCAAAAGGGTTAAGTCCTTTCTCCCGATCAGAATGTTTGATCCAATATGTGGATGACCTACTGGAGGAGCTCCTTCAACTCCTTTGGAAGGTTGGAGTGAAAGTTAACCCGGAAAAGGCACAGAAGTGGTGTAGCTAAAGGAGGACAGGATCTGACAAAAACAGTGACAGGACTGGTGAGAGTACGGGAAGGTTATGCTCATATCATAGAAAAGGTAAAGGAGGTCCACGACATTTCAAATAATGAAAGTGTTTGTAGTACATATGGTCCGTGGATGTTAGAACAAACGAAGGAAAAGTGGAGGCAAATTGATGCAGGACAGGTGCCAGTTTGGATAAATTACACCCAGCTGGAAGACTTAGTTAGTCACACAAATGATAAAATTACCAGGTGCCAACTCAGAAAACTTAAGGTATGGAAAGGTCAGGAATGTGTAAATACAGGATCTATGAGTATTGGAGTAGTGTTGGGAATACCTGTAATTCTGAGAGATAAGTTAGGGATGCAATTACATGAAGTAGAAAATATAGGGGTGATAAGGGGAAAAGATTACATAAAATACCATGATATTTTACCCTAAGTTATGGAAATTGGAAAAGAGGTAGTTGGAACAACATTGTCTGAGTGTAGTCTGGAAAACCAGGTGGTCATATGTCCTCATCCTATATATAAAACGGCAGAATCAAAATGTGGGTTTAATGCCACTGTAAATTGCACCATGGAGACTAGGAAAGCATCATCAGGGCTAACCCATGTGGCCTATATGGGAAAGGGGAGATATTGCTTAACCACCACAACGAAGGAGTACCAGTATGGACATAACCGGACTTGTCCGGTGAGCAACAGTAAGTTTTGTTTCAACCCACAAATACCAACCAGAGTGGGGAAGATGGAGTTGGTAGACATACAAAAACGAAAGACAGAAAGTATTAAGGCGGGTTTGACAAATTACCTCCGGGAATATAAATATACTATTCAGCCATTGCCCACACGCTTGGGTAAAGAGAGACAGCAGCTAGAAGCCATTGGTGTAGTGTACTACAATCTGGAACAACAGTTGAAGAAGCTACAAGATGAGATTGATGAGACAAACGATTCTACCTGGTGGGAGGACTTATGGAACCGGGGGTTAAACGTGCAGATGCACTCCTGGTTTAGAATTATCTCCCATGTCCTGATAGTGGTTTTGGTTATATGTGACATATTTAATTTGGAAACTTAAGAAATTAATTAGGCGATGTGAGAGGATGTATGAATACAGGATGGACAGCTACCTTAAAGACAATCAGTGTTCAAACTTGCTCTATAAAAGATAGACAATTAGTTATGCCACACAAGGGTGATTGTATAACCTATTCGTATATACTTAAAATGAATTAATGAATGGTCAACTTGCTCCAAGAATGAAATTGCGGCTGTATTATGTTTGCACAATTGATTATGTAATGGTGATGATACAAATGTATGGGATACAACTATGTGCTGCTATTACTGTAGCCAAGTTACTGTTACGTGAATATGTACCTAGGTTTGGAATCCCTGAAATCATATCTAGTGACAATGGCCCTTAACTTCTTGCTTGCTGTGCAGCTCATCCTGTACGTTGTAATCCAACTCTTCCTCTGTTGCATCCACTCCATTTGCCGGTCACAGAATCTCCAGGGTCCTGGTGGCAGTCCAACAACCAATCTCCTCCCTCTCCTCAAGAACCATGACCCCACTAAGGATGAAGCCCAGCGGCTAGCAAACATAGAACTTGAGTGAGGACTGGAAGTTGTCCTTTCAGGACAAAAGGGGGGAAGTGTGGAACCTGAGGTGAGCCATCCTTGGACAAGGGGTGTGGGTTTGCCTGGTCAGTATATTTCTCACACTAACTGTTCCTTAGGAATGTGTCATGTCTGGGTGATGAGATAAGAAGAGTGTTGTTGAAGCATAATGTCTCTTTCTGTTATTGTGCTGTACCAAATGCAAGGCCAATTGTCAGATAGATATGTAAACGAAGGATTGAAAATTACTGTATCTTCTTCGTTTAGAGCAAAAACTGAATTGTAATATTATTGGTGCTTTAGAATGCAAATTAAGGATTGAACTATTGTTGTAAGATTATTGGTTGCAGAATAGTATAATTGCCATTGTTTTACTGAAATTCTTCAGAACATCGCACTGAATCTCAATGTGAGCTCTACTGTGTTTGTTCTCCTTGTGCACAAGTTAATAAAGTAGGTTGCGAGTACTCGCCATGCCAAATCTGTTTATTTTACTACAGTTTCTTCGACAATACCCCTTAGGTTTAAGTTCTTCAGATTTGGTCCATGGTCAGGAACAGGAGGGTGTGACTGCAAGTGAGGCAGGTATAAGGATCCAGAAGGTAGCACTGGAGGAGCAAACCGACCACAGCACCATGGCATGGGGAGCCATTCAAGCTGGCGGTTGTAAAAGAAATATTGTAGTAGTAGTACGGAACAGTACAGTTAGGGGGACAGATACTGTTCTCTGCAGCCGAGAGTGTGAGTCTCGAAGGTGCGGGGCTGATGAGGAACTTGAAGTTGGAAGGGAGGGATCCAGTTGTCCACGTCAGTACCAACAACATTGGTAGGACTAAGAAAGAGGTACTTGTTAAGGGAATATGAGAAGCTATGGGCTAAATGCACTGCCTGGGAGGATGGTAGAGGCGGGTTGCCTCACATCCTTTAAAAAGTACCTGGATGAGCACTTGGCACGTCATAACATTCAAGGCTATGAGCCAAGGGCTGGCAAATGGGATTAGGTAGACAGGTCAGGTGTCTTTAATGCATCGGTGCAGACTTGATAGGCCGAAGGGCCTCTTCTGCACTGTATTATTCTGTGATTCTGTGAAATTAAAAAGCAGAACCACAAAGGTAATAATCTTTGGATTACTGCCTGAGCCACAAGTAAATTGGCATAAGGTCAATAAGATCAGAGAGTTGAATGTGTAGCTTAAAGATTGGTGTGGAAGAAATTGGTTTCAATTCATGGGGTACTGACACCAGTACTGAGGAAAGAGGGAGCTGTTCCCTTGGGACAGGCATCATTTTAACCATGCTTGGACAAGTGTCCTGGTAAATTGCATAACTAGGGCTGTAAAGAGAGATTTAAACTAAATGGTGGGGTGGGGTGTGAAGGGTTCAGGTGAGGGGAAATTTAGAAAGTTAAAGAGAAAGGACAAAATAATAGTGTAGTGTAGCAATATGGGTAATGATAACCAGAGTGTGACAAGAAGGAGCTGAGCATACAAAGGTAAGAGTGCGCCAGCAAATAGGATCAGACTGGGGGAAAATGGTAAACAGACAACATTAAAGGCTCTTTATCTGGATGCATGCAGCATTCATAACAAGATAGATGAATTAATGGCACAAGTAGAAAGAAATAGGTATGATCTGATAGCCATTACAGAGACGTCGTTGAAAGGTGACCAAGGCTGGGAACTGAATATACAATGGTATTTGACATTTTAAAAGGATATGAAGAAAGAAAGATGGGGTAGCTCTGTTAATAAAGGATGAGATCAGTATGGGAGTGAGAAGTGATCTTGGCTTGGAAGATCAGGATGTAAAAACAGTTTGGGTGGAGATAAGGAATAGTAAGGGAAAGAAGTCAGTGATGGGAGTAGTCTATAGGCCCTCTAACAGTAGCTACACTGTAGGACAGAGTATAAATCAAGAAATAATGAGGGCTTGTAAGAAAGGTACTGTAATAATCGTGGGCAATTTTTATCTTGATATGGATTGGACAAATCAACTTGGCAAAGGTAGCTTTGAGGGTGAGTACCTAGAGTGTATTTAGGACAGTTTCTTCGAACAATACATTGTGGGAACAACCAAATAAAAGGCTAGTTTAGACCTGGCATTGTGTAATGAGACAGAATTAATTAATGATCTCATCGTAAAGGATTCTCTAGAGAAGAGTGACTATAACATGAAGAATTTCACATTCAGTTTGAAGGTGAGAAACATGGGTCTAAAAATAATGTCTTAAACTTAAATAAATGCAATTACAAAGGTATAAAGACATCGTTGGCTAAAGTAGGCTAGAAAAATGATTTAACAAGTAATACGATAGATAATTAGTGGCAGACTTTTAAGGAGATATTTCATAACTCTCAACAAAGATATATTCCATTGAGAAAAAAAGACTCTATGAGAAGGATGAACCATCTATGACTAACAAAGGTAGTTAAGGACACTATCAAATTGATAGGAACATCATACAATGCTACGAAGATTAGAAGTAGGCCAGAAGATTGGGAAACTTTCAGAAATCAGCGAAGGATGACTAAAAAAAGGGGAGAAATTAGAATATGAGAGTAAATTAGCAAGAAATATAAAAACGAATACTAAGAGTTTCTACAAGTATATAAAAGGAAAGAGAGTAGCTCAAGTAAACGCAGGTCCCTTAGAAGATGAGACTGGTGAATTAATAATGCAAAACAAGAAAATGGCAGAGACTTTGAACAAGAATTTTGTACCTATCTGCATGGTAGAAGACACGAAAAACATCCCAAAAATAGTAGAAAATCAAATGGCATAAAGGAGGAAGGAACTTGAAACAATCACTATCACTAGAGAAAAAGTACTAAGAAAACTAATGAGACTAAAGGCTGACAGGTCCCTTGGACCTGATGGTCTCCATCTAAGGTCTGAAAAGAAGTGGCTGCCGAGATAGTGGATGCTTTTGTTGTAATCTCCCAAAATTCCCTAGATTCTAAAAGGATCCCAGTGATTTGGAAAACTGCAAATATAATGCCCCTATTCAAGAAAGGAAGGAGACAAAAAGCAGGAAACATCAGTATTGGGAAAATGCTGGAATCCATTATTAAGGAAGTAGTAACAGGACATTTAGAAAATCAGAATATAATCATGCAGACTCAACATGGTTTTATGAACAGGAAATTGAGTTTGACAAATTTATTCGAGTTTCTTGAGGATGTAACAAGCAGGGTGGATAAAGGGGAACCAGTAGATGTAGTGTTTTTGTATTTCCAAAAGACATTCGATAAGGTGCCACATAAAAGGTTACTGCACAAGATAAGAGCTCATGGTGTTGGGGGTAATATATCAGCATGCATAGAGGATTGGATAACTAACGGGAAACAGAGAATCGGGATAAATGGGTCATTTTCAGGTTGGCAAACCGTAACTCATGGAGTGCCACAGGGATCAGTGCCAGTTCATCAACTATTTATAACGGATATTAATGATTTGGTTGAAATTTGCAAACGATATAAAGATCGATGGGAAAGCAAGTTGTGAGGAGGACACAAGGAGTCTAAAAAGGGATATAAATAGGCTAAGTGAATGGGAAAAAAATTGGCACATGGAGTAAGAACATACGAACATATGAGTTAGGAGGAGTAGGCCATTCGGCCCGTCGATCCTGCTCCGTCATTCGATAAGATCATGGCTGAACTGTGTGTCTCGAATTCTACACTCCCATCAACCCCCGTCATAAAATTACCCAATGACGCCGCCTCCACCACCTTCTGAGGCAGAGAGTTCCAAAATCGCACAACCCTCTGAGAGAAACAAATCCTCCTCATCTCTGTCCTAAAAAGGCAACCCCTAATTTTAAAACAGTGCCCCTAGTTCTGGATTCACCCACAAGAGGAAACATCCTTTCCACATCCACCTTGTTAAGACTTTTCAAGATCTTATAAACATCAGTCAAGTCTTCCCTCACTCTTCTAAACTCCAGTGAAAACAAACCCAGTCTGTCCAACCTTTCCTCATAAAACAACCTGCTCATTCCAGGTATCAATCTAGTAAACCTCCTCTGAACCGCCTCCAATGCATTTACACCCTTCATTAAATAAGGAGACCAAAACTGCACACTGTATTCAAGATATAGTCTCACCAATGTCCTGTATAACTGAAGCATAACATCCTTATTTTTATTTTCAATTCCACTCGTAATAAAGGATAGCATTCCATTAGCCTTCTTTATTACTTGCTGTACCTGCATACTAACTTTTTGTGACTCATGCACTAGAACACCTAGATCCCTCTGCACCTCGGAATTCTGCATATGAGTATAATATGGGAAATTGAGAGGTTATCCGCTTTGGTTGGAAGAATAGAAAAACATAATATTATTTAAATGGAGAGAGACTCCAGAATACTGTGGTATCGAATATGAATTACAAAAAGTTAGCATGCAGGTATAGAAAGTAATTAGGAAGGCAAATGTTGGCTGCAGTATAAAAGTAGGGAAGTCTTGCTACAAATGTACAGGGCGATAGTAACACCATACCTAATGTACAGAGTACAGTTTTAATCACCTTATTTAGGAAGGGATACACTTGCATTGGAGGAAGTTCAGAAAAGGTTCACTAGGTTGATTCCTGGGATGAAAGGTTGTCTTATGAAGTTCAGCAGGTTGGGCCTATACTCTTTGGAGTTTCGAAGAATGAGAGGTGTTCTTATTGAAACATATAAGATTCTGAGGGGACTTGACAGAGTAGATGCTGAGAGCAAGGTTCCCCTTATGGGTGAATCTAGAACTAGGGAGCACAGTTCAAAATAAGGGGACTCCCATTTCAGACGGAGATGAGGAGGAATTTCTTCTCTCAGAGGGTCGTTAATCTTGGGAATTCTGTATCCCGGAGAGCAGTGGAGGCTGGGCCATTGAACACATTCAAGACTGAATTAGACAGATATTTGATCTGTAAGGGAGTCAAGGGATATGAGGCAGGCAGGAAAGTGCAGTTGAGGCCAGGATCAGATCAGCCATGATCTTATTAAATGGCAGAGCAGGATCAAGAAGCCAAATGGCTCTTATTTCTTAAAATCTTAAACAGCATAACCCTGAGGTTTCTTGTTGCATAGGTGTATCAGTACTCACAATGCTCTTGGGGATGAATATGTTTAGGTAGAGACAGTCTTCGTCCACAGTTGAGTAAACGGCCTTCGTGTCTCCTGGTTGTAGGCAGCTGGGCCTAAAACAAAATAGATTATGAATATTAACTACCTGTTACAACTCTCTGGGGCTAATTTTAATTTTAACTTTAGGTAATGGTATAACATGGCCGATATCCAATTGGCTGCCTATTATGTAATTACTTGATTTTCCTTTTACCCCAGGTTGTCCAATGTACATGATGTATAATGTATCTTGCCTACTAGACACCTAGACAAATGGCTAGATTTGATATTAATATTGCTCACTTTGATAGCCTTCCCCGGTAACCTATCCCACAAATGTATTACCCTTTGGGCCAAACCAAATTTGACTGGCTCAGCTTTAGTCAGTCTCCTTTATAATCATCAAAATTTCGATTGGGTCACTTCAAGATTCTTCTTTCTCCAAAAAGAACATGCCCAGCTTCCTTAACCTTTCCCTCTTAATTTAAATTCTTGATAGCCAGGAATATCTTTTGCTTGTCTCTGTACCCTCTCAAAGGCAATATTATCCTTCATATGATTAGTTCATCAGAACTGGACACAGTAGCCTCGATGTATTGCTGGTAGCTGTGTAGAAAGAAAGAAAACTCAAGGAAGTAGGTAATACCCACCAGGAAAGGCCATGCTCACCTGTAGAAAGTAGCATTCCATTCTCCAGTCCAATTAAAGGTTGCTGGGGCTTTGAATCGGCCATTGCCAGTGGGAGGAGCTGCATATGGGACACCCAGGAAACGGTTAACAGTCTTCCATTCCACACCAACCCGGGTCACTTGTGATTCTCCAAACAAGATTCCATGACCCGGAAGGAAAATGGAGGTCAATTGGGGTTGGGTTTCTGATGAGGAATGGTCTGAATTGAAAAGAAATGAAAATCCATCAGAACAGGTAGAATAAGAAGAAAAGCTTCCTGGCTTGTCAAGACCACTCCTTCCACAGACCATACACAGTCAACTCTATGATGGGTTCTATCCTACTTCTCACTGCAGAAATCGCTTCCAGGAACTCCTGTGAAGTTTTCTCACTCACCAGCACAGACATGAATGTCAGGGCAGCAATCCGCGTAACCCTCACATTTCAGGTTACACTGACAGACCTCATCAGGTTGGTACTTCCCACAGCGGCCTGTGCATGACCCTCCTATAGCTGAGAAAGCACAAAAAATATTTTAATTTCCTCAAAGAATTCTACCTTTAGATTGTAAACCATGAATTAGAACACAGAAACCAAGCAAACAGGTTACATGATTACTATTTTTGTTTAACTTCAAGGGGAAATTTTACTGTTGGACAATAGGGTAAAACAGATGATGTTGAATCAGCTGCCCATTGCACATCTCTGCAAATTTTATTTCCACTAAAAATGAAAAGCGGGAGCGATATATAACAAATGGCTGCATCAATATCGCTCATTTTAAACTATCACCCAAAACCAAATTACCCCCTAGATCACTTCTTCTACCCATTTGTGGGGCTTTAAAATACCACTAAAATGAAGGGGCAAAACTTTCCAACAGATGACAGAGATTTCGACCTTCAAGAGCTGCTTGTCATTATACAATTTCCTCATCTTCCTTCTTGAAGGTATTGACTCATTCTGGGATCTAAAGCCTCTTTCAAGTGCCCATTCTTCATGTGTGAGCCAAGATAGGGGCCGGCATTTTACAAAGCTCCCGACATCAGGCTGCATGGTGGTGGGTGGGGGCCGAAAGATCGTTCTGGCAGCGGCCCACCACAGAGCCTTACACCAAAGGGCTGGGTCCGATCTTCCTTGCGGCGGTGAGGCTGTGTGGCCGTCCCCCCCAACCCCCCACCACTGGGCATCGGGAGCCGGATTAAAATATTCAAATTAGCAGAATGCAGATATTTAAATAAAATTGACTCCAATCTTACTGTTGGGCCACAATCTTCTGAGAGGCTGCCAACACTTATGCGCCTTTGCCTTCCCATCTGGGGAAAGCAGGCATCACAGTGGTGGGGAAGGGAGGAACTTAAAATTTTTTAGTATGGGGGAGGAACGGGGTCAAATTTACATCATTAGTGTCGGGATGGGGTGACCTGTGCACTTTGTTCTCCTTAGAAGGGGGGAGGTCAAGTGTGGAAGGTAAGTGCTTTGTTGGGGGAGAGGGCAAATAATGAATTTTGTTGTTGAAGGGTGGGAACGGGGCGGCAGATTTTTCATCAGTACAGTGGGGGGGGGGGCGATAAATTAAAAAAATTTATTTAGCCGTTAGGGCTTTAAATATGGCGCCAGCACCTGTGCACAGGCAGTTGACGCCACTGCTGGCGTTGGAGAGCCCGTCCCTCTACGTGATTGGGGGCCGGCGGTGGGGGGGGGGGGGGGGGGGTGCGGCAGCCCAACCAGCACATTATTGTGGGTCGCCATTTTTTCGGCCACTGCCACTTGCATAAAATCCAGTCCAGTGAGTGTGATTGGTTATTCACCCATACAGCACATATAGAAAATTAGGAAAGCAAAGAGAAGACATGAAAAAATATTGACAAGTAAAGTCAAGGAAAACCCAAAGATTTTTATAAGTACATAATGAGCAAGATGATAGCTAAAGAAAGAGTAGGGCCTGTTAGGGACCATAAGGATAACCTGTGTATGGAGGCTGAGGACGTATGGTTCTTAATGAATACTTTGCGTCTATTTTCAAGAGAGAGGGACGACATTGCAATCTGGGAGCAGTGTGAAATATTAGATGAAATTAACATAGTGAGAGAGGGAGATTAAGGCATTTTAACATCTTTGAACGTAGATAAATCTCAGGCCCAAACAAAATATATCCTAGGCTGTTAAGGGAAGCAAGCAAAGAAGTAGTGGAGGATCTGACCATCATTTTCCAATCCTCTCTGGTTGCCAGCATGCTGCCAGAGGACTGGAGAACAGATAACATTGTATGATTGTTTAATAAGGGAGAAAAAGATAGATCGAGTTTTTACAGGCCAGTCAGCCTAACCTCGGTGGTGGGAAAATTATTGGAAAAAGTTCTGAGGGACAGGATAAATCTTCATTTAGGAAGGCATGGATTAATTAAAGAAAGTCAGCACAGATTTGTTGAGGGAAGATCGTGTCTGACTAAGGTGATTGAATTTTTTGAAGAGGTAACAAACAGGGTCGAAGAGGATAGTGCATTTGATATATTCAATGGATTTTATAAGGTCCAGCATGGCAGACTGATCACAAAAGTAAAAGCCCATGGGATCCAAGGCAAAGTGGCAAGTTGGATCCAAAATTGTCTCAGAGGCAGGAAGCAAAAGGTAATAGTTGATGGGTGTTTTTATGACTAGAAGGCTATTTCCAGTAGGGTTCCAGTGGGGCTCAGTGCTAGGTCCCTTGCTTTTGTGGCATATATCATTGATTTGGACTTGAATGCAGATGATAGAAAAATTGGTGGTGTGGTTGATAATGAAGAAGAAAGCTGTAGACTGCAGGAAGATATCAATGGACTCATCAGTGGCAAATGGAGTTCTATCTGGAGAAGTGAGAGATAATGCTTGGGGAAGGGTAACAAGGCAAGGGACCACACAATAAATGATAGGTTGCTGAGAAGTGTAGAGGAACAGAGGGACTTTGGAGTGCATGTCCACAGATCCCTGAAGGTGACTGGACAGGTAAATAAGATCAAGAAGGCATACTTGCCTTTATTAGCTGAGGCATAGAATATGAGAGCTAGGAGATTATGCTGGAACTGTATAAAACAATTGTTAGGCCACATTTGGAGTATTGCAGTGAGTTATGGTCAACAAACTCGAGGAAAAATGTGACTGTACTAGAGAGGGTACAGAGGAGATTACGAGGATGTTGCCTGGATTGGAGAATTTTAGTTATGAGAAAAGCTTGGATAGGCAAGGGTTGTTTTATTTGGAACAGAGGAAGCTGAGGGGAAACCTTATTGAATTGTATAAAATTATGAGGGGTCTAGATAGAATCAATAGGACGGCTCTATTCCCCTTGGATGAGGGATTCATAAACAGGGGGCATAGATTTAGGTTGAGTTAGGTTTAGAGGGGATTTGAGGGGAAATTTTTTCACCCAGAGGATGATGGGGATCTGGAACTCACTGCCTGAAAGGGTGCTGGAGGAAGCAGAAACCGTCATAACATTTAAAAAGTACTTCACTATGCACTTGATGTGCTGTAACCTACAAGGTTATGGACCAAGAGATGGAAACTGGGATTAGACTGGTTGGCTCCTCATCGGGCTGCATGGACACAATGGACTCCACAGGCTAATTTACAAGGAGAGGGTTGTATTCCCTGGAATAGGGTTGTATTCCCTGGAATTTAGAATGTGAAGAGGTAATTGATCAAAGATTATTAAGAAAAACAGACAGGGTAGATAACAAAAAACATTTTCTGCTGATTGGGGAGTCTCGGACTAGAGGCCATGGTCTAAATATTAGAGCCAGACCTTACCCGAGTGAAATTAGGAAACACATGCAAAGGGTAGTAGATCTGGAACTTTCTTCAGCAAAGGTAGTTGATGCTGGGTCAATAGTTAGTTTTAAATCTGAGATTGATAGATTTTTATTAACCAAAGTTATAAAGGCATATGGGGCAAAGAGTTAGCATACAGATCAGCCTTGATCTTAATGAATAGCAGAACAGGCTCAAGAGGCTAACCTTCTCTGGTGTTTTAATGGATTATGAATGGGTTAGGAACCCAACTTCAAACCAACCTATCAGCAAGGTTCTGTTATACCATAGCCTGTGGACAAACAGGGTACTCGAACCAAAACCTCCAGATTTTCAAATTTTTAACTGCACACTTACAGGGCTGAATTTTATTCTCTCAAGACCACTCCTGTGGCTATGTTCCTATATGTGTCCACACATAGGCAAAGGTCACTGATCAGGCCTGGAGTCCTGGTTAATTTCCATCCCTTCCCCAGCTCAAGGCCAATATCGGTACCTTGCACCACCCACTACCACCACCCCATCAGCTAACTCAGCACAGACCAGGGAATTAACCTGGTTCTTTTCTACCTTTGTCACTCAGTACTACATTAGATAATCATTTGAGAATGTTGTTTTTAGCTCAGTGCAATATATTGACCTAAATTTTATGTTGATAATAATGGTGAGGCTCTCAGCTCTCACCGATATTATGGAGTAAATCTGACAGCAACTTCTGGAGTATGTGGGCTGAATTTTACCAGCCCCTCGATGCCGCGGGTCGCGGCGCAGGGGCCGGTAAAATTCTGCGGGGAGAAGCCCACCTCGACCCCAGTGTCGTCTAGGGTCCACTGCATATTACCTTGATGCGGGACACCGCCCCCACTGCCGCATGGTGACGGGCCCTTCATTTGAATATTTAAATTCACAATAACGAAATGTAAATGACCCTACCTGCAAGCGGCAGCCGTCCCTTGCCAATTTAATGGCCGCCGTTCATCCTCCGCGCACCTTCGGAACTCCGTACGGAGTACCGAGCGAGAACCTGGTGGGGAGGGGGCAGCAAAAAAATGTTCAGGACGGGAGGGGTGGGGGAGCGGGGAAATCACTTGTTATTGGATATGGGGATGGTGGGAAAGGGTTGAAGGACAAAAGTTAGAAGGTGGGGGGAAGTTTGGTTAGGGAAAAAGGCAAGTGTTGGTCATATCGGGCATTGAAATGACAATTGTGGAGGTTGGGGAAGGCCTCCGTATCTTTATTATCTGTTAATTAAAAATTCCGCATGCTTTACCTTTAAAAATTAAAATTTCATGTAAGGTCTTAAAGCCCTTTAAAAATGGCACTAGCGCTTGTGCAGTGACACCGGATGCCATTGCCAGGAACGCAGGGACTGCCCCCTCTACGTTATCGGGGGTGGCTGCTCTGCCCCCTCCATTTAAATGAGCCCCCGCGCGTAATATCATGGGGGCTCCTCGGCGGCACTTCTGTGTTGGAAAGCCATTGGGTTCAAAGCGTGCGCGGCGGAACCCTGTAAGTGTGCAGCTAAAAGTGAAAATCTGGAGATTTCGGTCCGAGTACCCTGTGTGTCCACAGGCTACACTAAAGCAGAACCTTGCCGACAGATTGTTGTGAGGTTGGGTTCCTAACCCACTAAAATACCAGAAAAGGTTAGAGCTTGTGCATTCATGATTAAGTGAATTTTTTACAGTGTGATAAATGATAATTATTGCCAAACCACTGCCCTGGCCCTGAAATTTAATTTTACAAGTTTGGAATCTCATCCTTTCAGAAGTTAATTAGAGTTGGAGATTAAAAAGTATATTGTTTTTTACTTTTTCTTTTACAGGCTGTCTCTTTTATCTCTCTCTGTTACTCCCATATGCCTTTCCCATTATTTCACTGACATGATTTACATGTAATTTATAAATTCTGCTTCATACTTCTTGGTTTAGACTTTACAGGGGGACTTTAACACCCCCCAAAAAAGTTTGGGTTGGGTGATGTACAATGTTAAAAATCTGAAACCCGACCCTCACCTGCCTCCATTTGCTCACTTCTGGTTTTAACAGAGGCGGACTGGGGCTGGTCGACAAATACACTCCCAGGAGGCGGGTTGGTCACTTAAATATTATAAGGAGACTGCTTGCCTCAGATTTAATCTGCATCTTAAATTCCACACTAGCCGTGTTCCTGGGCCTCAGGCAACTGGCCACGAAAGGGAGGCAAGGAATGCTTGATCCAACAGATAAGAACCCTTCCAGTACCACTTAACTTCCATTTAGCTTAACTGCTTCCACCCCCCTCGCGACTGAACACCCCCGGGCCATAATCCACTAACATGACTGCTATGAACTGAGAGAGGGGAACATGCAATGAGACCTGGGTGTTCTCATACACCAGTCACTGAAGGTAAGTATGCAGGTGTAACAGGTGGTAAAAAAGGCAAATGGTATGTTGGCCTTTATAGCGAGAGGATTCGAGTACAGGAGCAGGGATGTCTTGCTGCAATTATACAGGGCCTTGGTAAGGCTACACCTGGAATATTGTGTGCAGTTTTGGTTTCCTCATCTGAGGAAGGATGTTCTTGCTATAGAGGGAGTGCAGCTAAGGTATACCAGACTGATTCCTGGGATGGCGGGACTGACGTATGAGGAGAAATTGAGTCAGTTAGGACTATATTCGCTGGAGTTCAGAAGAGTGAGGGGGGTTCTCATAGAAACCTTTCAGGACTGAGATGAGGAGAAATTTCTTCACCCAGAGAGTGGTGAGTCTATGGAATTCGTTACCACAGAGAGCAGTTGAGGCCAAAACATTGTATGTTTTCAAAAAGGATTTAGATATAGCTCTTGGGTCCAAAGGGATCAAAGGGTATGGGGCGAAAGCTGGAACAAGCTACTGAGTTGGATGATCAACCATGATCATAATGAATGGCGGAGCAGGCTTGAAGGGCCGTATGGCCTACTCCTGCTCTTATTTTCTATGTTTCTATGACCTTTCCAATCTCACCACCCTGATGCCCCTGATCATCACCCCCTCCAATGCCTCCAATCTTCCCTTCAGTCTCTGACCCTTCCCTCCACCCCCCATCTCCCACACATTGTGTGTCTGGCATTCGCCCACCCCCAATGTCTCTGACTCTCCAATGGATTTATAGTCCCCAACCTACAATTTCTCACTTCCTATTCTTGGCTCCTTGGATGCAGGCTAGTGCCGCAGGCTTTCCCACCCATCAGCCAGCCAACCTCGAAATCTGAAATAAAAACAGAAAGTTCTGGAAATACTCAGCAGGTCTGGCAGCATCTGTGGAGAGAGAAATAGAGTTGACGTTTCAGGTCAGTGACCTTTCATCAGAACCCAGATGAAAGGCCACAGACCTGAAATATTAACTCTGTTTTTCTCTCCACAGATGTTGCCAGACCCGTTAAGCATTTCCAGCACTTTCTGTTTTTGTTTCAGATTTCCAGCATCCGCAGTATTTTGCTTTTATTACAACCTCGAAATCAGTCTGGCTGCAGCCGGAAAACAAAAACAAAAAATACAGACCTTGATGTTAAATTTTGTAGGGTCTGAGTGAATCCTACTTTTTGGAATTTCTCAACTGCAAAAGAATCTCCCGCTCTCACTTCCTCCCCACCTCCATGAGACTCACCTCCTGCTCTCTCGGCCCAGTTCCCTCTAAACTGCTGACCGCACAATTTCTCTTCCTGGCTCCAATGGTATCGCTAATGGTTTTCTGTCCTCAGGTACAGGCCCCTTTCCTTCAAATATGCCAAAGTAACCTCTCTCCTCAATAAACCAATCCTTGTCTCCTCCGTGCTTGCAAACTACCACCCCATCTCCAATCTACCTTCCCTATCCAAGTCTCTGAACGTGACGTCGTCTCCTAAATTCTTGTCCATCTTTTTCGGAACTCCATGTTCGAATCCCTCCAATTAGGTTTCAGCTCCTGCCACAGTACTGACATGGCTCTTATCAAAGTCACCCATGACATCCTATGTGATCTGTCTTCAGCATTGACACGGTTGACCATACTGTCCTCCTCCAACACCTCTCCACCATTATCAACTGGGGTGGGATAGTATTCACCTGGTTTCATTCTTATCTGTCATAGCCAGATAATTACCTGCAATTGCTTCTCTTCCAACTCCTGCACCGTTACCTCTGGTGTCTTCCAGGATCTATCCTTGGCTCCCTCCTATTTCTCATTTAGATGCTGCCCCTCGGTGACATCATCCAAAAAATGTCAGTCTACATGTACGCTGACGATACTCAGCTCCATCTTACATCTGCCTCTCTCGAGCCCTCCACTGACTCTTAGTTGTCAGACTGCTTGTCCGACATCTAAATATTGGGAAAACTGAGGCCTTTGTCTTTGGTCCCCACCACAAACTCTGTTCCCTCTCCACTGACTCCATGCCTCTCACTGGCAACTGTCTAAGGCTGAATATGACTATTCGTAAACTTGGTGTCATATTCAAGCACATCAGGGGCTTCCAAGAACATACTCATGTCATCATGAAGACCATCTACTTCCACCTCTGTAACATTGCCCAACTGCACAACAGCTGCTGAATTCCTCATCGAAGTGTTTTGTTACCTCTAGACTTGACAATTCCAATGCAAGCCCGGCTCAGCTGCCACATTTTACCCTCTGTAAACTTGACGGCATCCAAAACTCTGCTGCCCATGTCCTAACTCACACAAAGTCCCATTCACTCATCACCCCTATGGTCACTGACCCACACTGACTCCCAGTTAAGCAACGCCTTGATTTTAAAATTGTCATCCTTGCTTTCAAATCCCTCTGTGACATGGCCCCTCTCTATCTCTATAATCTCCAGCCAAACAACCCTGATACATTTGCGATCCTCTAATTCTGGCCTCTTGATCATCCCAATTTTAACTGTTCTACCATTGGTGGCCTGACTTCGGCTGCCTGGGATCTAAGCTCTGGAATTCCCTCCCTAAACCTCTCCACCTCTCTACTACTCTTTCCTCCTTTAAGATGCTTATTAAATACTACTTCTTTAACCAAACATTTGGTCATCTGCCCTAATATCACCTTATGTGGCTCAGTATCATAATTTGTTTTATAATGCTCCTGTGAAGTGCCTTGGAATGTTTTATTCCCTTAAAGGTGCTGTGTAAATTCAATTAGTTGCTGTTGTTGTAGTAGTACTGGTATTGCTAGTAGTTGTAATATCAGGGCCTACATTTCTCAGTGAGGATTCTTCAACGCGATAGGCTGAAGAGACTCACTCTTTTTTGCTCTGTTCACAGACTCCATAGATCCCTTGTAAAGGTTGCCACGCTGGATCAAACATTGGATTTGAGCAAGTCTCTGCTCAAAAGTCCACAAAGATTCTGTGGGCAGCTGTCAGTGAGCACTGTTCCTTTACTGCTCACCACAACATTTTTATATTTTTGTGCCAGATATGGACAGTTAGAAGACTGCATACGGCAGGAATATGGTTCAAAGAACAGCATGTAAAATATATCTGAATTCTTTAAAGAACAATTTGTCTTTAACCTTCTTTCACCTTTAAAAATAATGCTTAAAGAGTCAACATCTGTCATGTTTATATTTCACTGAGATGTAGTGGTGAAATCCGCACTCTGTGACTTGTTGTAATTTTGTTTTCTGCTGAGATAAGTACATCCTTGTGGTTGGTCTGTCATCACTTCTGCTTGTTAGCCTTCTTTGATGTAGATTCACAGTGATGCTGTTACCTTGCTTGATACTTGCACTGTCCACTGTTGCTGCACCATTCAGATCAAAAAGAACCCTAATTTGTGGATCTGTTAGTCAATTGTAGGCAGCAGTGGCAATAGGACTGCTACAGCTAGTTTTAGCATCCTTATGCTGTGAAAGAAAATCGTTAATCAGTGTTTCTGCTCCCAATCGATCACAAATGACCCGCTATTAGAAAGTGCTCATGGGCCAACATTGGGTGAAGGCACTCACAACTCAGGCTCCTACCTGAAGAATGGCCAATTACCAAGTTCCAGTGAGCCATTAGCACCTACGGTACTGCACATAGCATGATTGAGCACCTACAGAGGAGGAGGAGAAAAAGCTTCTGGGGTGGGGGAAGCAACAAACAAAATGGCATCAAAAATTATTACACAATCAATAAACATACCAACACTGTTGCAGGAACTCACCCTTCTTGCGGTAGACCTCTTCCGCTGATTCCTTGAGCAGAATTCGACAGTCATGGCCTTGCAGTCCAGGTCGGCAGCTGTGGGTGTCAGGGTAAAAGACGCATCTGACCCCTGATGGCTGAGGACGAAGAGAAACTGTGACACAAACACGACTGGAAACACATGCTGCAGAGGAAAAAAGCAGAAACAGGTTAGAGGTGGTCTACTATTCCAAATACCCGCTTTCCTGGACACATAAGCTGTTGTGATGAACACTGGACTTTGTAGCATGCTAATGTTTTAAAACTATGATTTTTAGTGTAGTGTAAGATGGAGTCAAAGAATTCATGTGACCTCACATCAACTCTGCTTATAAACAAGACTCCAATTGGTTACCAGGACAGCAAGGAGCCCAGACAAAAGAACCTTTTGAAAAGCAGAGAATGCAAGGTTATAACACCTAACAGACAATGGGTTTCACTTTCCTAGACTCTCAGATTGTAAACAAGGAGCCAGTGGCTCTAAAAATGCGAATGTCAATTGTGATTGCTAACAATTGGAAACAAAGGAAGGTGGTTCTGCTATGGCCAGACATGTGGGCTCTGCATAATTGAAAAAGAAAATGACTATTGGCCTTCTGTTTCTGGATAAATTCTAGACTGTGAGAAATCTGCAGGCCGGAAGGAAGACCGGAAGACAAAGTACCAGTGGTGACAGCCTCAGGAGGGAGAGAGCGAAGGAACACCTGCTCTCAGAACACTGATACAGCAAAAGGATGCAAGGTGTGCAAAGAAGGGAAAGACCAACAGGGTCACCAGGGATCGCCTCATTCGCAGAAGTCCAGGTTGAAAGTGCTTGGAAGAAGTGGGCAAAGAGGACATTGACTTTGGGAAGGTCTGGGAGATCCAACACATTGCAACTGGGAGGAGGTTAGGACTTTTAGATGCAAAGATTTTGCCATCAAGGAAGATTGTGTAATATACAAGTGTGGTATGAGGTTTTCAAGTGTTGTAATCAGTGAAGAAAATATCTTTCCCTGTAATTTGGTGTATCGGCTACTTACAAAGTAATATTTATATTTAGTTAATGGGGTTTTTTAGTTTATTGTTATAATAAAAGGTTTTAAATGCGAAATCGTGTCATGTAATTATTTAAATTGGTCTGGGGAGTCCATATTTCGTTTTTAATGTTAATTGTCTCACTGAGGTCGTAACACTGTACATAACCCTCAATATTCCCATCTTAATTAGGACTTCTTTACCTGAAATGATATCACTGAGAGATTCAGCAACAGTGGTAAAACCAGTTTCTCCACAAAACCATACTCCCACCCTTAGCAGCAAGCCCACTCCAACTCTTTCAACACATAGCAGGTTGTGAAATATGAAGTTATGAAGAGTACCAGCTGTAAAAAATTGGCAGCCAGCCTTACTCTGAGTCAAGGGGTAGATTTTGATTTTGTATGATATTTTGACTTTGGGAATTGAATACAAAAACAAGGAATTCGTATTAACCTTTGCAAATCTCTACTTAGCCCTTAGCTGAAATATTGTGCACAATTCTGGGCACCTCACTTTAGAAAGGATGTCAAGGCCTTGGACAGGGTACCGGAAGACACCAGGGTTGAAGCACTTCAGCTATTTGGAGAGAATAGAGTAGCGGAGATTGTTCTCCTCAGAGCAGGGAAGGTTAAGGGGAGTTATCATATAGAGATGCTCAAAGGTATGAGGAGTTTTCATAGAGAAAGTAGGGAAAAGCTGTTTCCTCTTCAAGTGGGTCAGTAACCAGAGGTCATAGAATTAAAATAATTGGCAAAAGAACTAGAGGGGAAATGAGGAGAAATCTTTTCACACAGTGGGTTGTTAAGATCTGGAACACTCTACTGGAAAGGGTGGTGGAATCAGATTCCATAGGAGCTTTCAAAAGCAATTGGACATATACTTGAAAAGGACTAATTTGCAAGGTTATGGAACAAAATCTGGGGTATGGAACGAAACTGGACAGCTCGATCAAAGAGTGGACACAGGCACAATGGGCTTAATGACCTCCTTCTCTGCTCTAAGTTTCTGTGAGAGTGTAAAATGGGTGATAACAAGTCAGCAGCCTTTTTTACATCTCTCCCAATTTCTGTTTCCTTGTAGCTAAAACTGAGTTCGAACTGTTCATTCTCATAATGTGGACATCACTGGAACTGGCATTTATTGCCTGCAACCCTATTTGCCCTGAAAAGGTAATGGAGGCATTCTTGATTTAGCAGTTTGATACAACTGAATCACTTTCCAGGACACTTCAGAGGGTATTTAAGAGTTATGTGCGGGCCTGGAGTAACATATATATGAGTCGGATATAATTCATTATTGAACCTGTTGGGCTTTTACAACAATCCACCAGCTTCATGGTAACTTTTACTGATACCAGGGCCTGAATTTTGCTTCAGAAAAGGTGTGGCGCATGCACGACATGTACATCGCTGAGTCGCCGCGATATTTTACGCGGCGGCACATTTACATGGAGGAGGCAGAATGTCTGTCCCCGATGGCATAGAGGGGGCGGCCAGTCTATCCCCGGTAACGCGTATGGCGCCACCGAACAGGTGCCGATGCCATTGTTAAAGGCCTTCAAGCCCTTCAGTTACATTAAAATTTTTAAAGTGACAGATATTCTGATAAATTCAACTAAAATTTTATTCACACTTTCAATCCCCTCTCCCACCCCGCTAATGAATAAACCATTTATTATTTGTCTTATCCCCCCCAAAAAAATACATTTTCAATCACGACCTTTCCCTTCGAATTTCATTTCCTTTAACCTTCAACCACTTCCCACCATCCCCTCAACCAATCGCTGTAGTTTTTGCCACTCCCCACACTCCCGCACCGAAAAATTCACTCCTTCGCCCCCTCCCCACCAGTGTCACGCTGCGGATCTCCTAACGGAGATCCAAAGGCGTGGGAGTTCCGGCCACTGACCGGAATCGATGCTTCAGGTGGGATAGAGAGGGAGGGAAAAGGGGTGGAGGAGTTGCATTACTGGTCAAAGAGGATATCACAGCTGTGCTGAAGGAGGGCACTATGGAGGACTCGAGCAGTGAGGCAATATGGACAGAACTCAGAAATAGGAAGGGTGCGGTAACAATGTTGGGGCTGTACTACAGGCCTCCCAACAGCGAGCGTGAGATAGAGGTACAAATATGTAAACAGATTATGGAAAGATGTAGGAGCAACAGGGTGGTGGTGATAGGAGATTTTAATTTTCCCAACATTGACTGGGATTCACTTAGTGTTAGAGGTCCAGATGGAGCAGAATTTGTAAGGAGCATCCAGGAAGGTTTTCTAGAGCAGTATGTAAATAGTCCAACTCGGGAAGGGGCCATACTGGACCTGGTGTTGGGGAATGAGCCCGGCCAGGTGTTTGAAGTTTCAGTAGGGGACTACTTTGGGAATAGTGAACACAATTCCGTGAGCTTTAAAATACTCATGGACAAAGACGAGAGTGGTCCTAAAGGAAGAGTGCTAAATTGGGGGAAGGCCAACTATACCAAAATTCGGCAGGAGCTGGGGAATGTAGATTGGGAGCAGCTGTTTGAAGGTAAATCCACATGTGATATGTGGGAGGCTTTGAAAGAGAGGTTGATTAGCGTGCAGGAGAGACATGTTCCTGTGAAAATGAGGGATAGAAATGGCAAGATTAGGGAACCATGGATGACAGGTGAAATTGTGAGACTAGCTAAGAGGAAAAAGGAAGCATACATAAGGTGTAGGCGGCTGATGAAAGACGAAGCTTTGAAAGAATATCGGGAATGTAGGACCAATCTGAAACGAGGAATTAAGAGGGCTAAAAGGGGTCATGAAATATCTATAGCAAACAGGGTTAAAGAAAATCCCAAAGCCTTTTATTCATATATAAGGAGAAAGAGGGTAACTAGAGAAAGGATTGGCCCACTAAAGGACAAAGGAGGAATGTTATGCTTGGAGTTAGAGAAAATGGGTGAGATTCTAAACGAGTACTTTGCATCGGTATTCACCGAGGAGAGGGACATGACGGATGTTGAGGTTAGGGAGAGATGTTTGATTACTCTAGGTCAAGTCGGCATAAGGAGGGAGGAAGTGTTGGGTATTCTAAAAGGCATTAAGGTGGACAAGTCCCCAGGTCCGGATGGGATCTATCCCAGGTTACTGAGGGAAGCGAGAGAGGAAATAGCTGGGGCCTTAACAGATATCTTTGCAGCATCCTTAAACACGGGTGAGGTCCCGGAGGACTGGAGAATTGCTAATGTTGTCCCCTTGTTTAAGAAGGGTAGCAGGGATAATCCAGGTAATTATAGACCGGTGAGCCTGACGTCAGTGGTAGGGAAGCTGCTGGAGAAGATACTGAGGGATAGGATCTATTCCCATTTGGAAGAAAATGGGCTTATCAGTGATAGGCAACATGGTTTTGTGCAGGGAAGGTCATGTCTTACCAACTTAATAGAATTCTTTGAGGAAGTGACAAAGTTGATTGATGAGGGAAGGGCTGTCGATGTCATATACATGGACTTCAGTAAGGCGTTTGATAAGGTTCCCCACGGCAGGCTGATGGAGAAAGTGAAGGCCCATGGGGTCCAAGGTGTACTAGCTGGATGGATAAAGAACTGGCTGGGCAACAGGAGACAGAGAGTAGCAGTAGAAGGGAGTTTATCAAAATGGAGACGTGTGACCAGTGGTGTTCCACAGGGATCCGTGCTGGGACCACTGTTGTTTGTGATATACATTAATGATTTGGAGGAAAGTATAGGTGGACTGATTAGCAAGTTTGCAGACGACACTAAGATTGGTGGAGTAGCAGATAGTGAAGGGGACTGTCAGAGAATACAACAGAATATAGATAGATTGGAGAGTTGGGCAGCGAAATGGCAGATGGAGTTCAATCAGGGCAAATGCGAGGTGATGCATTTTGGAAGATCCAATTCAAGAGTGAATTATACAGTAAATGGAAAAGTCCTGGGGAAAATTGATGTCCAGAGAGATTTGGGTGTTCAGGTCCATTGTTCCCTGAAGGTGGCAACGCAGGTCAATAGAGTGGTCAAGAAGGCATACGGCATGCTTTCCTTCATCGGACGGGGTATTGAGTACAAGAGTTGGCAGGTCATGTTACAGTTGTATAGGACTTTGGTTCGGCCACATTTGGAATACTGCGTGCAGTTCTGGTCGCCACATTACCAAAAGGATGTGGATGCTTTGGAGAGGGTGCAGAGGAGGTTCACCAGGATGTTGCCTGGTATGGAGGGCGCTAGCTATGAAGAGAGGTTGAGTAGATTAGGATTATTTTCATTAGAAAGACGGAGGTTGAGGGGGGACCTGATTGAGGTGTACAAAATCATGAAAGGTATAGACAGGGTGGATAGCAAGAGGCTTTTTCCCAGAGTGGGGGATTCAATTACTAGAGGACACGAGTTCAAATTGAAAGTGGAAAAGTTTAGGGGGGATATGCGTGGAAAGTTCTTTACGCAGAGGGTGGTGGGTGCCTGGAACGCGTTGCCAGCGGAGGTGGTAGATGCGGGCACGATGGCGTCTTTTAAGATGTATCTAGACAGATACATGAATGGGCAGGAAGAAAAGAGATACAGACCCTTAGAAAATAGGCAACATGTTTAGATAGAGGATCTGGATCGGCGCAGGCTTGGAGGGCCGAAGGGCCTGTTCCTGTGCTGTAATTTTCTTTGTTCTTTGTTCTTTGGAATATCGGTGTGGAACAGCAGTCGGGACAAGGTAAGTGTTTACGCATTGATTAAAATTTATTTAAATATTCAAATGAAGGCTCCACCACCGAGCAGTGGGGGGGCCGCCCCGAAGCCTTGGCACTGCCAGTAAAATGGGGTTGGGCCTTCCCGGCGTCGAGGCCTGTGACAGGCCTCGCCCGGAAATATTTTCTGGGCCCCCCACCACGAATTCCAATGTCGGGGGGCTGGTAAAATTCAGCCCCAGCTTTTTATTTCCAGATTTTTTTAAGAAACTGAATTCAAATTCTCGAACTGTCTTGGAGGAATCTGGATTGTTATTCCAGGCCTCTGGATTACCAGCCCAGTGATATTACCACAGCACTACTGTACCCAATGCTGATAGAAAGTACCTAAAATAGGAACTCCCTATTCTCCAGCATTGAATCACTCATCTCAGAGGCCATATGTAAACTCCATAAAAATGAAATTAAACCTAATTCACTGACAAAATCATGTACTAATAATGCTCCTCCATAGTGTGATGCCTTTTCAATAGAAGTCTGACTAGTGTCAGAAATCTCCCTTCACAAGCCTCCTATATTGACACAATGAAAATAGCCTCAGCATTTAGTGGGAACTCATAAGCATATCAGTCAGGGTCACTATGTTCTACTCAAGAAATCAATTCAGCAAACTCTGTAATGCTATGTATTGGGCACTGCCTTGTTTGTAGAAAATGGTTTATAAATAGCGATACAGCATGAGCTTCCTTCACATAGAGATCAGCTGTTTATATGTGTTTACCTGACAGGCACCAGTCTCTGGCATTGTTTCTGAAATCTTTAGTCATCATAGGGGTATCGCTATTAATGTGTAAAACGTCAAAGGAGGTTATTGTGGGATCAATGATCGGAGACACCTTGAGGATGTTCCAGTTATCCAATGACACTGCAATCAAACCATAACATTAGTGTTAATGATAAAATGAAAATGCATTGACTGTGTCACAGTACTTAAAATAATGCTACAAGTGGTAAGGGAAATGAGAAAGGGTTGGTGTATGATATGTTTCAGCTTGGCCTAATTAATTATAAAGGTCTTCTCAGTTCTGAATGTGCAATGAATGAGAGAGCGCGATATATAATAACAAAAAAGATGGAGGGAGAGAGAGAGAGAAAGGGAAAGGAAGCGATAGCAATTTATCATCCAGACCAAAAATGTCACTACCATAAATAGGTATGGTGAGGTTAGCTTCTCTGATTGGTTTATCCAGTATATCATACAGATCAGGAAGATCTCAGACTGCTGAGTTAGCTGATCTCAGTTGTAGCGGTAGTACAACTTGCCAAACTTTTAGGTGAAGGATGGTACATGAGGCAGGATTCTACACTCTGGATGCTGGTCCAGTGGCCCAGGATGCAGCTGTGGGTATGTGGGCAATGGATAGACATAGAACAGGGTTAGCTGTGATGCATCCCTTAGTGGAAAATCCAGAAAGCCCAACAAGGAGTCAACACCTTCAGAAGAGGAGATGATATAAAATTGACAACAGAGAAGTGTGGCTGTATACTATCTCCAATTATTGTGACTGGCAGTGCCTAAGGTCTTGTTCACTTTGTTGCACTGTCATCGATAGTGGTTCTGGAAGTTGTCTAAGCAGCAAAAGAAAAATGCCCACAATGTCCATCTATAGAGCCAACATAATGGTATTTCCACCGGAGATGGAGGTGACCCTAGCATCTAATCAACAGTAGTGTGAGTTGTTCACACATCCCAGAGAAGCAGTTGTGTGCTTACTAACTTGTATGGGCTTTTCCCAGGAAGTGACAATGCACTGCAGTCAGATACGTATAGCGCTGAATTTCCTCGGAGTCTGGGCACACTCCTGCCATAAAACAGCTAGGAGAGGAGAGGAAGGGAGGCAGCAATACCAGATCTCTGTCTCAAAAAGTGACAGAGGGGAAATTTCGCTGAGGTCTGGGAGAATTTCTTCCCCCAGTAAAGGGACAAAAACAATAATGTGGAGCTGGTGGGGTGACATGCAAATTTCCCACATTTGCTTCTTCCTTTTTTATATGTGCGCAGCAACCCGGAAGGTAGCAGCATCCCAGTCAATTAAGAAGCATAAGTGGGAACTACAAGGATTTCCAGGCACCTGCAGTAATAGTAACTGACCCCCATCCTGGCCTCCAGCAGGGTCAGGAATGTAGGGTGCAATACATTACGATTCCTGCTGGCGTCGGAGCAGGACTGAAGAACTTCAGCCCTACAGCTATGGTTTGCAACTTAAAAAGGGTATATGGGCAATTATTCAAATTGGAGGAAGGTATAAAGTGGTGTTCCACAAATATAAATGCTGGGACCACTGTGAGAGTGACTGCCCTTGATATCAAGGTAGCATTTGACTGAGTAAAGCATCAAAGAGCCATAGTCATAGAGCCATAGAGTTATACAGCACAGAAATAGGCCCTTTGGCCCATTGTGTCCATGCCAGCCATCAACCACCTACCTATTCTAATTCCATTTTCCAGCACTTGGCCCACAGCCTTAGCAAAACTGGAGTCAATGGAAATCAAGGGGAAAACTCTCCCTGGCTGGAGTCAATTCTAGAACAAAGGAAGATGGTTGTGGCTGTTGGAGGTCAATCATCTCAGTCCCAGAACACCACTGAAGGAGTTCCTCAGGGTAATGTCCTAGGCCAAAACATCTTCAGCTGCTTCATCAATAACCTTCCTACCATCATAAGGTCAGAAGTGGGAATGTTCGCTAATGAATGCACAGTGTTCAGCGGCATTCGCAACTCCTCAGATACTGAAGCAGGCCCGTGTCCAAGTGCAGAAAGACCTGGATAACATCCAGGATTGGGCTGATAAGTGGTAGGTAACATTCATGCCATACAAGTGCCAGGCAATGACCATCTCAAACAAGAGAGAATCTAACCATCTCCCCATGACATTCAATGGCATTACGATCACTGAATCCCCCACTATCAACATCCTGGGGGGGTTACCATTGACCAGAAACTGAACTGGACCAGCTACAAGAGCAGGTCAAGTGTTGTCTTATGAGGAAAGATTGGACAGACTGGGCTTGTTTTCACAGGAGTTTAGAAGAGTGAGGGGAGACTTGACTGAGGTTTATAAGATCCTGAACAGTCTTGACAAGGTGGTTGTGGAAAGGATATTTCCTCTTGTGCGTGAGTCCAGAACTAGGGGGCATTGTTTTAAAATTAGGGGTCGCCCTTTTAGGAAAGAGATGAGGAGACATTTTTTCTCTCAGAGGGTTGTGCGACTTTGGAATTCTGTGCCTCAGAAGGAGATGGAGGCAGGAACATTGAATATTTTTAAGTTGGAGGTAGATAGATTCTTGTTAGGCAAGGAAATCAAAGGTTATCCGAGGTAGATGGAGTGTGGAATTCGAGACACAAACAGTTCAACCACGATCTTACTGAATGGCGGAGCAGGCTAGAGGGGCCGAATGGCCTACTTCTGCTCCTAATTCGTATGCTCATATGTTCGTAAGGTCAGAGGCTAGGAACTCACCTCTTGTGTCCCAAATGCCTGTCCACCATCTACAAGGCAAAAGTCAGGAGTGTGATGGAATTCACTTGCCTGGATGAGTACAGCTCCAACAACACTCAAGACGCTCGACACCATCCAGGACAAAGCAGCCCGCTTGATTGGCACCCCATCCACAAACATTCACTCCCTGCACCACTGAAGCACAGTGGCAGCAGTGTGTACCATCTACAAGATGCACTGCAGCAACTCACCAAGGCTCCTTAGACAGAACCTTCCAGACCCACGACCTCTACCACCTAGAAGGACAAGGGCAGCAGATACACGGGAACACCACCACCTAGGTTCCCATCCAAGCCACACAACAACCTGACTTGGAACTATATTGCCGTTCCTTCACTGTCACTGGGTCAAAACCCTGGAATTCCCTTCTTAACAGCATTGTTGGTCTACCTACACCCCAAGGACTGCAGCATTTCAAGAAGGCAGCTCACTTTCTTAAGGCCAATTAGGGATGGGCAATAAATGCTGGCCCAGCCAGCGATGCCCATATCCCATGAATGAATGACAAAAAAGGTAAATTTGAGGTATATACTTTGGAAGGAAAAACAGAAATCACTTACACCTTCGAATATAATAAACTGAATGGTACAGAAGAACAAAAAGATCTAGGGATGTAGGTGAAGAAATCACTAAACCAGCATTGCAGGTCAGTAAAGCAATTAAAAATGCCAAAAAATACTGGGATTTCTTTCTAGGGGTAGAGAATTCAGAACTAGTGAAGTACAACTTGTAAAGAACCCTGGTCAGGACACACTTAGAGTAATATGCACATACTGTAAAAAGGATATAAAATACTGCAGAAAGTACAAACATGGTTTACAAGGATGGTACCAGACTGAGAGATTACAGCTATTGGGAAAGACTGAACAGCCTGGAGCAATTTCCTTTAAAAATTAAATAGAGGTGGCCTGATAGAGGTCATTAAAATTATAACTTGGTTGTACAGGGTAAATGTGGAGTGAATGTTGCTACTTGTGGGAGAATCTAAAACTCAGAGGCCATAAATACAAGACCATTACTGATAAATCCAATAGGGAAATAAAGAGAAATTTCTTTAGTCAGAGAATGGCTAGAATGTGGAATTTGCTACCACAGGACGTGATTGGTGCAAATAACCTAGATGTTTTCAAAAGTTATGCACCCCCTCACCCCCATCTCCGTTTTTCCTTGCTTGGGGCATATTGCAGAAAGCTGGTCCAATCCTGCCAATTTTTATACCCTAACTAAAGTTAATAGTTATCCAGACCCAATGAGTAGTGAAATGTCCCAAAGAAATACCATGGGCTGATTATCACGGCTACTTTGCTGGCAAGTCTAACTCTGGGTATGGGAGTGGAGGCATCAATTTCAGGCTGCATGACAATGAGCCTGCATTAGGTGTCAGCTATGGCTCAGTGGTAACACACTTGGTCGTGAGTTCAAGACTCAGTGACTTGAATATATAAGCCAGGCGGAGACATCAGTCCAATACTGCCCTATTTGAGGTGCTGTCTTTGCATGAGATGTTAACTTGACACACTGCCATATCAGATGGGCATAAAAGATCCCATAGTACAATTTAAAGAAAGCAGCAGAATTCTCCTGGTCTCCTGGCTAATATGTTATCATCAACCTAAAACTGATAACCTGGACTTGCTTTTTGTAGGACTTCACTGTGTGCAAGTTCACATTTCATACATGGGGTGACTGCACTTCAGAAAGTACTTAATTAGTTGTAACTTTGAAACACACTAAAGTTATGAAAGGCTCTACTGAACTGCAAGTCTTTTTTTCCCCCTTAGTATCACATGGTACATGACAGAGTACACAGACGGCCTTTTACCCAGAGGGTATCTTCATCTCCTTATCTCCAGTTCATATTGAGCCACATCACAGCCCAAATGATTAAGATAGAGATTAGAATGGTGACCACTCAGCACAGAACAAGAAGTGCCTGACCTCTGGTTTCTGTGGTGTTATGATGAGGGTGTATTCTAGGAAGTGTGTGGTTTCTCTGTGAAAGGGCGAGGTTTAATTCTCTGTGGTACAACAAAGTGTTTCATGTGCTTTTCTCACACAGGGAACCATAATCAACGTGTGTTCTAACAAAGGCTCTGGGGTACTGCACAGTTATTACATGAGTTTAAAATATATGAACTAAGTATCATAGGCTATTTATGCCCTTGAGTCTGTTTCACCTGCCATTCAAGGAGATCATGGTTGATCTGCGACCTAATGCCATATACCCAGCTTTACCCCATAACCCTTAATAACTTGGGTTAACAAAAATCTATCAATCTCAGAAAAATTAACAATTAATTGAATCGCGCATCAATTGCCATTTGTGGAGGAGAGTTCCAAACTTTTACCACTATTTGTGTGTGGAAGTGTTTCCTAATTTCACTTCTGAAAGGTCTGGCTCTAACTTTTAGACTATGGCCCCAAGTCCTATCTCCCCAATTAGCAGAATAGTTTCTCTCTATCTACCCTATCTGTTCCCAGTAATATCTTGAAAACTTCAATCAAATCACCCCTTAAGCTTCGGAATGCCAGGGAATACAACCCTAGTTTGTGTTCTGTCTCCTTGTAATTTAACCCTTTAGGTCCTGATAACATTCTTGTAAACCTACATTGCTCTCCCTTCAAGGCCAATATATCTTTCCTTAGGTGTGGTGCCCAGAAATGCTCACAATGCTCCAGTTGTGGTCTAACCAGGGCTTTGTATAGCTGAAGCATGACTTCTGCCCCTTTGAATTCTAGTCCTCTAGATATAGCTAGCATTCTATTTGTATTTTTGACTATTTTATGTATTTGTTCATGACATTTTAATGATCTACGTACCTATAACCCCAAGTCATAAGAACATTAGAAATAGGAGCAGCAGTAGGCCATTTGGCTCTTCGAGCCTGCTCCGCCATTCAACAAGATCATGACTGACCTCCTACCTCAACTTTATCTGCCCGTACAATCGCCATATCCCTTAATTCCATTAGTACCCAAAACTCTTAACAATCGCTGTATTGCATATACTCAACCATACAGCATTCACAGCATTCTGGGGTAGAGAATTCCAAAGAATTACAACCCTTTGAGTGAAGAAATTCCTTCTCATCATAGTCCTAAATGGCCGACCTCTTATTCTGAGACTGTGACTGCGTGTTATAGAGTCCCCAGCCAGGGGAAACATTTTCTCAGGATCTACCCTCTCAAGACCTTTATACATTGCAATTAGATTATCTGTGATTTTCTACGGAATATAGGTCTAGTCTATCAATCTCTCCTCTTGGACAAAAACAAGTCTAGTAAACCTTTGTGGCACTCTCTCTAGATAAGGAGATCAAAACTGCATACAGTTCTTCAGATGTAGCCTCATCATTGCCCTGTATAATTGTAGTAAGACTTCTTTACTTTTATTCTCCAATCTCTTTGTAATAAAAACTAACAAGCCATTTCCCTTCCTAATTGCTGCTGTACCTGCATGTCAACTTGCTATGATTCATATACAAGGACTCCCAGGTCCCTCTGAATGCAAACATTTCCCAGTCTCTCACCATTCAAAAATGTTCTGCTTTTTTATTATTTCCTAAAACTGATTTCTTTAAGTTTCTCATTCTTGCTAAACCCGTGATTCCCCATTGTTTACAGATTTTTATTGTGTCTTCTACTGTGAAGACAGATACAAAGTATTTGTTTAATGTCTCTACCATTTCCTATTCCCCATTTTAATTTCCCCTGTCTCTGTCTCGAATAGGCTCACTTTTAATTTCACTGATCTCTTCCTATTTACATATCTATAGAAATGTTTACACTCTGTTTTTAAGTCTCTTGCTAGTCTCATATTCTCTTTTCATTTTATCATCAATTTTTGGTCCAGCTTTGCTGAATTTTAACATCCTCCAACCCCTAAGGTTTACTACTCTTCTTGGCAACAAATAAACCTCTTCCTTTATCTAATATTATCTTTAATTCTTCTTGTTAGCCATGGTTGGACCATTTTTTCTGTGGAGATTTTCTGCCTTAAAGTAATGTATATTTGTTTCAAATTATGTATTAATTCTTTAAATGATTGCCATTTATTGTCTAGCATCATATCTTTTAATGTAATTTCCCAATTTACTTTAACCAATTCACCCCTCATACCTGCATAGTTTGTTTTGTTTAAATTTAAGACCTTAGTTATGGACATAACTAAATCACTTTCAAACTCAATACAAAATTCTATCATATTATGGTCACTTTTCCTTCGAGGCCCTTTCTTACAAGGTTATTAATGAACTCTGCCTCATTGCACGATATTAGATCCAAACGTACTGATCTAGAAAACTATCTTGTATACATTCCATTAACTCATTCTCCATATTAATACTGCAAATTTGGTTTGATCAGTCTATATGGAGATTAAAGTCCCCTATGGTTATTGGGTTACACAATTTACTGTGGACAGTCTTTGTCTTATTGCATTGAAGTCAGCCTTATTTAAATTTAGAATCTGTTTCACATTTCTCCTTTAGGTTGAACTTGATCATATTATGATCGGTATTGTGTATTACATGTTCATTCACTGTTCGGCTGTTATTAAATTTGGCTTATTGCTCATTACTAAATCTAATATGGTGTGTCCATTGTTGTTTCTAGGACATATTGAGTTGAATTTTATGGGCCCTCTAGGGACGGGAACAGAGGCGGGGAGAGCCATAAAATCATGTTGGGAGACGGAGGGTAGAGTGCCTATCGCCTTCCCGCTGCCTTCCATTTTCATGCAGGGCGGGGAAGGCCAAGGATGGCCTTTCCACTCCAGGCCAATTGTGGTCCTAAAGAGGCATCCCATTTCCACCTTATTTAATAGAAGGCAGAGGGACCCGTCGCCGCATGCAGAGGCCACCAGGTAAAACCTGCCAGCCTCCTAGAGGGGTTGGGTGTCCTTTGGGGCAATCCAGGGTCCCTGGAGGCACCCCTCCCAGTAATGATCACTGAACCTGCCCCCCCCACCCCAGGAAGACCCACACTCACTAACCCTCTGCCATTCCGTCACCAGGACCTGCCTGACTGGCCTCGGTCACCCCATCACTCACCTGTCCCAGGGTCTCCTGACATCTTCATATTACAGGGCCTCCTGCAGTATTGGCAGTGGCCACTGCTCCCAGTGGCGCTGCCTGTACTGCAGAGCTGCTAGCCCTCTGATTGGCCAGCAGCTCTTGGAGGTGAGAGCTCGTCTCCTACAGGGATGGCATCCCTGACGGCAGGCAGCTAATTGCCTCCTGCCATTTAATTGTAATGGGGGTCCACTGGAGGGCTGAGGCAGGGTTTCCCCCCACCTTCCGGCCTGCCACCAGGTCCCCCACCATCACAACAAAATACAGCTTATTGCTTCAGAAAACTATCCTGGACACACTCAAGAACTCATTACCTTTTCAATATGTGCTAGTTTGCTTATCCCAATCTATATAAAGGTTACAATCCCTCATTGAAACGATTCTGCCTGTACTACATGCTTGTCTGTTCTCTGCATTTGTACAGTCTACCATTTCATAGCTGCTACCTGACGGCCTATACACAACTCCCACTACAGTCTTTAACCTTTTCTATTTCCACTTCCTACTTAACTCTCTCTATATCCTCTATTACTGAAGTTATTTCATCCTTAATCACTAAGGCTACTCCTCCAACTCTGCTATTCTCCCTATCTTTCCTGTACATCTTATAACCTTAAGGGCTGTGTCCTTTTTTAAGAAATTGTTTCCTGTCCCCAATTTTCTTCCTTCCTCGCACAAAAGCAGTATGTTTTGATGGATACCAACTACTCTCCAAAGCATCTCTCAAACAGTTACTCTTGATGCTTGAGTTGATTTTATTTTGTTCTCAAGATGTGCCCTTTCTTGGCAAGACTAAATTTATTGCTCATCAGCACTTGCCCTGAGAAGGTGGTAGAGGGGTTTCTCTTTGAACTGTTGCAGTCCTTTTGGTGATCGAGCTCCCATAACGAGGCTAAGTAGTGAATTCTAGGATAGTTGGCCTGGTGATAGTGAATGAACAGTCATACATGTCCAAGTCAGAATGGTATATAACTCAGAGGGGACCTTGGAGCAGTGTGCTGAAAGGTAGCTTAACCATTATTTTGGTTAGTTGGGTGTCTGATAGGCATAAAGACCAACACAATGTTTTCAAATCTCCAATCCAAGCTACTGATAAATCAATATTCATCTGTAAAGTTTCTTCAAGAGGAAGTTGGGTGGCCACCTGAGACAAATAGACTTGCAGGGCTACAGGGATTGAGCCGGGAAGTGGGACTGACTGCATAGCTCCGTGGAGAGCCAGCATGGACTCGCTGGTCTCTGACTTCCTTCTGTGCTGTAAATGACTCTATGTACATACTTTCCTTTTAGAGACACTTCTTTTATTCTTTGACGCGATGTGGGCATCACTAGCAAGGCCAACATTTATTGTCCATCCCTAATTTGCTCTTTCCCAAGTCCAGAGTTCTTGAACACAGGTTGGCAAAGCCAAAGTTTATGGACTCCAAAGTGTGTGCAGAGTATTGTGGAGTTTTCCATTTCTGCCCATTTAGGATTGGGAGATTGGGCTGTAGGGTTACAGTAGTCAACTAGAAAGAATCCCAGTTGCCATTTACAGGTGTATATCTTATGGTTCCACCAATGAGCTGGTCAATCATTAATAGTCCTCTGGAATACAGTGGACCTTCCTGCCTCTGACGATGAATTACTTGTTTGAAGCAAAGGGTTAACTTGGTTTTCAAGATTCCAATGCCATGTGTGTCATCATGGAACAACCTTAACCCCAAAGAGACTCCACTTACTTCACCAACCACCCACCCCCAAGGAAGCCAGACACCAAAATGTACATTTTATGAGGCAAGGGTCCAAGCATGAAATGCTGATCACTGAGAGAACAAGCTGCAGAGACTGTCATGCGAAGACACTCCCAATATTAGTTTTTCTTTTAATGCTAATGACTAGAACAATGGAAGCACTGTAAATCAGGTGTGCTAACCTATATGACTAATTTTCTAGCCCCCGCTTTCCTGACTAGAGAGGTACCGTGCTGTTACCTTGGCATCACATTATCCCTCAAATGTTTAAAGATACATTTTTCCATTCAATTCTGCTCACTTTGAGGCAGGTGCATTGGAATGACAGAAATGACCTGGTTTTATATAGTGCCTCATCACATCTCTCATAAATATCTCTATGTGCTTCAACTACAATGAAGGACTTTGAAGGGCAGTAGATATTGTTATGTAGGCAGGTTTTGCTGACATTTTGCACCCACTGAGATCCCACAAGCAGCAATGAAGTGAATGACCTAATAATCTACTTTTGATGGCATTGGTCACATGAAGAGTACTGGTTCAGACAGCAGGAGAACTCCCTACTTTTCTTTGCATTGTGCCACTGGATCTTAGCATTCATCTGAACCAAAAGAAGCAGGCAGGGATTATTATTTATCCAGGCTATTCAGGTTTCCAGGAAATTTTCATCAGCAGCAAAGAAAGACTCAGACCAACCTCTTTCTGATTCTGCCCTCTATCTGATGTTGCCTTTGGCAATTGAAAGTAACCATTAGGGATCAACAGTCTGTGCCACACTACCACTTCCCACCAAGTAGTGTATTACCTACAAAACAATTATCCTATAGCAGCAAATGAACTACCAAGCCTTGTGAGTCAGTTCATTGTGATGATTTCCACCCCCTCCCCCCCCCCCCCCCCCCACCTCCCCCTGCCCCCATTTCTTTTATTTTATCATTCTTTGGGCAAGAAAAGTAAGCAGATGTAAAACCTTCGAATGTACCTTTTCGAGGAAGTGGAGGAAGGCTATCAGGTGGACACATATTGAGTGCATGATTCCACTGGCTCACTGCAAATAAAAATTGAGAGATAAGTTAATGGATAATTTATAAACTGAGAAACTGACTTTCACAATTCTTGTGTGATGTTTTTTCCAGAAGGCATTGACTCTTTATCAAATGCTGCTTGCCAATGCCTCACCCAAACAGCCATAATTCTTTATGTGTGAGCCTGGACAGAAAGTGCCACTAGATTACTTGACGGTGAGGTAGGAGGTTAATCACATGAGTCTAATCCTTCACAAAGTCCACATGGACACGTTTTCCAGCAGGGGTTCATTGGACAGACATGAATAGCTGGAACCTTGGCTGATTTTGGTGCCCCTCACTAGTCCCTCTCCTCATCACCCCAACACACACCACTGAGATCAGTTAACAGCACAGATATGGGACTAGACCTGGGACTTTCCTGGTCTATATGGCTCAGTTGTACTATGTCTTGAACAGCTGTTTTTACTAGAATTCAGAACAACAATGCTTCAAGGAGAGGATTTCTTGCCAAACTGGTGGCATATTTATCATCACTGAGGTGAGTCGTAGGTGGAAAATTCAGAAGCTGTACCTTGATTCTGAGTTTTGTTGTAAATGATTCCTTCCTCATAGCCAATGATTGACTCTCGGCTATTATTGCGTAACATTATCAGAAACACATTTAGACATACTGGAAATTTCCAGGCCCATAAACAAAAGCCTTACACATTTCAAAGTGGTGATGCCAGTGTTGACAAGAACAGATGGAGTAGCCAATAAATGTCCCACAATGTCTCCCCTTTAGAGTTAATGCAAAGTACTACCAGATGCTCTTGTCAGATCAGTCAAATCGTGCACTAAATCGTGACACCAAAGGGTGGAATTTCCTATATATTTATCCCCAGCGAAATGCATAATTCAGGGTTTAAAGCAAATACACAGAGTAAAACTATCAAACAAACTCAGGGATGGAAACTCAGATGGATGTCTTCACCTATGTCCTACTTTCTTT
This sequence comes from Heterodontus francisci, assembly GCF_036365525.1. Classification (NCBI taxonomy): domain Eukaryota; kingdom Metazoa; phylum Chordata; class Chondrichthyes; order Heterodontiformes; family Heterodontidae; genus Heterodontus; species Heterodontus francisci. The sequence continues at coordinate 48,695,892 of NC_090375.1, forward strand.
CCTCTTTGATGCCCATCTATCACTCCCTACACAGAATGCATTTTGGCTTATTATAATGGCTCCACCCTCAGACCAAAGTACAGCACATAAGTGTTTCCTGGAATTACACTGGTTCAAGACGGCTGTAAGATTAAGGCCAGAATTTTAGTAGCAGCAGAAAACTAAGTAATCTTCCTGGCATTTTTATGTGATTTTTTTTCAAGTCATTGATTGAAATACCTCTCCTCACTGAGATATGCGCTGTATTTTCTGTTTCTCTGAACACATTTTTATCTTTTCAGTACGAGTCACATTAAGAATTTAAACGTTTCCAGGATTGTATGTTTTCAAATATGCTGTGTCGAATGATGGTTAGATGGCTTGAAACTTTAAATTTCATACTTAAAAGAAAGAATAGTGGTGATTTCCATTTACCTACACGCTGGCATATTCTAATGAGATTTCAGGAAATTTAAGAGTAAATGTTATCAGCAAAAGTGTACACAGATGGGCAATTACTCTCCGACAGGAAATGTCACCTCTTAATGCTAAATTTGCTGCTACTGTATCTTCCAACGAGGAAGTTACACACAATTCCTTTTATTTAAAATTTTTAGGGTCAAGTATTGTAGACACCAAGGAAAGGGATGCTGGCGCAAGGAAATGGAACACCTTTCCACTTTTGGAAACCCACTGTCAGCAGCAGGTACCTCCAGGTTAAGGAAGAATATCACAAGTAGATGCTTGCCAGCACAAATACTGGCTTCCTGCCTTTGCTAGCAGGCTGATGGAATTACTGTAAATCAATCCAAAGAAAACAAGATAGATCTGCAATTGTAGAGTTCATTACATACCAGGCTTCTGGTACCATCCAAAGGGATAGGTTAGTGTGTCCATGTCAGATGACTCACAATCCAGGATACGCCAGCTCTGAGCTTCCTCACTGCAGGACTGCACTCCAAGACTACTGAGTGTAAGGCATGTCATCTCCAACTCTATCAAAAGTATTTGATAATAAAAGTAAATATTAATGGGGAAATTCTCATTCCCCCCCAAGCCAGTTTTACTGTCAATGCCATCCCACATTTACCTCACCCAAGCAGCCATTCTTCATGTCTAAGTTTGGGCACTGAGTGTTGGCAGAGTATTCACCATGAAGGTAGATACAGGCAAGCTTCACCCTTTCCACACCAAACATTCACACATATCCAGCAAATGTTGCTGGGTAGTAATCAGGAATGAAAACTGCCTAAATGTTTTCCCACCCTTTGCCAAAGTGAATCAGTCGCCATTCTAGCTGAGACCAGCCAGTTAAGCATGAACTGTGAACCACTCCTGGGACTTTCCAAGTTATTCTGGATAAATGAACCACAAGAAGCAATTAAAACGGAGTGACAGGAGAGTCTCAGTTCAATGCTCTCTATTCAGCAGTAGTGGCACAGGCAAAGCAGGTTGTGTAGTTTCTAAAGTTACTTATAGCGTTCTTGTGGAAACTAGCCTACTCAGCACAAGAGGAGTTTAACCTATGAGTGAACTTACACCAGTGAGCCTTTGGAAGACTTACAACATTCAGGGGCAGGATCTGCATGGGGGTTCACCCAATGTCCTACCACAACTTTGGCAGAAGATTTGTGGGAACTGCAGAGAAACAGAGTAAAGGGTTGTTTACAACATTTTGCCAGGTCTTCTGCTGATCTTCCACTGAAGTTATGGTGGAAGAGCAGGAGAACCCTTGTAAAAATTTGAAACCTCACAGCATAAGTAGAATAGATCCAAATAATAATGACTGAAATGAAATTCATTGTGCTCATACACTTAATCCATGCTTAAGTGTCTAGTGAGTCATTGTGTCCCATTTAAGTACTGAATTGAAAAAGTCAACTAAGGTATATCTGGCTCGTCCCAAAGTTTGAAAAGTGTCTCATGAGGCTTTATCTCTTATACCACTTGGTTAATTTTCTTTGCTTTATCTGTCATCCTGCTCTACACACTCATCAGTTAAATATAAATCGGTTAAATATAATCTGCTCAGTTACCTCACTTCTTCCAGGTTTGCATTTGTGGTTGCTGCTATGGAGTTTGGCTGGCGTAAATATGGTGGCATGGGTGTCATGGTCCTCTGGTCTTTCCCCAGCTGGAGTCTCCAGGATCATGATATCTTTTACTATATTTTCAGTGACTATTGGCATCAGCGGGTACAAGGTATTTTGGACCCTATTTTCTTTTGTCAAACGATTTATTTGGAAGCAACTTATTTACCCACATATACTGCCTTGTATTTAACAGTTTTTCTTCTTCTACATGCATTATCTGCTACACTGTCCTCATTTATTCGTTGTTAGTTAATACCTGGCATCCGTAGATCTTTCAGAAATCCGAATCCTTTGCAACAGGAATCTTCATCGCACAAGCGTTCACACTCAAAGAACCTTGGCATACAAAAATGTGGCGAGTCAGTTCAGCAGCACTCTCACAGCAGTATTACTCTAACTTTTTGCTAAGGGTCACAACCCAACCAATGGTTTCCCCCAGGCTACCCTCCAGAAAGCTGCAACATGTTGCACCACAGAAGGGAAGCAGGACTGAGCCTGCAGTTCCCCGATGGGGAGCTCTTAGTCTTCAAGCAAGCCAATGTGACTATTTGTCTGATGAAAGGTAGGCATTTCCACACAGGAAAAGGAACAATAAAGGGTTTAATTGTTCTATTTTAATGGGGTCCTTTAACTTTTTGTGTGTTTCTGAAATAAACCTGTTCCCCCATTGCTTTCCTTTGCTTTCTTTTGCAGAAGGCTCAGAAGTGGAAAGGAAACAGCCCTGAATCTGAACAGTCAGCATCCCAAAGCCAGGCAGCTATGCACGGGGGTAAAAGGCAAGAGGAGCATGAAGTATGCTGGGGCCCACGGGTGAAGGGCTGGTGGGCTACAATTGACCCCCAGCCTATATTATTATTATATTATCTTTTGGTGCAGTGCATTAATAGTCCAGGAGTCTATGGCACGTTCCCAAAACTTCCCAACATAGCAGTTCCTAAAGTATCTAAACATTCAGCAAATAGAATGTTGGTCTTCATCTCAAAGGGCTGGTATATAAAGGGGAGGATGTGATGCTTCAGTTGCATAGAGCCTTCGTCAGACCCCACCTGGTGTACTGCGTTCAGCTCAAGGCACTACACCTCAGAAAGGATATAGTGGCCTTGGAGGTGGTACTACGCATATTCAACAAAATGATACTGACGCTCAAAACATTTATTTATGTGGACAGGCTGCATAAATTTAGCTTGTATTCTGTTGGTCTAATCTAGGTGTTTAAAATAATAAAATCTATATCCCCTGCTGGGGGAATCCAGAATAAAGGGGCATAATCTTAAAATTGGAGCCAAACTATTTAGAAGTGCATTCAGGAGTTAAACCAGGAAGCACTTTTTGACACAAAGTGTCAAAAGTGTAGTAATCAAGAGCTTTTTAAACCAAAAGACTGTGAATGCTCAGACAATTGGAGTATTCAAGACTGAGATCACTAGATTTTTGTTCGGTAAGCTTATCAAAGAATATGGAACTAAGATGGGTAACTGAATTGAAGTATAGATCAGCCATAGAGGAGCAAGTGGGGAGACAGTGGTGTAGTGGTAATATCACTGGACCAGTAATCCAGAAGCCTAGATTAATGCCCTGGGGACACGAGTTCAAATCCCACCATAGCAGTTGGTGGAATTTAAATTCAATTGTTCAATAAATTAAATTGGTTATTTTAAAAATCTGGAATTAAAAGCTAGTAGTCTCAGTAATGGTGATGCTATCAATTATCATAAAAACCTATCTGGTTTGTTAATTCCCTTACTGTTCTTTCCTGGTCTGGCCTACATATGACTCCAGACCCACAGTAACGTGGTTGACTCTTAAGTGCCCTCTGAAATGGCCCAGCAAACCACTCAGTTCAAGGGCAATTATAGGGATGGGCAACAAATGCCGGCCAGTGCTGCCCACATCCCATTGATGAGTTAAAAAAAAGGCTGAAGGTAAAAACAAATGAAAATGGGTAAATGAAGAGGGCAAGTCCAATGTCTGCTGTGAACTCCACTATAAAAGTGGCCTCAAAGAATGAGTACTTACCCAGCTTGGATCCCTTTTGCGGTCACATTCAGCCTGTTCCTTACTGAGATACCCCACAGCTCACGAAATGGCAAGCGGCGATAGAAATTTTTCACACTTCCTTCCAGCACATCTGCAGGAAAGAAAGTGTTATTCAGTTAGACTGTTGACTTCCTGACCCATTGTCTCCCTCTGCAATAATGCATTTCCTTCAAAGGACCCATTTGCCATCATTTGATCCATATGAAAATTATCTTCATAATGTTGCAATGCAAGTTGTTAAACAGTAGGTATCATAATCAGTGTTTTCTCGAAAAGCCAATGCTACATTGTTGTAAAGATACAGGTTGAGGTGTGTTACAGACACAATAGCAGAGGACTAAGTGTGTTACACACCTTGAAAATTGCTCAGTGAAAGTTGATCATTCTTCACAACGTAAGAGGTGAGATTTTCCTGTGTCAGCACCCAGGCACAATTGATTGCTAGGACAAAGTAATCAAGTGTGAACTGTTGCTTGGCGGTAACTGTCTTGCTTCAACATAAGAAGGTTGTAGGTTCCTGTCCCAGTCCAGATTCTTCAGCACATGATCTAAGATGTACTTCAGTGAAATACAGAGGGAGTGCTGCACTGTCAGAAGTGCCACCTTTTGGATGTGATATGAAATCAAGCCCCGGTCTCATCATTCGGGTGGATGGACATTGTGCTATGGCATTATTTCAAAGAAGAGCTCTCTCCAGTGTCCTGCCCAGTGTGTACCACTCAACCATCACAAAAACAGATTTGATTTATCTCATTGCTGTTTGTGGAACCTTGTTATGTACAAGCTGACTGTCACTTTTCCTACGTTACAACAGTGACTACACTTCAAAAATGTAATTCATTGGTTGTAAAGTGCTTTGGCATTTCATGGCATCGTGAAAGACATATCATTTTAAATCTGTGCTGCATCATATCCTTCCTGAGGCGCAGTGTAAGCTTTTTCTTTTTTCATACTTTCATGTGTGTGTCGCTGGCAAGGCCAGCATTTACTGCCCATCCCTAATTTTCCTGGGAGGGTAATAATTCAATTAAGTGGCTTGCTCGGCCACTTCAGAGGGCTATTGAGATTCAACTATAGCAGCGTTTTACTTGTACTTCTTTCAATGTAATATACTGTATTCGCTGCTCACAATATGGTCTCCTCTACATTGGGGAGACCAAACGCAGACTGGGTGTCTGCTTTGCGGAATACCTCTGCTCAGTCCGCAAGCAGGACCCCGAGCTTCCGATTGCTTGCCATTTCAACACTCCCCACTGCTCTCATGCTCACATCTCTGTCCTGGGCTTGTTGCAGTGTTCCAGTGAACATCAACGCAAGCTCAAGGAACAGCATCTCATTTACCGATTAGGCACACTAAAGCCTGCCGGCTGAACATTGAGTTCAATAATTTCAGAGCATGACAGGCCCCCCTTTTTACTTTTATTTTTAGTTATTTTTTCTTTTTTAAAAATGTTTTGTGTTTATTTTATTTTATTTCATCTTAGCTTGTTCAGTTTACTTACCCAATTTTTTTTTCATGTTTGTACTTGCAGCTGTTCAATTTTCAATCCGTTAACACCCTATCTGTACTAATGTTTTGTCTTTCAACACACCATTAACATATTGTTTGCCTTTGCTCCACGACCTTCTGGTTAGTTATCCTGTGACCTTGTCCTATCTACATCTTCTCCTTTGTTATCTCTTGCCCCATCCCCGCTTTACTTGCTTATAACCTTTCACATTTCTAATATTTGCCAGTTCTGAAGAAGGGTCACTGACCTGAAACGTTAACTCTGCTTCTCTCTCCACAGATGCTGTCAGACCTGCTGAGTATTTCCAGCATTTCTTGTTTCTATTTGAGATTCAACTATGTTGCTGTGGGACTGGAGTCATATATAAGCCTGATCGGGTAAGAACGGCAGGTGTCTTCCCTAATTGACAGTTGTGTTTAATTACAAGGATCTGACAGCTGCATAGTCACTTTTACTGATACCAGCCCCAGATTTTCCAGAATTTTTTTTAAAGCAAATTCAAATTTTCATACTATCATGATGGGATTTGAACTCATGTTTTCTGAATTATTAGACCAGTCTTCTGGATTAATAGTCCAGTAACATAACCACTGCATTTTTGGAAATTTGGACATTATATGCCTGCATAGGACCACTTCCCCCCCATCTGATGATTTTCCCTCCATTCATAGCGTAGTAGCTAGAAATCCAGAGGTCAAGAGCTCAAATTCCAGCATGACACATGAATTCAATAAAGTTGGCAATTTTTCAGCTGACACCAGAAAATGACATTGGTATTTTTGTATTGTTACCTCTAGACCTGACTATTTCACTATGATTTTTGATGCCCTCCCATGTTCTACTCTCCGCCAACTCTCCGTCTGTGTCCTAACTCACATCGAGTCCTGTTCACCCAGCTCGCCTATGCTTGTGGACTTATTTTGGCTCCTGGTTAAGTAATGCCTTGATTTATTCTTTTTTTAATTCATTCATGGGATGTTGGCGTCGCTGGCCAGGCCAGCATTTATTGCCCATCCCTAATTGCCCTTGAGAAGGTAGTGGTGAGCTGCCTTCTTGAATCGCTGCAGTCCATGTGGGGTAGGTACACCCACAGTGCTGTTAAAATGCTCATCCTTGCTTTCAAATCCCTCCATGGCCTCACCCCTCCCTATCCCTAAGGGAGCTTGTTATATTTATTCTATGTGGCTATGTACAACTACAGTCCCATCTGACAATGTGGAAAGGTATGTCCTGTCAACATAAAGCAGGACTAATCAAATCCAGCCAATTATTGCCCCATCAGTCAACCCTCGATTATCAGTAAAATGATGGAAGGTGTCACTATCAAATGGCACTTACACAGCAATAACTTGCTCATCAATGTTTAGTTTGGGTTCTGCCAGGTGAAAGAAGACAATGGGCTGCTGACTGAGCTGATGTCTGCAAATTGTATTGATCTGCTCAAGTCATTAAGTCACAAACAACATTAAGACAGTGCTAGCGAAACCAGTGGGGCTCCCTAGCAGAGTGCTAAATTCATTGTCACAAAGAGGATCAAGACGGGACCATCGAAAAGAATGGAGATGTGTAGTGTGTATGCGACAAGGACAGTATAAATATCAGCTTGACTTTGGGTTTAGGGCCGAAGATCTGCAGACAGCCGCAGAAAGTGAACGGAGCCTAGTCAACCAGTTCAGACCTACTTCACTGACAGAGTGACTACCCAGGAACGGTTGCAAGCATACATGCTAGTAAAGAAAGGAAAGCTAGCTAGAAACAAGGATGCACGAGGGGAATTTATGGATAACTGTAAGTTTTGAATTAATGTTTAATAAATACTACTGTAAGTTAACTACAGTCAACATGTTGAGTAATTCCTCATTTTGCTCGGACACATATTCACTGCAATTCTAGGGTCACAGACTTAGTGTGGGAGAGTGAGATCAAAAAAAAGACATTGGAAGTAAAGCTCCCTACAGGGTCACTCAGCTCCAGACCTCATTACAGCCTTGGTCCACACATGGACAAAAGAGCTGAACTCCAGCAGTGAGGTGAGAGTGACTGCCCTTGACATCAAAGCAGCATTTGACTGAGTGTGGCATCAAGGGGCCTTAGCTAGATTGAAGTCAATGGGAATCAGGGGGAAAACTCTACACTGGTTGGAGTCATACCTAGCACAAAGGAAGATGGTTGTGGTTGTTGGAGACCAAACATCTAAGCCCCAGGACATTACTGAAAGAGTTCCTCAGGGTAGTGTCCTAGGCCCAACCATCTTCAGCTACTTCATCAAAGAGCTTCCCTCCATCATAAGGTCAGAAGTGGGGATGTTTGTCAATGATTGCACAGTGTTTAGTTCCATTTGTGACTCCTCAGATTCTGAAGCAGTCCATGTCCACATGCAGCAAGACTTGGAAAATATTCAGGCTTGGATTGATAAGTGGCAAGTAGCATTTGCGCCACACAAGTGCCAGGCAATGACCATCTCCAACAAAAGAGAATCTAACCATCTTTCCTTGCCATTCAATGGCATTTACCATCATTGATCCTCCACTAGCAACATCCTGGGAATTACCATTAACCAGAAACTTAATTGGAGTAGCCATATAAATACAGTGGCTACAAGAGCAGGTCAGAAACTGGGAATTGTGTGGCGAGTAACTCACCTCCTGACTTCCCAAAGCCTGTTCACCAACTACAACGCACAAGTCAGGAGTACGATGGACTACTCTCCATTTGCCTGGATAAGTGCAGCTCCAACAACACTCAAAAAGCTCGACACATTCCAGGACAAAGCAGCCCGCTTGACTGGCACCTCATCCACCACCTTAAACATTCACTCCCTCTACCACTGGCACACAATGGCAGCAGTGTGTACCATATAAATGATGCACTGCAGCAACTCGCCAAGCCTCCTTTAACAGCACCCTCCATACCCGCAACCTCTTTCACCTAGAAGGACAAGGTTAGCAGATGATAGAAACACCACCACCTGCGAGTTCCCCTCCCAGTCACACAAAATCCTGACCTAAATCTGTATCACCGATCCATCACTGTCGCTGGGTCAAAAACCTGGAACTCCTTCCTAAATGGGTGTACCTGCACACATGGACTGCAGTGGTTCAAGAAGGGAACTCACCACCGCCTTTTCAAGAGCAATTAGGAATGGCCTTGCCAGTGATGCTCACATTCCATGAACAAATTTTTAAAAAACTACATGATTGACGCTTAGTTCCCTCAGACCAATTAGAGACAGACAATATACAGGCTTCCCAAGGACAAACAAAATGGATGGAAAACTGAGTGAGTTGCATGACAAGTGTGTGCTTCAACCTACTTGAGTTTTTTTTTTATTCGTTCATGGGATGTGGGCATCACTATCCAGGTCAGCATTTATTGCCCATCCCAAATTGCCCATGAGAACGTGGTGGTGAGCTGCCTTCTTGAACTGCTGCAGTCCATGTGGGGAAGATACAGTGCTGTTAGTTTCCAATATTTGTTGTGCTCAAGTGATCCTGGATGTAGAGCCTGGAAAATTTCCTCAAAGAATTTTCAGCAACAGGAAAAGCCCATCACAACTAAACAAACAATGTGAGCAATGTCTAGGGGTCTGGTACTCTCTTATAGATCCAATGTTTTCACCAAATTTCTTAATCTCTCTTTCCTGAAACAAACAGAAATAACTCTTCAACTGATTTTTTTCTCACAGAATTACAGTGGAAATGGTAACATGCAAACTGGTCCTGTGGCTCAACCAATCTACATTGGTAATTATGCTCACTGCAAATAGTAAGACCATCTTCTTAAGGGCTGAGTGGGTCACATTTTCACCTCTAATTCAGAAGATCTAGGGTTCAAAACCACCAACAAAGACTTGCAAATATGATGTAGGCTGAACTTCAGTGCAGTGCTGAGGGAGTGCTACACTGTTGGAGATGCTGTCTGTTGGATAAAATGTTAAACTGATGTCCCATCTCATGTAGATGTAAAAGATCCCACGGCATATAAATGTATGATTTTTTAAAGTGTTGTTGGTAAATAACCAATTATAGTCCCATGCAGTTTTTTAAAATAGTGCAATCTCCAGGGAGAATCTTTCTGGATAAATTTAAACGAAAAAGTGCCTCTAACAACATTCCACAAATACTTAAAATCTAGGAATCAGTTGGAGCTTCCCCAAATTTACCTTTTCCATACCACTTACTATCTAATACCTCTAAACATAATTTCTCATCCTTTTTTCACGGCTGCAGGTCCAAGTTTTGCCTGTTTTACCTCATTGCCCAAACCTCTAATATTAGAGATTAGCCCTTGTGATCCTTCTCTGGACTCTTGCCCAATTGTATCCTTTGTATTATTGGTAACTAAATTGGATGGTAAACTATTCAAGATGCAGTCTGACCATACAGCTAATCAGAAATACTCTCCTACTTTGGTGATATGAGTTTATATTTTGCTTTCTTTGCATGTCTTTGTGCGTTACCCAAGAGTTAACATTAATGAGCATGAAGGTCCAGTGGAACAACACAGCTCAGTGCATCTACAATCCTTCACAGTGGTAGTTTTCCAATTGCAGCTCCAGTATAGTACATGGAACTTGGGGGAAGGGAAGAAAGAAATAAAAAGCTGACATTTTAAAATGAAATTCGTCACAGCATCCTGAAAACTTTCAGCTGATCAGAGAAAGCCAGCATGAATTTGTAAAGAGTAGGTCAAATCTGATGAATTTTAAAGCAGTCGACAGGGGAATGCGTATTGATGTTATTTATATGGACTTCCAGAAGGCACATGATAAAGTACCTCATAAGAGACAGTTAACTAAAGTTAAAGCTCATGGAACTGAAGGAAAATTATTGACCTGGTTAAAAGATTGGCAGAGCAGTTTGAGACAGAGAGTATGGATAATGGGCTGGTACTCTAACTGGCAAGATGTGACTAGTGGCATCCCACGGGCTTCTGTGTTGGAGCCCCAACTATTCACTGCATTTATTAACAATTTACATGGTGGGATAGAGAGCCACATTTCAAAGTTTGCCAATGACACAAAGAGAGGTGGCATTGTTAGCAGTGTAGATGGAAGGATAAAATTAGAAACAGATATTAGTAAATGAACAAAACTGTGACAAATGGATTTCAATATAGGCAAATGTGAGGTTATCCACTTTGAATCTAAATGTACTTTCTAAATAGTGAAAGGCTAGAAGCAGTGGAGGTCCAAGGAAACTTCGGGGTCCATGTACATAGATCATTAAAATGTCATGGACAGGTACAGAAATAATCAAAAAGGAGAAATGGAATGCTGGCCTTTATATCTAGAGGATTAGAATACCAGCGGATAGAAGTCACATTTAAGTTATACAAAGTCCTGGTTAGTCACACTTGCAGCACTGATTTCAGTTCTGAGCACCACACCTCAGGAAGGATATATTGGCCTTGGAGGGAGAGCAGCGTAAATTTACTGGAATGATACCTGGACTCCAAGGATTACATTATGAGGATAGATTACAGAAACTAAGGTTTCATGGAATTTCAAAAATTAAGGGGTGGTTTTCTTGAAATTTTCAAGATATTAAGGGAAACATATAGGGCAGATAGAAAAAGTAGAGATGGTGACGCAGTGATAATGCCACTGGATGTGTAATCCACAGGCACAGGCTAATGGCCTAGCAAGCCACTCAGTTGTCAAGGACAATTGGGGATGGGCATCAAATGCTGGCCTTGCCAGTGATGCCCACGTCCCATGAAAGAATATTTCTGAAGACAAAGCCAAACACAAATAGGCAAATCCCTTGTGATAATATGAAATGCACTCAGTTAAACACAGCCATGCACATACATGTCCACACATATAATGCACAAAAACACAAATAGACAGGTATGCTGGAGAAGATACTGAGGATTAGGATCTATTCCCATTTGGAAGAAAATGGGCTTATCAGTGATAGACAAGTCATTTTGTGCAGGAAAGGTCATGTCTTACCAACTAAATAGAATTCTTTGAGGAAGTGACAAAGTTGATTAATGAGGGAAGGGCTGTAGATGTCAGATACATGGACTTCAGTAAGGCGTTTGATAAGGTTCCCCATGGTAGGCTGATGGAGAAACTGAAGTCGCATGGGGTCCAGGGTGTACTAGCTAGATGGATAAAGAACTGGCTGGGCAACAGGAGACAGAGAGTAGCAGTGGAAGGGAGTTTCTCAAAATGGAGACGTGTGACCAGTGGTGTTCCACAGGGATCCGTGCTGGGACCACTGTTGTTTGTGATATACATAAATGATTTGGAGGAAAGTATAGGTGGACTGATTAGCAAGTTTGCAGACGACACTAAGATTGGTGGAGTAGCAGATAGTGAAGCGGACTGTCAGAGAATACAGCAGAATATAGATAGATTGGAGAGTTGGGCAGAGAAATGGCAGATGGAGTTCAATCAGGGCAAATGCGAGGTGATGCATTTTGGAAGATCCAATTCAAGAGTGAAATATACAGTAAATGGAAAAGTCCTGGGGAAAATTGATGTACAGAGAGATTTGGGTGTTCAGGTCCATTGTTCCCTGAAGGTGGCAACGCAGGTCAATAGAGTGGTCAAGAAGGCATACGGCATGCTTTCCTTCATCGGACGGGGTATTGAGTACAAGGGTTGGCAGGTCATGTTACAGTTGTATAAGACTTTGGTTCGGCCACATTTGGAATACTGCGTGCAGTTCTGGTCGCCACATTACCAAAAGGATGTAGATGCTTTGGAGAGGGTGCAGAGGAGGCTCACCAGGATGTTACCTGGTATGGAGGGCGCTAGCTATGAAGAGAGGTTGAGCAGATTAGGATTATTTTCATTAGAAAGACGGAGGTTGAGGGGGGACCTGATTGAGGTGTACAAAATCAGGTGAGGTATAGACAGGGTGGATAGCAAGAAGCTTTTTCCCAGAGTGGCGGATTCAATTACTAGGGGTCACGAGTTCAAAGTGAGAGGGGAAAAGTTTAGGGGGGATATGCGTGGAAAGTTCTTTACGCAGAGGGTGGTGGGTGCCTGGAACGCGTTGCCAGCGGAGGTGGTAGATGCGGGCATGATAGCGTCTTTTAAGATGTATCTAGACAGATACATGAATGGGCAGGAAGCAAAGAGATACAGACCCTTAGAAAATAGGCAACATGTTTAGATAGAGGATCTGGATCGGCGCAGGCTTGGAGGGCCGAAGGGCCTGTTCCTGTGCTGTAATTTTCTTTGTTCTTTGTTCTCTTAAAAACCAACTTGCATGTAGATAGCGTCTTCAACGTAGCAAAACGTTCCAAGCTGCTTAACAAGCGCGTTATCAATAAAATTTTCACACTGAACCACACAAACACATGCAAACATGTATACACACACATCCATGTTTAGAAACACATCTTCTTTGGCCTCCTTATCTCGCGAGACAATGGGTAAGAGCCTGGAGGTGGTCAGTGGTGTGTGGAGCAGCGCCTGGAGTGGCTATAAAGGCCAATTCTAGAGTGACAGGCTCTTCCACAGGTGCTGCAGAAAAATTTGATTGTCGGGGCTGTTACACAGTTGGCTCTTCCCTTGCGCCTCTGTCTTTTTTCCTGCCAACTGCTAAGTCTCTTCGACTCGCCACACTTTAGCCCCGCTTTTATGGCTGTCCGCCAGCTCTGGCGAACGCTGGCAACTGACTCCCACGACTTGTGATCAATGTCACAGGATTTCATGTCGCGTTTGCAGACGTCTTTAAAGCGGAGACATGGACGGCCATATAAACACATACATGGGTGTATACATACACATATTTCCATACAAATTTTTTACAAGAGAAAAAGGGTGGCGAAGGGTAATGTTAAAGGTAGAGGGATAGTGTGACATGGAGCTATAGGAAAGCAAGACCGGAGGATGAAATTGATCTACTTCAGCAGTGCAAAATGGGCTCGTAGTGAATCGGCAGCCAATTTGTCACTGCGCCCGAACTTCTTTCGACTGAAGTTCACAGAAGTTCAAATTCTTTTTGGAGACTCATTTCCCACTCTCACTGTTACTTTTATTTAGCTTGAAATTAAAAATAAGGGCAATATTTTCCAAGTCAAGGGAAAATAAAAACTGACACAATGACTGACAATTTGCTGTGAGCCCATTTTGCGCTGCTAGCGTAGACCAATTTCACCCCCACCACCACCCCCGCTCATGTTTGAATGCTGGTCTCTATTGAATTAGCCAATCTTAACCAGGGCTGTATTTGCAGGCACCACAATTTGCCTCCAAATCTGGGGAATAGGAATACTGATTGGAGGAGTGGGGCTAAATCTGTCCGTGATTCAGTGTGTCCCATAACTTCAGTTGGAAAGTACACATGTGAGCGTTGGGTGAGAATTGGACAACCCTTGACACCCATTCTGTAGGCTGTTGCATGAATAATGGCCGCTTAAGGAAGAGCCAGAGATCTGCAAATATACATAGATCCAGAAAGAATTACTACCTTCAGAAGAAGGGAGAAATTATTCTGTTCCAAGACCTGGTTGGCTTGAAAGTGGACTTAAAGTAAATATAAAAGAAAATTCGTCAAGGTATAAAACAGGCTGGTAAATCGCGATCAGCCCATTTTGTGCCACTACCGTTTAATGCTATGACAAAGGCCAGTTTCAGACCCTGTGTGTCCAATAAAACACAAATAGAAATTTTTTTATTCCTAAAATCAAAAAAAAGTCATTCCTTTTAAACTATAAATAGTTAATTATGTTCTGGGACACTTAACTACTGTGTAGGGTGGAGATTTCAAACACAACGGAAAAGGGAAAGCTCAGCAAGAGTAGGATTCACCTCAGGCAGTCTCTGTCTCTCAGGCTGACCTCCCTGCATCTTTCCATCTCCTGTGAGGTGCTTTAATCCTTTAATCAAAACCATCGCAGCTGGAGAAACCCACTGTTGTAAAATGCTATGTATCATAAAACCTCAGATGAAAGAAGCCTTGTTGCAGACCAGTATTATTCTTCACAAAGTAACCTGCCTGTGGCTAATGATACGATACTCTGCTTTTTGGAAAATAATAATGATTAGTGCCAGTGCCTTGTATTTTTAGAATCCAAATTTTACATGCATCATCAACAATATGAAACAAGTAAATGTGTAAAAATTGGCAGAAAGCAAAAAACAAAATGGCCTCCTTACTAGGCTTTACTCAAAGACGGGGTATTTATTTCTGATGACTCAGTTCACAAGTGGAAGGAAACATTTTAGGAGACATTTCTATGGATTCCCAAATATCCTGTCACTGATAAAATTAACTTCACATGTAGGAAAACAAAAATTACATAAACATACCCTATCCCATCATATCATGACCAATCATGTATGATGGTGGACAATTAAACAACTAATGGGAGGAAGAGGCTCCTCAATGATGGTGGAGCCTAGCATGTCCGTGCAAAAGACAATGCTGAAGTGTTTGCAATTAACATTAGCCAGATGTGCCGAGTGGATGATCCATCTCAGCCTCCACCTGAGGTCTCCAGCATCACAGATGCCAGTCTTCAGCCAATTCGATTCACTCCACATGATATCAAGAAATGGCTCAGTACATTGGATACAACAAAGGCTATGGGCCCTGACATCTCTGCTGCAGTGCTTAAGACTTGTGCTCCAGACCTAGCCACACCTCTAGCCAAGCCATTCTAGTACAGTTTCAATGCAGGCATCTACTGGATAATGTGGAAAATTTCCCAGGAATGTCTGGTCCACAAAAAGGACAAATCCAATCCAGCCAATTACCACCCCATCAGTGGTCCCAAAGGAAGAGTGCTAAATTGGGGGAAGGCCAACTATACCAAAATTGTGCAGGAGCTGGGGAATGTAGATTGGGAGCAGCTGTTTGAAGGTAAATCCACATTTGATATGTGGGAGGCTTTTAAAGAGAGGTTGATTAGCATGCAGGAGAGACATGTTCCTGTGAAAATGAGGGATAGAAATGGCAAGATTAGGGAACCATGGATGACAGGTGAAATTGTGAGACTAGCTAAGAGGAAAAAGGAAGCATACGTAAGGTCGAGGCGGCTGAAGAAAGATGAAGCTTTGAAAGAATATCGGGAATGTAGGACCAATCTGAAACGAGGAATTAAGAGGGCTAAAAAGGGTCATGAAATATCTTTAGCAAACAGGGTTAAGGAAAATCCCAAAGCCTTTTATTCATATATAAGGAGCAAGAGGGTAACTAGAGAAAGGATTGGCCCACTCAAGGACAAAGGAGGAAAGTTATGCGTGGAGTCAGAGAAAATGGGTGAGATTCTAAATGAGTACTTTGCATCGGTATTCACCGAGGAGAGGGACATGACGGATGTTGAGGTTAGGGAGAGATGTTTGATTACTCTAGGTCGTCGGCATAAGGAGGGAGGAAGTGTTGGGTATTCTAAAAGGCATTAAGGTGGACAAGTCCCCAGGTCCAGATGGGATCTATCCCAGGTTTTGAGGGAAGCGAGAGAGGAAATAGCTGGGGCCTTAACAGATATCTTTGCAGCATCCTTAAACTCGGGTGAGGTCCCGGAGGACTGGAGAATTGCTAATGTTGTCCCCTTGTTTAAGAAGGGTAGCAGGGAAAATCCAGGTAATTATAGACCGGTGAGCCTGACGTCAGTGGTAGGGAAGCTGCTGGAGAAGATACTGAGGGATAGGATCTATTCCCATTTGGAAGAAAATGGGCTTATCAGTGATAGGCAACATGGTTTTGTGCAGGGAAGGTCATGTCTTACCAACTTAATAGAATTCTTTGAGGAAGTGACAAAGTTGATTGATGAGGGAAGGGCTGTAGATGTCATATACATGGACTTCAGTAAGGCGTTTGATAAGGTTCCCCATGGTAGGCTGATGGAGAAACTGAAGTCGCATGGGGTCCAGGGTGTACTAGCTAGATGGATAAAGAACTGGCTGGGCAACAGGAGACAGAGAGTAGCAGTGGAAGGGAGTTTCTCAAAATGGAGACGTGTGACCAGTGGTGTTCCACAGGGATCCGTGCTAGGACCACTGTTGTTTGTGATATACATAAATGATTTGGAGGAAAGTATAGGTGGTCTGATTAGCAAGTTTGCAGACGACACTAAGATCGGTGGAGTAGCAGATAGTGAAGGGGACTGTCAGTGAATACAGCAGAATTTAAATAGATTGGAGAGTTGGGCAGAGAAATGGCAGATGGAGTTCAATCAGGGCAAATGCGAGGTGATGCATTTTGGAAGATCCAATTCAAGGGTGAATTATACAGTAAATGGAAAAGTCCTGGGGAAAATTGATGTACAGAGAGATTTGGGTGTTCAGGTCCATTGTTCCCTGAAGGTGGCAACGCAGGTCAATAGAGTGGTCAAGAAGGCATACGGCATGCTTTCCTTCATCGGACGGGGTATTGAGTACAAGGGTTGGCAGGTCATGTTACAGTTGTATAAGACTTTGGTTCGGCCACATTTGGAATACTGCGTGCAGTTCTGGTCGCCACATTACCAAAAGGATGTAGATGCTTTGGAGAGGGTGCAGAGGAGGTTCACCAGGATGTTGCCTGGTACGGAGGCCGCTAGCTATGAAGAGAGGTTGAGCAGATTAGGATTATTTTCATTAGAAAGACGGAGGTTGAGGGGGGACCTGATTGAGGTGTACAAAATCATGAGAGGTATAGACAGGGTGGATAGCAAGAAGCTTTTTCCCAGAGTGGGGGATTCAATTACTAGGGGTCACGAGTTCAAAGTGAGAGGGGAAAAGTTTAGGGGGGATATGCGTGGAAAGTTCTTTACGCAGAGGGTAGTGGGTGCCTGGAACGCGTTGCCAGCGGAGGTGGTAGACGCGGGCACGATAGCGTCTTTTAAGATGTATCTAGACAGATACATGAATGGGCAGCAAGCAAAGAGATACAGACCCTTAGAAAATAGGTGACATGTTTAGATAGAGGATCTGGATCGGCGCAGGCTTGGAGGGCCGAAGGGCCTGTTCCTGTGCTGTAATTTTCTTTGTTCTTTGTTCTTTGTACTGTCAAGCATTAGCAAAGTGATGGAAGGTGTTGTTCACAATTCTCATACGTGACATTTACTCAGCAATAATCTGCTCATCAATGCTCAGTTTGGGTTCCACCAGGACCACCCAGCCTCAGATCTCATTACAGCCTTGGTCCAAACATGGACAAAGGAGCTAAATTCTAGAGATGAGGTAAGACTGACTGTTCTTGACATCAAAGCAGCATTTGATTCAGTGTGGCATCAAGGACACCTAGCAAAATTGAAGTCAATGGGAATCAGGGGGAAAAAATTCTACTGCTGGAGTCATAGCTAGCACAAAGGAAGATAGGTGTAGTTGTTGGAGGCCAATCACCTCAGCCCAGGATATCACTGCAGGAGTTCCTCAAAGTAGTGTCCTACTAGGCCCAACCATCTTCAGCTGCTTCATCAATGATCTTCCCTCCAACATAAGGTCAGAAGTGGAGATATTTGCTGATGATTGGAAATGAACACCATACATTCACAACTCCTCAGATACGGAAGCAGTCCATGCCTGCATGCAGCAAGACTTGGACAACATTCAGGCTTGGGTTGATAAGTGGCAAGTAGCATTTGTGCCACAGAACTGCCAGGCAATGACCATCTCCAACAAAAGAGAATCTAACCATCTCCCCTTGACAGTCAATGGTATTATCATCGCTAAATGCCCCACTGTCAACATCCTGGACGTCACCATTGGCCAGAAACTTAACCAGACCAGCCACATAAATACTGTGGCTACAAGAGTAGATCAGAGGCTGGGAATCCTGCAGCGAGTAACTCACCTCCTGACTCCCCAAAGCCTGTCCACCATCTACAAGGCACAAGTCAGGAGCGTGATGGAAAACTCTCCACTTGCCTAGATGAGTGCAGCTCCAACAGCACTCAAGAAGCTCAACACCATCCAGGACAAAACAGCTCACTTGATTGGCACCCAATCCATCACCTTAAACATTCACTTTCTCCACTACCAGCTCACTATGGCAGCAGTATTGTCCACAAGATGCACTGCAGCAACTCCCCAAGCCTCCTTTGACTGTATCTTCCAAACCCAAGATCTCTACCACCTAGCAGGATAAGGGAAACAGAAACATTGGAACACCACCACCTGCAAATTCCCCTCCAAGTCACACACCATCCTGACTTGGAACTATATCACTGTACATCACTGTTGC
This sequence comes from Heterodontus francisci, assembly GCF_036365525.1. NCBI lineage: Eukaryota > Metazoa > Chordata > Chondrichthyes > Heterodontiformes > Heterodontidae > Heterodontus > Heterodontus francisci. The sequence goes on from NC_090375.1 coordinate 48,714,645, forward strand.
ATGGTCTAAATCCTGGAACTCCCTCCCGAACTGTGGATGAATCTAGACAAGGATTGCAGTGGTTCAAGAAGGCGGCTCACCACCACCTTCTCATGGGCATTTCAGGATGGACAATAAATGCTGGCCTTGTCAGTGAAGCCCACATCCCATGAATAAATAAAAAAGAAAAAAAAATTAAATCTCTTTGGAGAAGGAGCTACGCTGTTGGTTCTATCATTCACTGGTCCCAGGTGTCCTGTTGCCCTAGCTATGGTGTTATCAGCTCACTTTTCCAGCAAATTATAGCACAAAGCAGATTTTCAATGAAGGGTGCAGAAAAAAGTAAATGAAAAGGGCACGCCATGAGATGCATGGCTCCAACTAGATCCAGCCGAATGTTTTGTCACGGAAGACACAACCCCTTTAATAAGAAAGTCCTGCGCTGTTTTAATGCTCCCAGTTGCTACTTACTGCTAACATTAGGTGATGCAGCAATGACAAATCACAATTCATTCATGGGGCTGTTTTCTAGATTAACAAGAACCTCTGCAGATTTCATCTTAGCATACTCCATCCCCCAAACAAAAAGATCTGAAATAAGACTGCCTTTAGGACACTAGATTACCTTAAAATTGGTATCTGGTTAAAGAAACACAAATACGGGTAACACATGGTCTGACTCCCAACACAAATATGGTTAGTGCTGCTCACAGGGCTACCAAACTCCAGTATAGCTGTTTCTACCATCTGACTTGGGATTGTTCAAGGAAACTGATACCAGCTGTTTCAATAAGAATGAAAATGCCTCTCTGTCTCCATAGGCAACGCATAAAAACAAGGTTTGAGTTTCGATCTGGGGGTGGGTTCCTTTCAGCAGCGATCAGCTTGTTTAAATTGCAATGACACAGCACGGGAGAGAATTAAACTACAGAAATATAAACTCTTGCCTATGCCCTGTCTTGCAGTAATTAGCTAAGGTGGGGGGGGGGGGGGGGGGGAGGGCTGGGGAGATGGTGGTGGTGGAAGAGGAAAGGGCCTTAGTTTGTTGAGAGGAGTCTTCATCAAATACTTTTTGGCCATTATTAAGAGTTCAGGATTTGGAACAATTGTAAAAACATGCTCCAAATGACAATTTATCTTGAGCACCATTAAGCTGCTCATTATATTTTCCAGCATTCAGCCAAGGAAATTAGATTTAAGTACAGTCAACTGTGCTTCAAAGGGGTAGCATGTTCACGGAAAAGTATTTGGCATAAGTTGGATGGATGGCACGGATTTACACTGCACGGGATAGTATCGAGCCACACGCACACCGGCCAGAGTGATACTGAGCCACACACACACTGACCCATATGATACTAAGTCACATACACACACTGGCCAGTACAATACTGAGCCACACACACCGGCCAGTGCAAGACCGAGACACACACACGTACTGGCCAGTATGATACTGAATCACACACACACTGGCCAATGCGATATTGCTCCATACACACACTGGCCAGTGCAATACTGAGCCACACACACAACTGACCAGTGTGATACTGAGCCACACACATACTGGTCAGTGCAAAACTGACCCACACACTGTTCCAGTACAGCTATACCACTGGCATCTACCTAGCAATGTGGACAATTGCCCAGGTATGTCCTGTCCACAAAAAGCAGGACAAATCCACGCAGCCAATTACCGCCCTATCAGTCTACTACTGGCAAAACCTATGCAGTCGTATTCAGTTGACCTCCGACACCGGAAACATCAGAGGAATGTATAATGGCATTAAGAGAGCTTTTGGGCCAACCATCAGAAAGATCGCCCCCCTCAAGTCTAAATCAGGGGACACAATCACTGACCAACGCAAGCAAATGGACCGCTGGGTGGAGCACTATCTAGAACTGTACTCAAGGGAAAATGTTGTCACTGAGACCGCCCTCAATGCAGCCCAATCTCTGCCAGTCATGGATGAGCTGGATGAACAGCCAACAAAATCGGAACTCAGTGATGCCATTGATTCTCTAGCCAGTGGAAAAGCCCCTGGAAAAGATGGCATTACCCCTGAAATAATCAAGAGTGCCAAGCCTGCTATGCTTTCAGCACTCCATGAACTGCTTTGCCTGTGCTGGGATGAGGGAACAGTACCACAGGACATGCGCAATGCCAATATCATCACCCTCTATAAGAACAAGGGTGACCACAGTGACTGCAACAACTACCGTGGAATCTGCCTGTTCATAGTGGGGAAAGTCTTTGCTCGAGTCATTTTAAACAGGCTCCAGAAGCTGGCTGAGCATGTCTACCCTAAGGCTTTTGATCAGAGAGATCCACCATGCTGTTCTCCCTTTGCCAGTTACAGAAGAAATGCCACGAACAACAGATGCCCCTCTATGTTGCTTTCATTGATCTCACCAAAGCCTTTGACCTCGTCAGCAGACGTGGTCACTTCAGACTACTAGAAAAGATCGGAGGTCCACCAAAGCTACTAAGTATCATCACCTCATTCCATGATAATATGAAAGGCACAATTCAGCATAGCAGTGCCTCATGAGACCCCTTTCCTATCCTGAGTGGCGTGAAACAGGGCTGTGTTCTCGCAGCTACACTGTTTGGGATCTTCTTCTCACTGCTGCTCTCACATGCGTTCAAGTCTTCAGAAGAAGGAAGTTTCCTTCACACAAGATCAGATGGCAGGTTGTTCAACCTTGCCCATCTTAGAGCGAAGACCAAAGTATGGAAGGTCCTCATCAGGGAACTCCTCTTTGCTGACAATGCTGCATTAACATCCCACACAGAAGAGTGTCTGCAGAGACTCATCGACAGGATTGCGGCTGCCTGAAACAAATTTGGCCTAACCATCGGCCTCAAGAAAATGAACATCATGGGACAGGACGTCAGAAATGCTCCATCCATCAATATCGGCAACCACGCTCTGGAAGTGGTTCAAGAGGTCACCTACCTAGGCTGAACTATCACCAGTCGCCTGTCTCTCGATGCAGAAATCAACAAGCGCATGGGAAAGACGTCCGCTGCTATGTCCAGACTGGCCAAGAAAGTGTGGGAAAATAGCGCACTGACACGGAACACAAATGTCCAAGTGTATCAAGCCTGTGTCCTCAGTACCTTGCTCTATGGCAGCAAGGCCTGGACAACGTATGTCAGCCAAGAACGACGTCTCAATTCATTCCATCTTCGCTGCCTCCGGAGAATCCTTGGCATCAGGTGGCAGGACCGTATCTCCAATGCAGAAGTCCTCGAGGCGGCCAACATCCCCAGCAGAAACACCCAACTGAGCCAGAAGCTCTTGAGATGGCTTGGCCATGTGAGCCGCATGAAAGATGGCAGGATCCCCAAGGACACATTGTACAGCGAGCTAGTCACTGGTATCAGACCCACCGGCCGTCCATGTCTCTGCTTTAAAGACGTCTGCAAACGCGACATGAAGTCCTGTGACATTGATCACAAGTCGTGGGAGTCAGTTGCCAGTGATCGCCAGAGCTGGCGGACAGCCATAAAGGCAGGGCTAAAGAGTGGCGAGTCGAAGAGACTTAGCAGTTGGCAGGAAAAAAGACAGAAGCGCAAGGAGAGAGCCAACTGTGTAATAGCCCCGACAACCAATTTTATCTGCAGCTCCTGTGAAAGAGTCAGTCACTCTAGAATTGGCCTTTATAGCCACTCCAGGCGCTGCTTCACAAACCACTGATCACCTCCAGGTGCTTACCCAATGTCTCTCGAGACAAGGAGGCCAAAGAAGAAGATAAGGTAGATAGGAAGAAGGTTTTTCCCTTAGCGGAGGTGTCAATAACCAGGGGCATAGATTTAAGGTAAGGGGCAGGATGTTTAAAGGGGATTTGAGGAAAAGTCTTTCACCCAAAGGGTGGTTGGAATCTGGAACACACTGCCTGAAGGGGTGGTAGAGGCAGGAACCCTCACAACATTTAAGAATTATTTAGATGAGCACTTGAAACGCCATAGCATACAAGGCTACAGGCCAAGTGCTGGAAAATGGGATTAGAATAGATGGCTTGATGGCCAGCATGGATACGATGGGCCGAAGGATCTGTTTCTGTGCTGTATAACTCTCTGACTCTATAAAGCTGCTGTGCTAAATTTGAAAATCAGTTGGTATTTAATCATTCGATGGTTTTTGGCTCTTTAAACAGTTCCTTATGAAATGTTTTTGTAAAATATGAGTTGTTTTCTCTGAAATCAAAACAACATCAACAGATTAAGTGGAACTGGGAACAGAGAACTAGAGACCATGAGAACAACATTAAACAACACGAAAAATTGGAAGGAATTTACTTCACGCATGTACAGAGAATCAGATATGAGGAATGGACTCCGGAAACAAGTTCAGCAGTCTTCAGACAAGAAATAATCAAAATTGGCATGGCTTTCATAGAAAGGAAAGGATGGCCTCCACAACATGCATTGTTTGAATGTATAGTTCTTTAGCCTGGGGACATGAGATTTGTTTGGGTGCAGGAATCAATGGATGGATGTAAAAGGGTGACAAAATTCAATGCTAGGGTATGTGTGTAACACGTTTGCCCCTGAGTTTTACACCACGTATTGGTTTTGAGCCCCGATTACACATGTCTCTGTATACAGATGTATCGGTGTGTCAATTATATAATCCATGCTAATAGATTTTCCATGGTGTTGCTTACAGGTAGTTCAGGCCTGCAGAATAGTTTCTGGTTTTAACACAGTCTTGCAATTGAGGTCCCAGAAATATTCCAATCTGAAACAACCATCTCACTGTGACCTTGACTGAGACTTTGGCAATGAAGAAGACCGACAGAAGTTCAGGAGTGAGACTGCAGTAAATGCATATAGTGAGACAGCATCCTTTAGGGCATCTACAGTTTCATGCTCTGTTTGGAAATAACCAATCAATGTCCCACGCAGTTTTTTGAACAGTGCAGTCTCCAGGGAGAATCTTTTTCCAGAACATTAAATAAATGAAAAAAGCCTCCAGCAACGCTCTCCGAATAATTATAATGAGATTCAGTTGAAGTTGCAATGCTCTGAGAATAAACAGGTCACTTCTGAACAGCAAAGTATGTAACAGCTTCCCCTAAAAGGTTTTTGATTGCCAGGTGACCCCAGTACACCTGTTGTGTCTTATCCTATTGCATTTTGAGTTATTATTTTGAGTTATGGCGGGCAGCCATAAAGACAGGGCTAAAATGTGGCGAGTCGAAGAGACTTAGTCGTTGGCAGGAAAAAAGACAGAGGCGCAAGGGGAGAGCCAACTGTGCAACAGCCCCGACAAACAAATTTCTCTGCAGCACCTGTGGAAGAGTCTGTCACTCTAGAATTGGCCTTTATAGCCACTCCAGGCGCTGCTTCACAAACCACTGACCACCTCCAGGCGCTTACCCATTGTCTCTCGAGATAAGGAGGCCCAAAAGAAAGAGAAAAACATGACATCACGCCTTCATGTCTGTCATCTCACATTCCCACAAATGCACTTCCCAGCAAGAATTCCTGGATAATGGCAGGGTGAGAGAACTTCTACTGATTTTATCCTTCCCCGCTTCTTAGCCCAATGCCAGGTTAACAACTGTATCATCTCTGTCACCTCAGGAGTTCAGCTAGGTTGGTAATTTCATAGAAATTAAATAGAATTACATACAATTTCATACAATGACATAGCATTATATAGAAATTACATACAAGCTCAACATGGAAACAGGTCTTTTGTCTCAATGAGTTTATGCTGGTGTTTATCCTTACGCAAGCAATTGTCCTAATCCCATGTGCCCACCCTGTTCCAATATCCTCTTTAGTCCCTTTTCCTTCAATGACTTATTCATAGACATTGACAATTGGTAACTCTGGTAGTTCTTTCCATAGTCTCAAAAAAGCTTCTCCTGCTTTCTGTCCTAAATCGTTTCAGTATTGAGTGACTCACCCTTCTTCCTGTACAGTATTTGTGGTTCCTCAGGTAGGACAAGGCCACAGTTCATTGCAGAGAAATTAGTGTCACTACTAGGCTGGCAAAGCTGTGTGTCTGGGTACAGCACACATTCATAGTGCAGGGCCCCACTGTACCGTAGAGTTGCCACTTTGCAAAAGTTCTCCTCTGTACAACCTGAAAATAAAAATGGAGAAACCAGCTCAGTGATCAACAAAACAACCGGTGACTCCAATTCCATCTCAATTGGGCCAGTTTGGACACTCCAAAGGTCACCTCACACATTTAGTTAAAAGTGGTCCAAACTTGAGTCTGGTTACTTTGAGTGCCAAGCTGCAGATTTCCTGCTCCCCTGGAGCAGTTGGAACTTGAGCGTAGGTGTCAGCTGTGGCTCAGTAGGTAGCACACTGGCCTGTGAGTCAAAGGTTGTGGAATTTTCCCTGATGTCCTCAATATTCAGTTTCAACCAATTTGATCAATATCTCAGTGCAGTTTATGGGATCTGGCTGTGCGTAAACTGGCTGCCGCATGTCCTATATTACAATAGTACAATAGTTCAAAGGTACTCCATTAGCTGCAAAGTGCTTTGGGATGTCCTGAGGTTGTAAAAGGCATTGTATAAATACAAGTTCTTTTTTAAGTTCCAACATTGGTGGTTCTGAAGCAAAGTTTCAGATTTGAAATCATGGCTAGAGATACAAAATTGATTAAAAATAAATAAGAGATAGATCTAAACTGGGCTGCTTACGTGCCAGGCACCACAGCTCTGCCTGTGCAGTTGGAAACTGATGCTTGAATAGCTGATAACGTTGGTTTGGAACAGACTGGTTCAAATCTACACGGACAAGATTGGAGTCCAGTCGTGAAAAACGTTCCCTGGTGGTTTCTAATCAAAACAGAAAACAATTTTTAAATCCACATTGACTGAGGAACCCATTACCTAAAGCGTTCACATATTGGCGACTACCATCTTTTTTATGCATCCAAAAAAGGTAAAATACATCTGTGCACCTTAAAACATCTGGACCAGGACAAATACACCTGCATTCCTGGGTCTTCCGGAATCCCCACCCCCACCCTGGAACTGTGCTCCTCCACTTCGTCTCATCTCCCATAAATATTGGGGCCTATTTGTCTGCTATTCCAGTTAACCTATTAACTGATTTAAAACTCCATTCCTAAAATAGTGAACAAAAGAACGTGTAAACTTTCTGTTTTTATTTCATAAGAACTAGGAGCAGCAGTAGGCAATTCAGCCCCTCGAGCTGCTCCACCATTCAATACGATCATGGTTGATCTCGTCTCGGCCTCAACTCCACTTTCCTGCCCTTCAACCATTACTAATTAAAAATCTGTCTAGCTCCTCCTTAGATTTACTCAATGTCCTGGCATCCACCGCACTCTGGGGTAGTGAATTCCACAGACTCACGACCCTTTGAGAGAAGTAATTTCTCCTCATCTCAGTTTTAAATCTGCTACCCCTTATCCTAAAACTATGATCGCTTGTTCTAGATTGCCCCACAAGACGAAACATCCTCTCTACGTCTACTTTGTCAATCCCCTTAATCATCTTATATACCTCAATTAGATCTCCTCTCCTTCTTCTAAACTCTAGAGAGTAAAGGCCTAAACTGCTGAATCTCTCTTCAGAAGACAAACCCCCTCATCTCTGGAATCAATCCAGTGAACCTCCTCTGAACTGCCTCCAATGCAACTACATCCCTCCTCGAGTAAGGGGACCAAAACTGTACGCAATACTCCAGGTGCGGTCTCACTAATGCCTTGTACAGTTGCAGCAACACTTCCTTACTTTTATATTCTATTCCTTTAGCAATAAATTCCAAAATTCCATTTGCCTTCCTTATTACCTTCTGTACCTGCATACTAGTTTTCACTAGATCTCGTGGAAGTTCTCAAAATTATGACAGATTTAGATAAGGTAAATGGGAAAATTTATTTCCTCTGGTTGGTGAATCAATAATTAGAGGGCATAAATTTAAGATGTTCAAAAGAATAAAGGAAAAGGTTACGAGAACCTTTATGCAGATGTTTGGCAGGTCCTAGAAGAATCAGAGGCGGAAAAGCTTTTCAAAGGGAAGTGGAGAAAAATTTGAAAAACAAAATCTTGAAAGCGCATGGGGAAAGAGCAAGGGAATGGGATAAAGTGCATAACTCTTTCAGAGAACCAGCAAAGGCACAATGAGCCAAATGGCCTTATGTACTGTAAAATACTGTGACTTCCATGTGAATCTTTACCAGACTATAGTACGGTAACAAAAGGCCAGTGGTAGGGCAACAAGTTGAAGCAACTGTACAAGCTCCCTGGTCCAATGCTTTCAATCATGTGAGGAGGAGGCACCTAGGAGAATCCAAGTGCTCCCTCACAAGGAAAGCAAGGTGGAGATTTCCTGGAATCTAGCTTCAGGTTAGCTTTGCTGAAAACCTCCATGTTCTGTCTGCTGTTGGATGTGGGCAGCAAGAGAAGGGAAACACGAAAAATATTACAGGATAAGTCACTTGCACAAGTGATGACGAAGAAAGGTTTGAGCGGCTATAGAAAATGAATAATCCACAATCGTGTCCTCCCAGAGATGGTTGGCAATCATAGAACAATAGTCAGGAATTGATGACTCATGATTTTCCATCCATTTCAAATCAATGAATGGAAAATTAAGGGCTGTGGGCCCGTAATTTATAACCTAGCACTCCCTTGTGATCGGTGATCCTCATCAAATATACACAGTCGGAGAATTAGCCTTTAGCCTGAATTTTCCGATCCAGTGGAAATGGCTCCTCCCCAGACCCAGATTGATGGTGGAGCAGCTTCACCTCAGCCTGTTTGATCGCTGACCTGAATGGATCTTCAAAGGTCAGGCTTATTAGCATAATTGTGTTGCCCCTCCCCCACCCCATGCTGCTGGATGGACTGGGCAGCTCTGGTGCAGGAGGGGAATGGCTACAGTGTCTGCCTCAGTATCACACTACTGGAAACATATGCAGAGCAAAAAGATAATAAATACTTTTAAAAAATCTTCGAATTTACTCTGTGATCAACTCAACTAGGCAAGGTGGTCCTTTAAATTTAACCACTCACCTCCAACCCCATCTTAATACTGCAGGAGACCCAGACTCACTGAGATCGCCTTGATAGTAAATAGGACCTATGACGTCTTTCCCTTCATTAATGTGTAATTTAAATATGGTTGCTCATATTTAAATGTTCCACCATCATTTTATGTTGGAAACACAAGAACATGGGTGACTCTTAACTGTCATCTGAAGTGACCAAGTAAGCCACACATGGCAACAAGGATGGACAATAAATACAGACCTTGCCAACAGTGAACAAATCCCAGGAATGAATAGGAACATAGGCTATTTAGCGCCTCAAGCCTGCTCTGTCAACCAATTAGATCATCGCTGAGCTGTGCCTCAACTTCATTTACTCGTCTTTGCTTCAGAGCCCTTGATACCTTTACCTAACAAAAATCTATCAATCTCCGTCTTGAAAGCTCCAATTGTCCCAATTGCCATCTGAAATTTGTCAGAGTATATGTCCTTTTGTGTCTCAGCACCACAAATACCTGGTGGTTCTAGAGTCTGTTGATCCGGGGGAACTTTTCCAGTACATTCAGGAGTTGATTTCAGCCGTGTGTTCATGTTGGAATCTGAAAATCAATTTGGAACAAGAACTTTCATTCAAATATCTGAGCCAGTGTTGATAAAGTCAGATTTTTGGGATAAACATGTCTGTAAGAATAGTTCCTGAGCCAGAAACCCAAATGATATGATGCAAAGCAATGTGTGGCTCTGAGTGTCAATGTTTTATCAATCCTGTGCTGTTATGATCAACAGCGATGCTCCACATGCATCTCAATCTTGGAACAAACAAATCGCTCTGACTGGGTTTGCTGAGGAACCATCGATTTAGAGTCATAGAGTCATACAGCACAGAAACAGGCCCTTCAGCCCATCGATTTGCAATTTATGGCCTTGAGTTCAAGGTTAGTGAGTAGCCATGAATTTCAAAACTCAGAATACGTACTGAGATAAGGAATGGTCTTCATATAAAAGCATAGTATTTTATTCATTCTATAACAATCGTTTGCATTCTGGTAATTCTAAAGTAAAAGACTTCCACACTCAGGAAAAAAACATATGTGGCAATTCTAAATAATGGCAGTTAAACTGACATTTTAATGGATGAACATTCAGGTGTGGATGAAGGAGGGATCTGACCTCCACATATAAATTCCCGATGTGTATATGCGTGTTGTGATACTCTGCACCAAGATTGGTGATTCATGCAAATCTACCTCTTAATGAGAATCAATCAAGGTTTAGCAGTCATTCCTTCTCAGTGATCAAGGCTAGTTTAAATGAAATTGGCTGGCCTACGTGATTTAGTGTATGTGTGATGCTGAGGCATACAGAACAGAGAGGCTAAAGGTTCTAGTCCTGGTCTGTGCTAACTCAGTTCATCTGAGGCAGTATAGTGCAGGGGGAGATATAACATTTTTTCATTGTCACTAAGTGAGGGAAGGAGGAGAAGATAAGTACACAAATAGACTTGGTTACAATGTCTGCCACAGTGGAATAGCCTTCCAGCACTTACTTCAAGGCTCCCACAAGAAGAAGGTACCAGAGAACTACTGGTATCCTGGAACTGCATTCAACATGTGATGGAAGAGGTTAGAGGTCTGGGATGGAAGTGGGATGTGGAAAGGATGAAACAAGATGAGCAGCAACAATAAATTTAAAGCAACAGTATGTACAGTACAGCAGAATATAAAGCTCACCCTGCCATAGATAGATATGCTGGAAACGGTTAAATGATCTCTGAATTTCTTCCTTCATGTCTGGAGTCAGTTCAGTTGAGTACTCAGCATCCACAAAGCTCTTTGATAAAAGCGCATAAGCTGCACAGAAATAAAATATCTTAGTTTATTTCAAGTATTCTTTCGTTTGGTGTGTAATGTGTACTCATTTTGAAAGTTATGAGCCTTTCCTTGTGCACAAGATAGAAAGGAAGAAAATGATCTTTCAGTGTGCAGAACAGGAATCAGACATGCACAAACACAGTGATGGAGATGAGAGGTAAAGGAGCAAAGGACTAAAGAATTTTCTGCAACATTCTTACCGTACTCACATAGCCCACTGTGTTTAAATAAATGAAGGATTATTGGATCACTTATGTTTCTATCAACTTATCAGATCCACAATAGGTTAATAGGGTTTTGGTAATGAGCCATCTTTTGAACTGCCTTTATTATTCCTCTCTCCCTAATTTCTTAATACTATTTGGCCAATGTTCTCTGAACTTCCCTCATGTGTTTCTCCTAGGTTTCATTTATAAGCCCCCTCCTTCCAACATTCACCTTTGTTAAAGTCAAATCTCATTGGTTACTCATTTCAACTCATTTATATTTGGTCCGGGATCTTAAAACTCTCGGACACCTTACCACCCTCAGTGTTCCTTCTACAATCTAGGCTTTTTGAAGCCCCGGTTTAGTATTATTCCTTGATTTACCTCATCTTCCCTTCTGCTCATTTCAACGTTGGTAGCAATGCAGAATATAGAGCTTATGAAGAAATTATGGGATACATGCTAGCCTATAGGAAACAGAAATAACTAAATTATCTTAATCTGACCTTCTGACCCTCCTACTGCAGTGCAGAATTCCCATTTCCGATGCCAGCCATTGTTGTGGCCTCTCTCTGCAAGATTGCCAAATTAATGCAGGTATTTTTGTACCACTGAAATGTTCTCACTGGGGTTGGGTTGCAACTTCAATAGCTTGTTACTCTTAGAACCAGATTAAGACTTGTATGTATTGTACTCTAATTCATTTGTTAGCAGAAACTCCAGATCATGGAATTCCTTGGGAGATAAATCCAGACCAAGCCGATCTGCCAAAAAAATGGGTGGCCTGCATTGAAAATCAGGTTGTGGTCATCTCAGAACATTGACACCCATGTCTTGGCTGTTAGTGAATAAATAACATGCCTGCCTGAAATGGGTACAAGACTGCTTAAATGTGAAAAAGGAAGTTCTCTGGCAGTTATACAACTGCCCCAATTTCAAAATGCAGGTACAAATAGGTGTTGAACCAGGCAGAAAGGGACCATTGGAGGCTGCCCAAAAAAATGAATGAAAAGTTTATTTTCTATTCTGTAGGCCCAGGAAACAGGAGTGCTCCTGTTGAGGCCACAAAGAAACTGGGAATCACTGCTGGAGCGTGCAAGGCTCTAAGCAGCTGGGCATGGAAGCCAGCTAATTCCTTGGCCTTTCTGACCAGCATTTGGTACTCCCAGCATGCTGGCAGCATTTGGCTCAGCTCAAATTTAGCTCGGGCCTCAGTCTAGCACGAACAAGCACACAGTGACCCTGTTCTGGGCGCAAAACAGTTTTCTTGTTGCTATTTGCCTCAGGTTTCCCTTCCTTCTACAGTCTACATCCTTTTAAAGGCCATGCCGAATGCAATATTGATTTACCCCATTTTCACTCTTTTGTTTGTACAATAACCTTGCCCTTGGGTAAAAGGAGTTGAAATACAAATTAGACATGATCTAATTGAATGGCAGAAAAGGCTCGAGGAACTGGACAGCCTACTCCTGTTCCTTAGTTCAACTATATTTCTCAAAAATGCCATCACGCTGGATAGGCTCCAGAGGTGCAAACCCCCTGTATTGCCCAGCCTCTGCAACAAAGAGTTAAGTCTAAACATCTGAGGCAAGCCAACCTTGTAGCAACATTGGGGGGGGGGGTTGAGGGGGTGGTGGGGCGATGGTAGAAGCTACAGTTGATGTTGGAAAGTCCTACGAGGAGCTGCTGGCCCAAAGCCTGGAGATTTCAGGGGTCAACACCCAGTCAAAGTGAAATATGAGAAAGAATCGGGCCAGTCTGTTGCAATGAATGGCAAGGATCCAACTTTAAAAATTTAATTGGTTCCACAATAATTTATGAAACCGTGCAGTCTCTTCAATGTAAAAATAATGAATTAGTGGTAGATGTCACGAGAGGCATTATTCATGGATGTTTATTATCTTACTGATGGTTACAAACATTTATTTAATTGAATGTCAGTAAGTTTACTAGATGATAAGCAGGACTTGTTATTAACATAAATCCACGCAGATTGTTCGCATTCTTTGGATGGGGGTCACCAATTTAGAGTAGTTTTACTATACAGTTTGTGTTGATACAAGATATTTTGGCTCCGTATTGGAGTAAGCTGTGTAGTACAACTGGGGCCTGAAGAGAGCCATGTCAGTTTTGGTTCAATAGTGTCAGATCATGTTTGAGACAGTTTCATACCTTTTCAGCCTTGCAGTGATTACAATTTAACTGCAAATGTGTGAAAGAACTTTGAGCTTCAAATTACAAATCCTTACCACTGATTCCATTCCCCCTCACTTGCCTTCCTGTTCATCTTTTGGCCATTTGTTTGCACTGTAACTCTGCTGACCCTCTGGTCTGCTGCCGACAGCATTCCGCAGGGCAATGACAGACCCTGTCATAGCTGCCGTCTGCCTTTCAACATTGCAGTCCGGATCCACTTCCCATCTCCATACTGGTCCCGGCACCACTGATTGTGTGCCACAATTGTCCTCGGCCCAATTAGGTCATTTACATTTGAAGTTAGCGTCATGTCAGCCACGTTGACGTGGAGCAGGGTAGGGACCCTGAAAATATCTGGATATCAGATTGAAATGAAAATCCAGCTTCTTAACTCTATTTCTCGCTCCACAGATGATGCCTCACTTGCTGAGTATTTCCAGCATTTTCTGCTTTTATTTCAGATTTCCAGCATCCACAGTATTTTGCTTTTGTATTAGTGTTCACTCCTCAAAGGCATGGTTCTAATTTTTAGACTATGTCCCCTAGTCCTAGACTACCCAACTAGAGGGAATACTTTCTCTCAATCGACCCTATCAGTCCTTTCCCCTCTCCAGTACTTTAGTAATCTCTTCAAAAATGCAATCAGGTTTGTCAGTCATGACCTACACTTTACAAATCTATGCTAGCTCTCTCTGATCAGCAAAAAACTTTTAAGGTGCTTAGTCAGTCTATCCTTAATTATAGACTCTAGTAATTTCCTGATGGATGATGGTCCATAGTTCGCTAGTTTCCCTCTCTCACTTCTTTTAAATAGCGGAGTGACATGCATAATTTTCCAATCCAAATGAATGGTTTCCAAATCAAAAAAACTTTGGAAAGTTATAGTCTTCTGCAGCGATCTGAGCTACTTCTTTTAAAACACTGGGATTGAAACTATCTGGTTCTGGGTGTACGATCTCACATTGTACATCCGTTATTATAAATCTCTGGAAGGAACACAAGGTTCTACCTTCTGGATTGCTGCTGTAAACTGAACCTTTATTATTGACTCCCTCTAGTGGCACACTAGCATGTACAGTGGCCTCAAATGAACAACACAATAAGGGCTGAATTTTATCCCGGTGTTGGGAGTCCTGGCAGCAGGCTGGAAGGTTGAGGCAGACTCCAGCTTGGCCCTCCATCAGACTTCTGGTGCTATTTAATGGCAGGCAGACAATTTACTGCCCACTGGCAGGGATGCCGTCCCTTTAAGGGACGAGCTCCCGTTCCAGAGATGCCACTGGGAACTGTGGCCACTGCCGGTACTATCAAAGATGCTGGCGACCCTGGGAGAGGTTAGTGGGGTCAGGGGCGCTGGGGCCATTCAGGCAGGCCCCAGCATGGGGTGGGGGAAGGGGTTTGGTGAGGGTGGAGGGGGTCTTCTGGGGGGGTGGGGCGGTAGAGAGATGGTGATCACTGGCGGGGGGGGGGGGGCTCTGGAGGCCCTGGATTGCCCCCAAAGGAAGCAACCACCACCACACCGCCTCCCCCATTGACACGGCTAGGACGCCACAAGATTTTACCTAGCGCGTCTCCACGGTGGTGGGCCCTTCCACCTTCTATTATATTTAGGTGGAGGTGGGAAGAGGCCCTTAAGTGGCCATTAACTGGGGCCTCAAATCCCGCCTGGGGCGGGAAAGCTGTCTTCAGCCTTCCATAGCTTGGACTAAATTGGAAGGTGTCAGGTAGGCACCCGGCACTCAACCCTCTGCCTTTCGCTGCAATTTCATTGGCCCCATCCCACCTCCATTCCTGTCCCTAAGGGGCCCATAAAATTCAGCCCTATATGAAATGAACACTAAATGAACAGTACACTACACCAGGGATTTGTTACTCTTTGAGCCACTAAGGGAAAATACATGGCGTAAAAAATGATCACCTGAAGTGGACAACTGGGAACCAAGGACCAACTGAGACATTTTCGAGACTTAATTTTAAACTGTGTAATGGCAAATAACCTACTGACCCAAAAGAAGGCATCTGCATGCTAGTCAGTAGCACTTATTCACTGAATTCCACTTTACCTGGCCAGGAAACAAAACAGGTCAAGCAGTATTACTCTTCCAGTTCTTCACTGCTCCAAGCAGGAAACCGTCTCAAGATTGACCTTATCTTAGAACTAATGTGCATAAATTGGATGACTTTATCATTCATTTATATCTGATTTCCTCTTTATTTCTATGCCAGTTGATGGAGGGAAGATGCTCCCAGGTTCAAGTTAATGCAACAATGAACTTTCTACTACGATAACCACAACAGCATCTCAGGAAAAATGATCCTTGCAATTCTCCTCTCTCCCGTAGGTGACATATTATCTGCTGTGCACATCCCGCAAAGTGGCTAAGATCAGGAGCTCAGCAATGCGAGGAATTACATACACAAACCCTGTGTCACCTTCTATTAGTGCTCCAATTCATGCACCAAGACCCTACCTCTACTGTTCAGGTGTGAGCCTAAACAGTGACTGTTATCAGGTTATTCAATGAGAAACAAGCCAGATCTAATGCTCACCTGATGTCCACAGCCAACCTTCTGACATATCGTCAGCCAACCATCAGGAAGTGGAACTTTGACTACTTTTCTTTAGCCTGAGAACAGAGGCTACCAACACCTCAGTGAGAACCAATAACTCAGCTCAGAGTAGGCACCGAATCTTGTACCTTTCTAGTATTTATGGCTCAGGTTCCAAACCAGGCAATATAAGTAAAAAACCAAGTCTTTGTCTCTATTTGAAGAAGAGTGGAGGACCTCTCCCCATTGTAAGGTCAGCATTATCCCTCAACCAACAGATTATCTGGTCATTATCTCATTGCTGTTTGTGCGAGTTCGCTGTGTGCAAATTGGCTGACATGTTTCCTATATTCCAATAGTGACTACACTTCAAAAGCACTTAATTGGGTTTAAGCACTTTGGGATGTCCTGAGGTTGTGGAAGGTGCTATTTAACTGCAAGCCTTTCTTTCTATTATTTAAGACTGACTGTTAAATCAGGAACTATCCATGCCCGTAAGCTGTATACTTACTGCCAATGAAGTCCAGTCCTCCAAAGCTGAACATGAATGTCTTCTTCTCTGTGTTCGACTTCACACCTCTACAAACAACCTCTCCACCCAGCAGTGATGTTGCCTGCCAGTCGTTATCATTACAAAGCAGCACATCCGGATAACTGATCAGACCACAGAGGATGGTACCTGAAAACCAAACACACACAGGAGGTAAGTGTCATTGCTGCCATTACAGTCTCAATCTATTCCATGCAATGCATTGGCAAAATAACCTTCCATTGATCAGTGAAAGTTAAAATTAGAGAAAGGCCAATATGGATGGTGTGTAGAGGAGATGTGATGGCACTGGATAATGTACTGGAGGGAGCTCCTCTGTGTAATTGTCGTCTCAATTCCTCTGATGAGAAGTGTTAATTTCAACACAGAAATAATGATACATTGAAGTTACAACACAGCAACAAGCTATTCAGCCCATACTAGTCCAATGTTCCTATGGGGGAAGCATCTTTGAAGTTCAAAGATTACAATTGAAGTTGTATGCTTTAAATACATTTTAACTAAAAGATGTGACGCTGTGTTAAATCCATGTTAAATTAAATTATTGCAGATAGTATTTCTTGGTAAGAGATTGCTATTGAAATTGTATGTGTGCTGTTATAAATTAAACTATTATCTGCACTGAATTCAATTGAGCTGCTTCTTCTGCTCAATAACGTTATTTAAAAAGATCCAGATAAAGGTTATTCCATGAATTCATAGAATCTTTAACATAGAAGGAGGCCATTCAGCTCATCATTACTGTGCTGGCTCTTTGAAAGCTATCCAATTCATCTCATTTCCCCACCCTTTCCCCCAGCCCTACAACTTTCTCCTTTTCAATTATTCCTTTAGATCATAAATCACTGCATAAAAACAAATTGTACTCATCTTCCCACTAGTTATTTTGTCAGCTGTGGCCAATATTTTTGGTGCTATTAGGAGATGGGAGGAGAAAATCAGGAAAGAAAAAATCTATCTGAGAAATCTTCAGTTGTTTACAAAAATGCAACATCCAAGCCAAATTAAAGTGCATAGTACCATAAAGGAATGAACACAAATTTGTGGTTTCAACCACCATCACCTGGAAATAGGCTGGCGAGCCATCCTTCTCATTGCTGTTTGTGGGTTGTTGCTATGCACAGTTGCCGACCGTATGAAGTGACAATACAAAAGAATAGTGCATTGTATGAAACATGTAGATGTTCAGACAACATAGTCAGGTGCCATATATGTGTTATATACATGTTTACATGTCCTTTCTCTTCATGCTAATCTCAACACTCTATACAAAACTAAACTGACAAAAACCTTTGCCTCTTTAAAACTTTTCTTGAAAACATAACAGAAATCATTTGTTATTTCAAGAATATTTCCCACAATTTTTCATGCCTGAATCACACTAATACCGTGACAAATTCCTTCCATGACATGAGACCCAGACATTTTCTTAAGCATGATGGTGCATTTTATTAGCATGACTGAATGTTCCTGCAGTAAACAGACTGCAAATTATTCCTTTAACCCTGTGATTTACAGCTCTACGGAGCTTAGTAGCACGCAAAGCTCCCCAAGATAATGTAGTAAGTCAACAAATAGCCATAGCTGATATGGAACTTCTCATAACAGTGTGCTGTCTGGCACATACCACCCTACTGTTTCAAATGTATCACTCAATCCAAACAGCCCAGAAACTGTCCCCTAAATCATGAAGGACCCAGTCCAGGGGATTTCCCCTATATAATATGGTATCCAGTCTAGGAGCTCTCCCCGATATGATAGAATCATAGAAAGTCTACAGCACAGAAAGAGGCCATTTGAGCAACTCACCTTGGCCCACTCCCTGGCCTTTTCCCTGTAGCCTTGCAATTTTTTTCTGTTCAGATAATTGCACAATTCTCTTTTGAAGGGGCTAGATTTTTCATTGGTGGCAAGCCTCAAAATTGGCGCGACGCACACATGAGATGTGCGAGGCTGAGCCGCAGCGATATTTAGCACAGTGGCTCAAAAAACTCAATCGTTAGTAAGACATGACCTTCCCTTAACAAATTCATGGTGACTGTCCCTGATTAATCCTTGCCTTTCTAAGTGGCAGTTTATCCTGTCTCTCAGAATTGATTCTAATAATTTACCCAACACCGAGGTCAGACTGACCGGCCTATAATTATTTGGCCTATCCCTTGCACACTTTTTACACAATGGTATAACATTTGCAGACCTCCAATCCTCTGGCACATCGCCCGTATCCAGTGAGGATTTGAAGATAATCCTCTTAGCATCTGCTATTTCCTCCCTTTAACAATTAATCAGGGATAGTCAGCATGGATTTGTTAGGGGAAGGTCATGTCTTACTAACTTAATTGAGTTTTTTGACGCAGTAACAAGGAGGATTGATGAGGGTAGTAATAAAAACAAGAAATGCTGGAAATACTCAGTGGGTCTGGCAGCATCTGTGGAGAGAGAAACAGAGTTAACGTTTCAGGTCAGTGACCCTTCATCAGAACTGGCAGAGCCGGAAATGTAATAGGGTTTAAGCAAGTAAAGTGGGGGTGGGGCAAGAGATAACAAAAGAGGTGTTGATAGGGCAAGGTCGCAGAAAATAACTGACCAGAAGGTCATGGAGCAAAGGCAAATGGTATATTAATGGTGTGCTGAAAGACAAACCGTTAGTACAGAGAGGGTGTTAATTGATAGAAAACTGAACAGCCTGGCCCCAAGCACAAACATGAAAAAAACATTGGTTAGGCACAGCAGAAACAAACTAAAATAAAATAAACACATAAAAAAGAAAAAAGAAAAAAAAACTAAAACTAAAAATAAAAAGTTGCGGGGTGGGGGGGAAATGAGGGTAGTGCAGTGGATATGATTTACATGGATTTTAGTAAGGCATTTGACAAGGTCCCACATGGCAGACTGGTCAGTAAAATGAAAGCCCATGGGATACAGGGGAATGTGGCAGGTTGGATCCAGAATTGGCTCAGTGACAGGAAACAAAAGTTGGTAGTAGACGGATGCCTTTGCAAATGGAAAGCGATTTCCAGTGGCGTTCCACAAGGCTCGGTGTTTGGTCCCTTACTGTTTTTGGTATATATTAATGATCTGGACTTAAATGTGGGAGGCATGATTGGAAAATCTGCTGATGACACAAAAATTGGCCGTGTAGTTGATTGTGAAGAGGATAGTTGTAGACTCCAGAATTATACCAATGGTTCGGTTGAGTGGGTGGGAAAGTGGCAAATGGAATTCAGTCCAGAGAAGTGTGAGGTAATGCATTTGGGGAGGGCAAACAAAGCAAGGAACTACCCAATAAGCGGGAGGATGAGAAGAAGTGAGAGACCTTGGAGTGCATGTCCACAGGTCCCTGAAGGTGGCAGGACTGGTAGATGGAGTGGTGAAGAAAGCATATGGAATGCTTTCCTTAAATTGACCGAGGTATAGAATACAAAAGCAAGGATGTAATGCTGGAACTGAAAAAATTGCTGGTTAGGCCACAGCTGAAGTATTGCGTACAGTTCTGGTCACCACATTACATGAATGACATAATTGCTCTGGAGAAAGTACAGAGGAGATTTACAAGAACCTTGCCAGGGCTTGAAAGTTGCAGCTATAAGGAAAGGTTGGATGGGCTAGGGTTGTTTTCCTTAGAACAGAGGATGCTGAGGGGAGACTTAATTGAGTGTACAAAATTATGAGGAACATAGCTAGTGTAGACAGGAAGGATCCGTTTCCCCGAGCAGAGAGGTCAGTTACCGGGGGCACAGAATTAAGGTGATTGATAGAAGGATTAGAGAGGTCATGAGGAAAAGCTTTTTCACTGAGAAGGTGGTGGGTGTCTGGAATTCACTGTCATGAATGGTGGTGGAGGCAGAAAACCTCAAATCATTTAAAAGGTACCTGGACATGCACCTGAAGTGCTGAAACCTGCGAGGTTATGGACCAGGTGCTGGAAGGTGGGATTAGATAGGGCAGCTAGCATGGACACAATGGGCCGTAATTTCCTTCTGTGCCGTAATTTGTCTATGCTTCTATGGTTCAACCTGCGCTGCAACCTTCAATGATTTGTGCACTTATACCCTCAGGTCCCTCTGTCCCTGCACCCTTTTAGAACTCTAACCTTCAATTTATATTGCCTCTCCTCATTCTTCCTACCAAAATAAATAACCCAGTCCCTTATGTAATGTACGTTACAAGAGTGCTTCCACTTCTTTTGTTTAATTTTGAGGCCTTGTGTTTTAAAACTGAAAAGGAGTCCATGGTTTTTTTTTAAAAAGGGTTACTGAGAGGTTGTTTGAAAACAACGCTTACTGCAAGTCATGTGCTATGAGCAGTAAACAACCATTACTGGAAGTCACCTGTCTTCAGATAAGTAACCAGAGGGGACATTTTGACTTGGGGAAGATGTTTACAGAGAAGTGACAGGCCAATATTTATTGGGGTCAGGAGGCTTGACTCTTCAGATATTGTTTTGGTTTCACTTTGAACAGTCAGTTGGAGTTTTAAAAATCAACCTGAAGGACAAAACACCAGCTCAGCCTGTTCTATCTCTTTGAAAAGCCTATCAGTTTTTCCATCTCTTTGAGAAGCTCTTCAAAGCAAGTGTAAAAAATAGAGAAATTTCTTCTAAAAGGCCTGCCTGAAATCCCAGTTGCCGAATTTCTCTTGAGACGCTGGAAAAACCTGCTGGATAAATCCATGACACTGCCTGGGAATTGTGCCGGAAAGGATCCCAGTGATAGCTGTGTATACGCATATTTAGGACGCCAAACCACAAAAAGGACATCTGACATCATTTCATAACTTATCTTTTTTCTTCAAGAATTAACAAGTATTTGGCCAAAGTCTGTGAGTGACAAGAAGAGTGAGGGGGGTTCTCATAGAAACCTATAAAATTCTAACAGGACTTGACAGGGTAGATGCAGGAAGGATGTTCCCGATGGTGGGGGAGTCCAGAACCAGAGGTCATAGTCGAAGGATACGGGGTAAACCTTTCAGGACTGAGATGAGGAGAAATTTCTTCACCCAGAGAGTGGTGAGCCTGTGAAATTCGCTACCATAGAAAGCAGTTGAGACCAAAACATTGTACGTTTCAAGAAGGAGTTAGATACAGCTCTTGGGGCGAAAGGGATCAAAGGATATGGGGGGAAAGTGGGAACAGTTACTGAGTTGGATGATTAGCCATGATCATAATGAATGGCGGAGCAGGCTCGAAGGGCTGAATGGACTACTCCTGCTCTTATTGTGTGTGCGCGCGCGTGTGTGTGTGTATGTGTGGAGACACCCCTGTGTCTTAATGCTTTGCTTCATTACTGGTTATATTTTGTTTTATAATAATCTGATAATTTTGTTGTTTATTAAAGAAAGCTGGTTGGTGTATTTTACTCTGGGATAAAAATAGTCTATGATTGACCATATCAGTAACTGGATAAACATTTAAATATACGTTTGACCTGTGGAGAAGTGGAGCGAGAAAAAAAGTACACTCCTCCCACCTCGGTCGTAACATGCAGTACCCCAGCTGAGGTATCTCCTGTATGTAATGTTGTACTCAGTAAGGAAGCTCTTTCCAGTATAATATATTATTTAATACAGAGACTTTCTCCTGAACAATATATTATATTACACCGGCGACTGCACCAAAATATAATTGCATGAAAAGTGCTTTGGGACATTTCTAAGAGGTGTGAAGAAGTCCCATATAAATGTCTTTCCTTTTAAAGATTTATCATACCTCTTTCAATGGTTATCTGACTCAACACAAAGCCATCACAGCACTGCTCCTTGCCACAGGTCTGTCTGCAGAAATGATGTACATCTGTTAAGCTCGAACCACTCGCGGAAAAAGCCAAAGCCTGGTATACGCCTGTAACCACATTACGAAAATCTGTCCGCACGAAGGTCTTGTGAAATGAAGTTGTGAATTCATGACCTGGAGAAAATTAAGAACATATGTAGAATTGTAGAATCTTACATCATGGAAGGAGTGTATTCAGCCCATCGTATTTGTACCAAATCTTTGAAAGCATTATCCCATTCCCCTGCTCTTTCTCCATACCCCCTGAAAATTTTCTTTTTCAGGTATTTATCCAATTTCCTTTTGAAATCTACTAATGAATCTGCTTCCACTAGCCTTTTAGGCAGTGCATTCCACATCATAACATAAAATGTGCAGATTAAGTTAAGATTATTTGACCAATTATACCTTTGCTAACCTGGACACTCCAAAATCTGTTACAGAGGAAGCAAACTCTAAAGGAAGATATCCTGGTTCAGCTGTTGATAAGGAGAAATTGTAGTCAGGAATATAATTGCTATCCTTCAAATGAAATTTTCAAACTTACTGTCTAATGGAGACTCTCCATTTTCTCTTAGGAGACTGGTGATGTTGCAGAAGGACTTGCATCTTGGGCCTACAACCTCAGACCAGCCTGGAAACAAATTCTATGCCCTGAAATCTTTAAAAATCTGACACTGACCATGCAATGGTGTAGTATAGGTCTGATGTTGCAACTCCCTGTTGAATTATTGGGAGGTGCTCCACGATGTAAGCAGCCTCGCCAGTGGTGTCACGGGAACAGATGTGAAAGGAAGGAAAGGTAAAAAGGCTGAACAGTAAAAATTATACATTTTTGTTTCAATATTTTTCATTTAATGTTCTTCTTTACACATGCATATTGGGGCTGCACTTGTGCTCCACGTACATTTCCCTCCCTTTAACTGGACATAGAAGGTGAAAATCAGAGGTAAAATTTCTAAATGAAAACTGCAAAATTCTTGAAAAAGTGTCCTGGGAAACCTCCAGAATTACTTGTTCACAAACATTCGACATATGGCTTTCCTATAATTCTGATAGATGCAACAGTATTTGACCACATCTTCCCGGGCTCAACTCTAAAGCCTTACTGCCTCTCAGGATATAATCAAATGACATGACACCAAAATTCTTCCATACACCATTTTCATTACACTTTTATTGGATTTGGGAAGGTAACATGGACGGAATTTTTTGTAAATAAATTCACCAGCACGCTAAGGCCACAAAATTGGGCACTGCATCACTAACAGTTTCGACATCATGGGTTCTATTTCAGTACAAAAATAGCATCCATGCTGCTTCCGCTCACTTCCAGCATGCCCATGTCAAACTCCATCTTGGTGATTGTGTTAAAGTGGCCGTATGAACAAGTGCCAGAAGTTTGCAGAGAAGACAGATCACAATGCCAGTCGGCGTCTAATGACAATTTGATGCGAGTGCTGCCATTATGGACGTCGCCACACTAGTTAATGCCCTGTCTTAAACACTAACAGCTGAACATGCATTCAGCAGCTTAAAGGCTCCCCCACCAGTGCTATTTAAAGGGATCATCAACAATTTGCAGGTAAATTGTTGATTAGATTCTGCTGCCTCTGTTTGAGTTTGTGGAGGTGCTGGGTGTTTAGAGGAGTTGCTGACAGTTGGTGAAGCCTGCAGAGAGTGGTTCTGCACAAGGGGAAGGTGTTGATTGTGACGGCAAGGACACTCTGAGCACAGCTCTTGCTCCCAGTCATGGTTGTCATAGCAGCAGTTGCCCTTAGGTTGCAGCATGAGAGGGAGATGTTGCAGAGGCAGCAAATAAAAGGAAAAGCTACTTGCAGAGGGAGGAGGAGAGGGAAAAGGACTCTCAGCAGGAGGCCTTATCCACCTAGGGTCTTCCAGAAGCTTCACCTAAGCCAGGAGCACTGTGTTTGGAATCTGTAATTCATGAAGGAGCTGCTCACAGAACTCTGCTGCCTTTTGAAGCCAGACCTGCAGCCTCAGAGCAGGACAAGAATGGCACTGCCAGTGGCTGTGAGGGTAATCTTTGTAGTAT
This sequence comes from Heterodontus francisci, assembly GCF_036365525.1. Taxonomy (NCBI): domain Eukaryota; kingdom Metazoa; phylum Chordata; class Chondrichthyes; order Heterodontiformes; family Heterodontidae; genus Heterodontus; species Heterodontus francisci. The sequence continues at coordinate 48,738,816 of NC_090375.1, forward strand.
AAAGACCTGAAAGGGTTAATGCTGGAGACAGTGAGAGCAACCCCTCCCACTGTAGTGATGACAATGTAATAGCCACATGGTAATGGGCTTTGGAAGAAGCCAGTAGCAGCATGAAGGATGCTAGCTAGAAAGGCTTGTGGATAGTGCAAATAGAGCTGTGTAAATAATAAGAGTTATTAGTTGACCTTATCCAGACTCCGAGACTTTATCAACAATGCACTAGTACACTACAACTACAACAACAACACACAACATGATACATGAGAACATCACCACCTGCAAGTTCCCGTCCAAGTCACATACCATCCTGACTTGGAACCACATTGCCATTCCTTCACTGTCGCTGAGTCTAAATCCTGGAACTCCCTTCCCAACAGCACTGTGGGTGTACCTACCTCACATGGACTGCAGCGGTTCAAGAAGGCAGCTCACCACCACCTTCTCAAGGGCAATTAGGGATAGGCAATAAATGTTGGCATAGCCAGTGACGCCCACATCCCATGAAAGAATTTTTAAAAATAACATGTTGGCACTGGTCAAAATTACCAGAAAGTACTGAAAACACCTTACCTCACAAAGTAGCGCCAAGAAATCTTTTCTCTCAGATGGTCATGAGTCTTTGGAACTCTCTTCCTCAAAAGGCAGTGGAAGCAGAGTCTTTGAATATTTTTAAGGCAGAGGTAGATAGATTCTTGATAAGCAAGGGGGTGAAAGGTTATCGGGGTAGGTGGAAATGTGGTGTTGAGGTTACAATCAGATCAGCCATGATCTTGTTGAATGGCAGAGCAGTCTTGAGGGACTCCTAATTCGTATGTTAGTATGTTCATGTGTAAGAGAACTGCAAAGAGTTCCAGAGCTGCTGTCTAGCCGAAGAAGATGTGAACAGTCAGTGAGTCAACCATGGAAGTATTCAGACTGCACCACTGAAGCGTAGTGGTCTGCAATGAAACATCCAGGTCCAGTGATCGGATTTCGATTTACTGTGCCGGGTGACAGTCCAGGATCAGATGAGAGAATTTTAAAAGAGGACATTGTTGGATAATGGTGCACTGGGTTGGAAAAACAAGGAAAGAGGTCGATCGATCTCTAGCGAAAAGGCAACTCGGGAGTCGGGCGAAGTTGGCAGCCATTACTCAACCCAACCGTGGAGAGAAAGCGGAAGAAACCTCAGAAAAGCACAAGAACATTCAGAAAGTGCGGGAAACCCCGAGAAAGAACGCAAACATCTCCATTTCTGTCAAAACAATTTAAAAAGAAAGGGGAACACCCTAAAGAGCCTAACAAAGCCTAGGAAAGCAAAATGGATTTGAAATTTAGAATGCCTGAAAGCTTCCACGATTAGGAAGGACCCAATCAGGTACAAAATTGGTCCTTATGGAGAAAAAGATTCCTGCAATTTAGGATAGCTTCCCAGCTGTATTCTAAATCAGAAGCAGAACAAGTAAATGCCCTTTTGTACTCTAAAATAAAAGCAAAATACTGCAGATGCTGGAAATCTGAAATAAAAACAAGAAATGTTGGAAATGCTTAGCAGATCTGGCAGCATCTGTGGAGAGAGAAGCAGAGCTAACATTTCAGGTCAGTGACCTTTCATCAGAACAAGACCTTTTATACTCTGTGGGTGCAATTGTGGATGACGTGATTGTGAGGCAAGGAATAAATGAAGTTCTTTTAAATTTGAGGATGTGCTACAAGCTGCGACAAAAAATTTCAATTTAAGAAGTCATAAAATTCTGGAAAGAGCAAAATTTAACAAGTGAGTCCAGAAGATAGGCGAATCCATAGATTCTTTTATAAACGACCGGCACAGATTGGCTGAGGGATATGACTATGGAGAATTGAAGGCGGAACTGATAAGGGACTGAAGAGATGTGGGAATAACTGGTGAGTCTTTATCAGATCTCTTACAGTCGAAAGATGACCTTACACTCGAGAAGGCAATTCAGATTGTATGACAAGCAGAAGTTCGAAGACAAAATAAAGCCATTCTGCGGGCTGAAGAGAAGCCTTGGATTCAAAGAAATCCAATGACTGTACAGTTCTTGAAGCCAAAGATGGAGGGACAATCTATAGAGAAGAAGACACGCACAGAGGTGAGAAGGTGCATGACACCGGCAAACTGTGCCAGCACTGTGGATCCACAAAGACCCATAGACGGGAACAGTGTCCTGCTAGTAAAGCAGAATATTTCAACTGTAAAAAGACAGGCCATTGTGGGAAAATGTGCCAGAGCAAGACCTCTTCACTCAAAGTCGTAAAGCAAAAGACCTTCATACGGAGAGCGGTGAATGAAGTGCATCAACTTCCAGCAGAAAAGGAACCAGGAGATTTCCTAAGAGAAATTAATGACCCAAATCAAAGCTTTTAGACCGCGGACATTTATGCAAATGGACATCTAATGGATTTCAAATTGGACACAGGTGCTAGTGTCACAGTTCTGTCTGGCCAAGAGCCATGGCTGATGAGACATTGCCTACAACCTGAAAGTTAAGGGGGAAGCTTCAAGCAACTTTCCAATATAGAGGGGAGACAAATTATGGAAACCCTATATGTCTTGCAAAACCAAGGATTTTCCCTGTTAATCAGAAATGCATGCTTAGACCTGCATCTGATCAAAAAGATTGATGAGGTCAAACAGCCACAGGTAAACATTTACTTTCAAGCAAACTTTTCAAAGCTTTTCTCAGGTCTAGGAAGACTGAAGACAGAGTATAGAATCACACTTAAAGAAGATGCCAGACCAGTGTGCATCTACATCCAGAAATATACCATACCCATTGATGAACCAGTTCAAGATCAGTTGGAAGAGATGACCAGAATGGGAGTCATTTCTCCTGCTATGAAATCAACAGAGTGGTGTTTGCATATGGTTCCAGTCCCAAAACAAAATGGTACTCTTTGTATCTGTGTGGATTTAATGCAGCTTAACAAAACAGTGGCGTGGGAAATTCATCAAACATCCACAGTGGATGACAGCTTAGTGAAATTGTCTCAGAGCATCATCTTTACCAAACTCAACACCAATAGTGAGTTTTGGTAGGTACTCTTAAATCAGACCTCAAGATTACTAAGCACATTTAGAACTCATTTCGGAAGGTTTTGTTTCTATCAGTTACCATTTGGGATAACTTCCTCACCAGAGATCTTCCAAAGGTCTATGTCAAACATCTTAGAAGGGCTCAAGGGAATTATTTGTCACATGGATGACATTCTGGTACATGGGCTGTCAGTAGAGGAACATGACCAAAGAGTTCGAGCAGTTTTACAATGGCTTCACAAAGCAGGCTAACACTGAATGAGAAGTGTGAATTCTCAAGGTCATCAATTCATTTCTTGGGACACATAGTAAGCAGTAAATGTATAATAGCAGACCCACAGAAGACATGAGCCATTACAGAATTCCATACTCCTACTTCCGTTTAACTGCTCCAAAGATTCCTTGGAATGGTGAATCGGTTAGCCAAATTTCTACCTCATTTAGCCCAGGTAACAGAACCACTAAGACAACTTCTCAAAAAAGATCAATTATGTTGTTTGAGCTCACATCAAGAACAAGTATTCTGGAAGATTAAAGAAATGCTCATATCGCCGGACATCTTGGCACACTATAACCCTACACTATCAACAACAATAGCTGCAGACGCCTCTTCCACAGGATTAGGGGCAGTCCTTTTCCAGAAGCAACCTGATGGTTCTCACAGACCAAGATACTACGCATCTAGAGCTTTGTCTGAGACGGAGACAGAAAAAGAAGCACTTGTCGTCACATGTGCATGTGAGAAGTTTTCTGATTACATTATTGGATTAAGAGTTGTCATCGAGACAGACCATAAACCTTTGGTATCTTTATTGGATGAGAAGGAGATCGCAAAAATACCTCCAAGAATTCAAAGATTGTGTTTAAGATTGATGAGATATACATATGAGATGGTATATGTCCAGGGAAAGATGCAAACGTCTGCTGATGCACTATTAAGAGCAATGGTAGACCATCTGACACAACAAGATGTGAATTTTGTGGATGATATAGAGTCATATTCGCAGTATACTGCGCAACAATGGCCAGCAAGTATACAGAAACTGCAAGAAATTCGTCATGCCCAAAAAAGCAATGAAGAATGTATTCGTATAAGGCAGTATTGCACACAAGGGTGGCCACAAGAACGTCCTTGTGGGAAGACAATGTAAACTTTCCATAAATATAGAAAACATTTCACAATCATCAACAATTTGCCAGTTTATAATGACAGACTAGTTATTCCCAGTCCACTTAGATCAGATATCTTGGAACATCTACATCAAGGCCGCATGGGAATAATGAAGTGTCTGCAAGGACACAATCATCAGTGTGGTGGCCAGAAATATCCAAAGACATCGGAAATGTGATTCAGAACTGCCAGATCTGTGCAAAACAAAGACTAGAACAGCATGAACCTCTGATAACTACTCAATTTCCGACCAGACCATGGGAGCGTTTAGGTATGGATTTATGGTTGACTCTTAAATGCCCTCTGAAATAGCCTAGCAAGGGACTCAGTTCAGGAGCAATAAGGGATGGGCAACAAATGCAGGCCAAGCCAGCAATGCCCACATCCCACAATTGCATAAAAAAATGCCTCAATCTTGGCAGGTGGGGGTCTTCATGACAGTACAAAGAGTAAACATGATCTACTCAGATATTCTACATAGTGGATGTGTCAGGACTAGCAGTAGCATGGTTGCCAGCGTGCGAACTTAACATCATCACCATCCATGAGTTGACCTAGTCAAAACAGGTGCACATCCATTGGATTGGTACAAGGTCTCCAGAGGTTGTACCCGGACTGGTTTGACATGGTTGGGAATTTCCACAGGGATGCAGTCCTACACCTTAAAAAAGGTGCAACGCCATCAATCGACCCACTGCAAAAATACAGCATACACATTCAAGAAATGTTGTTGAAAATGGAACCAGATGGAATGGAAAAACAAAGCATCATTTGACAAGTGCAACGTAACACAGACTGGTGCAGTTCCATCACTACTGCAATTAAGAAGAACGGTTCAATTCGACTATATGTGGACCCAAGGAGGCTAAACAAAGCCTTAAAGAGATATCCTCATAAGATACCAACACTAGAAGAGTTAAACCCAACGTCTGCTGGAGTGAAACACCTTTCCAAATTAGACGCAAAAAATAGATATTGGTCCGTACACTTGTCAAGAGAATCACAAGGGCTAACAACGTTCAGAACTCCCTTTGGCAGGTACTGTTTCCTGTGTTTACCAATTGGGCTTTTGGTCTGCCAGGATATATTTCAACAGCATATGGACCGGATAATGGGACGAGTCCCGGATTGTGTGTATTGCGGATGGCATCGCTGCAGTAGGATCTATGGAGGAAGAGCATGACAGAAACCTATACTTATTAATGGGAATCACCAGACGGGAAGATTTGGTGACTGATTACATAAATTTCTTCGGCGCTATTTACTCAAGCTCAGGTATCCACACGGATTCTGCGAAGATCGAAGGCATCCAGTCAAAGGCAACACCACAGGACAAGTACGATCTCCAGAGGTGTCTAGGTCTATTCAACTTCTTTGCTGGATACATACCGAAGCTCACAGAGAAGGCATCTCCATTAAGAGAACTGCTGAAGGAAGGCACACCATTCCTATGGCAGGAACCAACACGCATTCAATGTGTTGAAATAAGCACTGTCAGCGGAGTCATCTCTCCAATATTATGACCCTCGGAAGGCAACACATTAGAAGTAGACACAGCACAGAAAGGTCTCAGTACATGACTTCTTCAAGACAGCAAGCCTGTCGAATTTGGTTCAAAAAGTCTGTCACCAGCACAAGCAAATTACTCCAATATCGAATGAGAAACTCTCGCTCTTGTCTTCGGGATCACCAGGTCCAAATTTCCTACTGTGCAGAAGCTTCGCGACACATCGAGTACAGCAGTGGCAAACACTGTTAGTGCCATATTTAGTCTTTTTGGTGCCTGATAGCAGTGGTGTCCAACAACATCCCACAATATACCAGAAAACTGTTCCATGATATATGTGCACGATGGTCCATAAACCCTATCACAACATCACCCAGATTCAAATGGAATGGCTGGACATATGGTCAGGACAGTCAAATAGCTGATCAAAAAGTGTTCAGAAACTGGGCAAGATATCCAAATTGCATTATTTCCTGTTCACGCAATGCCAAGTCATCTCACCAAGTCATCCTTGATCACAGACCGGTTACGTCAGAAACAAGACAAGATGAAAGACGCACATGACGTGCATGCGGATGTAGAATTATCACCACTACACATTGTCCAGAAGGTGAGGGTCCTTCACCCGCAAGAACAGACATGGATCCCAGCAGAGGTGTCAAAGGTGCGCAACGAACCATGTTCGTATGAGGCGACGACACCAAATGATGCGATACTGCGAAGGAATCGAGCTAACTCGCAGAAGATTCTCTGCCAACCATGTACAAGGCAACCAAACAGCATCACCTATGCATACCCCTGTACATTTTGAAGATAAAGAGACAAAAAGCAACACAGTGACAACTGAGGACAATCCTCCCAAACACAATCTGCAGGAGGAGAGAACAGACAGTTCAAGAGCACACACATGTCATTGTCACAAGGTCTGGTCGAGTCAGCCAACAACCAGTACAGTTCCAAATGTAGCCAACACCTTGAAGAGGAGTGTTCCAAATGTTCTTGTTACAGTGGAATGTTTTATGTAAATAGTGTTATTGTTGTCAAATTTCCTATATCTCATAAGGGTTGCTTATTCATATACATATTTATGTTATACTATATGGGATTGCCATTTAAGGGAATGGGGATATTGTGATAGCGTACTCATCAGTATGTTAAATATAATCATTTAAATATATGTTTATGCTAATATGTATGTCATCACAGGAAGTGATGCAATATCACATTATTCAGCTCTCTTGCAGTCAGATAGCACTTGGAAGCTGAAGCATCAAGTCTCCATTAAACCTTTATGCCTGCCCTTCAGCTTTGTTTGTAATAATCTACAAAGAGATAATACAACAATGGCTGCCTGCTCCCACTGCCTTCTCAGTATCTGCCTGGAGCGTTTCCTGGTCCCCTGGGAGAAGAGGACCTCCCTCCTTCTGTGCGCCCCCTGCACCAAGGTCTCCTGCAATGCTTCGGACAACCTCAGGACATGTTCTCTGGCTTGTTGTGCGTTTTTTCAAAGTGTTTTCTGTTCTCTAGCTCCTCTTTCACCACTTCCAACTCTTGCTGCAGCCAGAATTCACCTTTATGAGGTGCAGGCTGGCTTTAGGTGCTAGCCTCATACAAATTTGGGCTGCCTGCTGAGACATTCAGTCATTCAACAGCATGTTCAGTGCTATGCTGCACACCACAATCATTATAATTGGCAGGCAGCAGGAAGTTGGGGCAACCATTAAATTTTTCCTTTCATCTATTCCACCACTATTTCTTGGGACCCCTCCACTACCTCTGTGTTGTCAGACTGCTTGTCCAGCATCCAGTTCTAGATGAGCTGCAATTTCCCTCAATAAACATTGGGAAGTTCGAAGCCATTGTCGTCAGCCCCATAAGAAGCTCTGTTCCCTTGTCACTGAATCCACCCCCTCCCTCGCCACTGTCTCAGGCTGAAACACAGTTTGCAGCCTTGTTGCCCTATTTAACCTTGAGCTCAGTTGATGACTCTATATCCTTTTTATCACAAAGATCGCCTATGTAGCACAGCCCATTTCTGTCCCTACCTCAGTTTATCTGCTGCTGAAGCTCTGCAACTCCCTCCCTAATCTTCTTCACTTCTCCACCATTAATCCATGCTTTTGCTACCTCCTGAATTGATTATTCCAATTTTCCCCTGGCTGCCCTCCCATCTTCCACCCTCCATAAATTTGAGCTCATCCAGATCTCTGCTATCCTAACTCACTCCCATTCAGCCATTATCCTGTGTTCACTGACCTATGTTTGGTCCCGGGCCATCAATATCTCCACGTTGAAATTCTCATTCTCATATTCAAATCCGTCCAAGGCCTCGCCACCACCTACAGCCTTCCAAGAACCCTACATTCCTCCAGCTCGGGCCTCTTGAGCTTTCTCACTTCCCTTGCCCCAGCACTGACAGTTATGCCTTCAGCTGTCTAGGCCCTAAGCTCTGGAATTCCCTCCTCAATCCTCTTGAATTCTCCACCACACTCTCTTCCTTTAAGATACTCCTTAAAACCTACCTCCTTGACCAAGTGTTTAGTCACCCATCCTAATACCTCCTTTGGCTCTGTCAATTTTTGTCCGATTATGATCCTTTGGGATGTTTTACAATATTAAAGGTGCTGTATAAATACAAGTTGTTGTCATTTTTCCCAGGATCTAAATCCTGGAGTTTCTTATCTTTCTGAATTCTCACTTTCTCAAACTATCTGGAAATTATTAAAAACTGACCTGGGTGTCATCTAGGCACCACTATCCGTTATACCTCATGGTCTCCCAGCACTGTGGGTCTTGGTGCTTAACGTAGATCTCAATTTTTTTAAAAACTTGTTGCAAGCATGCAGCCAAATGCTGCAAAACCATCCTCTGCCAAAAATAACCAGACTATAGAAAAGACACCTCAGTTAGTTTTGGACTTCACTTTATCCATGTCCTTTGTTCTGTTATTAATATAAACATTCCCATCATAACCACAAAAACATTGCTTCCACTATGTTTCCCAACAAGAATGTGTTTACTTTTATGAAGCTAATATAAAAAATATAAACATTTCTAATTTTTTGAAGTGGAGAAGCATTTCCCATGATTCAAGTGCAAGTTGTCCCTTTCTCATTATTCCAAGTACTCACACATAGAGAGCAGAAACATTCTTTTTTGATAACTCAAACGATTACATTCTTGCCAAGAAGCCAAGTGAAAGGGAGTTGTCCATAGCTGCGTCAGATCACATGATCACCACAGAGGGTCACAGGTTGGGAGAGACCAAGGAAAAAGGAGAGAGGAGAAAACATCTGCAAAAAGAAGTGGTCTCCTCCCTCAAACTAACTAAAACCACTTTCACTGACTGTTGAGGATACATTTTGATTTGACAAGATGGAGGGCTGTAGAATGGAAATTATTGTTGGTGGAATTAACGAGTAAATTTTAATTATTTTCATATTAAGCATTTTAACAGAGCAATTAGTTTAATTTAAACAGGATAGTATTTCTATTAAAATAATGGACGAAGATATTTCACACAAATTTGCTAATTGTTTGCTCATTCATATCACCAATGGTAATTTCTAGCCTTTTGAGGCAAACTATGCTCCTGCCATTCAGTAAAGTGGCTCTAATTATTATTAGAGCTGAGACTGATATTCCTTTTTAAAGGCATTTTGTCCCTTCCTCTTTTTCCTTCATCCCTTTCTGCAGTGAGCATGCAACCTACACCCCAGACCTTTGGCAATGTCATTCTGAAAATGGCTAAAATATAATTTTTGGAAGGGAATCATAGAATAGTACAGCACAGGAAGAAGCTCATCAAGACTGCATTGGTTCTTACAAAGAGTAATCTAGTTCGACCCAGTCCCTTGACCATTCCCTATATCTCTGTAATTGTTCTCCTTCAAGTATTCATCCAGTTCCCCTTTGAAGGCTACTATTGAATCTGTTTCCACCACCCTATCAGGCAGTGCCTTCCAAATCCTAACCAGGTGTTCTGCAAAGAAGTTTTTCCTCTGGTCACCTCTGGTTCTTTTGTCAATCATCTTAATTCTGTGCCTGTGGTCATCGACCCTTCCACTATGACCCTTTATGATTTTAAACACCTCTATCAAATCCCCATTGTCTTCTAAGGAGAACAACTCTAGTTTCTCCAGCCTATCCACCTAACGGTAAACCCTCATCCCTGGAGCCATTCTAGTAAATCACTTCTGCTTGCTCTCCAAAGCCTTCATGTCCTTCCTAAAGTGTGGTGCCCAGACTTCTCCAGCTGGAGCCGAACCAATGGTTTAAATAAGTTTAGCATAACTTCCTGGCACTTGTACTCTATGCCTCTATTTATAAAGCCCAGTACCCCATATGATTTATTAACTGCTTTGTTAGCCCGTCCTGTCACCGTCAAAGATTTGTGTACAAACGCCCCAGGTTTCCCTGTTCTTGCACCCTCTTTAAAACTGGGAGTAATGGCTTTTCCTACAATATTCCGTGGGTGGGTGCTTCGTATGTGTAATCAGACAATAGGATTTTACTATGTAACTGCGTGTCTGGATACACAATGTCTGGAATATTTTGAGAACAGCTCACTCATTTGCCAGTGGAGGTAATGTCCAAATGATGTCATCTGCACAACGAGCACAGTCTCTGTCTGACTGACTGCACAGTGAGCCTTTGTACTCTAATTAGAAAAGAGAAGCGGCAACTGGCCATCAGGGCTTGTTCTGCACTGTATCATCAGACAACTCCTGTTCAACATTTAGGTTTTCTTTCCAACAAGAAAAGCTGAACCCATTCTCAGGAAGAGTGAAGTGGTGATAAGTTTATTCCATGGATGGATTCATAAGAAAATTGGGTTGGGAGACAATAGGATGGTAAAGCATGTGGGTGGCAAAGGATAGAAGGAAATGGCCTTGCCTGTGATTCAGACGATGGAAGTAGAGAGACTGAGTGAAGTAGGATGTTGAGGGGGTAGTCATGAACTTAGGTTAGAGAGTTCATATGGAGAGGGAGGTTTATGAAAGCAGTGAAAACAGAGGAGAAAGGATATGTTAAGTTGAAATGGAGATGGCAATCACTGAGAATGAAGTCACAGTGCTGAGGTTTTGGGAGGAATGGAGGAAGGATATCTCCATGAGAAACACAAGGGGGAATTTTATGCTGGCGGTGGGGGTCTCAACATTGGGAGAAATCTACACCGAGATCCCCCGCGTTGCCTTTTCTACGGAAGACTAGTTTAATTTAGTGCCAATCAGGCACTTAACTGAACAGCAGCGGGCCTTCCACTGGATTTAGGACCCCGTCGCCGGAGGTCCTGGACTTGCAGAGCTGCCGGCCAATCAGTGGCTGCTGCTGTAGCTGCAGTGCCTCGATACCGAGGAGCGGTGCTGGAACCAGGCTTAAGGTAGGTCAGGGTGGGAGGGGTCGTGGCGGAGCAGGATAGAGGGGTCGGCAGCAAGGTGGGGGGGGGGGTGGGGTGGGGGGGGGGTGGCCCTCAGCAGGCCACTCCCCCCCACTTCCCGATGCAGGCACTAGGTGCCTACGAGCGAGGGATCCCCCCCCTCCCATCCCACCCCTGGAGCCGAGAAGCAACCCGCACGGTTTGTTGGGCTGTGCTTCCCTTGCGGTGACAGAGCTGCCCGCCGCACAGGTAACTGCAGCTGCAGCAGGAAGAGGCCCTTAATTGGGGGTTAATTACCCATTTAAGGGCCTCAATTGGCGGTGGGGCGGGAAGGCCATTCACAGGCCTTCCCACCCTGGACTAAATATCGGCAGAGGAGGGTCCCCTTCAGCCACCATCCCACCCAATTGTATGTTCTCCCTGCCTCCAAACCCGCCGTGGGGGAGAACATAAAATTCCACCATCAGAGTGGGACGTGGGAGGAGTAGAGAATTGGGGATGTAAAGGAAGCGAGAGGGGCGGTAGAGGTGAGCTGTTTGAAAGAAGTAAAAGTCACAGAATCACAGTATAATACAGCATAGAAGGAGGCCATTTGGCCCATCAAGTCTGTGCCAGCTCTTTCGAAGAGAAATCTATTTAGTCTCACTCTCCCACTCTTCCCCATATCCATGCAATTTTTTCTCCTTCAAATATCTATCCAACACCTTTTTGAAGGCTACTATTAAATCTGTTCTACTGCCCTATCTGGCAGTGCATTCCAAATCCTAACCACATGTTGCAGAAAAAAGTTTTACCTCATGTCTTTCTGGTTCTATTGCCAGTCACCTTAAATCTGTGCCCTCTGGTTATCAACCCTTAAGCCATTGGAAGTAGTTTCTCTTTATTTACTTCAACTAAACCCTTTGTGATTTTAAATGCCTCTATTTTCTCTCTAGGCTTCTCTGAGTATCAAAGAGCTAGCAGGAGAAACCAAGGTGTGATTTGATAATAAGAGGAACTCTGCCTCCACAGCAGGGTCCAGACTAATTTCTACCCCTGAGTCTTTTGTCTCAAAAAGAGAAGACTGAGGAAGAGATATGATGGAAGGGTTTAAAATGATAAAAGGTTTAGATCCAAGTAAAGCTTTTCTGCCGTTTTGAGCATAAAGCGCATATTTAAAATTTAGGACAATGTAAAAAAAATGCAGCAGTTTGCTTTTACTAAAAAGGCGGTACGTATGTGGAGCAGATTACCAGAACTTGTGGTGGAACAGGAAACTTTAATGGTTTCGAAGAAAAAAACTTGACTGGTTCTTGTCAAAAAATGGGATTCAGGGTTATTTGAAATACATCAAGGGAATTCTGTGAACAGGTGGGTTAGATTCCTAAACCCGTTAGTATGTAATAGGAAAGCACAGGAGGAGTAATGGGTTGGGGTAAGGATTAGAGGCAAACCGCCTAAAATGAAGAGAAATAAAACATGGCATAACAATATGGTAGGAAGCAAAGAAAGACAGAGGAACTTAGGAAATAGGAGCAGGAGTAGGTCATTCGGGCCCTCAAGCTTGCTCCGCCATTCAACTAGATCCTGGCTGATCTTCTCCCTCAATGTTATTTTCCCGCTCTATCCCCATATCCCTTGCCATCTTTAAATCTAGAAAGATGGGAGAGAAGAGCCCAATAGGAGTCTAGATTTTTATTTATTTTATTTAGAGATACAGCACTGAAACAGGCCCTTCGGCCCACCGAGTCTGTGCCGACCAACAACCACCCATTTATACTAACCCTGCAATAATCCCTACCACCTACCCACACTAGGGGCAATTTACAATGGCCAATTTACCTATCAACCTGCAAGTCTTTGACTGTGGGAGGAAACCGGAGCACCCGGCGAAAACCGACGCGGTCACAGGGAGAACTTGGGCGGCACAGTGGCGCAGTGGTTAGCACCGCAGCCTCACAGCTCCAGCGACCCGGGTTCAATTCTAGGTACTGCCTGTGTGGAGTTTGCAAAGTCCTCCCTGTGTCTGCGTGGGTTTCCTCCGGGTGCTCCGGTTTCCTCCCACAAGCCAAAGACTTGCAGGTTGATAGGTAAATTGGCCATTAGCAATTGCCCCCAGTATAGGTAGGTGGTAGGGAAATGTAGGGACAGGTGGAGATGTGGTAGGAATATGGAATTAGTGTAGGATTAGTATAAATGGGTGATTGATGGTTGGCACAGACTCGGTGGGCCGAAGGGCCTGTTTCAGTGCTGTATCTCTAAACTAAACTAAACTAAACTAAACTTGCAAACTCCGCACAGGCAGTACCCAGAATCGAACCTGGGTCACTGGAGCTGTGAGGCTGCAGTGCTAACCACTGCGAAAGAAAGGAAAATAGAGGTAATGGGCTGTGATCTGGATTCAGCTTGAACCATTGTGTGTATTCACAGGCAGTTGTGGAGGCTGAGTCAGTCCAGGAGATGTTCGACAGGCAGAGTATTACCATAGGTTATTGAGTAGAAAATGGAAAGCCAAGGAGCTGTTCCGTGTTTACCATGTGCCGGCAAATGATCCAGGGGGCCCAGCAGAGGTGTGTAGTGGCTTCCATGATTAGTAATGCGCACTAGTTTATTTAGTATTCCAGCAGAGGAACAAGAAGCAGTGGAAGTGAAACCCAAGGACTGAGACCAGTGCAGCCCAGGGATACAGGGGACAGTGAGAGTGACAGGATTGGTGTAGATGAGTGAGCTGATCCAAGGAACAGCTGTAGTGAGGCACATACAAGTTTATGGTAATAGGAGCTTGAGGAAGCAGTCCAACACAGTCCAACGAAGGGTAACAGAAGAGTTCTGGAGGATGGAGTCAGCAACCAACGGAAGCAAATGGAAAACGCAAAGAAAAGTTCATGGAGCATAAATCAGAGCAAGATGAGAACAAGCAGGAACAGATCATAATTATCTCAGTGTAGAGGAGCAGAAAACTGAAGATGCAGGAGCAGGCCAGGTACCGGATTGGAGGCATTTCAGCAGCAAATACTGTCTCCGCAGGAAGCAACAATTGAAAGTCGAGAAAGTAGATCTCTGTCCAGCACCCAACACAGCAGACAAATAAAGCTAAGACGTCAGCAGAAGCACAGTCCTGATGCTCTGCAGGTAACAGCAGCAGGTGGGGAATGAGCACTGTAGATTGGAATAAGGTGAAGCAGCTAAGTAGCAGAGCAGAGTCACAGCAGGAAGTCTTTCAGTGTAGTCTAGGAAAATACCATAATCCAGGAGTCCATGAATCAAATGTGAGCAAAGTTTTTTTTTATTCATTCATGGGATGTGGGCGACGTTGGCCAGGCCAGCATTTATTGCCCATCCCTAAATGCCCTTGAGAAGGTGATGGTGAGCTGCCTTCTTGAACCGCTGCAGTCTATTTGGGGTAGGTATACCCACAGTGCTGTTAGGAAGGGAGTTCCAGGATTTTGACCCAGCGACGGTGAGGGAACGGTGATATAGTTCCAAGTCAGGATGATGTGTGACTTGGAGGGGAACTTGCAGGTGGTGGTGTTCCCATGTATTTGCTGCCCTTGTCCTTCTAGTTGGTAGACATCGCGGGTTTGGAAGGTGCTGTCTGAGGAGCCTTGGTGCATTGCTGCAGTGCATCTTGTAGATGGTACACACTGCTGCCACTGTGCATCGGTGGTGCAGGGAGTGAATGTTACAGCTATTGAAAAGAAAACAGTAAAAACATACAACAATCAGGGTCAGGGGGTGAGCAATATGCTCTTTACAGATGGCTTTGAGCTTATAGCTTGCACTTGTTGTTATGTATAAGACTGGGGGAAGGAAAGGTAGGGGGGTGGAATAGATAAATGTTGTTGATTAATGGCCCTGGATCAAGTCACAAAAGGCAGCTCAGTAAGGAGCTGCCTGCGCAGGAGCACCTTATATCCTCCAAAAAATAGGAAGAATGCAGCGATTACAAGGCTGCAATCTGAGAGTCAGAGTCATAATGGTGCAGAAGACCTTTTGGCCCATCGAGTCTATGCCAGTTCTCTGTAGAGCAATCTAATCAGTCCCATTCTCCAGCTCTATCCCCGTAGTCCTGTAGGTTTATTTCCCTCAAGTGCCCATACAATTTCTTTTTGAAATCATTTATCATCTCCGCTTCCAACACTCTCATAGGCAGCGAGTTCCAGGTCATTACAACTCGCTTCGTAAAAAGATTCTTTTTCACATGTCCGCTGCATCTCTTGCCCAAAACTTTAAATCTGTGTCCCTTAGTCCTTGTACCATCAGATAATGGAAATAGCTTTTCTTTGTCTACCCCGGCCAACACTCTCATAATCTTGTACCCCTCTATCAGCTTCTCCAACCTAACCTTGTAGCTAAAATCCCTGGAACTATTCTAGCAAATATCCTCTGCACCCTCTCAAGGACTCTCACATCCTTCCTAAAGTGTGGTGACCAGGACTGGATGCAATACTCTAGTTGTGGCCTAACCAGAGCTTTATAAAGGTTCAGCATAACTTCCCTGCTTTTGTACTCAATAACTATTTATTAAGGCCAAGATTCCATATGCTTTGCTAACTACTCTCTCAATATGTCCTGCCACCTTCAAAGATCTATGCACATGAACCCCCAGGTCCCTCTGTCCCTGTACACTCTTTAGAATTGTGCCATTTAGTTGATATTGCCTCTCCCTATCCCTTTTGCCAAAATGCATTACCTTATATTTCTCTGTATTAAATTCCATCTGCCACTTGTCTGCCCATTCTGCTAGCCTATTTATGTCCTGTTATAGTCAATTGGTATCATCCTGTCTGCCACACCTCCAAGTTTCATATCATCAGTAAATTTTGAAATTTTACTCTGTATTCCAATATCCAAGTCATTTGTGTATATCAAAGAAAGTAGTGGTCCTAGCACTGACCCTTGGGGAACACCAGTGTCTACCAGCCTCCAGTCTGAAAAACAATCATTTACCACAACTCATCATTTTCTGTCAAGCCATTTTTAAATCCAAGCTGACACTAACCGTCCTATTCCATGAGCCTCAATTTTGTTCACAAGCCTTTTTTGTGGTACTTTGTCAAAGTCTTTCTTAAAATCCATATAGTGTTACGAAAGTAACACTTAAAAACATTTAAAAACATTTTTTTTGAGGACTTATGTTAAAACTGAAAAGATTCCATGGATGTTTTATTTTTACCAAGTTCACTGAAAGGACTCTTGAGATGTTGTTTGAAAAACACCTGTGCGGAAGTCGTGTGCTTTGGGCTCAGTAAATAACAGAACCCTTGGTGACCTGGGGAAAAATGGTTACAGAGAAGCCACATGTCAAGGTTTATGGAGGGAAGGAGGTTAACTCTCTGTTTGGGGTTTGGATGTTGTTTTCAGTTTAGTTGGGGTGTGAACTGCTTGAAGACAGTTGGTGTTTCCCTGCCAAGGAAACTCTTTGAAGAAATCCTGTAGAGATCGAGTGTGGGAGAGCTAAAATCCCTGATGCCGGATCGCTCCTGAGAAGTTGGAAAATACCCTGCGGTTCAAGTGTGTGCTGGTGAAAAACCCCGATGCCATATTTCTCCTAAAAAGCCTACTAGAATAATTCTCAACATCACCAGAACAGACAGCAACTGAAACGATCCCAGTGACCCGTCTCCGTATACTCGGATGCCAGAACAAAAAAAAGGACACCTGGCATCCTTCCATATCTTCTCTTTTTTCATCAATAATTAGCAAGTATTTGGCCAAACTACTCTTTTTTGTCTTTTTTTTGTAACAATCCTCTGCAGAGAGAATGTCTGTATTTTTTTCCAGTGCATGGGTGTGAGTATAATTGGGGAATTTAAAAAGGGAACCTTCATATTTCAATCTGTGTGTTAATGCATTGCTTTGTTACTGGATAAGTTTTGTTTCATAATAAATTGATAATTTTGTTGTTTACTAAAGAAACCTGGCTGGTGTATTTTATTGTGGGATATAAAAAATAGGGTATATGATTGGCTGTATCAGTAACTGGGTAAACATTTAAATATATGTTGTGACTTGTGGAGAAGTGGAACTAGAAAAGAGAATGCACTCATCCTGCCTCGGTCATAACACGAGACAATATCCATTTCTTTCTCTTCATCAACCTTCTTCTGTTACTTCATCAAAAAAATCACTTAGATTAGTCAAGCACAAGCTCTCTTTTGTAAATCCGTGCTGAGTCTCCCTTATTAACTGAAGCCTCTCAAGTGCCTGTTGATTTTTATCCCTGATTATTGTTTCTAAAACCTTACCCATCACAGATGTTTAACTGATTGGCCTGTAGTTATTAGGAATGTCCTACCACCCTTTCTTGAATAAGGGTTTCACATTTGCCACTCTTCAATCCTGTGGCACCTTCCCCCTTACCTGGGGAAGATTGTGGCAAGCCCTCACACTACCTTCACCCGCACTTCCTTTGCAACCCAGGATGCAAGCCACCTGGACCAGTTGACTTATCAGGTTGGATTTTGTGCTGGATGTGGGGCTCCCAGCGCCGGGCCGAAAAGGTGGGGGGAACCATTTAAGGGCCTCAATTAGCCTCGATGAGAAGGCCTTCATTGGCTTATTCTGCTCCCAGGAAGATCGCTTGGAGACGGGGAGGCGACGGGCCTTCCGCGCCGCTGTTCCTCCCTGCCAGCTGTTGCGATACTCCGTGCCCCGCTGCCTCCAACTCCACCTCCAGGGGCCAAAACAAATCCAGCCCGTCCGCTCTAAGCATAGCCAGCCTTTCCAGTACATCATGCCTACCAATTTATACCTCCTCCATTATCTCTACCATCTCCGCTTCTACCAATATTTTGTTAGTATCCTCTTCCTTAGTAAGCACCGATACAAAACACTCAGTAAGTATTCTAGCCTTGTCATGTCCCTCTCTGTCCCTCAAGCATATATCACCCTCTCTGTCCCTTATAGGTCTCACTCCACCTTTTACTACTCACTATACATGCTAGAAGATGATTTTTGGGTACCCTTTTATGTTAACTGCCATTCTATTCTCATATTCTCTCTTTTCCAGTCCTATTTTCCTCTTCACTTCCCTCTCAACTTATTGTATTTGGGCTTGTTCTCACTTGAAGAATTCACCTGACATGCATTACATCTTTTTTTTGTTTCATCATATTCTATATCTCCCTCATCATCCAACGAGCCCTGGCTTTGGTTCCCTTACCTTTTGCCCTTGTTGAAATATACCTAGCTTGTACCTGAAACAATTTTTTAAAAATTTGTTCATGGGATGCAGGCATCACTGGCTAGGCCTGCATTTATTGCCCATCCTTAATTGCCCTTGAGAAGGTGGTAGTGAGCTGCCTTCTTGAACCACCCAATGTGGGGTAGATATACTCACAGTGCTGTTAGGAAGGGAGTTCCAGGATTTTGACCCAGCGACAGTGAAGGAAAGGCAATATAGTTCCAAGTCAGAACAGTTTGTGGCTTGGAGGGAAACTTGCAGGTGGTGATGTTCCCATGCATCTGCTGCCCTTGTCATTCTAGCGGGTAGAGGTTGCAGGTTTGGAAGGTGCCTTGGTGTGTTGTTGCAGTGCATCTTGTAGATGGTACACACTGCTGCCACTGTGCAACCATGGTGGAAGGAGTGAATGTTTGTAGATGGGGTGCCAATCAAGCAGGCTGCTTTGACTTGGCTGGTGTTTAGCTTCTTGAGTGCTGTTGGAGCTGCACCCATCCAGGCAGGTGGAGAGTATTCCATTACACTCGTGACTTGTACCTTGTAGATGGTGGACAGGCTTTGGGGAGTCAGGAGGTGAGTTAATCGTCACAGGATTCCTAGCCTCTGACCTATATTTATATGGCTACTCCAGTTCAGTTTCTGGTCAATGGTAACCCCCAGGATGTTGATAGTGGGGGAGTCAGCGATCGTAATGCCATTGACTGTCAAGGGGAGATGGTGCGATTCTCTCTTGTTGGAGATGGGCACTTGTATGGCATGAATGTTACTTACCACTTATCATCCCAAGCCTGGATATTGTCCAGGTCTTGTTGCATTTCTACATGGACTGCTTCCGTATCTGAGGAGTTGCAAAGGTGCTGAACATTGTGCAACCATCAGTGAAAGTCCCCACCTCTGACTTTGTGACTGAAGGAAGATCATTGATGAGCAGCTGAAGATGGTTGGGCCTAAGACACTACCCTGAGGAAACCTTGCAGTGATGTCCTGGAGCTGAGATGATTGACCTCCAACAACCAGCTTCCTCCTTAAAGATCATCCATTACTCTGTTACCATTTTTCCTGCCAATCTTTGGTTCTATTTTACCCTGGCTAGATCCTCTCTTGTCCCATTGAAGTTAGCCCTCTTCCAATTTAGAAGTTCTGCTTTGGATTGTTCCTTGCTCTTCTCTATTGTTAATCTAAACCTTTTGTTACAATGCTGTCTCTTTCCCAAGTGTTTCCCCACAGACACTTGGTCCACTTGGCCCCCTCATTCCCCAGCAACAGATCCAGCAATGCCTCCTTCCTAGTTGGACTGAAATTATACTGCTCAAGGAAGCTTTCAATCGATATTTGGGTAATTAAAATCCCCCAACATCACCACTCTACAGTTCTTTCACATCTATGTGATTTCTCTAAAGATTTACTTCACTATTTCTTTCTCTCATTTTTGGATGCCAATAGAATTCCCCAATAGCATGATCATCCCCTTTCTGCTTCTCAACTCTAACCAAATGGATTCTGTCTTTGCCCCCTCAAGGACATCCTCTCTTTCCAACACGACAATGTCTTCCCTAATCCGTACTGCCACCCAACCTCCCTTTTTTCCTTCCCTATCTTTTCTGAACACTTTGCATCTTTGAATATTAAATGCCCAGTCCTCACCCTGACAGGGATCAGAGAATGCACATATAAGAGAATCTGGATACCTCTTAATGAGTTACATAGAAGATAGATTCAAAGAAAAGGCTCAGACAGCTGAGAAAAATGGATATCCTAAGAGTGATTACAATATATGATCCCATGGAATCCCAGGAGTGATTACAATATTTGATCCGATCAACGTTCCAGACAGTGAACAGACAGTAATAGAAAAAGCTGAAAATACTCAGCATCTATGGAGAAACAGAAGTCTGCCAGTTGATGTTTCAGCTTTGAGATCCTTCCTCAGGACTGGAGGTTAATACAGATTAACAACATCAAATGGCCTGTGAGTATTTTCAGATTTTTTTCTGCTTTTGCTTTCAAATATCCAGCATCTTCAGTATTTTGTTTTTTGTGTAGATATAACAGTAACTTAATATGGTATAATCTATTCAAGGGATTCACAGAACATCATAAACGAAGAAAGCAAGGCCAGTTGGAGAAATCCACCAATTCCAGGGGGAATATTAATGGGTCTGTGGCTATCCTGTGATGGTCCATTACTGAATATGCATTTATATTCCTTGTTGGTTTCAGATACCTTGCCCTGTACATCCTCTGGCAATATAAAGTGACTCACACATTGCTAGTGCATTCTTGGGATCAGTTTTTGGTTCATGATTCTACAAATTTAAGGATCATTCAAAGTCAAGCCCAGAAAATAAGCATACAGGCCATGCAGTCAGATGGGTCCTCATCTGCAGATGGCCCATGTCCATCAAATTCTCATAACACTCACCCTTCTTCCTGTAGACGCTTAGATTCTCCTCACCATTACCATTGATTCTGAGCTGGCAACTAATCTCTTCGTATCTGTCTGTAGCTGAATTCCCCAGGAATCCTTGACTCTAATAAAGAAAGTATAAGCAATATAAGACGTAGATAGAATAATAAACAGCTTGCAAACTGAATTACAATCAATATATGAGACAGTTATCAATAAGTAATATGGACAATTGTAAATGACTGTCAGTGAATTACATTGCCGATTATAGATGACTGTAAGTGTATTACATTGAGGATAATAGACAACTGGTTGTGTGCTGCCCAAACACCTTGATATTAACTAAAGACAGAAAATGCTGGAAACACTCCGAAGGTCTGGCAGCATCTTTGGAGAGAGAAACAGAGTTAATTTTTCAGGTCGATGACCTTTCACCAGTTCTTTATTTCAGATTTCCAGCATCTGCAGAATTTTGACTTTGATATTAAAATTCTCTTCATGTTCAAATTCCACCTTAATATCGCCCCTCCCTACCTCTGTATGTTCCTGCAGTCCTCCAGGAATTCTGCATTCCTCTGACTCTAGTCTCTTGTGCATCCTCCACTTCCTTCACTCCACCATTTGAAGCTAAGCCTTCAGCCATCTAGGCCCTAGGCTTTGGAATTCTGTACCTAAACATCTCCGCCTCTCTCATTCTTTAAGACCCTCCTTAAAAGCTACCTCTTTCACCAAGCCTTTGGTCACCTGTCCTAAAGTATTCTTCTTTGGCTAGATGTAATTTTTATCTGATTACACTCCTGAGAACAGCCTTGTGATAAAGGCACTATATAAATGCAAGTTGTTGTTGGCACGTGTTACAGAACAATAGACAAGAGGTCTATATTGAAAGGTTTCAAAGAAAGAGTAGTCAATCTGGAGTGTATGATATACTGGATAATTGGTGTTTGAAAGTAACTTAATCCTGAGACTCCGTTAACGTCATAAATTTCTAAATTAAAGGTAATTTTGTCATCATCAGCAAAATCTGGAATCAGGGGCCTGAGTTATGAGGGAAGGCTAAACAAGCATGCCTTTACCATCCTTGAAAGGAGACAATTGAGAGATTATCTCAAGAAGGTATAAAACATATTAAATGGTATGGAAAAGGTAGATCCAAAACACTACTTTAAGCTACTAAAAAGGGATTTTTAAATATTCATTCTGGAGATATGGACAATGCTGGTAATGCCACATTTAATTGCCATCCCTAGTTGCCTTGAGATGTTGGTGGGCCTTCTTGTTGAACAAATGGCAGTGGATTGATATGACAGAGTGACTTGCTAGACCACTTCAGAGGGCAGTTAAGAGTCAATTACATTGGGTGTGGGACTGGAGTACCATATAAGTCAGAGCAGGCAAGGCAGGCAGATTTCTTTTGTAAAGCACATCAGTGAACCTGGTTCGGATTGATGTTTGGATGCTTTTCACATAAGAGTGATTAACACATGAAATTGACCCCAGATGAGGTCCTGAAGGTAAAAGCTTTGGAATCATTGAAGTAGATGCTGTGCCAGCACCGCTCCAGGATTAATCTGGATGGATGAAAGAGCTTCCTCACCTGTATCGATCTTGTGAAAACCACCAAGCCAAAATGTTGCCCCAAAGTCATATTTGTATTCCTTCTGGTATGAATTTGAAATCTTCTTCTGACTAGATAAAGGATCCTCGTAGAGGGAAGATGATAAGACATTATAGGAGTAAATAGTGTTTGAAGGTTTTCATGGTGAGAGTGGCATCATTGAGTAAGACGACTTTACAGTTTTACATGATCGGAATTTGCTCTGAAAACAGCAGTTCTTTCCTTAAAAAGAGAGTTCTAAGAAGAATGACAAGAGTCGGCCTCTCATATATCAGCTCTACCTCGTACAGACTACAATGCACACTCAAGTCGGCAGATGTAGAAGTCCGACATAAGCCATCCAAGAAGCTCCACTCCATCCTTTGTACCCACAAAGACATGAAACCATCTCACAACCATCTCTGAAAAGGAAGAATGTGCAGGGCTACAGGGAGAAGACAGGGGAGTGGCACTAGGTAAATTGCTCTTTCAGAGAGCCGGTGTAGACACAAAGGGCCAAATGGCTTCCTTCTGTGCTGTAACAATTCTGAGATTCTGTGATTCAAAGCAGGAATTTACAGCACACCATGCAACTAAGGACTTGCCCACATCAGAGAAACAGGCCACTGCCTAGATACTAGACTCAAGGAGCACCAAACCTGCTTCAAATACAGTGAATGGGACAAGTCAGCCATCACCAAGCATGCTCAACTCAATAACCACATCGAATGGTCCAATTTCAAACACATCTCATCCATTATGCACTGGCATACAAAATGCGTCAGGGAGGCAATGGAGATCTATCAACACCACACCATACCTAAGCCTGCTCATCAGTGATATCTGGCTTCCCCGACTCAAGAAACACATCTCCACCTGCTCTTCAACCAACATACCCCGAAAAGAACAATAGCTGACCAATCAGCAGCAAGAATAAAAGCGTGCACTGACCTATCACAGAACATAATTAGCTGACTAATAGCAGCAAGAACAAGAACATGTAATGACCTATCAGCAGTACAATACCACCCACATTCCCATTCTCCACCACATATTAAAGCATAGTTTTCACCCGTTCCAGTTATTTCTCCAGACAACAGGCAGAGTATGCTGCCCGAAACATCAAAGCCTGCCAATTATAGGTGTTTTAAATCAAAAGAGAATCAATAGGATATATGTCAAAGATTTTATCTGAATAAACAATAAGACAAAGATCTCGCTTTAGGAAGAGACTGTGTAGAGACCAGGGACCTTCCCATTGGAGTGGAGAGAACAATCAGAGCGTGAATTACCCTGAGCCATTTTTACATACCTCCCAGCAACAACTGCATAGCATTACTGTTGGAGATTTAGCAGTAAGTCTCCAGCCAGATAAGATGCATGACATGAAAAGGAGAAATTAGGAGAAAATTTAAAAATGCATTCTAAATTAACCAAATAGAATGGATTTCCAATGAACAGAGTTGGGGGAGAAACTTGTTCATGTGGCACCGTTTCTAGTGGTGCTATGCAGACTTACCTTGATTCCTTTGGGGGCAGGCAGTGCTGTAGGCCACTACCTATGCAGCACACATGGCTTTCTTCATGATATTATTGAAGGGGCACTATGTGAATGAATTTCTACCCCTCAAAATTTATATAGTGGAAATGTGGTAATGTCTCCTAATTTATCGAGGTGTAATCTTGGACAAAACTTCAAAGCACCCGCGGGAGATAGCTCGGAGAGCATCTGCAGAGCACAGTCGGCAATGCTGGTATCGGCGCACGAGGATGTCACTCACCTCCCGAAGGACGCTGACGAGATTTCCAGGCGTCGATGGTGGAAACTGAGGAAATGGCTTATTACCTGTATCCCCTTCCCCCCCTTCCCCTTTCCCCCCCTTCCCCTCCCCTTTCCCCTCCCCCCTTTCCCCCCGTCCCCTCCTTTCCCCTCCCCCTTCCCCTCCCCCCTTTCCCCTACCTCACTTTCCCCCTTCCCCTCCCCCACTTTTCCCCCTTTCCCTCCCCCCTTCCCCTCACCCCCTTTCCCCCTTCCCCTTCCCCCTTCCCCCCTTTCCCTCCCCCCTTTCCCCCTTCCCTTCCCCCTTTCCCCCTTCCCCTCCCCCTTTCCCCTCCCCCAATTTCCCCCTCCCCCTCCCCCTTTCCCCTCCCCCTTTTCCCCCCTTCGCCTCCCCCTTCCCCATCCCCCCTTCCCCTCCCCCTCCCCTTCCCCTTCCCAGCTCCACCCTCTCAGCTCACCCCCCCACGCACCATCTTCCCCCTGCATCCCCTTCCCCTGCACCCCCCTACCCCCGTACAGCCCCCTTCCCAGCTCCCCATCGCACCCCCCTTCCCTCCACCCCTCCCCCTCCTCCCACCGGCATCATCCTACACCTGTGTAGGGGCCCTAACAACCCTACTGCCTTGTGGGCGTCTCGGGAGAGACCAAGGCTAAGGGAATAAACCCTAACAGAAAATCCGGAGCGGAACCCCGTAGGTGGTCATGTGTCACCTTTGGCATGTTTCCGGCAGTTCCTGCAGCCATACCGGTGCCAAACGTTGTGCTCTGCACTCCTTTGGACCCCACCAGAAAGGCCGAGAGGGGGGTTTTGACGACTGGGCAACTCTCAACCTCCATACATTTGCCCAGGCATGCGCCATGGAGAGGTCACTCCATAGTCGTCTCACAGCGACCGAAACAACACGGAAGGCAGCAGTTACGGGTTATAAGTCCAGCCAAAGGCAGGAAAAAGACAGAAGCGCAAGGAGAGAACAAACTGTGTAACAGCCCCGACAACCAATTTTATCTGCAGCACCTGTGGAAGAGTCTGTCACTTGAGAATTGGCCTTTATAGCCACACCAGGCGTACAAACTACTGACCACCTCCAGGCGCTTACCCATTGTCTCTCGAGACAAGGAGGCCAAAGAAGAAGAAAGAATCTTGGACACATTTCTTTCCACCTGTATCTTCATCATGTTCAAATCAAGGCTCATGTCACTGCCTCCTACTTTAATTCTGTCCCAGCTCCTCAAATTCTGGAGCTACTTATTCATCACTCTTCCCTTTCTCCTATAATTTACAGATTCTTAGAACCAGGCCTAACAACCCCTAACCAATACTTTCTTTATCATGCGCTTTCCCACTCCTTTGAAATTTGGTTTGTCTTGCACCATTGGCCTTAAAAGATGGGGTGGGGGGGGGAGGCGGTGGGAATATGACTAGCTGAGTTGCCCTTGGAGAGAACTGGAGCAGAAACAACAGCCCGAATGGCTTCCTTCTGTGCTCTAACTATTCTATGATTCCAAGATCCTTCTACTAGCTTTCTCGATTTAAAAAAGAGAAGGTCTTTGACAAGGTTGAACGTGGCCTGTATGGTTTCTGAGAATGTAACTGCACAGTGAGATTTTCTGTTTGGGCTTTTTCTCATTTCTACTCTCCAATGATTGTGCATTATGACAAACACATTAGTATCACAAAGAATGTCAGCTAGCAATATCAATAATTTAGATATAAGATTAAAAACATCTCCCTTACCTGCCCAAAGGTTTTGCAGAGCAAATTGGATTCTGAGCTATTGTAAAGCTCACACTGGACCAGTTCTCCTTTCCTGAATAACGTCAGAAAATTACACATCTCATTTCTGGAGCATTCTGCAAAGGGAAAAATTAAAGTTTTTTTAATGCATGACTTCATGGTTTGTTTCAACCCCGAGTAGAAATATTTCAACAGAAAAACCATATGGGAAACAAAGAAGCTCATTTATCTAACTCCGTATGTTAAGCTAACACCTTTAAAAACCTTTGTACAGTGAGGATTGGGTGTTTCAGTGGGTTTGAACAAGGTTCTATCACATCTAGAATTTAGGGCCAAATCAAACACAAGCTGATGAGATAAAAAAAATCTCCCATCTCCACTGGCTATAACAGCTTAAAGTGAGAAAAGTTTGCAAGTTAACAAAGAATCAGAGATGAAGAGCAATGTTTTTACATAGCAAGTAGTTATGGCTTGGAGTGCAGTTCCTGAAAGGGTGCTGTGCTGGAAGCAGATTCAACAGTAACTTTCAAAAGAGAATTGGATATATACTTGACCTGATAGGAGTCTTTAAAATTATGAAGGGGTTAGATAGGGTAGACGGAGAGAAGATTATTGCACTTTTGGGGAGCCCTAAACTAATAAGATAATCACTAATAAATCCAATAGGAAATTCAGGAGAAATTCCTTCACCCAGACAGTGGTTAGCATGGGGGACTTGCTACCACATGGAGTAGTTGAGACAAATAGCAAAGATGCATTTAAAGGGGAATCTAGATAAGTACACAAGGGAGGAAGGAATAGAAGGACATACTGATTGGATTAGATGACGAGAATGGGATGAGGCTCCTGGGGAGCATAAACACTGGCATAGACCAGTTAGGCTGAAAGGCCTGTTTCTGAACTGTAAATTTGATCAACATACTTCAAAAGGAAAAAATGTTGTAGAGCGACGGGGAAAGAACAGGGGTATGGAACTAATTTGATAGTTCTTTCAAAGGGCAGGCGCTGACACAATGGGCTGAATGGCCTCCTGCTGTGCTGGACAATTCTATGGAGTTTTTGGCTTGAACTGAGTTTCCGGGGACATGAGTCCTGTTTCCACTCAGGGTGTGGCTGTTTTAGAAAATGGAACCGTCACATTGGTGCAGTAGGAGATGGTCTTCAGATGTTGGAGTTTTAAAAAAAGAAAAACTTCTATTTATATTATGTCTTTCTACAAATGATCTACCTATCAGGAACTGCACAATGCAGTCCACAGGGCTTCGACTGGTCACACCATACCTCTGACAGGAAACTGCTGGATACCCCAGAGAAACAGTATAAACGGCCACTTACCCCCATTTGTCTGGGTTTTCCAGCAGTCTTCGTATGAGACCAGTGGAACCCCAGCCGCATTTCAGGGTCCCTGTTTTTATCTGGACAAATGCAACATACTGTAGTGAAGCCGAAGGTAAAGACTGGTAGATCTGGGAAGGGAGGTAGTGCTTATTAAAACTTATCAGAAAAGTGTGGCAGATGATTTTCATGCTACACATAGGTGTCATGTGCTGGGTGTTATCTACACCTTCACTGTGACTGTGTGTAATATGCAATGCTTTTATTGCAGAGATACACTTCAATGAAGTTGCCAGTTAACCACGTTTTTGAGACTGATTTTTCTTTACTTTTCTCCTCTCTTTCTGTTGGCTTGTATCTGCAATTTAAAAAAAATTCTGAATGTGAGCATCACTGGCAAAGACGTCATTCATTGCCTATCTCTACTGACCCTGAGAGAACGGTGTCTGTTCCTTTTTTCTTGAACCGCTACAATTCTTTGTATCGATTTGATACAAATGAATGAGCTACTTCAGAGGGCAGTTAAGAGGCAGCCACATTGCTGTGGGACTGGAGTCACATGTAGGCCAACTTCTCAAACTGCCATGGTGGCATTTAAACTCACATTCTCTGGAATATTAGTCTCAGCCTCTGAATTATTAGTCCAGTACTTAATTTCATTGAGAAGGTATAAGAAATGCACTTTTAATCTTTGTTGTTACAGAACATTGATTAGAACGACTTTACATAGCAAGTAAAATCTTTGTTAAAATCATCCTTGCCTTCATAACCACAATTTAGTTGATTTTCCACAAAACTGTAGAAAGAATGTTTTTGGAATGTAAGGCATATTGCCCATTCTAGTTGCCCTGAAAAGGTGGTGGCGGGTTTTGTCCTTGAACCTTTGCAGTGTTTGTGGTGGTGCAACCTCCAGTAGTAATATTGTTTTCTGCAATCTACTTTTATCATGCCACCCATAAAATATACCTGAACCTCAAAGGAGATCTGAATATTGTTGAGAATGTTGGTTCATCTGGGGCATGCAGCCAGAGTCAAGTCCACGGCACAATGGGTGGCTCAGCTGTGCAAGGGGGCAGAAAGAAGATTGGGAAAGCAATAGTGATATGGGATGCTATAGTCAGGGGAACAGACAGGCATTTCTGATGCCGCAGACGTGAATTCAGAATGGTATGTTACCATCCTGGTACCAGGATCAAGGGTGTCACAGAATCAGAATCACAGAATAATACAGTGCAGAAGAGGCCCTTCGGCCCATCGAGTCTGCACCGATGCATTAAAGACACCTGACCTGTCTACCTAATCCCATTTGCCAGCACTTGGCCCAAAGCCTTGAATGTTATGACATGCCAAGTGCTCACCCAGGTACTTTTTAAAGGACGTGAGGCAACCTGCCTCTACCACCCTCCCAGGCAGGGCATTCCAGATCGTCACCACCCTCTGGGTAAAAAAGTTCTTCCTCAAATCCCCCTTAAACCTCCCGCTCCTCACCTTAAACTTGTAACCCCTCGTAACTGACCCTTCAACTAAGGGGAACAGCTGCTCCCTATCCACCCTGTCCATGCCCCTCATAATCTTGTACACCTCGATCAGGTCACCCCTCAGTCTTCTCTGCTCCAGCGGAAACAACCCAAGCCTATCCATCCTCTCTTCATAGCTTGAATGTTCCATCCCAGGCAACATCCTGGTGAATCGCCTCTGCACCCCCTCCAGTGCAATCTCATCCTTCCTATAATGTGGCAACCAGAATTGTACACAGTACTCCAGCTGTAGCCTTACCAAAGTTCTATACAACTCCAACATGACCTCCCTGCTTTTGTAATCTATGCCTCGATTGATAAAGGCAAGTGTCCCATATGCCTTTTTCACCACCCTATTAACCTGCCCTTCTGTCTTCAAAGATCTTTGGACAAACACGCCAAGGTTCCTTTGTTCCTCGGAACTTCCCAGTATCAGGCCATTCATTGAATACGTCAGTGTCACATTACTCCTTCCAAAGTGCATCACCTCACACTTTTCAGCGTTAAATTCCATCTGCCACTTTTCTGCCCATTTGACCATCCTGTCTATATCTTCCTGTAACCCAAGACACTCCACCTCACTGTTAACCACTCAGCCAATCTTTGTGTCATCCGTGAACTTACTGATCCTACCCCCCACATAGTCATTCATCTATGTCGTTTATATAAATGACAAAAAATAGGGCACCCAGCACAGATCCCTGTGGTACGCCACTGGACACTGGCTTCCAGTCACTAAAACAGCCGTCTGTCATCACTCTCTTGTCCCCTACAGTTAAGCCAATTTTGAATCCACCTTATCAAGTTATCTTGTATCCCATGTGCATTTGCTTTCTTGATAAGTCTCCCATGTGGGACCTTGTCAAAGGCTTTGCTGAAATCCATGTAAACTACATCAACTGCACTACCCTCATCTACACACCTGGTCACATGCTCAAAAAATTCAATCAAATTTGTTAGGCATGACCTCCCTCTGACAAAGCCATGCTGACTATTCCTAATCAAATTTTGTCTCTCCAAGTGGTGCTAGATTCTCTCCTTCAGAATTTTCTCCAATAGTTTCCCTACCACTGACATGAGACTTACTGGTCTGTAGTTCCCTGGCTTATCTCTACAACCTTTCTTAAATTAGCTGTTCTCCAGTCCTCTGGCACCTCCCACGTGGCCAGAGAGGAATTAAAAATTAGGGTCAGAGCCCCTGCAATCTCCACCCTCGCCTCCCACAGCATCCTGGGACACAAATCGTCCGGACCTGGAGATTTGTCCACTTTTAAGCCTTCCAAAACCTCCAATACCTTGTCACTCCCAATGACAATTTGCTCAAGAACCTCACAGTCGCCCTCTCTAAGTTCTATATCTACATCCTCATTCTCTTGTGTGAAGACAGATGTGAAGTATTCATTCAACACCCTACCAATGTCCTCTGGCTCCACCCACAAAATTCCCACTTGGTCCCGAATGGGTCCTACTCTTTCCCTGGTTATCCTCTTCCCATTGATATACTTATGGAATATCTTGGGATTTTCCCTACTTTTACCAGCCAGAGCTTTCTCCTATCCCCTCTTTGCTCTCCTAATTGCTTTCTTAAGCTCCATCCTACACTTTCTCTACTCTAGCAATGCTTCCATTGATTTGCTGTCCTTGTATTTGCTAAAAAGCCTCTCTTTTCTTTCTCATCATACCCTCAATGTTTCTGGTCATCCATGGTTCTCTGGGCTTGTTGCTCCTACCTATTACCCTAGAGGGAACATGTTGGGCCTGTACCCTCCCCATTTCCTTTTTGAATGCCCCCCCACTGTTCTTCTGTAGATTTCCCGACAAGTAACTCTTTCCAGTCTACCTTGGCCAGATCCTGCCTTATTTTACTAAAATTCGCTCTCCCCCAATCCAAAACCTTTTTTTGCAACTTGTCTATTTCTTTCTCCATAACAAGCTTAAATTGTACCATGTTGTGGTCGCTATCACCAAAATGCACCCCCACCAACACATCAACCACCTGTCCGGCTTCATTCCCCAGAATTAGGTCCAGCACTGCACCCTCCCTTGTTGGATCCTCTACATATTGAGCTCAAAAGTTCTCCTGTATACATTTTAAGAACTCCATTCCATCTCAGCCCTTAATACGATGACTACCCCAATTAATGTTGGGAAAGTTGAAATCACCTAATATAATTACCCTATTATTTTTACACACCTCTGCAAATTGCACACATATTTGCTCCTCAATTTCCCTCTGACTATCTGGGGGTCCATAATAAACACCTAGCAATGTGGCTGTCCCTTTTTTATTCCTAAACTCTACCCATAAAGCTTCATTTGATGCCCCATCCAAGATATCATCTCTCCTTACTGCAGAAACTGACGCCTTAAATAATATTGCAATGCCCCCTCCTCTTTTACCCCCACCTCTGTCCCGCCTGAAGATTCTATATCCCGGGATATTGAGCTGCCAATCCTGCCCCTCCCTCAACCATGTCTCTGTGATGACTACTATATCACAATTCCACATGTCAATCCTTGCCCTTAACTCATCTGTTTTACCTGCAATACACCTGGCATTAAAGTAGAGGCCTTCCATCCTGGTCTTACTCCCTTGAAACTTACTTCCGCTGTATTCCCTCTGATTTGTTTGCTTTCCTGTGCTTAGCTGTGTCCCTATTCTGCTAGGAGTCTGCATCCCCTCCCCCTGCCAAATTAGTTTAAACTCCTCCCAACGGCACTAGCAAACCCGCCAGCAAGGATGTTAGTCCCCCTCTGGTTCAGATGTAGACCGTCCCACTTGTACAGGTCCCACCTTCCCCAGAAACAGTCCCAGTGGTCCAGGAATCTAAAACCCTCCCTCCTGCACCAACTCTTAAGCCACGCATTCATCTGTGCTATTCTCCTATTTCTATACTCGCTAATCCAGATATTACAACCCGAGAGGTCCTGCTTTTTAGTCTACTGCCTAACTCCCTGAATTCTTGATGCAAGACCTCATCCCTCTTTCTACTTATGTCATTGGTACCAACATGTACCATGACCTCTGCCTTATCACCCTTCCCCTTCATGATGCCCTGCAGAGCACTCTGAAGAGGAAGGGTGAACAGCCGGAGGTCATGGTCCATATCGGTACTGATTTATTTATTTTATTTAGAGATACAGCCCTTCGGCCCACTGAGTCTGTGCCGACCATCAACCACCCATTTATACTAATCCTACATTAATCCTATTACCCTCTCACATCCCCACCTTCCCTCAATTCCCCTACCACCTACCTGTACTAGGGGCAATTTATAATGGCCAATTTACCTATCAACCTGCAAGTCTTTGCTGTGGGAGGAAACCGGAGCACCTGGCGAAAACCCACGCGGTCACAGGGAGAACTTGCAAACTCCGCACAGGCAGTACCCAGAATCGAACCCGGGATGCTGGAGCTGTGAGGCTGCGGTGCTGACCACTGCGCCACTGTGATATAGGTAGAAAGAGTGATGAGGTCCTGCAATCAAATTTTAGGGATCTGGGAAAGAGACTAGCAAGCAGGATCTCAAAGGTAGTAATCTCCAGATTACTTCCAGTGCCATGCACTAGTGAGTATAGAAGTAGGAGGATAAAGCAGATAATGTGTGGCTTGAGAGATGCTGCAGGAGGGGAAGCGTTGGATTCCTGGGACATTGGGACCAGTTCCAGGGAAGATGGAACCTATACAGGCCGGATGGGTTGCAGCTAAACAGTGCTGGGAACAATGTCCTTGCAGGCTAGTTTGCTAGTGCTATTGTGGAGGGTTTAAACTAACTTGACAGGAGGATGGGAACCAGGATGTAGCATTAGGAAGGATAAGCAAGGTGTACAAAGGGTTGGGAGAAGCAGATAGTACTGGAGTAATAAAAATAAGGTATTAGGTGGGTGTCAGACTAAAAGGTAATACAATATGCACTAAATTAGCTTTACAGTGCATGTATGTAAATGCACAAAGCATGGTAAATAAGGTTGAATGAGCTGCAGGTGCAAATGGCCACACGGGAATATGATGCTCCATCCATCAATATCGGTGACCACGCTCTGGAAGTGGTTCAAGAGTTCACCTACCTAGGCTCAACTATCACTAGTAACCTGTCTCTCGATGCAGAAATCAGCAAGCGCATGGGAAAGGCTTCCATTGCTATGTCCAGACTGGCCAAGAGAGTGTGGGAAAATGGCGCACTGACACGGAACATAAATGACCGGGTGTATCAAGCCTGTGTCCTCAGTACCTTACTTTACGGCAGCGAGACCTGGACAACGTATGTCAGCCAAGAGCGACATCTCAATTCATTCCATCTTCGCTGCCTCCAGAGAATCCTTGGCATCAGGTGGCAGGACCGTATCTCCAACACAGAAGTCCTCGAGGCGGCCAACATCCCCAGCATATACACCCTACTGAGCCAGCAGCGCTTGAGATGTCATGGCCATGTGAGCCACATGGAAGATGGCAGGATCCCCAAGGACACATTGTACAGCGAGCTCGTCACTGGTATCAGGCCCACCTGCCGTCCATGTCGCCGCTTTAAAGACGTCTGCAAATGCGACATGAAGTCATGTGACATTGATCACAAGTCGTGGGAGTCAGTTGCCAGCGACCGCCAGAGCTGGCGGGCAGCCATAAAGGCGGGGCTAAAGTGTGGCGAGTCGAAGAGACTTAGCAGTTGGCAGGAAAAAAGACAGAAGCGCAAGGGGAGAGCCAACTGTGTAACAGCCCTGACAATCAATTTTATCTGTAGCACCTGTGGAACAGTCTGTCACTCTAGAATTGGCCTTTATAGCTAAATCCAGGCGCTGCTTCACAAACCACTGACCACCTCCAGGCGCTTACCCATTGTCTCTCGAGACAAGGAGGCCAAAGATAAGATAATGATAGATAGATTGTGGCAGGAAGGGACAGAGTGTACAAATCTAAGTGTAAATCAACGGATAAGGCTAGGGGTCACAAAAATAATAAAAGGACAAATCTAAAGGCTCTGTATCTGAATGCACGTAGCATTCGAAGCAAAACAGATGAACTGAGAGTGCAAATAGAAATAAATAAGTACAATCTGATGGCCATTACAGAGACATGGCTGCAGGACGACATTGATTGGGACCTGAATATTGAAGGGTACATGGCATTTAGGAAGGACAGGATGTTAGAAAAATGTGGAGGGGTAGCTCTGTTAATTAATGATGGTATTAGCACAATAGAGAGGGATGACCTAAGTTCAGGAGACCAGGAAGTAGAAGCAGTTTGGGGAGAGATGAGAAATCGTAAAGGCAAGAAGTCACTTGTGGGAGTGATGTACGGGCCACCTAACATTAACCACACTGTAGGACGGGGTCTAAAGGAAGAAATAATGGCAGCTTGTCTGAAAGGTACAGCGATAATTATGGGGGATTTTCATCTACATATAGACTGGAAAAATCAGATGAGAAGAGGTAGCCTAGATGAGGAGTACAAGGAATGTTTTCAGGACAATTTATTGTAACAATATATTCTGGAGCCAACCAGAGAGCAGGCTATACTAGGTCTGGTATTGTGCAACGAGATAGGATTAATTAATGACCTCATATTTAAGGCGCCCCTAGGTAGCAGTGATCATAATATGATGGATTTTACATTCAGTTTGAGGGAGAGAAGAGTGGGTCCAAGACTAGTATTTTAAACTTAAATAAGGACAATTATGAGGGCATGAAAGCAGAGCTAGCTAAAATGAACTGGCAAATCAGATTAAGGGATAGGTCAATCGAGATGCAGTGGTAGACATTTAAGGGGATATTTCAGAATACACAAAATAGAGACATTTCAATGAGAAAGAAAAATTCCAAGGGTGAGACCCGCCATCCGTGGTTAACTAAACCAGTTAAAGATAGTATCAAACTTAAAGAAAAAGCTTATAATTGCGCAAAGATGGGTGGCAGGTCAGAAGATTGGTCAGAATATAAAAAACAGCAAAGAACGACTAAAAGATTGAAAAGGAAGGTAAAATTAGATTTTTTTTATTTGTTCAAGGGATGTGGGCGTCGCTGGCTAGGCCAGCATTTATTACCAATCCCTAATTGCCCTTGAACTGATTGGCCATTTCAGAAGGCATTTTAAGAGTCAACCACATTGCTGTGGGTCTGGAGTCGCATGTAGGCCAGACCAGGTAAGGATGGCAGATTTCCTTCCCTAAAGGACATTAGTGAACCAGATGAGTGTTTACAACAATCAACAATGGTTTCATGGTCATACTAGACTACCTTTTTAATTCCAGATTTATTAATCGAATTCAAATTTCACCATCTGCCGTAGTGGGATTCGAACCCATGTCCCCAGAGCATTAGCCTGGGCCTCTAGGCTACCAGTCCAGTGGCATTACCACTATGCCACTGCCTCCCCTTTTTATATATGAGAGAAGGCTAGTTAGAAATATAAAGACATGTTGAAGGGTATTCCCAAGTGCAGAGGCACATGCAGTAAATATCATACTGTTTAAATGTTATTTGAGTAACTGGTAACATCTAATCTTAGTGAACAATAAAGAGGTTGCAAGGCATCATGGGGCTTAGCCAACTTGACCACATTCCACACAGGAGCTGAGTAACATAAATTCAAACAAAGACTTATTCAATGGAAAGCAGATGTCTTTGTGGAATGCTGACAAAGTTACCAGCCTGTAACAAGGTTAAGATAAGGTGTGCGGACATGAGAACCAAGGATGGGGACTAGAAAGGAATGGAAAACATCATGAGTAATCCCCTATCTGTCCGTGGGTTGGTCATGTAGCCCCTTTCACGCCTGGTAACCGCTTCTATTGGTCTTTAATAATCAATGTATATAATCTGTAATCATTATGATTGGACCATGTCCAGCCGGGATGGGCTGACTAACTGTTTGAAACTGTATAAGTATTGATGATTTTTCTTTGTTCGGTGGAGAGGCATCTGGACAAACCAGTGACCTGCTCCCCGCCGGCGTAACTTAAATAAACTGTTTGACATTGGAGCAGACCTGAGTGTCGAGTGATTCTTCTAGATTCATTTCTGCTAACAGACAGATAGTAAGAGTTTCTACAGATATTTAAAAAAGAAAAGAGTTAACAAAGTGAGCGTTGGTGCTATAGAAAGTGAGTCTGGGGAATTAATAATGGATAATAAAGTGATAATAGATTAATTGAACAGATGTTTTGCATCGGTCTTCACTATTGAGGATACAAGTAACATCCCAGTATTAACCATAAGTCAGGAAATGGAAGGGAGGGAGGAACTCAAGAAAATTACAATCACCAGGGAAGTAGTAGATTAGATTAGATTAGATTAGATTAGAGATACAGCACTGAAACAGGCCCTTCGGCCCACCAAGTCTGTGCCGAACATCAACCACCCATTTATACTAATCCTACACTAATCCCATATTCCCACCAAACATCCCCACCTGTCCCTATATTTCCCTACCACCTACCTATACTGGTGACAATTTATAATGGCCAATTTACCTATCAACCTGCAAGTCTTTTGGCTTGTGGGAGGAAACCGGAGCACCCGGAGAAAACCCACGCAGACACAGGGAGAACAGTCATGAACTTATTGATTGACGGAGCAGGCTCGAACGGCCGAATGGCCTACTCCTGCTCCTAATTCGTATGTTCGTATGTAAGAACCAACAACAACATCATTAGGTTCTGGAATGTACTACCTGAGTGTGTGGTGGAGGCAGATACAAAATTGCAGGGCTACAGGGAAAGGGTGGAGGAAGTGGCTCTTGCAGAGAGCTGGTACAAACACAATGGGCTGAATGACTTCCTTCTGTTCTGTAACCATTCTATGATTCTGACCAACATTCTTGTGAAATGAAATGAAATGATGAAACCTATCAGAGCAAACATGACTGTGGCTGACCTGTGAGACAATCCAGAAGCTGCCTCTGACGATCAACCTGTGCTGTCAAAACTTTGATGATTTCCGTGTCTTCAGAGTTCAGAATCAGCTGGGATTGATCGATGCTGTCAAACTGTTGGAATACTGCAGGTAACAAAATAAAGGACTGTGTTTTACAAAATATAAGAATCCATGGAATAAGCAAAAGTCATTGATCTCATTAATTGACACTTTACATGCTTTATCTGCTGATTCAGGTTGTATTGAAAGGCATCACCAGGCAAGGCACGAAAAGTGTAAATTAATATAGACCTTCCCTACATTGACTTTCCTCATTACCCCAGGAATGAGGATGAGTAGAATACAAATAGCAAACAAAAGATTATCAAGTCCATTTTAAGAGGTCACACAAAGTAGCCCTTTTTCCTCCCTATGCCCCTTGATCAGCTTTCTCTTCATTTTACCAGAGGCAAGTGAACTCTCACTCATTCTACTGCAATCTATTTCTATCATGCCACCCATCAAATACTGTCAATCCTCAAAGGTTTTCTTTCTTTTGGGCCTCCTTATCTCGAGAGACAATGGATACGCGCCTGGAGGTGGTCAGTGGTTTGTGAAGCAGCGCCTGGAGTGGCTATAAAGGCCAATTCTGGAGTGACAGGCTCTTCCACAGGTGCTGCAGAGAAATTTGTTTGTTGGGGCTGTTGCACAGTTGGCTCTCCCCTTGCGCCTCTCTTTTTTCCTGCCAACTACTAAGTCTCTTCGACTCGCCACAATTTAGCCCTGTCTTTATGGCTGCCCGCCAGCTCAAAGGTTACTCTCTAAATATCTCTGATGATCCCATTCCCAGATATTTATTTATCCAACTTCATTTCTCTTTCTGTCAATGTTCTTCCTAAATCAGAATATCCAATGACCTAGGACCTTACAGTATGCACATAAAGCAGTGTCAACTGATTCCATTTGTACTGGGAAGGTCATAGAGTCATAGAGAGATACAGCACTGAAACAGGCCCTTCGTCCCACCAAGTTTGTGCCGACCATCAACCACCCATTTATACTAATCCTACATTAATCCCTACCACATCCCCACCTTCCCTCAATTCTCATACCACCTACCTACACTAGGGACAATTTACAATGGCCAATTTACCTACCAACCTGCAAGTCTTTGGCCGTGGGAGGAAACCGGAGCACTCAGCAGAAACCCACGCAGTCATAGGGAGAACTTACAAACTCCACATAAGCAGTACCCAGAACTGAACCCGGGTCGCTAGAGCTGTGAGGCTGCGGTGCTAACCACTGCGCCACTGTGCTGCCCACTGTGTATTTAAATATAGCAGGATTTAACTCTTACTGTGTCATGGGGTGTACACTTCCAGATACATTATTACTCTGGAGGCTATCAAATAATTTAGTCAGTAATTAATAATTTAGTCAAATAATTAGTCAGTAGCAGCTCTTTCATGTTTTGAAGAAAAAAAAAAATCACAGTAGAGATTGATCTGCTTGAATCTACAAGGTGACCACATGAATTTTTTTTTTGATTAACTGAACAAGATTTTGTCTCCAGCTCTTTAAAACCTGTTGCTTTAACCTCCAAAATGGATAGTAGGAGTTGGGAGGCAGAACATTGGCAGTCAAGTTTAACATTGAGAGAAATGGCTCAACTATCTTTCAACAGATTATACACTTGGCTTACAAATCTGGGGGGGGTAGACACTTTCCAATGTAGAGTCTCAAATATAAATCAATATCACAAAATTAGTGACATTCAGGAAGCTTGGACTAACAAATTTCAGGATTATGACTGACAATGGGAAAGTTGTTGATATTGACTCAAACTCCAGTAAACACACCCATTAATAATATTTCATTGCACCAGCCCAAAAGGGATTCAAATAACCTGCAATACATCTACTCACCAATACAATCTGACTCAGTGAGGGTTCCATTAGTTTCAGTCCAAGATAATCGCACTCCATTCACAGTGACGCAGAAAGATATCTGAGCGCTGGCATCTTGCTGAGCTGCTCTATACCGTCCTTGTGGGTCACACTTTGGATCCAAGGGACTGGTTTCACACTCTGTTAAACCTGTTAGGGTCACATCAGTAAATGTTTGCCTTGCCTGGAATTGGTTAATGGAACAATAAAGGTTTCTTACCCAGGAATGTTAATTTTCCCTCATCAGTGGAAAAGCAGCAAGGGGGCTCCATTCCCCAATCTGTTTCTTCCAATCTGCCATTCTATTGTCCCTGGTTTTGATAGTTGGTAAAGCTCCCATTGGACACTGGCAGGAGCCTCATTAACAAAAACAAATTGAAGTATTATGACGTATGTGGCCCCTGATGGTAGCTTAACCCGCAGCTGAGCAGGGCACACACCTTGGCCATTTTGCTAGGAATTAGATGTGGTATGAAGAGATAAGGGATTAAGGGATGTAGTGAGAAACATAGGAACAGGAGGAAGCCATTTAGTCCTCCTTGAGCCTATTCTGTCATTCAATGAGATCGTGCCTGATTGGCACCCTAATTCGATATACCCTGCAAGGCATTTGGATATCTTTTGTATTTCTTTTTTATGCTGTAAGGCATTTTTAATATCTCTTGCTTTTCTGTTTATAAGTAAAATGTAACAGCATGTGGGCTCACCAGGTGGTAAGAATATGGAGTGTGGAGGACCTCGGGACGAAGGGAGAAGAATTCTTACCGAAGA
This sequence comes from Heterodontus francisci, assembly GCF_036365525.1. Taxonomy (NCBI): domain Eukaryota; kingdom Metazoa; phylum Chordata; class Chondrichthyes; order Heterodontiformes; family Heterodontidae; genus Heterodontus; species Heterodontus francisci. The sequence continues at coordinate 48,778,009 of NC_090375.1, forward strand.
CAGCATCGCTGGGGCTCATATTGGACTACTTTTTAAATATAAAGACAGTTTAACTGAACAAGGACACACACACATACACACAGATGTGGCAGTACATGACACTAAGGTGGTAGCCCCAGACTATTACAACATCAGACACTCTGTCTACAAAAACTCTCATAGGCAATGGCCTCTTGGAATATGTGTGAATGGTTTCCTTCTCACCTTATCAAGATGCAGATATCACATCCATTGCTGGTATGCACCTGACTCCCCCTGCTGAGAGCAGGATATGACCGCATGCAGGTGGTCTCGCATAGCCATGGTGGGATTGATAAGGCACGGAAACCAATCGGATGACCCAATTTAAGACATTAACTTATATGTTGAAAAACCAGGGCCAGAAAGGGGTATAAAGCCATAGCCCACAAGGCCATCGTTGCTGCAGCCAAGGAAATATAGGTGACTTGGTCAGTCACAGGAAGTCATGCAGAAGAATTCATTCAGTGGATTGACCACTTGGGAATGAGCTCCTGTACACAGGTCTAACTAAGCAACTGGTGTTGTAAGTATATACTATTGCTTAGTGGGTTAATAAAGATTTTCCATGCAAAGTGGAAATTGTATCCAGAGTTCATTTCATGTCATTGATGCTTAGTACAGGGTCTGGACCTTAGAGAAAAGTGAGACCCTCCTGTTGAAGAGTCTTACAACCTGCCTTTGCCCCATATCCTTTAATAGCTTTGGCTAACAAACATCTATCAATCTCAATTTTAAAAGTAACAATTGATTTATCATCAATTGCTGTTTGTGGAAGAGTTCTAAACTTCTACTACCCTTTGTGTGAAAAATTATTTTTTATTTTCACTCCTGAAAGGTCTGGCTCTATTTTTTTGACTATGCATCCTAGTCCTGGACCTCCCAACTAGTGGTAGTAGTTTCTCCCAATCTACCCTATCTGTTACCCTTAAAATCCTGAAAACTTTGAATCATCCATTAACCTTCTAAATTGCAGTGAATAGAACCGTAGTTTGTTTAGTCTCTCCTCACAGCTTCACCTTTAGAGCCCAGTTGGTGAGGTTGATTATCAAAAATGAATGAGCTAGATGGTCTTTACTTGTTGATAAACGTGCTTAACCTAGAAATTATTGTTGATGATGGAACACATTTGTATCACAGTCCTCTGACAACTTTTTGAGCAGACACTTTAACTAATTTAGAATAAACGGTGGCTCCGTGGTAATGTCACTGGACTAGTGATCCAGAGACCCAGGCTAATGTCATAGGGACATGGGTTCAAATCCCACTATGGCAGCTGGTGGAATTTAACTTCAATTAATTAACAAAAAGGAGACAATCAGGAGAGGAGAAGTGGACAGGGGAAGGTGGCAGCAGCCCACAGTTGCTTTGTGGAGATGGAAGAGTACTTGTGCTCCTTCTGACTTCAGAAATGCCACATTGTAGGGAGTACTGGTGCATTTTTTGAGTGGTCGCCAATAATCTTGGAAGTACCAGTCAAAGCTTGCACATTGTAAGTTCCGTTAGGGGAAGTAAATTTAACAAAACGAAGTCTGTGTTTACTTCCGGCTGCTTATGAAACAAATTGCCCTGACCACCTTATCACTTGTCCAAACATCCATAAAGATTGGGTGCAGGTCTTTGTCCTGCTAAATTGGTTATCATAACAACCATTTCAGGTCCATAATGTAGGCGCTACAGTGTTCAATTTAAACCATCGACTTTCCTTGGGTTGAGACTGATAAAAACAGCCATATTTCCCGTTCCTAATCTCTATCCAGAAAATGTGTGTGCACATGTTGAGGCACCAGCAGCAGTTGGTATCTTGCCAGCAACTCACTGTAAAGGGTCAATCACAAGGAAGGGCTCCTTGTGGAAGGTAACAGAGGGCACTCGGCATTTTGAAAGGGAAATGCAACATGAATCCTTGCCTTCAGAAGAGGTCAGCAAAAAAAAAAGCATTCAGGGAAAAAAAGTCTTGAAAAATAAATCAGAGTCCTCAACAGTTGGAAGCTGCATGCTGAACATGACACATTTCCATAGCTAAAATCAACAAATATTCCAGGAATTCGTTATTGCTGTTCTTTGTTGGCTATGGAAGGCAGATTGTATACTCCCTGTGTGGCCACAGACCATAACACCAGATGACTGTTTCCAGCTTCCAATTTTTAAATCATTAGCAACTTATACCACTGTCATTCCTGCAAATCCGGTGGTCCCAGATTTGTCAGCCATGGAGCTCAAGAAATGTCAATCAAGCAGCTCAGGCACATACAATGCTCAGAATACATGACTGCCCAGCATTTATCCCTCAACCAACACCACCAACACAGTTTATCTGGTCATTGATCTCACTGCTGTTTGATGTGTATAAACTGGATACAGTATTTTGCCTACATTACAACAGTGACTACACTTCATTGGATGTGAAGTTCTTTTTGGACATGAGGATGTGAAAGGTGCTATGTGAATGCCTGTTCTTTCATCCTTTTCCTTCTTAACTTGTTCTTTTCAGTTAAATATTTTTACTATCATTAAGATATTCTAGGAGGCCGGGTATGGGGGGAGGTGGGTAGAGAGGTGAGAGGCCGCGTCGGGGAGAGAGATTGGAGTGGTGAGTGGAGGGAGGGATGAATGACTGGAGGCCGTTGGAGATGGGGAGAAGAGACTGGAGGGCTGGGCGAGGAATATAATCTGAGGAGTGGCTGAGGGAGAGATCAGAGGCTGTTGTGGGAGAGTGTGGGGATTGTGGCAGGGAGATTGGTGCAGATAGATCAGATCCCGAGGCAGGAGAGAGATCAGAGGGAAATGCTAGATGGTAAGGCAGGGAACTAGAAAAGGGAAAATATATTCAAAATGGATTCAAATAAAGTACTAACACTGATGGGCTGAAAAAGCTCCAGGAAACACCGTTTTTCTTCCTGCTGGGCATTTGCTACACTTTACGCTTCCTGCATACTCCTGATAGAATCCACGCGGGCACATCATACAGCTGCCATCCTGGGAAAAGCTGCCCGCTGGACATACAACTATAAAAGGAAAGAAACGACCACAATTATTCATCTGTTTCCAGAGTAAAAGAAATCAGCTTCAAAATCACACAATGGAAATGCAATATTAAATTAATCGCCAAACAATTTTTTCTTATAAGGTTAATTTGTATTCAACCAGGTGAGGAACATCAGTTTTCAAATATTTTGCTCAAAGGTCACTCACAGGTCAGATATGCATCAAACCTCCCTCTACACCATCTCAATGAGAACACAGACCAGGTATACTTCTAATTATATACTATATTTTATTCATTCATGGAATATGGGCATTGCTGACATGGCCAGCATTTATTGCCCATCCCTAATTGCTCCAAGAAGGTGGTGGTGAGCTGCCTTCTTGAACTGCTGCAGTCCATCTGGTGTAGGTACACCCACAGTGCTGTTAGGAAGGAAGTTCCAGGTTTTTGATCCAGCGACAGTGAAGGAACGGTGGTATATTTGCAAGTCAGGGTGGTGTTTGACTTGAAGAGGAACTAACAGGTGGTGGCGTTTGATGCGTCTATTACCCTTGTCCTTCTAGTTGGTAGACAGCGTGGGTTTGGAAGGTGCTGTTGAAAGAGCCTTGGCAAGTGTCTGCAATGCACCTTGTAAATGGTACATACTGCTGCCATTGTTCACCAGTGATGGAGGAACTGAATGTTTAAGGTTGTGAATGGGATGCCGATAAAGCAGGCTGCTCTATTTTAGTTGGTATCGAGTTTCCTGAGTGGAGAGTTTTCCATCATACTCCTGATTTTTGTCTTGTAGATGGCGGACTGGCTTTGTGGAGTTAGTAGGTGAGTTACTCACTGCAGAATTCCCACAATATGACCTGCTCTTGTAGCCACAGTACTTATATGACTGGTCCAGTTAAGTTTCTGGTGAATGGAAACTCCCAGGATGTTGATGATGGGGTATTCAGCAATGGTAATGCCATTAAACGTCAAGGGGAGATTTGCTCTTTTTGGAGATGGTCGTTGCCTGACACTTGAGTGTCATGAATGTTACTTGTCACTTATCAGTCCAAGCCTGAATGTTGTCCAAGTTTTCCAGCATGCTGGTTTGGACTGCTTCAGTATCTGGGGAGGTGCGAATGGTACTGAACATTGATCAGCAAACGTCCCCATTTCTGACCTTATAACGGAGGGAAGATCATTGATGACGTAGCTGAAGATGGCTGGTCCTAGAACACTGTCCTGAGAAACTCCCAGAACAATGCCCTGGTGCTGAGATGATTGGCCTCTAACAACCACAACATCTTCCTTTGTGTTTATGACTCCAACCAGCGGAGTTTTCCATTTAATTCCCACTGACTTCAATTTTGCCAGGACTCCTTGATGCCACACTCAGTCAAAAGCTACCTTGATGTTACCGCACCTCCAGAATTCAGCTCTTTTTCTATGTTTGGACCAAGGCACAGTGGCGCAGTGGTTAGCACCGCAGCCTCACAGCTCCAGGGACCCGGGTTCGATTCCGGGTACTGCCTGTGTGGAGTTTGCAAGTTCTCCTTGTGTCTGCGTGGGTTTTCTCCGGGTGCTCCGGTTTCCTCCCACAAGCCAAAAGACTTGCAGGTTGACAGGTAAATTGGCCATTATAAATTGTCACCAGTATAGGTAGGTGGTAGGGAAATATAGGGACAGGTGGGGATGTTTGTTGGGAATATGGGATTAGTGTAGGATTAGTATAAATGGGTGGTTGATGTTCGGCACAGACTCGGTGGGCCGAAGGGCCTGTTTCAGTGCTGTATCTCTAATCTAAAAAAAGGCTGTATTGAGGTCTAGAGCTGAGTCAATAGTCTTCTGCAAACTATCTCCAATTCATGTTATCACTGGAGAGGCTTCAACATGGCTGCTCCTAGGATCTATATCATACCTGAACTATAGTTATAAAGCATAAATCAAGAAAAGAAATATTACCTCTAAATTCTGGGCCTCTACACCCCATGGTTCACACTCAGCCTGATGTTATCCCCCAACTCTGGGGCTGTGTCCCGCATTGTTCACACTAAACCTGCCACTATTTCCATCCTCTGAGTCTATGTACATCACGGTTCACACTTAACTTGCCACTATCTCCATCTTCTGAATCTTATGTGCTCCATGGTTCACCCTGTCACTATCACTTTACTCAAAGATGAAATTGAAAAACATTTAGGCACCTAAAATATAAAAATGAGCAGTCAGCATGGTTTTCATCCTTGACCAAACTTATTCAGAGAATCATAGAAAGTTTACAGCACAGAAAGAGGCCACTTGGCCCATCGTGCCTGCACCAGCCTAATCCCACCTTCCAGAATTTGGTACATAGCCCTGCAGGTTACGGCACTTGAGATGTATATCCAGATACCTTTTAAATGAGCTGAGGGCTTCCGCCTCTCCTACCCTTACAGACAATGATTTCCAGGCCCCCACCACCCGCTGGGTGAAAGTTTTTCCTCATCTGCCCTCTAATCTTTCTAATAATAACTTTAAATCTGACCCTCATGACCTACTCAACCTGTCATTATTTCCATTTTATCATCTCTTGGCATTCAAATGAAATCCTTTCCACAAAGGAGTAGATATAGTGCAATTAATAGAAAGAACTTACATTTATATAGCACATTCATAACCTTGGGACGTCTCAAAGTGCTTTAAAGCCAATTAAGTACTTTTGAATTGTATGGTTACTGCTCTCGGGTAGGAAACACAACAGCCAATTTGTGCACAGCAAAGTCCCACAAACAGCAACATGATAACAACCAGATAATCTTTTAGTTATGTCAGTACACTGGGATAACTTCCCTGCTTTCCTTGAAATAGTACATTGGGATATTTTGCTTCCACCTGGGAGGGCAGAATGGTTTAAAGTCTCATCTGACAGACAGTAGTTCCAGCACTACTCATCCAGCACTGCTCCATTACCTCAATGTTATACTAACATATCAACCTGATTACATGCTTGAGTCTCTGGAGTGTGGCTTGAACCCACAACTTTGTAACTGAGACAAGAAAGCTACCCACTGAGCCACAGCTGACATCGGCTGGAATGAGAATTTCCTCTAGCTGTAAGGGTCCCATTTAGAATAAGTTTGGGGCAGTCTCAATTCCAATGGGCCGATATTAGAAAACTGGCAGTGGTTGACAATCAAAGAGGCCACAGAATGATTGAAACAGCATCTCACTGGTGCAGTAAGATGTGCTCTTCTGTGGTTGGGCTGAGGCTTATTGTTGGGACAGAGTAGAGGAAAATTCACTCTGCCTCTGGCTGTACCTGATCTGGGAGCACCTGACACTGGAGGCATGGAATTGGATGCCTGCAGAAAAAACAATCATTTATTTTCCCCTCACAGTCCCCTTCCTGACTGATTGCAATAATGCTAAAACATTGGAATTTGTCGATAAAAGGTGGCATTGGTTTTGCAAAGAAGCTATTTTGGTGTTAATTTATTTGTGCTAAAGTTGAGGGTTGTCAGCGACGATTTTTCCCATTTGGACATTCAGCATCAGCAGCAACATCAGTTATAGAAAGAGTTAAATGCTGTGTAAGTTCCAAATACTCTGCCCCAACCCCAACTTGGGAAGAGCATCACTACTGAGTCAGAGTGACATTTCTCCCACATCAACTACCTTGCAGCCAACATCGTGACAATTAGTGATGATTCAGGGGTAGTTTTGTGTTTTAGAACTGTTTGAGTCTGTCCAGCCTTCTAATAGTTCTATCTTGAGACATCAGAGCCAAAAAGTGAGGTTGAAGAGCTTGGGATTGTTTATGCTGGAGATTAGGCTGTATGGAAAGAGGAGATATGATTCAAGTTTTCAAAATGCTTAACAGGATAGACAAAGTGAACCTTGATAAGAAAGAAAGAAACACTTTTATTTATATAATAGCTTTCATGGCCAATTAAGTACTCTATGAAGTATAGACACTAGTTGTAATGTAGGAAACGTGGCAGCCAATATGAGCACCAATGTTCCACAATCAGCAACAAAATAACTGACTAGATAATCTGTTTTAGCTGTTAGGTGAGGGTTAAATCTTGGCTAGGATACCAGGATAAGTCCCTGATTTTTGAATAGTGCCATGGGATCTTGGATTGCCAGCCTTAATTATGTATTTATGTGTCTGGAGTGGGGCTTCAACCCACAACCTTTCAACTCAGAAATAAGAATGCAACCACTGAGCCAACTCATAACTCGAGAACATGGGGATATGGGTGAAGCTTGAAAGAAGGAAGGTGCACAGGTAGCTTATATTTAACTACCTTACACAAAGTCAGCTCATCCTTTACAAGTGGATCTTCAGGGTTACATGCAATTCCCTCCTGCCTGTAAACAGATATGTTTCTTCCGAAGAAGGGTCACTGACCCGAAACGTTAACTCTGCTTCTCTTTCCACAGATGCTGCCAGACCTGCTGAGTGAATCCAGCATTTCTTGTTTTTGTTATGTTTCTTCTTCTTTAGGTAGAGCAAGGAGTCCCCTTTGGGGATTGCTTTTGCACAACAGCTGAAGGTCATACAGCAGTCCACTTTACTCTGCGTTATCAACCTGATAACTTTACTCTGTGTTAATGGCATAAACCTACAAATAGTGCAAAACTCAAATTTCTTTAGCAGAGGTCGCTGAGACAGATTCTGCCCAATTTGCGCTTGGGTGAAGAAGAAACAAAATCCAACATCATGTCAAATGTTTGGGAAGAATTGGATAGCTCTCTGAGGGACATTTTTTTTGCAGTGTTGTGTGTGTTTTCTTATGTCTTCATGAAATGATAATGGCAGGGTTTACATTCAAATTCAACACAAACTCTATTTATTGTCTTACTTATCTAGAACACAAGAATACAAGAAATAGGAGCAGGAGTAGACCATATGGCCCATCGAGCCTGCTCCGCCATTCAATACGATCATGGCTGATCTTACGCTTCAACTCCACTTTCCCGCCTGCTCACCATATCCCTTGATTCTAGCCTTAAATGTATTCAACGATGGAGCATCCACAACCCTCTGGGATAGTGAATTCCAAAGATTCACAACCCTTTGAGCAAAGTCATTTCTCCTTATCTCAGTCCTAAATGATCAGATCCTTATCCTGAGACTGTGCTCCCGTGTTTTAGATTCCCCGATCATCAAAGAACAAAGAACAGTACAGCACAGGAACAGGCCATTCAGCCCTCCAAGCCTGCGCCGATCTTGATGCCTGTCTAAACTAAAACCTACTGCAATTCCGGGGACCATATCCCTCTATTCCCATCTTATTCATGTATTTGTCAAGAAGCCTCTTAAACGTCGCTATCGTACCTACTTCCACCACCTCCCCCGGCAGCAAGTTCCAGGCACTCACCACCCTCTGTGTAAAGAACATGCCTCGCACATCCCCTCTAAACTTTACCCCTCGCACCTTAAACCTATGTCCCCTAGTAACTGACTCTTCCACCCTGGGAAAAAGCTTCTGACTATCCACTCTGTCCATGCCACTCATAACTTTGTAAACCTCTATCATGTCGCCCCTCCACCTCCATTGTTCCAGTGAAAACAATTCGAGTTTATCCAGCCTCTCCTCATAGCTAATACCCTCCAGACCAGGCAACATCCTGGTAAACCTCTTCTGTACCCTCTCCAAAGCCTCCACATCCTTCTGGTATTGTGGCGACCAGAATTGCACGCAATATTCTAAGTGTGGCCTAACTAAGGTTCTGTACAGCTGCAGCATGACTTGCCAATTTTTATACTCTATGCCCCGACCGATGAAGGCAAGCATGCCGTATGCTTTCTTGACTACCTTATCAGAAACAATCTCCCATGTCTACCCTATCCAGCCCCTTCAGAATCTTGTATGTTTCAATGAGATCACCTCTCATTCTTCTAAACTCCAGAGAATAAAAGCCCAATTTACTCAGCCTCTCATCATAGGACAACCCCCTCATCCCAGGGACAAATTTAGTGAACTTTTCCTGTACTACCTCCAATGCAAGTATATCCTATCTTAAATGTGGAAACCAAAACTGCACACAGTATTCCAGATGTGGTCTCACTAAAACCCTATACAATTGTGGCAAGACTTTTTTTATTCCTACACTCCAATCCCCTTGCAATAAAGGCCAACATTCCATTTGCCTTCCTAATTGCTTGCTGTATCTGCACCCATGTGTCTTTGAACATCAACACTTACAAATTTCACATATTTAAAAAAATATTGTGCTTTTCTATTCTTACGACTGAAGTGAATAACTTCACACTTCCCTACATTATGCTCCAATTGCCACTTTGTTGCCCACTCACTTAACCTGTCTATATCTCTTTGCAGCCTCTCTGTGTTCTTCCTACAGCTTACCTTTCCACCTACCTTTGTATCATTAGCATACTTAGATACATTTCTCTGTCTCTTTAGCTAAGTCATTAATATAGAGAGTAAATAGCTGAGGCACTCCACTATTCACTGCCTGCCAACTTGAAAGTGCCCCGTTTATGCCCACTGTTTGCTTCCTGTCCGTTAGCCAATCATCTATCCATGCTAATATCTTATCCCCAACTCCATGAGTCCTTATCTTGCCTATTAACATTTTGTGTGCCATCTTATCGAATGCCAGGTATACTACATCTACTGGTTCCCCTTTATTTACCCTCCTAGTTACATCCTCAAAAAACTATAATAAATTTGTCAAACAGGATTTCCCTTTAGTAAAACCATGATGACTTGTTCTACTTATACTGTGCTTTGCTAAGTGCATTGTTAAGACTTCCTTCATTATAGATTCCAGCATTTTCCCAATGACTGTTGTTAGAATAACTGTCCTGAAGTTCACGGTTTTCTCTCTCCCTCCTTTCTTGAAAAGCGGTGTAACATTTGTCAACTTCCAATCTGATGGGACCATTCCCAAATCTAAGGAATTTTGGAAAATCATAGCTAGCGCATCCACTATCTCTGCGCTATCTCTTTTAGAACCCTAGGGTGTAAGCCATCAGGTCCTGGGGATTTGTTGGATTTTAGTCCCTTAAGTTTCTCCAATACTTTTTGTCTGCTGATATGAATTTTCTTAATTTCTTCACACTTTTTAGCGCCTAGGTTACCATTTATTTCTGGTATGAAACTTATGTCTTCTACTGTAAAGACAGATACAAAATATTAGTTCAATGTGTCATGGACCCGTAACTATTTTTCTCCCCGGATTAAGAAAAACAGTGCGTGTGTATTTAAGACATTAAATAACAGTGTACCTTTAAGGGAGAGAAGATTCTGTAAATTCTGGAGACACAGTGTACCACAGCTGCATTTTTGGTAACCCTGAGCAACAACAGGAGAGAGAGGTCACAGGGTATGATGTGTCCATTTTGACTGTGTGTGTAACTGGCAGAAACCGGTTTGAAGCAGTTTGATCTGAGAGCCTTTCCAGCGAGGCGAACTGAAGAAAGGTGTTGTTCTATTCTCTCTCAAGAAAAATTCTACAAGGCCTACAAGCCATGTTAATTCCCTAACTAAACAAGAAAAGCTTTTCTTTCTTCACAAATTATTTGTATTGTTGTGCTCATCGTTGAAAGAACTGATTAATACTACTGACCGAACTGTTGAATGCCTATCAGAAACAGAGTATTGTCATTGAATCCGGATGAAGACTTCCAGTGAACTTTGATTATCTTCTCATCAGAAGACCTTATTCACCAGGAACGTAAAATGCAAAGACTTTTTTATTTTACTTATTCTTAAGGGACTGCTAATTTTAAAAACTACCTTTTTTAAAAAACTAGTTAACTATTGTTACTTTTGAGTGTATGTGTGTATGGGGGGTTAGATTAAAATAAGTTATAAGATCTTTAGACATAGGTTTATCTTAATAGTGTTTGAGATTTAGTTTTAATAAATAGTTATTTTGTTGTCGTCTAAAGATACCTGGTTCGATCTCTTTCATTCTGGGGATACTGGAGTGTTTAATTTGGCTGTTTTTCCAATTTGCTGAAAGCTTCATAATATGCTGCAACCTGTGGAGTGACGGGCCTGAATTGACAGTGTGTTGTCCCCCGCCGCGGTTGTAACATATTTAACTGGGGGCTCGTCTGCGATCAGGATCATATTTAATTGGGCAGCTTGCATTTGGAATCATATTAATTACTCATCTCTGGGATAACACATAAGTTGGGGTCTTGCATCTGGCATCATATTAATTGCTTTCACGTCTGGGATCATATTAATTGGAAACGTGACTGTTGGGATCCAAATCTAACACCAATTACATAAAATAAAAGGAACCAGATTTTTTGTATAATAAGGTACAGTATATACCATTGTAATGGCATTAACAGTTGCAGCAGAGTTTCTGGGTAAGGTGAATGTTTCTCTCAGTGACTTGATAACTTGAGATCTAAGAATAAACTAAAAGAATTCGCAGCAAAATTGGGGTTAGAATTGAAATCAGGTGCCAAAATGCAGTGATAATTGACCTAATAGCCCAACATCTGGAAATAGAAGAAGAGGAAGACGAGGAACAAGAAGATAGTAAGTCAAAGAGTAATGCAGTGGTATTGGCGAGAATTCAGTTAGAAATGAAAAAACTGGAGCTTCAACAGGAAAAAGAAAAAGCAATAGCAATAAGAAAACTTGAATTGGAAAAAGAGGCAAGGGAGAAAGAGAGAGCATTTCATAGAGAAAGTGAAAGCGAAGAGAGGGAATTTAGGTTAAAAGAGATGGAACTAAGACAAAGGGGTAATCTTGACTCGAGGGGAAATTCGGGTCAGAAAGAATCCGAATTCAGCTCAGGACCAAGCGAAAAGCTATTCAAATTTATACAAGCTCTTCCTAAGTTTGAGGAAAGGGACGTAGAGGCATTTTTCATATCTTTTGAAAAAATAGGAAAACAGATGAAATGGCCGAAGGAAAGCTGGACACTGCTTATGCAAAGCAGGTTGGTAGGCAGAGCTCATGAGGTTTATGCCATGCTTCCTGAAGAGGCTTCTGCAGATTATGAGATGTCAAAAAAGGCAATTCTCGCTGCGTGTAGTTAGTCCCTGAAACTTACTGTCAGAAGTTTCAGAACTTGCGGAGATTGGCTGAGCAGACGTATGTAGAATTTGACAGGGTGAAGCAAATTAATTTTGACTGTTGGATATGGGCATTAAAGATAGAAACCACATATGAGAAACTTCAAGAGTTTAAGAATTTAAAAACTCCGTTCCTTCACTAGTGAGAACTCATGTAGATAAACTGAAAGTTTTGAAAGCTAGGCAAGCAATGGAAATTGCTGATGATTTTGAGCTTGTGAATAAGCTGAAACCTTTTGTCTGTCACCCCTATAAACCCGAGAAGGATACGAAGTGGGAGAATGAAAGGAAGACAAGTGGCCGGGGACAGGAAGGAACTGCTGGGAATGCCCCAGGATCACACCTCAGGCCAGAAAGGAAGGTGCTGAGGGTAGCAGTGAGGTTTGCAAGCCAAAGCGTATCATTGCCACAAAACAGGTCAACTTCGTTCAGAATGCTGGAAGTTGTGAGGTAAACCCATAGGATTTGTTGGGGTACACAAAGCTAATGCAGAGGAAAAGACTCCGACACAGTGTAGCAGACCAGGCTATAGCTTTAATGACAGCTGTAAAACCAGATACAAAAACTAAAGAGAGTGTAGAGGTTAGGAATAAAATATCCAAAAGTTAAAATGAATTTTTGTCAAAGGGGAAAGTAACTCCATATCCTGTAAGTGAGGCAGGAAAACCTATCATTATACTGAGGGATAGAGAAGCAATCCAAACACTCTTGCTGGGGAAAGATATAACATTTTCACCAGAGAGCACCTTGAATGCTAAAGTTTTAGTTAATGGAATTGGCGGGAAGCATATACCCGTACCTTTATATAAAGTACGCCTAGAGATTGACTTAACATCTCAGATAGTAACTGTAGGAGTTGTCCACAGTTTGCCAGTAGAGGGAATTAATCTACTCCTAGGAAATGATTTGGCTGGATCAAAAGTATCAGTTTCTCCTTTAATTACAGAGAAACCAAGTGAAATTAAGGAAATGGAGCAATTGCAGAAACAAGTTCCAGGAATATTTCCTGTGTGTGTAGTCACCCGAGTAATGGCTGAACACGATCCACTGTTGGAGGCAACATTGGTACCACAAACAGATAGCCAAGTATCTGAAATCTTATTTGAGAATTTAGACAATCCAAATGAGAAGTTTAACAGATTTTCTATCATTACAGCACAGCAAGCTGATCCAGAGATATATCAAATGGATTAGACAGCTCTGACAGAAGCTGAGGCAAAAGGAGTTCCGGAAGGCTATTATATGGCAAATGGGATTTTGCGGAGGAAATGGAGAGTCCCTCATAGACCTGCAGATGAAGACTGGACAGTTGTTGAACAGATAGTGGTACCACCTAAATATCGCCAGGGATTATTAAGGTTAGCACATGACATTCCTTTTGCAGGACATAGGGGAATTCGGAAGACCAAATCACGCATAAGCCAACATTATCACTGGCCAGGTCTTTCAAAGGACATGAGACAATTTTGTGGGACATGCCATACATGTCAAATGGTGGGAAAACCGCAACCTACCATAAGAATCGGCACCCTTAATTCCCATACCAGTGATTAAGGAACTATTTAGCAGGGTATCGGTAGACTGTGTAGGACCCTTGCCAAAAACAAAAGCGGGACATCAATACATACTTACTATCATGGATATGGCTACTCGATTTCCAGAGGCCATTCCTTTGAGGACAATTATTGCTAGAATAGAAGTTGAAAAGTTAACCCAATTCTTTATGAGATATGGATTATCACTTGAAGTTCAATCGGATCAAGTTCAATGTCATGTCTAAGATATTTCAAGAAGTCATGGGCAATCTGGGGATTAGACAGTTGAAATCTTCAGCCTATCACCCACAGTCACAGAGAGCTTTAGAGAGATTTCACCAGACTCTCAAAACAATGATTAGAACATATTGTCACGAATATCCACATGGTTGGGATAAAGGACTAGATTTTCTCTTATTTGCCACCGATTGAGTCTACAGGCTTCAGTCCCTTCGAATTGGTTTATGGACATGAAGTAAGAGGTCCTCTAAACTCATAAAAGACAGATTCTTAGAACAAAAGAATCAATCTCAATACTGGACTGTGTATCTGTGTTCCGGGAAAGACTCACCAAAGCTTGCGGTGTGGCTCAGGAACACCTTAAAGCATTCCAAGCCAATATGAAAAAAATGGGCAGACAAGAATACAAAAGGCTGCGATTTTCACCCAGGCGATGAAGTATTGGTGTTGTTACCGTTACAGGGGGAACCATTAAAAGCACGACTCAGTGGCCCATATAGAGTGATCAAAAGAGTGGGTAAGGTAGATTACTTGATTGACACCCCTGATGGCCGGAAGAAGAACCGGTTGTATCACATCAATATGTTAAAGCAATATTATCGCAGGGAGGAGGATAAGCCAGTACAGGTATGTCAGGTAATTGGGACTGTTGAGAAGGAAAAGGATAGTGAGGATGAGGCAGAAGCAGGCCTTGAAAATTCTCAGATTGAACCTCCAACTATCAGATTAGCGAACTCAGAATGCGAAGAAAATTGGACAACATGCCTTTGCAGTTAGAGGCAAAACAAAGTGAAGACCTAACCTGGATTTTCACAACATTTAAAAGAGTTTGTAGGAATAAGCCAGGATGTACAACCTTAGCCACACATGATGTGGATATAGGGGGGAACCATTCCTTTAAAACAACATCCTTATCACTTGAGGAAGGATTGCAGTTGGAATCCACGTGGAATCAGTCGGAGAAGGGTCACTGACCCGAAACGTTAACTCTGCTTCTCTTTCCACAGATGCTGCCAGACCTGCTGAGTGAATCCAGCATTTCTTGTTTTTGTTCCTTATCACTTGAGTCCAGACAAACAGGCCCAAGTGAAAGCAGAGATACAGTCCATGCTGGAAAACAATTTGATCGAACCTAGGCAAAGCAGCTGGAATTCACCGATAGTTCTAGAACCTAAACCTGACAGGTCAACCCGCTTTTGTATAGACTACAGAAAAGTCAATGCAGTAATGAAGGCAGACTCCTACCCAATCTGCATTTAGAAGACTGTATCGACAGAATGGGCAGTGCTAGGTTTCTTACCAAGATTGACTTGTTAAAAGGATACTGGCAAGTTCCTTTGACTCCTCGAGCCAAAGAAATATCAGCTTTTGTAACACCTGATGGTCTTTATCAATGCCAGGTGATGCCATTCAGGCTAAAAAAATGCCCCAGCCACTTTTAAAAGATTAATGAATCGGGTGGTAGTCTATGTTCCCAACTGTGTAGTGTATCTCGATGATGTACTAATATACAGTAATATTTGGCAAGAACACTTAAACCAGCTAAAAAGTCTGTCTGAAAAGTTACAAGCTGTGGACTTAGTAATAAATCTGGCAAAAAGCGAATTCAGAAAAGTAAGAATGTATTTTTGTTGAACATTTTGAATTGTTTCTTTAAAGGTTTCTCACTGTTCATATACCACCATACCTTTTAGTCTATTTACCGAATTTACCTCAGCCAGTTCTCCCCTCATATCTATGTAATTGGCTTCCCTTAAGTTTAAGATTCTTGTTTGTGATTGAAGTATGTCACTTTCAAACTAACATGTTATTCAATGGTATTATAACCACTATTTCCAGGTGGATCTTTTACTATGATATTACTAATTAACACTGCTTCATTGCACAATACAAGATCTAAAATAGCTTTATCCCTCATCGGTTCCACAACGCATTGCTCTACGAAATTGTCCCAAAAACATTCTACAAACTCATTTTCTAGACCACTGTTATCAATTTCATTATCCCAGTCTATATGAAGATTTAAGTTCCCCACAATTATTATATTGCGTTTGTTACAAGCTCCAATAATTTCTTGTTTAATGATCCATCCAATGGTATAACTACTGTTACGGGAGTTACAAACTACGCCCACCAGTGTTTTCTGATTCTTGCTATTCATAATTTCCACCCATACTGATTCTATTTCATGATCTTCTGAGGCCAGGGTACACAATATTTTGGAAAGACAGACAGAATAGCAAAGGAGGAGGGGTAGCCTTAATAATAAAGGATCCTTTCTCACTAATACCCTTTTGCCATTCTGGAGGGCAGAGTTTTCAGGCACATCACCCTCAATACCAGACTTTCTTCCCACCAGGCTCCCTTAATCATTGAAGCATGATATAGTCTTTAAATCAGACAGGTAATCGATGAGGTCTTGATGATCTTCTCTGTGGATCTTGCAGTATTGATCTCGGCTGTGCTTGATTTGGCTGAGTTGCTTCTTGATTTGTTGCAGGCATGAAGTGACTGAAGTCATCTTTGTCACTCTCTTCTGTTTTAGCATTGATTTTTTTGATGGAGGTTACATTTCTTTTCACAATGTAGTTTTCTCTCTTTGCTACGATCATGCTTCCTTTTCTCTGAACTACCGTAAGCACTCCTGGATCAAATGGTGAGCTAATTTCTGATATGTTCCCTTGGCGAATCAGGACTATGTCTCCTTCTTTTATCTCGATATCTTTTGCGTGCATCCATCAGTCTGCATCTATCTTTATCTTTTGCTTTGATTCTTGCCTCTATCCCTCAAGCTTTCCATTCAGTGCGTATACAGTTGAGTAGGTGTGAATTGTGGCAGTGGATACTTCTTCAAGATGTCTTCTTTTGTCAGGTAGCTCTATCCTCTGACAGTGTTGATTGTGATCAGCTTCAATTTGCTAGCAGTTTCAAAACTTAGCAGATTTCCTTTGCTTCAGTCTATAACATGGAACTCAGTCTGACATATGGACCCACAGGAGGATTTGAGAGTGACTTGGATCATCCCTAGGACCAGTAGAGGAGTACCGTATCCGTAGGAGAAGATTTTAGATATTGGTTTGTTCAATTGCAGTTTCTGTTTTCTATGTAACCTGTGGAATGTTGGGGCATCCATTATGTTGACTGTTGCTACTGAATCAATTACTGCAGAGATTGTTGAATTGGCTATGAACACATCAGACATGGGCAGGCCTCGGTACTTGTGGTTGCAAGCAACAAAAATCTTCTCTTGTGCTGCGAATATATAATCTTCCTTCTGGCATTCAACTCTATTAATGTCCTTTGCATTCTTCGATCAGCATATCTTGTGAAATATCCCATTTTTCCTCACTTCTTTCCTCTCACAGGACAAGTTCTGTGGTGAGGACATGCACCACCACCATGATTGCATGTTTGAATGTGATGTGATTGTGACCTCTGTCTTGGTCTTCCTTGACATGCCTCGGACCTTTCTTTGGGTTTCCTCTGTGCCCTTGTGTTTTATGTGTTTCTCTGGTGAAACCTTTCTCTTGTGACATTCACGGATTCAGTTGACAATCCTGACCTGGCCTCAGGGGATTCTCATCTTATGTTATTTGCCTCTTTCCCTTCTAAGACTTCGGCTTGTCTTTCACTGCCAATATTGAGTAGCCTTTGCAAGTTTAATGATTCGCCCTCTCTAAGAGTTTGCCTTCTTAGTCTTGGTGATTGGCAGGTCATAATGATTTGGGATATTTCTTTGTCCACGTCTGTGAAGTTGCAATTCTAGTTCAGACTTCTGAGTCTCGTCACGTAGCCGTCAAGGGTCTCGTACTTATCTTGTTTTGCTTGCCTGAAAACATAAATTTTGTAGCGAGAATTTGCCCTTGGTTGAAAATATCTTGTTAGAGCATTCTTCACTGCATCATAATCATCGTCAGTTCCGCTGTCTGTGAGTATATCAAAGAGATCATTGACTTTTGGTCCAGCATAGTGTAGGGATAATGCTCTTTTTCTTCAGGGTGTATTGATATAGAGTGCCACCATTAGGTGTTCGAATTTTGCTGGCCAGTTGCTCCAGTGTGGCTATGGTTGCTGTCCATCTTTGTAAAGTCTGGAAAGACTGGCAATTGTTGTGCACACATGATGATTGTTTTTGCTTAAATTTGGAATCCTCAATGCAAGTCTTCCGTATGTTCCTGGGTTGTATGTGTGTTTTTTTTTAAGCCTCGTCACAAGACAATGTTGTGCTGTGTTTTCTTAAGTCTTCATGAAATAATAATTGCAGACTTTACACTCAGATCCAACACAGACACTATTTATTGTCTTACTTATCTACATTGCACGATCTCAGCTCCAGGTGTTTTCCTCACTGGTGTGTGCACGCTCTCTGTAAGCCTTATGCTGAGACTGTCTCTCAAAGTGGTGTCTCCTCCTTATATATGTATGATGATGTCATCAGTTACATCAGTAGCCTGATCTCTTAAAGGTACAGCTTCTTAAAGGTGAAGTCACCACTATGCTACATTAAATTATTGAATATCATTAGTTTATGGGACCAGCCAGACAGACTGAAGATTCTCTTTCAGTCCTGCACTTTCTTATGTTCCTATTCCTAAACAGCTGGGGTTGAAAAGGGGAACAGGATAGAACTAAAAAGCAAAGATGTGAGGACAGATGAATATATTTTATTGACTAGGGGATCAGGGAGATTTTATGAAAAACTTTCTCTCAGGTAGAGACAAATGACAGAGTCAATTTCTCATTCATTCTCATTTCTCATTCCATGATTTCATTTGTCATTCCACCAAGGTTCCACACAACAGAGAGAAGAAACTTTGTCCATCAGATTAGGTTGGAATTGAACCCAAGAGCCAAAGGTGGAAGAAAAATGCGTAGAATTTACGTGTCACTCTAGAATTAAGGTACCATCCATTCCTATGTTCCATTCCCCTGTCGAAAATTCCTTAGCTACTGGGAGACATAGTTGCTGCAAGGAATTAATTAAAAGACATTAACACTTACCGCACCCACTAACATTGTGACCAGCTCTCTGAGTGCCTGAAATCCTTCTGTAGCCATCACTACATTCGAGGCGAACAGAGGGTAAGAAGTCATGGCCTTGGTCTGTGGAGAAATTGGTGAAGACACCTGCCGGAAACTGCTTGGAATCCAGAGTGAGGTGGTAGTTTCCGCTGTTAATCAGCTCAGTGAAACGTTCAATCAGCCCCTGTCCTACCAGAGCATTTTCTGCAGATTAAAAAAAATGAAGCTGTCAATATTTACAAGAGTCTTTGCAGTTATCAGAGGAGATACAGCACAGAAGGAGACCATTTTCCCATCAAGCCTGTGCTGGCTCTTTGAAAGCAATTAGTCCCATTCCCCTGGTCTTTCCCCATAATGCTGCACATCTTTCCTTTTCAAATATATATCCAATTTCCTTTTAAAAGTTACTATTGAATCTGCTTCCACCACCCTTTCAAGCAATTCATTCCAGATATTAACAACTCGCTGTGTAAGAAAATGTCTCCTCATCACCCCTCTGGTTCTTTTGACCATTATCTTAAACCTGTGTCCTCTGGTTACCCAGTGCCTCCAGTCAGTGGAAACAGTTTCTCCTTATTTATGCATTGCTGGATTAACTGGAGTAAGAAGAGAGAGGACATTAAAAGGCACTCATGTGTTTGACCTGCTATGGGTTCACCTTTGATCCTACAGGCCGCAGAAGTCCAGGGCCAGTCCCTAATGCCAGTTTTCATGCAGCAGGCCCTGTTGAGTCTTGTTTGGAAGCCCCAGGAAACCCTAAGGCAGTACAATCAGAGGGGAGATCAGAACTAGTGGGTCTCTATTCTTTTCCTTAACACCTAGGAAACACCAGTTCCTCAAGTGCAGGGTAGAGAAAGGTCTCCACTATATTGTGACCAAAGTTCATTGACCTGAAACATTAGCACTGTTTCTCTCTCCACAGACGTTGCCTGACCTGCTGAGTATTTCCAGCATTTTCTGTTTTTATTTCAGATTTCCAGCATTTGCAGGATGTTATGTTTGGTCCACTATATTCTATTGTACTAGCTGTATACCAAAGCATTCTACTAGTCTTCTTAACTGCTCCATATCATGTTGGGACATCGATGTGTTTATTACTCTCAGGTTCCTTCCTAAGATTCCCTGCAGTACTTCAATGGAAACTTATGTGTTGTATTTTTTAATCCATTGGAAATGCTTTACATATATCACAAAGAACAAAGAACAAAGAAAATTACAGCACAGGAACAGGCCCTTCGGCCCTCCAAGCCTGCGCCGATCCAGATCCTCTATCTAAACATGTCGCCTATTTTCTAAGGGTCTGTATCTCTTTGCTTCCTGCCCATTCATGTATCTGTCTAGATATATCTTAAAAGACGCTATCGTGCCCGCGTCTACTACCTCCGCTGGCAACGCGTTCCAGGCACCCACCACCCTCTGCATAAAGAACTTTCCACGCATATCCCCTCTAAACTTTTCCCCTCTCACTTTGAACTCGTGACCCCTAGTAATTGAATCCCCCACTCTGGGAAAAAGCTTCTTGCTATCCACCTTGTCTATACCTCTCATGATTTTGTACACCTCAATCAGGTCCCCCCTCAACCTCCGTCTTTCTAATGAAAATAATCCTAATCTACTCAACCTCTCTTCATAGCTAGCGCCCTCCATACCAGGCAACATCCTGGTGAACCTCCTCTGCACCCTCTCCAAAGCATCCACATCCTTTTGGTAATGTGGCGACCAGAACTGCACGCAGTATTCCAAATGTGGCCGAACCAAAGTCTTATACAAGTGTAACATGACCTGCCAACCTTTGTACTCAATACCCCGTCCGATGAAGGAAAGCATGCCGTATGCCTTCTTGACCACTCTATTGACCTGCGTTGCCACCTTCAGGGAACAATGGACCTGAACACCCAAATCTCTCTGAACATCAATTTTCCCCAGGACTTTTCCATTTATTGTATAGTTCACTCTTGAACTGGATCTTCCAAAATGCATCACCTCGCATTTGCCCTGATTGAACTCCATCTGCCATTTCTCTGCCCAACTCTCCAATCTATCTATATTCTGCTGTATTCTCTGACAGTCCCCTTCACTATCTGCTACTCCACCAATCTTAGTGTCGTCTGCAAACATGCTAATCAGACCACCTATACTTTCCTCCAAATCATTTATGTATATCACAAACAACAGTGGTCCCAGCACGGATCCCTGTGGAACACCACTGGTCACATGTCTCCATTTTGAGAAACTCCCTTCCACCATTACATTTTAAAGAGGTAGCTTCACCAGCTGTTGGTGAGCTTCCCTCCTTCATAGGATTCCTCCTAAACAGCAAGTCTCACCAGCAGGATCGCTGTCAGAGTGCGTTTTCTATCAAAATTTCACCAAAGTTACATGGTGAAGCAGCAGACACTCTCAGGAAATGCGCTTTCTATTTCTTTGCAAACTCTTGGTCAGAGTGTTGCGGCATTCCCGATGGGTCTGGAAGTTGGCATAACTTCCGCTTCCGCCACAAATCCCATCTCCCCACACGATTTTGTATTTAAATTAGCCATGCAGTGACAGGCACGGGGAACACGTGAAATCATGTGGCAGGGCAGCCTTTCATTGGTGGAAACTGCTGTCACTGTCCCAAGCACCATGATCGCCACAGATATAAAACGTTCTGTGCTTGTAGCCTCAAGGATCAGCGGCCTTCCTTTCATGTATCTTCAGACTAACTTAAATTGAAGCTTTTACTTAAATCAAAATGTTTTTGCCTCCCTTATTTTGTTAAAGTCACCACCAACTTCATATCATTTATTTTCCCTACAGCCAAAGTAAATGATATGGCAGCCATCAGGCAGCGTCCTGCCCCATGGTCCGGTGATGCCTCACTGCAGGTTCTCCTCCAGGCCATCAGGGAAAGGCGGGAGGTCTTCTTCCCTGCAGGTGGATTGTGAAGACCCTCCCGTCTGACCAAGGCAGCTTGGTTCTGATGAAGGGTGACTGACCTGAAAGTTAACTCTGCTTCTCTCTCCACAAGTGCTGCCTGACCTGCTGGATTACTCCAGGACTTTCTGTTTTGCTGGCAGATTGAACTTCATCAGTTCTGATGAAGGATCACTGAGCTGAAATGTTAACCCTGCTTCTCTCTCCACAGATGCTGCCAGACCTGCTGAGTATTTCCAGCATTTCTTGTTTTTATTTCAGATTTCCAGCATCTGCAGTATTTTGCTTTTAAATTACTATATTAGCTACGATGGAGGACCTGATGCTTCAGTTATTACAGAACCTTGGTCAGACCCCCAGCTGGGGTATTGTCTTCTGAACCTCAGGAAAGATATACCGGCCTTGGAGTGGGTACAGTACAGATTCACCAGAATGATATCAGAGCATAAAAGGTTCAATTATGAGAACATGTTGCATAAATGTGGCTTGTAGGCTGACGAGTGATCTAATAAAGGTCTTTAAAATGATAAAGGTGATTCAGTAAGTTCGATACAGACAAACTATTTTCTATGGTGGGGTGTCATGCAGACCCCACCTGCCAAGAATGAGGCATATTAATTTTGTTATATGAGCAGTGATTTTAAACTGGAGTGAAGAAATGACTTGTTAAAGAGATCACCAGACATTTGGGCTTGGAGGACATTTGCATACTAAGAGACAGTGCTTGTGGAGACAAAAGAATTTCTCACTGATTCAATTAACAGAGATTGGGCTGGGCAATGGTGATCCACGTCCTGTCGGGTGTAAGGGACAGCACGACACACACCCCCACCCGCCCCCCCCCCCCCACCCCCACCCCCACCGATAGTTTTGAAATCCACAAACGCAGGATTGGTTAAGCCAGTTAGTCACATGACTAACCTGCTGGTCAACTTGGAGTTTTGAATTGTGCCACACAGAAAGGAAAGATGGCAGTTTGCAACTGAAACTGGAACAAGGAAGCCTCTCTCCTGGCTGTCTCTCTCTCACTTTCTCCCAAGCCACCAGACCCATGGAAGACACGTAAACCTCAAGAGAGAAAGGACTCCGACATTGAACCAAGTTGAAGCATGCACTGGGCCCCATCGAATTGCAGGACTTACCAACAACCAAAGACTCCACATTGAACTTAAAGGACTGTAATTATAACCCAGCTATTGCCTCAAACTTTTCCTCTTTGTTCTTTTCTACTTTTTCTGTCTCTCTCTGCATGTGTATTTATTGGGGATGCATGCTAGCGTGGTCACGTCGATATTCATAGTCGTTAACCAGATTAGAGTTAAAGATTAATAAACTTCCACCTTCTTATTTAAATCTAAAAAAAAACTGTCTGATTTCTTTGCCTTACAATTGGAGCAGTGAGCAAGGATTCACTGAGGATTCACTAAAAACACAGTGTTTTAAAATTAAACCCTGTTACGGTTTGAAAGGGAGTTCAGTCACCCTCCGATTCCACGAGTGACCACAAGAGACTCAAGCTCCTTTGTTTACCTGTTTATTGCAAGCATATGCAGGGGAGACCGCACCCATACAAGATAGCGTACGAACTCCCCGAGTGGTTACAAAGCATCATTCTTATACCATTTTACAGATAACAGCTCGTATGCATTTACCAATCAATCGGTTACACTTCTTACTCTCTTATCTCTGTCCAATTGTGTCTACTTGTACATAGTTAGGTTACTCTATTACATTCTAAGCAGGTATACATTATACTATCCAATCATTAGCAAGGCACGTACACATGAAACTTAGAGAGTTGTCTGGTTTTTGTCACTCCTGACAGCATCAGGCCTTCTCCTTTGTTCACCCCAAGGCATGTGTACACATGAAACATATTTGACCCTTGTCTGGTTCCAATCAATCTAACAACTTGTGGTTCATCAGGCCTTCTCTCTTTTGTTCACTGTCCTAGTCTTTTTCTCCCCCTTCACGTTTAAACCAGGCAAAGGCTGAGAGGGAACCCCTAGACCCCTTCTCACCTGCTCATAACATGGGGAGAATCCAGAAAAAGGGGGCACAATCTTAAAATTAGTATTAGGTCATATAGGAATGAGCAGTGATCTAATCGAGCTCCTTAAAATGGTGAAAAGATTCATAGGGTAGAAACAGCAATTATGGGATAATTTTAATTTTCGACTTTGGTGCAGGCAAATCTCTGAGAGGTGTGAAAATAATAGGGTAACAATAGTAGGGGATTTCAACTTCCCCAATATTAACTGGGATAGTCTTAGTGCAGAAGGCTTAAAAGGGGTGGAATTCTTAAATGCATCAAGGAGAGCTGTATGAAGAAAGTCCTAGGGAAGGGTCAGGGAATTTATTTATTTATTTAGAGATACAGCACTGAAACAGGCCCTTCGGCCCACCAAGTCGGTGCCGACCAACAACCACCCATTTATACTAACCCTACAGTAATACCATATTCCCTACCACCTACCTACACTAGGGGCAATTTACAATGGCCAATTTACCTATCAACCTGCAAGTCTTTGGCTGTGGGAGGAAACCGGAGTACCCGGCGAAAACCCACGCAGTCACAGGGAGAACTTGCAAACTCCGCACAGACAGTACCCAGAATCAAGCCCGGTTCCCTGGAGCTGTGAGGCTGCGGTGCTAACCACTGCGCCACTGTGCCGCCCTGTGCCGGAATGAAGCTGGTCAAGTGGTAGAAGTCTCAGTGGGGGAGCATTTCAGGGATAGTGACCATAACTCTGTAAGATTTAAGGTAGTTATGGAAAAGGACAAAGATGGACCAGAAATAAAGGTACTAAATTGGGGGAAGGCCGATTTCAATATGATAAAACAGGATCTGACCAAAGTGGACTGGGAGAAGCTACTTGTAGGAAAGTCTACATCACATCAGTGGGAGTCATTCAAAGAGGAAATAGTGAGAGTCCAGAGCCAACATGTACCCATTAAGGTGAAGGGTAGGACTAACAGGCCCAGAGAACCCTGGATGTCAAGGGATATAGAGCATTGGATCAGGAAAAAAAAGGAGGCTTACGGCAGATCCCAAGCGCTGAAAAGAGCGGAGGCAATAGAGGAGGATAGAAAGTGTAGAGTGGCACTTAAAAAAGTAAGTAGGAGAGCGAAGAGGGGGCATGAAAAAACACTGGCAGGCAAGATAAAGGAAAATCCTAATGCATTTTCTAAGTATATTAAGGGCAAGAGGATAACCAGGGAAAGAGTAGGGCCCATTAGGGACCAACGTGGCAATCTTTGTGCGGAGCCGGAGGACAAAGGTGAGGTTTTAAATGATTACTTTTCATCGGTGTTCACGATGGAGAAGGACATTGTAGGTGTAGAGATCAGGGAGGCGGATTGTGATATACTTGAACATATTAGCATTGAAAGGGAGGAAATATTAGCTCTTTTAATGGGCTTAAAAGTGGATAAATCCTCAGGCCCAGATGAGATGTATCCCAGGCTGTTATGTGAGGCAAGGGAGGAGATAGCAGGGGCTTTGACAAAAATTTTCAAATCCTCCCTAGCCACAGGAGAGGTACCAGAGGACTGGAAGACAGTGAATGTGGCACCACTATTCAAGAAGGGTAGTAGGGATAAACCAGGTAATTACAGGCCGGTGAGTCTAACATCAGTGGTTGGTAAAATATTGGAAAAAACTCTGAGGGACAGGATTAATCTCCACTTGGAGAGGCAGGGATTAATCAGGGATAGTCAGCATGGCTTTGTCAGGGGGAGATCGTGTACAACTAACTTTATTGAATTTTTCAAGGAGGTGACGAGATGTGTAGATAAGGGTCAAGCACTAGAGGTAGTATACATGGATTTCAGTAAGGCTTTTGATAAGGTCCTGCATGGGAGATTGGTTAAGAAGGTAGGAGCCCATGGGATCCAGGGCAATTTGGCAAATTGGAACCAAAATTGGCTTAGTGGCAGGAGGTAGAAGGTAATGGTCGAGGGCTGTTTTTGCGATTGGAAGCCTGTGACCAGTGGTGCACCACAGGGTTCGGTGCTGGGAACCTTGCTGTTTGTAGTGTACATTAATGATTTAGACATGAATATAGGAGGTATAATCAGTAAGTTCGCAGATGACACGAAAATTGGTGGTGTTGTAAGTAGTGAGGAGGAAATCCTTAGATTACAGGGAGATATAGATGGGCTGGTAAGATGGGCGGAACAGTGGCAAATGGAATTTAATCCTGAAAAGTGTGAGGTGATGCATTTTGGTAGGACTAACAAGGCAAGGGAATACACAATGGATGGTTGGACCCTAGGAAGTACAGAAAGTCAGAGGGACCTTGCTGTACTTGTCCATAGATCACTGAAGGCAGCAGCACAGGTAGATAAGGTGGTTAGGAAGGCATATGGGGTACTTGCCTTTATTAGCCAAGGCACAGAATATAAGAGCAGGGAGGTTATGATGGAACTGTATAAAATGTTAGTTAGGCCTCAGCTGGAGTACTGTGTACAGTTCTGGGCACCACACTATAGGAAGGATGTGATTGCACTGGAGAGGGTGCAGAGGAGATTCACCAGGATGTTGCCTGGGCTGCATCATTTCAGCTATGAAGAGAGACTGAAAAGGCTAGGTTTGTTTTCCTTGGAGCGAAGAAGGCTGAGGGAGGACATGATTGAGGTGTACAAGACTATGAGGGGCATTGATAGATTAGATAGGAGGAAACTTTTCCCCTTAGTGGAGGGGTCAAGAACCAGGGGGCATAGATTTAAGGTAAGAGGCAGGAGGTTTAGGGGAGATTTGAGGAAACATTTTTTCACCCAGAGAAGGTTGGAATCTGGAACGCACTGCCTGAAGAGGTGGTGGAGGCAGGAACCCTCACAACATTTAAGAAGTATTTAGATGAGTACTTGAACTGCCAAAGCATACAGACCAAGGGCAGGAATATGGGATTAGAATAGTTGGGTGCTGTATGGCCGGCACAGACACGATGGGCTGAAGGGCCTTTTTCTGTGCTGTATAACTCTATGACTCTATGAAACAGGTGAGATCAGATTGGCAGTCGTCACACAATCAATACACAACTCTCCCTTCCATTGACTGGAAAATCAGGAAATGTGTTTAACAAGCAATTAATATCCAACTGAATGATGGAACAGGCTTGATTGACTGAAAGGTCTCCTGCTACTCCTCTGCTCCTGCGTTAGATTAAAGTGAGCCACAGTTTACTGACCTCGATGTCCTGCTTTTAAATTTAGCACCAAGCTCCTGAGCTTAGCAGGACCTCCTCCCTGTGATTTTCTATGTCATTGGATCCCACATGGATCATGACCACTGGTTCAACCCATCACTTTCCAATTTTCTTTCAAATCATTTTGAGATATTACTTACCTAGGCCTTTATGGATGCTCGAACACGAATGCAGGGGATACCCATTATCTCCCTAATTATAGAACTCCCTTATAAATACAACCATTGGACTCTGGGAGATAATGCAACTCAGTAAGCAGAGGGCTGATGTGTGAGCAGGACTTGGTGTTATGGGCATCAGAATTCTGGACCAGCTCAAATTTATGTCAGGTGGAAGATGGAAACTTAGGAATACTTTGGAATAATCAAGTCTGGAAGTAACTAAAGCATAGATGAAAGTTTCAGCAGCTGATGAACTGAGAAAGGGCCAAAGACAAATAAAGTTACAGAGCTATTAATAGGTGGTCATTGTGATGGAGAGGATACAGGGTCCAAAACACAGGTCAGAGTTAAATAGGAAGCAGAGGTTGCAAACAGCCTCTTTCAACATGAGACAATGACCTGGGAAGGGGATGGAATTAATGGTGAGGGAACAGAATTTGGGGTGGAGGCAGAAAATGGTCAGTCTTCCCTATGTTGAATTGGTGGAAATTACGGTTCATCCATGGCTGGATATCGGACAAGCAGTCTGACAACAAAGAGACAGTGGAGGGGTCAAGAGAGGTAGTGGTAATGTAGAGTTCGGTGTACACGTGGAACCCGATGTCAAATCTTTGGACGATGTCACCGAGGGGCAATGTGTAGATGAGGAAGAAATGGAGACCAAGGAAGAATCCTTGGGGATTCCTAGGGTATTCATGCGAGTGGAGGCAGAGAAGCCAGTACTTGAGAGTCTCTGGCCACAACTGGATAGCTAAGAGTCAAGCTAATTGAAGGCAGTCCCACTCAACTTGGTCAATGGAAGAGAATCATTGGGGAGGTTGGTGTAGTCAACCTTAACAAAGCTGCAGATGGGTCAAGAAGGATAAGATAGAAGAGTCCACCATATTCACAGAAAATGCTACTTTTGATTTTAATTAGCACTGTTTCAGTCCTGTGGCAGAAGTTGAAACCGAATATAAAGAAAATATTCCATATCACTGTCATGGTATTCATCACTTTAAATATAAAATTTTCCTTCAAAATTTAGAGATATAAATAAAATTAAATGGTTCGTAATGATTTGGGACCACAGTAGTGTGTTTACTACTGATTGCAAGACAAAATATTTAGATACACTGATTCTCATCAGGAACAATAAATTACACTTTGAATTGGGAAGATTGAAATCTTTGATTAAAACACTTCTCTATTTTGTTATTTGCTTTAAAATTCTGTTGACTTGCTGCAGGATGTGATCAAAATGATAAGTTGATGTAGTGTAACCTACCAAAGTAAGTGTGCCAACTGTCAGGATGGTTGGTAACCAGAGGATAATTGACAATAGAACCAGCGGAGAGACAGTTAGAGATACAAAGTGAAATTTTCTTTTATATATTGAGTTGTTATGATCTTGAATACACTGCCTGGAAGGATGGTGGAAGCAGATTCAATAGTAACTTTGAAAAGGAATTGGATATATACCTGAAAAGAAATATTTGCAGGGCTATGGGCAAAGAGCAGGGGAGTGGGACAAATTGGTTAGTTCTTTTAAAGAGTCACAGTCATATGAGCCGAATGGCATCCTTCTGTGCTGTAAAATTCTATGATGTGGACTGATCCATACAGACTAGGGAGGCACTAGGATCAATTCCCGGTCTGTGATGAGTTAACTTGGCAGCAATAGGGGTGCTCGACATAGAAAGCGGGAAATGTTATCTATTCCTGATGGCTATCTGGTCATCCCTGTTGTAAAGTGCATGTGTGTTGATGTTCAATGAGGTAGGCTTAAGCTCAGACAGAAAAGCCTGACAACACTGATTATCTATAGTAACACATGAAGAACATTTGCTCGATCACAGTACAACAGCATGGCCGAGCATTTACAGAACAGGAAGAAGCTAATAGGGAAGTTAGTCATTCAACATCTGAAAAGTGAAGGCAGATCAACATTCAAGGTATCACTTTTGATGAGGACTGATGAAGAGACATATTTGTTGAAAGGTCATATTCTGCTATACATCTTCTTGGAATGCACACTAGAAGTGCAATGATATAACAATCATGGACTAAATCTGAAGAGTTATAAAAAACTGACTTTGTCTTTTAAAAAATGAACCTTTATTTGAAAAAGTGAACAATGGTTCAAAATGGCCACCAAAGAAGAAAGGGTTTGGCCTTTGTGTATTCAAACTGTCTGACAAGGACAAAGCACAAATCTTCAAAGCTTAGAGGTGTCAATTGCACCCCAACCTAAAACATTCCAAAATTACAAGTCTTCTTCTGAAACGACGAAGGTGTGATGTTGCCACGTCCTGGGCAATGTGTGATCACCATGGGGAACAGACCAGACTGTCTACTAACAGGAGGTAAGAAGTAACACAGCTTTACTTTAAAAAGACAGCCAAGAGAGAGGCTCTCCAGAGAGAAAGAGACAAAGAGGAACATCCAGCGGCTTGTTTTCCAGCAAGCCAGAAGGCACTTGCCCTGCTATAAAATCCTACATCTACATTAGACAGCAGTGAACCAGAAGTGATCCACTGTCTTCAATTGAACTTTCAATTAAGAGAGAAACCGATAATCATCTCAGGCCTACATCCATCGAGAACTTGATTTCCAAGAGAATTCAACAGGTTTATCGTGACCTGTCCCCATTAAAAATCAACTTTCCCTTTTTTCCCTCTCTATCTGTCTGTTGTGCGTGTGCGGGCGAATGCGGGGGTGGATGTGGTTGTGACAATTTCAAGATAAGGCGTATCGATCAATAAACAATTTATTTTCTATTTTTAAACCTACAAGAAAACCTGTCACTGTTTATTTGAAAAATAAACACCAAGGGGTTAAACCCTAATAACAAAACCAACTTGCTGCAATCAGGTGGGGAGTTGAACGGTGGGAACCACCCACATTGCACCAAGTGGCCATAATATTCTGTTTTCATTTTAGGTTTCCAGTATTTTTATATGTTTTAATTCCTGACCTCTTTTCACCATATTCCCAATTTTAAAATGATATGTTGCCATTTTGATTCCATTTTATATTAGATAAAGTTTGGAATGCATTGACCCAGAGAAATGTAACCTCCAGTCAAAAGATACACATCTTGGCCCAGATTTTGCTAGGGCTTTTGATGGTGAACTGTCAGCGTTCACTGTCATTATCCCTCTGAAACTGACCGCAAATTCAGGATTTAGGCAGACTAATTCACAAATCCTGGGTGGGCTGTCATTCACTGCTCCAACACAGGCTGCACTGTGGATGCCCCCCTCCTTCACCCCATTGCAGCCCCCACAGCCAGAAATCTTTGAAATCAGTTGATGTGGCAAGATCTTCCTCTTTTCCAATCTCACATCGATATTAGAAACCCCATAAAAAGTTACACCTTGCTCGATCAGGGTTTTTAACAGCAATCTGAGTAATAACAATTGCTGAACAACAGATTTGACCCTGAAAATATAATTTTATAATGGTTAATTGTAGTTAACTACCTCCATAATGATTAATTACTAGATTTTTAAAAAACTTTTTATAATAATTTTTTCAGAAGTGTTTTCATGGTATTTCTGATACTACATTCACCCCATGTGTATGCCCTAATCTGTGTATTGCTCTAAGTAAAATTTTTAAACAGTGTTTTAATTTTAGTGCTTTTCATTTGTTGGTTGGCTGTCTGGGAGAATTTATTTTAATGTGATTGGCTGCTTTGACAACTTAATGACATTACAGCAGCTCCACGCTGGGAATCCCCATTAAAGAATGCTACTATCAATTGCATGGTGAGAGAGGTATAGTTCTCACCACAGAGCTTGCTAGCTCTCTCACCGATGCTTTCTTCACGGTTATTGGTGAGGGCTCTTGCTTCACAGTAAACCACAAAATTGAGTTATTTCTCACTGCAGTTCCTCAGAGACTTTTTCTATCAACATCTGGGCGGCACAGTGGCGCAGTGGTTAGCACTGCAGCCTCACAGCTCCAGGGACCCGGGTTCGATTCTGGGTACTGCCTGTGTGGAGTTTGCAAGTTCTCCCTGTGTCTGCGTGGGTTTTCTCCGGGTGCTCCGGTTTCCTCCCACAAGCCAAAAGACTTGCAGGTTGGTAGGTAAATTGACCATTATAAATTGTCACTAGTATAGGTAGGTGGTAGGGAAATATAGGGACAGGTAGGGATGTTTGGTAGAAATATGGGATTAGTGTAGGATTAGTATAAATGGGTGGTTGATGGTCGGCACAGACTCGGTGGGCCGAAGGGCCTGTATCTCTAATCTAATCTCCAGATATGAGACCCCACACAATTAGTGGCTTCTGCAAGTACATTAATCTATTTCTCTTTTATTGAATTTTCTTCACTGTTTGTTAATTTGAGGGATTTTGTTACTGAGGAATAAAACACGTTTCTCATTTTGAGGCAATAATTGTAGCTTTGAGTACTTCCAGGCCACGTACAGCATTGGTGAGATGTAGGACAAAGCTCATGTACGTCAGTGCATCATGAATAAGGCATAGAATAAAACTCCTTCTATTCTACCTCATCAAGTACTGCAAGTCTGGTACAGAAATAGTGAGGTGGAGAGTAAGGCTCCTTCTATTCTACTCCAGGCCTGATACAGCATTGGTGAGATGTAGAGCAAAGCTACATCTAATTTCCCCAGCGGAATGCCACAGCTCTAACTCATGTCTGTGTGCGACATGTCCCATTTCTGCGCAAATTCATCCTCTACGAACTCTGAACAGGACTGTCAGTTTCATACCAATGAGCGACCATGCCCACAGGAACAGAGTTTGTGGCTGTGATTGGTGAATTGTTAATGTCTGATTCTACAAATAACATTTTGAAAGTCCCGTACTTCCAACTTAGATATCATTGTTGTGTCAAGATCCTGGAATTTGTTACCTTACAGCATTGTGGGAGGACTTTCACCACTTTACTGCAGTGGTTCAAGAAAATCCACAAACATCTTTTCAACGGCAACTAGACATGGGCAATTATGGGCACCTTTCTAGTGATACCCATATCCCAGGAAAAAATATCTGTATAAACAGATAAATCTGCATATACGTTTTATCACTATGAATTTAGAAACAAACAGTAATTTATTTTATTCTGTTGAAAACACTGAAGAACTTCAAAATGTGAATATGACCAATGTCTGCCTCTGAATCAGTTTTCAGCTAGTTTTTACCTAATTGCACAATAGCTGGCTTCCTGACAATTGACAGATGCTATTATTAAACAATATATACTGCCAAATCATTCTGAAAATCCAGGTTCACATTCATTTTCTTTAGTTGGTCAAACCAATCTATTCAAATAAATTGTAATATCACCCACCCAATGCTCTCCTCACTCAGTTATTTCTAATACTCTACTCAGCCGTAGGGACAAACTTGAGAAATTAGAGAAAGCAACTGCTCATCTTTGATGGAGATAACATACGAACGTACAAACTAGGAGCAGGAGTAGGCCATTCAGCCTCTTGAGTCTGCTCTGCCATTCTATAAGATCATGAGCTGTTTATGGGCACATCTCCACTTTCCTGCCTATCCCTGATACCCTTTGACTGCCTTGTTTGTCAAGAATTTGACTACCTCTGCCTTAAAAACTGTCAGTGACCCTGCCTCCACTGCTCTCAGGGGAAGAGAGCTCCACAGATGCACAACCCTCTGAGATAAAGTTTCTCCTCGTCTCTGTCTTAAATGGGAAACCCCTTATTTTTAAACTGTGCCCCCTAGTTTTAGTCTCTCCCATAAGAGAAAACATCCTTTCAACATCCACCCTGTCAAAACCCCTCAACATCTTACATGTTTCAATATGATCACCTCTCATCCTAAACTCCAACGAATACAGTCCCAACCTGTCCAATTTTTCCTCATAAGATAACCCTTTCATCCCAGGAATAAGGACAACTGAACTGGCGTTCCCTTTGTTCACTCTGTTCTAGACAGTACTCTTTGTCAACCAGTGGTTGTAAGGCTCCCAGCAACTGCGCTTGTTTGAAATTCCTCCCACCACTTAGAATGGCCAATGGGAATTTTGTTTGAAGGACCCAATTTTGGAGATCATGTAGTAGCACCCAGGAGCAGTCAACTTGGAATTCACTATCTAATTGAATCACGGAACAGGCGCGAAGGAGTGAATAGCCTGCTTCTGTTCCTATGACTGTTACCCCCAGCATTGCTGGAGATAAAAGTGGAAAGGCCATGCGAGAGAAGTTTAAGGAGATGCTTAGTAGGGAAAAAAAAGAAGCCAGAGCTCTCTTTGTTCTCCAAGACGATCCTAGAGTAGTGGCTGGCTTTAGCAGTGGGGAGTGAGACCCAATTTCACTTGATGTGATCAGATCTGGTGATGGATAGCTAAACCAGTTGTGTGCCAGATATGATCCTTAGACTTAAGAGCGCAAAGATGGGGGCCATACTGGAGAATTACCAGGATGGGAGAGAGTAAATATTTTATGAGCGACACAATTTTAGGTGAGAGACTGGTTGAGCACTGTAGAAGTATCATGACAAATGGAATGTCAAAGCCAAGACAGTTAGCAACTTGAAAGAGCAATTGTAAGAGTTTTCTTCCCGGGGCTAATATAGAAGAAGTTGGAAGGGGATTTGATTATACGAGCTGAGTGATACAAGGAAGTGGTTGGAGCTGAACTTGTCATTTTTTATTTATTTATTCATTCATGGGATGTGGGCATCGGTACCAAGACCAGCATTTATTGCCCATCCCTATTTGCCCTTGAGAAGATGGTGGTGAGTTGCATTCTTGAACCATTGCAGTCAGTATGGGGAAAGTACTCCCATAGTACTGTTAGGTAAAATTGAGGTCAATGGGAATCAAGGGAAAAACTCATGCCTCGCACAAAGGTAAATGGTTGTGGTTGTTGGAGGCCAATCATTCCAGACTTGGCCATCACTGCAGGAGTTTCTCAGGGTAGTGTCCTCGGGCCAACCATCTTCAGCTGCTTCATCAATTATCTTCCCTCCATCATAATGTCAGAAATGGGGATGTTCGCTGAGGATGGCACAGTGGTCAGTACCATTCGCGACTCCTCAGATACTGAAGCAGTCCATACCCACATGCAGCAAGACCTGGACAACATTCAGACTTGGGCTGATAAGTGGCAAGTAACATTCGCACCACACAAGTGCCAGGTAATGACCATCTCCAACAAGAGAGAATCTAATCATCTTCCCTTGATGTTCAATGGCATTACAATCACTGAATCCCCCACTATCAACATCCTGGGGGTTACCAGTGACCAGAAACTGAACTGGACCAGCCATAGGAATATTATGGCTACATTGTAAATTGCACCTAGTGTAGGTAGGTGGTAGAGAATATGGGATTAATGTATAAATGGTATAATGGTATAAATTAGTATAAATGGGTGGTTGTTGGTCGGCACAGACTCGGTGGGCCGAAGGGCCTGTTTCAGTGCTGTATCTCTAAATAAATAAATAAGAGCAGGTCAGAAGCTATGAATTCTGTGGCGAGTAACTCACCTCCTGACTCCCCAAAGCCTGGCCACAAGGTATAAGGCAGGAGTGTGATGGAATACTCTCCATTTGTCTGGATGAATGCAGCTCCAACAACACTCAAGAAGCTCTATACCATCCAGGACAAAGCATGATTGGCACCCCATCCAGCACCTTAAACATTCACTCCCTCCACCACCGGCACATAGTGGCAGCTTTGTGTATCATGTACAAAATGCACTGCAGCAACTAGCCAAGGCTTCTTCGGCAGCACCTTCCAAACCCGTGACTTCTAGCACCTGGAAGGGCAAGGGCAGCAGTCACACGGGAACATCACCACCTGAAAGCTCCCCTCCAAGCGTCACCCCATCCTGACTTGGAACTATATTGCCGTTCCTTAAAAGTCGCTGGGTCAAAAACCTGGAACTCCCTTCCTAACAGCAATTTGGGTGTACCTACACCACTTGGACTGCAGCAGTTCAAGAAAGCAGTTCAGCACCACCTTCTCAAGGGAAATTAGGGATGGGTAACATATGCTAGCCTTGCCAGCGATGCTCACATCCATGAAAGAATAAAAGAAGTTAGCGAGTTCCAGCATTTTGAACAATCAACGATGAAGGAACAGTGATCTATATCCAAATAAGGGTGGTGTGTGACTTGGAGGGAAACTTGCAGGTGTTGGTGTTCCTAAGCACCTGCTGCTTTTATTCTTCTAGGTCAGGAGTGGGCAAATTACAGCCCACGGACCACCTCTGGTCCGTGTAGCTTTACATCCAGCACTCAACCAGCATTGCATCCGTAGAGACATGCCAGGCCATCCAGGAAATATTCTGAAGAGCAAGAATTGGAGACTTTGAGAGAAGGAACTCAGATTACCTGCTTTTATTTGTGTAGGGTGACCTTTAATGGATGATAATAGGAAGTGGCCCAAGGTAAGCTAAGGAGCAGTGGCCAGCGGCAGGCGTTTTGCGAGGTGGGAACTGAGTCCGGCTGTCAGGTGAGGAGGGAAGCATACATGGAGAAGCACTGAGAGCAGCACCAAGATTTACAATGTAAGTAACCCACTGATTGTCTCCTGATTACTGCTGACTTGGCGTTAGACACTGGAACAGATTTAACTGAAGTGGTTTAAAATGTCAGTGGGCATAGTATATGTAGGATAGAAAATTTACCAGTAACTGAGCCTATCAAATATTTCATTGATATGGCAAACATTTATGCTGTTCTGATTTCAATTATTTTATCCCTATCCATAGCACAAAAACAGCACTGGGGGAAATCTATATCGGATATCTGTAAGTAAATACCTGTTTTCTTAAAGGTATTATTAAAACACTACAAGTTTAAATGCAGCACTTTCATATTATGTGTATTGTATAGTATTATAATTTAGATGGGGGGGGGGGCCATAATTGCTCATCCAATCTAACTAATTAACTAATGTAAGAAATAACAAATAGTTGTTAACACAATTCATTTTATGTGCACGACCCTCAACAGCTCACCAAAACTTGTTAAGTGGCCCTTCACCCAAATAATTGCCCACCCCTGTTCTAGGTGATAGAGGTTGCAGGTTTGGAAGGTGCTGTTGAAGAAGGCCTTGTAGATGCTGCCACAGTATGCTGGTGGTGAAGGCAATGAATGTCTATGGTGGTGGATGGGAAGATTGTTTTGTCCTGGATGGTGTTGAGCTTCTTGAGTATAGTTGAACCTGTACTCATCTAGCTGAGAGGAAGATATTCCATCACAATTCTGACTTGTGCCTTGAGATAATGGAAAGGCTTTGGGGAGTCGGGAGGTGAGTTACTCGCTGCAGAATTCTCAGCCTCTGACCTGCTCTTGTAGCCACAGTATTGATATTGCTGGTCCAGTTAAGTTCCTGGTCAATGGTGACCCCAGGACATTGATGGTGGGATTTTGATGACGGTAATACCATTAAATGTCGGGGGCAATGGCAGAAATGTTATTGGAGATGGTTATTGCCTGGAACTTGAATGGCACAAATGTTACTTGCCACTTATCAGCTGAAACATGGATGTTGTCCAAGTCTTGCTACATGCAGGTACAGATGCCTTCAATATCTGAGGAATTACAAATGAAACTGAATACTGACTCTGTGAATGTAAACACAATTATTGGAGTAAAGAGGCCAAATGAGATGGCAAAGTCGAGGTGGTGGCCATGAATATGGGTAAATTAATTTATATGAAGAGAGAGGCTTTTGGATGATAGGAGGGTGGTGAAATGAAAGGAGAGAGGGTAAGTGGAAGTGAGATGGAAATTGAATTCACTGAAGATGAACAGTCACTCAGTATAGAGGCTCAGGGAGGAAAGGAGGGAGAATACCTTGGTGAGAACTCAGGTTGGGGCCTGGGGGAGAAGAAAGATTTTAAAGAAGATGTGAGAAAGGTGGAACAAAGTGAGATGTTTAAAGGAGAAGAAGATATCAGAAGGGTAGGGAGAGAGACCAAGGTGTGATTTGGTGCTAAGGGCCACACCACCATCACCACAAAAGTATTGGCTGGGCTGGTGGTGGAAAATACAGCCAGGCAGAGAGGCTTTGGTAAGGGGCAAGCTGTCTGTCCCCGTGAGCCAAGGTATCAATGACATCCCAGGAGTAAGTATGGAATACAAAGCAGCAGAAATGAGATGCAGTGAATAAGTTGAAAATCTCAAAAGCATTAGAAAATACTTACAGAATGGAGGAATAGATTGAAAGGAAATTTAAAGTTTATTGTACTGTAACTGCATAATTATATTTATAACCACAGCGATAGTCATGTAACACATTCCTTGGAAAGTTCAAGTCTCTTAATAGACAAATTCTTTACCTCACTTCCTTGGATGTTCAAAATCATAGCTTAAATAAAATCTATCTGAAGTTGCCAAATGCCTCATGGAATTCAAGTAGCATATTAAAATTGTTCAATCACGTTCACCCAATAAATGTGAATATGTGCACAAATTACGAAGCAATGTACCTTACCTATGTCATGCAGGTCAGGAAGAGAGGATGCTGGGATATCTGCAAGCTGCACTTTCCAAGTAACTGTTACTTCTAAATGATCCGTACTCAAACATTCAACTGACACAGTCGAGTCATCGCAGACTGGGACCATCACTGTTTTCCCAGCAATAGCCACCTAAAAAGAGACAGGAATATTCAGTGTTCCCACTCTTCCTTCTATTTTCAAGCATGTATTTGTTTGATGGTTTTCCTTATTTATTTGATGGTTTTCCTATGATTTTTGAGAGTTGAGGTAGTTTAGAAAGATGACGACTACCAGCACTAAAAATGGAATTCCTATGCAGTTTGAGAACCCGATATCCAGTACAACCAGGTCAGCTACAACACAGATTAAATGCAGAGTAAATCTGATCCATCACATACTCCGAGTTCAACCATAGCATAGGCTAAATGCAGAGTAAAGCTTCCTCTACTTTGCTCTAACAATGTAGTTCAATGCCACTTTTGGTACAACATCCTCCACTGCACCATCATCTGAGTTTTTCTATTTCCAGTTTTCCTTATAGCGTCCCCAGAGGTTGTTAGTTTGTGTAAAAACTATATTCTCCATTCTCAGGATGTGGGCATCACTGGCAAGGTCCATCTCGAGTTGCCTGATATAATTGAATGGTTTGCTAGGTCACTTCTGAGAGCAGTTGAGAGTCAGCCAAGTTGTTGTGGGTTAGGAATCACATATAGGCAAGACTAAGTAAGGACAGAAGGTTTCCTTCTCTTTAGGGCAGTTGTGAACCAGGTGGGTTTTTATGACACCAGTTTTTTAAAGAAAATCCACATTGCTTAAATAACTAAATTCAAATTCTAAATTGTGATGGTGAGATATAATTTACATTTTTGGATTATTAGTCTCGGCCTCCAGAATGCTAGTCCAGTAATATAATGACCACGACACCTACCTGTGCAGCCATGTTGACAGAGAACTGGGTAGAAAGTGAGCAAAATTGAGCTGTACTATTTTTCCGTTTGTTCGGAGGATGTGGGCATCGCTGGCTGGGCCAGCATTTATTTACCATCCCGAGTTGCCCTTGAGAAAGTGGTGGTGAGATGCCTTCTTGAAATGCTGCAGTCCTTGGGGTGTTGGTACACCAACAGTGCTGTTAGGAAGGGAGTTCCAGGATTTTGACCCAGCAACAGTGAAGGAACAGCGATATAGTTCCAAATCAGGACGGTGTGTGGCTTGGAGGGGAAATTGCAGATGGTGGTATTCCTATGCATTTGCTGCCCTTGTCCTTCTAGATGGAAGAGGTGGCGGGTTTGGAAGATGCTGTCGAAGGACCCTTGGTGAGTTGCTGCAGTGCATCATGTAGATGGTATACACTGCTGCCACTGTGCGTTGGTGGTGGAAGGAGTGAATGTTGAAGGTGGTGGATGGGGTGCCAACCAAGTGGGCTGCTTTGTCCTGGATGGTGTTGAACGTTTTGAGTGTTGTTGGAGTTGCATCCATCCAGGCAAGTGGGGAGTATTCCATCATACTCCTGACTTTTGCCTTGTAGATGGTGGACAGGCTTTGGGGAGTCAGGAGGTCAGTTATCCGTCGCAGAATTCCCAGCCTCTGACCTGCTCTTGAAGCCACAATATTTATGTGGCTAGTCCAGTTCAGTTTCTAGTCAATGGTGACTGCCAGGATGTTGACAGTGGGGGAATTCAGTGATGGTAATGCCATTGAATGTCAAGGGGAGATGGCTAGATTCTCTTTTGTTGGAGATGGTCATTGCCTGGCACTTGTGTGGCACGAATGTTACTTACTACTTATCAGCCCAAGCCTGGATGTTGTCCAGGTCTTGTTGCATGTGGGCACAGGCTGCTTCAGTATCTGGGGAGTTGTGAATGGTGCTGAACATTGTGCAATCATCAGCGAACATCCCCACTTCTGACCTTATGATGGGGGGAAGATCATTGATGAAGCAGCTGAAGATGTTTGGGCCTAGGACACTACCCTGAGAAACTCTTGCAGTAATGTCCTGGGACTGAGATGATTGCCCTCCAACATATACAATCATCATCCTTTGAGCTAAGGATGACTCCAACCAGCAGATTCCCATTGACTCCAGTTTTCCGAGGGCTCCTTGATGCCATACTCAGTCAGATGCTGCCTTGATGTCAAGGGCAGTCACTCTCACCTCAATTCTGGAGTTCAGCTCTTTTTTTCCATGTTTGGACCAAGGCTGTAATGAGGTCAGGAGCTGAGTAGCCCTGGCGGAACCCAAACTGAGTGTCAGTGAGCAGGTTATTGCTAAG
Organism: Heterodontus francisci; assembly: GCF_036365525.1. Lineage (NCBI taxonomy): Eukaryota > Metazoa > Chordata > Chondrichthyes > Heterodontiformes > Heterodontidae > Heterodontus > Heterodontus francisci. Next base: position 48,817,839 of record NC_090375.1, read on the forward strand.
CAAGTGCCACTTGATAGCATTGTCGATGACCCCTTCCATCACTTTGCTGATGATCATGAGTAGACTAATAGGGCAGTAATGGCTGGGTCAGATTTGTCCTGATTTTTGTGCCCGGGCAATTTTCCACATTGTTGGGTAGATGCCAGTGTTGTAGCTGTACTGGAACAGCTTGGCTAGGGGCACTGCTGGTTCTGGAGCACAAGTCTTCAGTACTATTGCCGGAATGTTGTCAGGACCCATAGCCTTTCCAGTATCCATGGCCTTCAGCCATTTCTTGATATCATGTGGAGTGAATCGGATTGGCTGAAGTCTGGCATCTGTGATGCTGGGGACCTCAGGAGGAGGCCGAGATGGATCATGCAGTTGGTACTTCTGGCTATAGATGGATGCAAATGCTTCAGCCTTGTCTTTTGCACTGACCTGCCGGGCTCTCCTATCATTGAGGATGGGGATGTTTGTGGAGCCTCCTCCTCCTGTTGGTTGTTTAATTGTCCATCACCATTCACAACTGGATGTGGCAGGACTGTAGAGCTTAGATCGGATTCATTGGTTGTGGGATCGCTTAGCTCTGTCTAAGACATGCTGCTTATGCAGTTTGGCACGCAAGTAGTCCTGTGTTGTAGCTTCACCAGCCTGACACCTTATTTTGAGGCATGCCTGGTGCTGCTCCTGGCATGCCCTCCTGCACTCTTCATTGAACCATGGTTGGTCCCCCGGCTTGATGGTAATGGTAGAGGGGGGGGATATGCTGGGCCACAAGGTTACAGATTATGGTTGAATACAATTCTGCTGCTGATGGCCGACAGCATCTCATGGATGCCCAGTTTTGAGTTGCTAGATCTGTTCAAAATCTATCCCATTTAGCACGGTGGTAGTGCCACACAACACGATGGAGGGTACCCTCAATATGAAGACAGGAATTTGTCTCCACAAGGACTGTGCGGTGGTCACTCCTACCAATGCTGTCATGGACAGATGCATCTGTGACAGGTAGAGTGGTGAGGACGAGGTCAAGTAGCTTTTTCCCTCTTTTTGGTTCCCTCACCACCTGCCACAGACCCAATCTAGCAGCTATATCCTTCAGGACTTGGCCAGTGTGGTCAGTAGTGATGCTACCGAGCCACTCTTGCTGATGGACTAGCTTTTTTAAATTCCAGATTTATTAATTTAATTCAAATTTCACCATCTGTGTGGGCCATTTTACAGTGTTGACCTTGTTTGCACTGGAGTGCTGACTTGGGTTGCATTAGAGTGCTAAAGTGGAGGTTTGGTGACAGAGGAAGTTCGGTGAGGAGGGAGTGAGGAGCTCCTTTCATTTCCTCCCTGTCCTCAGAGTGAGGGGAGCCGAGAGTTTCCAAAGAGCACAGCTGACTGGTGAGTAAGTCCTGGTGCATATTTTTCAAACTGGGTTGAATTGTAAGTCATTGTTTTAGCAAGACTTAGTTGGTTTTTTTAAAATTATAATAGTCTTCTAAAGTTTTAAATTTAAAGGTTTTAGTAATGGCAGGAGAGCTTAAAGCCGTGGTTTGCTCCTCTTGCAGCATGTGGGAATCCATGTGCAGCAAGTGTGTCCAGCTGCAGCTCCTGGAAGCTCAGGTTTCAGAGCTGGAAAGGCGGCTGGAAATACTGTGGAGCATCCGCGAGTCTGAGAGCATTGTGGATAGCACGTATAGGGAGGTGGTCACACCGCAGCTGAAGGAACTTGAGGAAGGAAGGGAATGGGTGACCACCAGGCAGTTCAAGAGAAACAGGCAGGTAGTTCAGGAGTCCCCTGCAATCCCGCTTGCAAATTGGTATTCCATTTTGGAGGCTGATGAGGCTGGTTCCTCCAGGGAGGGCGGACAGATCCAAGCTTCTGGCACTGCAAGCAGCCTGTCTGTACAGGAAGTGGGAAAGAGAGGAAGAGCAATAGTAATATGGGATTCTATAGTCAGGGGAACAGATAGGCGCTACTGTGGCCATCAACATGACTCCACGATGGTGTGTTGCCTCCCTGGAGCCAGGGTCTGGGATGTCACTGAACGGCTGCAGGGCATCCTGAATGGGCAGGGTGATGAGACAGAGGTCATGGTACATGTTGGTACCAATGACATAGGTAGAAAGAGGGATGAGGTCTTGCATCAAGAATTCAGGGAGTTAGGCAGGAGACTAAAAGGCAGGAGACTAAAAAGCAGGACCTCTCGGGTTGTAATCTCTGGATTACTCCCAGTGCCACGTGCTAGCGAGTATAGAAATAGGAGAATAGCACAGATGAACGCGTGGCTTAAGAGTTGGTGCAGGAGGGAGGGTTTTAGATTCCTGGATCACTGGGACCGTTTCTGGGGAAGGTGGGACCTGTACAAGCGGGACAGTCTACATCTGAACCAGAGGGGGACTAACATCCTTGCTGGTGGGTTTGCTAGTGCTGCAGGGAGGAGTTTAAACTAATTTGGGGGAGGGGACGCAGACTCCTAGCAGAATAGGGACACAGCTAAATACAGGAAAGCGAACAAGTCAGAGGGAATACAGCGGAAGTAAGTTTCAAGGGAGTAAGACCAGGATGGAAGGCCTCTACTTTAATGCCAGGAGTATTGCAGGGAAAACAGATAAGTTAAGGGCAAGGATTGACATGTGGAATTGTGATATAGTAGCCATCACGGAGACATGGTTGAGGGAGGGGCAGGATTGGCAGCTCAATATCCCGGATATAGAACCTTCAGGCGAGACAGAGGAGGGGGTAAAAGAGGAGGTGGCATTGCAATATTAGTTAAGGAGTCAGTTACTGCAGTAAGGAGAGATGATATCATGGAGAGGGCATCAAATGAAGCTTTATGGGTAGAGTTTAGGAATAAAAAAGGGACAGCCACATTGCTAGGTGTTTATTATAGACCCCCCAGATAGTCAGCAGGAAATTGAGGAGCAAATATGTGCGCAATTTGCAGAGGTGTGTAAAAATAACAGTGTAATTCTTTTAGGTGATTTCAACTTTCCCAACATTAATTGGGGTAGTCATCGTGTTAAGGGCTTAGATGGAGTGGAGTTCTTAAAATGTACACAGGAGAACTTTTTAGCTCAATATGTAGAGGATCCAACAAGGGAGGGTGCAATGCTGGACCTAATTCAGGGGAATGAAGCCGGACAGGTGGTTGATGTGTTGGTGGGGGTGCATTTTGGTGATAGCGACCACAACATGGTACAATTTAAGCTTGTTATGGAGAAAGAAATAGACAAGTTGCAAAAAAAGGTTTTGGATTGGGGGAGAGCGAATTTTAGTAAAATAAGGCAGGATCTGGCCAAGGTAGACTGGAAAGAGTTACATTTTCGGGAAATCTACAGAAGAGCAGTGGGGGGGGCATTCAAAAAGGAAATGGGGAGGGTACAGGCCCAACATGTTCCCTCTAGGGTAATAGGTAGGAGCAACAAGCCCAGAGAACCATGGATGACCAGAAACATTCAGGGTACGATGAGAAGGAAAAGAGAGGCTTTTAGCAAATACAAGGAGAGCAAATCAATGGAAGCATGAGTGGAGTACAGAAAGTGTAGGATGGAGCTTAAGAAAGCAATTAGGAGAGCAAAGAGGGGATCTGAGAAAGCTCTGGCTGGTAAAAGTAAGGAAAATCCCAAGATATTCTATAAGTATATCAATGGGAAGAGAATAACCAGGGAAAGAGTAGGACCCATTAGGGACCAAGGGGGAAATTTGTGGGTAGAGCCAGAGGACATTGGTAGGGTGTTGAACGAATACTTCACATCTGTCTTCACCCAAGAGAAAGAGGATGTAGATATGGAACTTAGAGAGAGAGACTGTGAGGTTCTTGAGCAAATTGTCATAGGGAGTGAGAAGGTATTGGAGGTTTTGGAAGGCTTAAAAGTGGACAAATCTACAGGTCCGGACGATTTGTGTCCCAGGATGCTGTGGGAGGCGAGGGTGGAGATTGCAGGGGCTCTGACCCAAATTTTTAATTCCTCTCTGGCCACGGGAGAGGTGCCAGAGGACTGGAGAACAGCTAATGTGGTCCCACTATTTAAGAAGGGTTGTAGACATAAGCCAGGGAACTACAGCCCAGTGAGTCTCATGTCAGTGGTAGGGAAACTATTGGAGAAAATTCTGAAGGAGAGAATCTAGCACCACTTGGAGAGGCAAAATTTGATTAGGAATAGTCAGCATGGCTTTGTCAGAGGGAGGTCATGCCTAACAAATTTGATTGAATTTTTTGAGCATGTGACCAGGTGTGTAGATGAGGGTAGTGCAGTTGATGTAGTTTACATGGATTTCAGCAAAGCCTTTGACAAGGTCCCATATGGCAGACTTATCAAGAAAGCAAATGCACATAGGATACAAGGTAACTTGATCAGGTGGATTCAAAATTGGCTTAGCTGTAGGAGACAGAGAGTGATGACAGACGGCTGTTTTAGTGACTGGAAGCCAGTGTCCAGTGGCGTACCACAGGGATCTGTGCTGGGTGCCCTATTGTTTGTCATTTATATAAACGACATAGATGACTATGTGGGGGGTAGGATCAGTAAGTTTGCGGATGACACAAAGATTGGCCGAGTGGTTAACAGTGAGGTGGAGTGTCTTAGGTTACAGGAAGATATAGACGGGATGGTCAAATGGGCAGAAAAGTGGCAGATGGAATTTAACCCTGAAAAGTGTGAGGTGATACACTTTGGAAGGAGTGATGTGACACGGAAGTATTCAATGAATGGCCTGACACTGGGAAGTTCCGAGGAACAAAGGGACCTTGGGGTGTTTGTCCATAGATCTCTGAAGGCAGAAGGACAGGTTAATAGGGTGGTGAAAAAGGCAAATGGGACACTTGCCTTTATCAATTGAGGCATAGATTACAAAAGCAGGGAGGTCATGTTGGAGTTGTATAGAACTTTGGTAAGGCCACAGCTGGAGTACTGTGTGCAATTCTGGTCGCCACATTATGTGATTACATTGGAGGGAGTGCAGAGGCGATTCACCAGGATGTTGCTTGGGATGGAACATTCAAGCTATGAAGAGAGGTTGGATAGGCGTGGGTTGTTTTCACTGGAGCAGAGAAGACTGAGGGGTGACCTGATCGAGGTGTACAAGATTATGAGGGGCATGGACAGGGTGGATAGGGAGCAGCTGTTCCCCTTAGTTGAAGGGTCAGTTACGAGGGGTCACTAGTTTAAGGTGAGGGGCAGGAGGTTTAAGGGGGATTTGAGGAAGAACCTTTTTACCCAGAGGGTGGTGACAGTCTGGAATGCACTGCCTGGGAGGGTGGTGGAGGCAGGTTGCCTCACATCCTTTAAAAAGTACCTGGATGAACACTTGGCACTTCATAACATTCAAGGCTATGGGCCAAGTGCTGGGAAATGGGATTAGGTAGACAGGTCAGGTGTTTTTAATGCATCAGTGCAGACTCGAAGGGCCGAAGGGCCTCTTCTGCACTGTATTATTCTGTGATTCTGTGATCTGCCATGGGAATGGACTCATGTCCCCAGAGCATTAGCCTGGGACTCTGGATTATTAGTCTCGTGACATTACCACTATGCCACTGCCTCCCCTTTTTGTCCATTGGCAACCTGAACCTACTTTCCCAGTAAGCAGGTGAGAAAGTGATGTATGTGATAGGTTAACATTCATCTGTCCAAGTGACCTGGAAAAATTGAACTTTCTGGCCTTAGGGGGATTTCCATTGTTCCATCCGACCTGGAGGGACATGGGACTGGCTGACCTTCGGCGTGTACTCGCCCAACTCTTAAATTTGATAGTAAAGCATTTAAAAGTTACTAGTTTTGGTCTATGAAAGGGGTAAACCAGCTCAGATTTCTGCTGCTGATCATTATCCAGTGACCTGTGCTGGAAATTGACATTGGGTGAGGACAGAGCCAAGTTCAGATGTCAAAAAGTCTGTTAACACTCAGCACTCAGGTTCACATGTGTAGTACCGAAGGGCTGCCAACCCCCCTGTAATTCAAGGCAACATCTTCAAAAGAAAGGAGAAAATTGGTAAACAAATAAAATATTTTTATATAAGCACCTGAATGTGACAGAATCCTCTCGCCCTCAGATCATCAGCGATGAAGATTTTAAATGCCTTCAGTAATCCCGAATAATCACTGGTACATGCTTTTCCAGAAGGCAACAGAAGCTGAAACTGTCTCTGGGCCTGAGCCACTTGAAATAGGTTGATTTCTGTGAGGTAAAAGACAATCTTCACAAAGGATGTTTTCTAAAATCACTTTTCTAAACTAAATCTGGTATCCCTCCTCTTTCTGCAGAATACCCTACAGGAGAATGCTGGAAGTTTCCAGTATATTGTATTTGAATCTTATCACTGCAGTTTACTGTACCAAATGTCTCCATTGAAATATATTGTATTGTTGTAGTCGCAATTCCTACTATCAGGATGATTAATCTCAACATAGAAATAGAAAGACAGAGAAGTTACAACAGGAAACAGGTCATTCAGCCCAATCAGTCCCATTTCCCTTAAAGCTCTGTTACTTCATTCACCTACATAATCTAATTAACAATATTGACAAACTTCTGCCTCAATTAAACCTGGAAGGGAATTCCATAACCTCACAACTTTCTGTGTAAAGAGGTTTCTCCTGCAATGTGTTTTAACATTCTTACATTTAAGCTTGCATCTATGACTCTCAATGCTGCTCCATGATGAGTTGATTGGATGTGTGGTTCCGTGGGCCAGTATCAAAAATCTGGGTTAAATTTTCCCCTCCCCGAACACATGAAATGTTCTGAGTTATCTGGGCATAATACCATCCAGTGAAATTTGATTATATATATCCAATGTATTGAGCTCCAACACTCTGCTCCCCACCTGAAGCTAAAGACCAGTTCTACGAGCATCCCCAATACCGAACACCTGTTCCTGCTGGGGGACTTTAATGCCAGGGTTGGGGCCGTCCATGACTCATGGCACTCCTGCCTTGGGAGCTATGGCTTTGGAAGGATGAACGAGAACGGACAGAGACTGCTGGAGTTGTGTACCTATCATAACCTCTGCATCACCAACTCGTTCTTTCATACTAAACCCTGTCACCGGGTTTCTTGGGGGCACCCAAGATCAAGTCGTTGGCACCAGCTGGACCTCATCGTCACAAGGTGAGCCTCTTTAAATAGCGTTCAAATCACACGCAGCTTCCACAGTGCCAACTACGACACCGCCCACTCCCTGGTTTGCAGCAAGGTTAGACTCAAACCAAAGAAGCTGCATCATCCAACCAGAAGGGCCACCCGTGCATCAACACTAGCAGAATTTCTCATCCACAGCTGTTAGAAAAGTTTCTAAATTCACTTGAAAAAGCCCTTCAAAACACTCCTGTAGGGGATGCAGAGACCAAGTGGGCCAACATCAGAGATGCCATCTGTGACTCAGCAATGACCACCTATGGAAAACGTGTGAAGCGGAATGCAGACTGGTTTCAATCTCACTTTGAAGAGCTGGAACCTGTCATAGCCACTAAGCGCATTGCATTGCTGAACTACAAGAAAGCCCCCAGCGAGTTAACATCCGTAGTACTTAAAGCAGCCAGAAGTGCTGCACAAAGAACAGCCAGGCGCTGCGCAAATGACTACTGGCAACATCTATGCCGTCATATTCAGCTGGCCTCCGACACTGGAAACATCAGAGGAATGTATGATGGCATTAAGAGAGCTTTTGGGCCAACCATCAAGAAGATCACCCCCCTCAAATCTAAATCAGGGGACACAATCACTGACCAACGCAAGCAAATGGACCACTGGGTGGAGCACTATCTAGAATTGTACTCCAGGGAAAATGTTGTCACTGAGACTGCCCTCAATGCAGCCCAGTCTCTGCCAGTCATGGATGAGCTGGACGTACAGCCAACAAAATCAGAACTCAGAGATGCCATTGATTCTCTAGCCAGCGGAAAAGCCCCTGGGAAGGACGGCATTACCCCTGAAATAATCAAGAGTGCCAAGCCTGCTATACTTTCATCACTCTACGAACTGCTTTGTCTGTGCTGGGACGAGGGAGCAGTACCACAGGACATGCGCGATGCCAATATCATCACCCTCTATAAGAACAAGGGTGACCGCGGTGACTGCAACAACTACCGTGGAATCTCCCTGCTCAGCAAAGTGGGGAAATTCTTTGCTCGAGTCCCTTTAAACAGGCTCCAGAAGCTGGCTGAGCGTGTCTACCCTGAGGCACAGTGTGGCTTTCGAGCAGAGAGATCCACCATTGACATGCTGTTCTCCCTTCACCTGCTACAGGAGAAATGCCGTGAACAACAGATGCCCCTCTACGTTGCTTTCATTGATCTCACCAAAGCCTTTGACCTCGTCAGCAGACGTGGTCTCTTCAGACTACTAGAATAGATCGGATGTCTACCAAAGCGACGAAGTATCTTTGGTACAGCGACTTTGTTCGGGAGCTGATAGTGCGAGCGAGCTAACAGCTGAGAGGTCAGTTTCAGTTTAAAGTTAAAATTAATTACCTTTTGTTTCGGCGGACCAGGGGACTGCTGGGTAAGTGAGGTTACATATTTGGGCGGTTGCTTTACCCGAAACACTACTCGGGTAGTGTCTCCCACCCATCCTACTCCTCTAACCAAAAAAAAAAGGACTCTGGTGTGTTGATAAGGTAAGCTTTTTATTTAAAAAGTTCTGTCCGTCGGATTGATAAGCTAACAGGTTTTGACTTTTTTTTTGGTTTTTCAGTAGATTTGTTGGGAATTTAGAATAGAGGGAATGGAGGTTAAGGCAGTTGAATGTTCCTCCTGCAGAGTGTGGGAAGTAAGGGTCGCCAAGAGTGTCCCTGCTGACTGCATCTGCGGGAAGTGCACCCAACTCCAGCTCCTCGAGAACCGCGTTAGGGAACTGGAGCTGGAGCTGGATGAACTTCGGATCATTCGGGAGGCGGAGGGGGTTATTGAGAGGAGTTATGGGGAGGTAGTCAGACCTCAGGTAAAAGAAGTAGGTAGATGGGTTACCGTCAGGGGAAGGAGAGGGAACCAGCAGGCAGTGCAGGGATCCCCTGTGGCCGTTTCCCTCAACAACAGTTATACCGTTTTGGATACTGTTGCGGGGGACGACTTACCAGGGATAAGCAATGGGGTACAGGTATCTGGCACAGAGTCTGTCCCTGTTGCTCAGAAGGGAAGGGGGAAGAGGAGCAGAACATTAGTCATTGGGGACTCCATAGTTAGGGGAACAGATAGGAGGTTCTGTGGGAACGAGAGAGACTCACGTTTGGTGTGTTGCCTCCCAGGTGCCAGGGTTCGTGATGTCTTGGATCGTGTTTTTGGGATCCTTAAGGGGGAGGGGGAGCAGCCCCAAGTCGTGGTCCACATAGGCACCAACGACATAGGTAGGAAGAGAGATGGGGATTTAAGGCAGAAATTCAGGGAGCTAGGATGGAAGCTTAGAGCGAGAACAAACAGAGTTGTTATCTCTGGGTTGTTGCCCGTGCCACGTGCTAGCGAAGCGAGGAATAGGAAGAGAGAGGAGTTGAACACGTGGCTGCAGGGATGGTGTAGGAGGGAGGGTTTTGGTTTCCTGGATAATTGGGGCTCTTTCTGGGGTAGGTGGGACCTCTACAAACAGGATGGTCTTCACCTGAACCAGAGGGGTACCAATATCCTGGGGGGGAGATTTGCTAGTGCTCTTCGGCGGGGTTTAAACTAATTCAGCAGGGGAATGGGAACCTGAAATGTAGTTCCAGTGTACAGGATGTTGAGAGTAGTGAGGTCAGGGATAAGGTTACAAGGACGCAAGAGGGCACTGGCAAGCAAGAACTTGGTTTAAAGTGTGTCTACTTCAACGCCAGGAGCATCCGGAATCAGGTGGGTGAGCTTGCAGCATGGGTTGGTACCTGGGATCTCGACGTTGTGGCCATTTCGGAGACATGGGTAGAGCAGGGACAGGAATGGATGTTGCAGGTTCCGGGATTTAGATGTTTCAGTAAGAACAGAGAAGATGGTAAAAGAGGGGGGGGGTGTGGCATTGTTAATCAAGGAGGGTATTACAGCGGCAGAAAGGACGTTGAGGACTCGTCTACTGAGGTAGTATGGGCTGAGGTTAGAAACAGGAGAGGAGAGGTCACCCTGTTGGGAGTTTTCTATAGACCTCCGAATAGTTCCAGAGATGTAGAGGAAAGGATAGCGAAGATGATTCTCGACAGGAGCGAGAGTAACAGGGTAGTTGTTATGGGGGACTTTAACTTTCCAAATATTGACTGGAAATGCTATAGTTCGAGTACTTTAGATGGGTCAGTTTTTGTCCAGTGTGTGCAGGAGGGTTTTCTGACACAGTATGTAGACAGGCCAACCAGGGGCGATGTCACATTGGATTTGGTACTGGGTAATGAACCCGGCCAGGTGTTAGATTTAGATGTAGGTGAGCACTTTGGTGATAGTGATCACAATTCGGTTAGGTTTACCTTAGCTATGGGCAGGGACAGGTATATACCGCAGGGCAAGAATTATAGCTGGGGGAAAGGAAATTATGATGCGATTAGGCAAGATTTAGGATGCGTAGGATGGGGAAGGAAACTGCAGGGGATGGGCACAATAGAAATGTGGAGCTTATTCAAGGAGCAGCTACAGCATGTCCTTGATAAGTATGTACCTGTCAGGCAGGGAGGAAGTTGTCGAGCGAGGGAGCCGTGGTTTACTAAAGAAGTTGAAGCGCTTGTCAAGAGGAAGAAGAAGGCTTATGTTAGGATGAGACGTGAAGGCTCAGTTAGGGCGCTTGAGAGTTACAAGCTAGCCAGGAAAGATCTAAAGGGAGAGCTAAGAAGAGCGAGGAGAGGACACGAGAAGTCATTGGCGGATAGGATCAAGGAAAACCCTAAGGCTTTCTATAGGTATATCAGGAATAAAAGAATGACTAGAGTTAGATTAGGGCCAATCAAGGATAGTAGTGGGAAGTTGTGTGTGGAATCAGAGGAGATAGGGGAAGCGTTAAATGAATATTTTTCGTCAGTATTTACAGTAGAGAAAGAAAATGTTGTCGAGGAGAATACTGAGATACAGACTACTGGGCTAGATGGGATTGAGGTTCACAAAGAGGAGGTGTTAGCAATTTTGGAAAGTGTGAAAATAGATAAGTCCCCTGGGCCAGATGGGATTTATCCTAGGATTCTCTGGGAAGCCAGGGAGGAGATTGCAGAGCCTTTGTCCTTGATCTTTATGTCGTCATTGTCGACAGGAATAGTGCCGGAAGACTGGAGGATAGCAAATGTTGTCCCCTTGTTCAGGAAGGGGAGTAGAGACAGCCCTGGTAATTATAGACCTGTGAGCCTTACTTCGGTTGTGGGTAAAATGTTGGAAAAGGTTATAAGAGACAGGATTTATAATCATCTTGAAAAGAATAAGTTCATTAGCGATAGTCAGCACGGTTTTGTGAAGGGTAGGTCATGCCTCACAAACCTTATTGAGTTTTTCGAGAAGGTGACCAAACAGGTGGATGAGGGTAAAGCCGTGGTTGTGGTGTATATGGATTTCAGTAAGGCGTTTGATAAGGTTCCTCACGGTAGGCTATTGCAGAAAATACGGAAGTATGGGATTGAAGGTGATTTAGAGCTTTGGATCAGAAATTGGCTAGCTGAAAGAAGACAGAGGGTGGTGGTTGATGGCAAATGTTCATCCTGGAGTTTAGTTACTAGTGGTGTACCGCAAGGTTCTGTTTTGGGGCCACTGCTGTTTGTCATTTTTATAAATGACCTGGATGAGGGTGTAGAAGGGTGGGTTAGTAAATTTGCGGATGACACGAAGGTCGGTGGAGTTGTGGATAGTGCCGAAGGATGTTGTAGGTTACAGAGGGACATAGATAGGCTGCAGAGCTGGGCTGAGAGATGGCAAATGGAGTTTACTGTGGAAAAGTGTGGGGTGATGCACTTTGGAAGGAGTAACAGGAATGCAGAGTACTGGGCTAATGGGAAGATTCTTGGTAGTGTAGATGAGCAGAGAGATCTTGGTGTCCAGGTACATAAATCCCTGAAAGTTGCCACCCAGGTTAATAGGGCTGTTAAGAAGGCATATGGTGTGTTCGCTTTTATTAGTAGGGGGATCGAGTTTCGGAGCCACGAGGTCATGCTGCAGCTATACAAAACTCTGGTGCGGCCGCACCTGGAGTATTGCGTGCAGTTCTGGTCACCGCATTATAGGAAGGATGTGGAAGCTTTGGAAAGGGTGCAGAGGAGATTTACTGGGATGTTGCCTGGTATGGAGGGAAGGTCTTACGAGGAAAGGCTGAGGGACTTGAGGTTGTTTTCGTTGGAGAGAAGGAGGGGGAGAGGTGACTTAATAGAGACATATAAGATAATCAGAGGGTTAGATAGGGTGGATAGTGAGAGTCTATTTCCCCGGATGGTGATGACAAACACGAGGGGACACAGCTTTAAGTTGAGGGGTGATAGATATAGGACAGATGTTAGAGGTAGTTTCTTTACTCAGAGAGTAGTAGGGGCGTGGAACGCCCTGCCTGCAACAGTAGTGGACTCGCCAACTTTAAGGGCATTTAAGTGGTCATTGGATAGACATATGGATGAAAATGGAATAGTGTAGGTCAGATGGTTTCACAGGTCGGCGCAACATCGAGGGCCGTAGGGCCTGTACTGCACTGTAATGTTCCATGTTCTATGTTCTATCTCATTCCATGACAATATGAAAGGCACAATTCAGCATAGCGGCGCCTCATCAGACCCCTTTCCTATCCTGAGTGGTGTGAAACAGGGCTGTGTTCTCGCACCTACACTGTTTGAGATCTTCTTCTCACTGCTGCTCTCACATGTGTTCAAGTCTTCAGAAGAAGGAATTTTCCTCCACACAAGATCAGGTGGCAGGTTGTTCAACCGTCTGAGAGCAAAGTCCAAAGTACGGAAAGTCCTCATCAGGGAACTCCTCTTTGCTGACGATGCTGCTTTAACATCTCACACTGAAGAGTGTCTGCAGAGACTCATCGACAGGATTGCAGCTGCCTGCAACGAATTTGGCCTAACCATCAGCCTCAAGAAAACGAACATCATGGGACAGGACGTCAGAAATGCTCCATCCATCAATATCGGTGACCACGCTCTGGAAGTGGTTCAAGAGTTCACCTACCTGAGCTCAACTATCACCAGTAACCTGTCTCTCGATGCAGAAATCAGCAAGCGCACGGGAAAGGCTTCCACTGCTATGTCCAGACTGGCCAAGGGAGTGTGGAAAAATGGCGCACTGACAGGGAACACAAAAGTCCGAGTGTATCAAGTCTGTGTCCTCAGTACCTTGCTCTACGGCAGCGAGGCCTGGACAACGTATGTCAGCCAAGATCGACGTCTCAATTCATTCCACCTTCGCTGCCTCTGGAGAATCCCTGGCATCAGGTGGCAGGACCGTATCTCCAACGCAGAAGTCCTCGAGGCGGCCAACATCCCCAGCATATACACCCTACTGAGTCAGCGGTGCTTGAGATGGTTTGGCCATGTGAGCCGCATGAAAGATGGCAGGATCCCCAAGGACAAATTGTACAGCGAGCTCGTCACTGGTATCAGACCCACCGGCCGTCCATGTCTCCGCTTTAAAGACATCTGCAAATGCGACATGAAGTCCTGTGACATTGATTACAAGTTGTGGGAGTCAGTTGCCAGCGATTGCCAGAGCTGGCGGGCAGCCATAAAGGCGGGGCCAAAGTGTGGCGAGTCGAAGAGACTTAGCAGTTGGCAGGAAAAAAGACAGAAGCGCAAGGAGAGAGCCAACTGTGTAACAGCCCTGACAACGAATTTTATCTGTAGCACCTGTGGAAGAGTCTGTCACTCTAGAATTGGCCTTCCAGGCACTGCTTCACAAACCACTGACCACCTCCAAGCACTTACCCGTTGTCTCTCGAGACAAGGAGGCAGAAGAAGAAGAAGAAGAAGATTGAGCTCAGAAGATCATTTGCAATTTAAGGCTGGAATTTTACATCATGGTGGTGACCTGTTTGTGGAGATCATTATTAACAAACGAGTAGCTGAAATGTTTTTTTTTAAACTTGCACATTTGCTGCTATTAAGTGAATGCAGTTGACAAGCTTCAAAATAAAAACATGGTAGCAATGACCACCAAAATGGTGACAAAAATCAGAGCACTGGCAAATGTTCAACAGAAGTAATAATGCTTCCTCACAACAACAACCTGATTTATAGACCACCTGTAATGTAGTTAAAAAGTCCCAAGATGCTTTACAGGAGGATAAACAGACAAAGAATTGACACCAAGCTAAAGAAGTCGACATTAGAACAGACAATCAAAAGCTTGGTCAAAGACGTAAGTTAAGGATTGCCTTAGAGTCTGAGAGAGAGGTGAAGAGCAGAGAAGTTTAGGAGGAAATTCGAAAGTTTGAGGGCTAGGCTGTTGAAGGCATGATACCAATGATACTTACTCTGACAAGCCTCTGGATGTGGGAATTCTGTAACCCAGATACCATTCTGTATGTTGCATACAAACCTTCGCCCATCAAATGCATTATGGTAGCCTTGACGACATATCAGCTGACAATGCTGCAGAAACTGACCACTGGGCACATCATCACATAAAACAATGCCATGTGACAGAGCAAGAGTGTCGAAGGGTAATGCACACTGTGGACCTAGAAAAACAAAACAGTGTGAGATTGGGAATACCTTAATTAGATCTCTGAATAATAACAAAAACATACTTATTTCAGTCTGAGAAAGATGAGGCAGAATTTCTTTGAGGGTTCTTCCCATTTCCCACAATGACTGTGCCATTCCATTGAGGTACATACCAAAGTTATACTGGAAGGTCAGGAGAACCTCCATAGATTCTACACAACTACGTTCTGTCTTCATAAATGGTGCAAAAACTGCAATTAGTAAAATTCCTTGTATTTAAAAATTACAGTAACTCCAGAGTAACTTCCATCACTGATATGTAATCAGCCTCAAGATTCTCTAATAAATGTGTATTCGTAAAGCTCCCATACCATCACTTATCAGTCATAACCCTTAGGATCCATTATCAACAGCTCTATGAAGAATCTAGATCTAGATTTCTTTGAAACTTGGCTTCAAATTTCTGGACTTATCTCAACATCAAGAAGACACTTTTGCTCTGGACTACACTGGTTATAGCGTAAGACCCAACTTATGCCCAGCCGGTTGGTGCCTTCAACATTAACAACACCAAGAGCTCATGGCTGAGGGAGTAAATCCAACAAAATCTGGAGTGGAGTCCCATTAGACAGTTGGTGTTTCCCTCAAGTTAGCACCTTCTGGCAACTCCTGCAACTGACTAGGCGCCGGACGTATAGGCTTTGAGGTTGAGAGGGGTGCAGATGCTAGGCAAGTCTGCACCTCCTAAAACCATGCCTAGGTTATTTAGCAAACAAAGAATGGTAACCTTTCGGCTTGGAAGCTAGAATATATCTGTAAAGTCCACTGCAGTAGGTACCTAACTATCGCTTCCATGAGGTTGATAAAACTGATAAGGTGCATTCCTGGCTCTCCTGCTAGCTGATGCTTAAGTAATGTCCGCCTCCTGTTTAAATCTGCTGTCATCACCCCTCCTAAAAAAAAACCCCATGACTCCTCTGTCTTTGCAAACTACCGCTCCATCTCCAACTTCCCTTTCCTCTTCCAAGTCCTTGAGCATGTTGTTGGCTTCTAAATCCAGCCTATCTTTTCCGTGAGTCCATGCTTGACTCTAATCAGATTTCAGACCCCTGTCACAGCATTGCAACATTCCTAAATCACAGACACAAAGACCATGGTACACTATCACTGCTCATCCTTCTATGTCTGCAGCCTTTCACACAGTTGATCACTTCATCCTCCTCCAATGCAAGTGCTTCATTTTCCAGCTGACAGGGACTACTATCCTTGTCCAGTTTCATTCTTACCTATCCAGTCATAGCCAAAGATGATGATGCCTCTTGCTATTTGCTCCCCTTATTTCTATTCTGTATCACTTTAAGCCCCACTTGCCCATTCTTCTCCACTGTTTTCATTGTTTTTTGTTTCACAGAATGTTTTGCCATACTCCTGGTCTTGCAGGACCTATCCAGAGTCAATAAAAATTTTGAGTCCACTTCTGATGTCATTAACCTCCACCTTCAACCACCCACACCCCCCAGGCTACATCTAAACAGCATTTACCCATTGCTCCTGGCCTGGCTGACCCTCCTTCACCCAACTTTTAACAAATTTGGGAGCCCAGTCCAGGCCTGCATAGTTGGAACAGAATCTGGTCCCACTCCCAATCTCCCTCTCAGCTTTCCTTTGGTTATTTATTTATTTATAAATTATATGACTACCCCTGCTGCCACGTTCCATTCCTGACTGATTGGTATTTCACCTCCTCTTGCCCCTACCTCCCCATGGCTTTTCACCTAAATCTACCTTCCTCCGGACTCTAAATCACCTCTATTTTCCCCCTTTCCCTGCCCTTTCTCTGTCCCAATCTCCTCTTCTGCTCCCTTCCCTCTATATAAAATTGCAGCCTGATCATTTTTCTATTTGAACATCTGTTATTTTCAAGAAGCCATCACAGCCTCATTAGATATTCTCTATTAGGGTACCATCACAACCTCATAAGAAGCTTTCCACCACTATACTACTACTACGACAACAACTTGCACTTATATAATGCCTTTAATGTAAGAAAACATCCCAGGGCATTTCATGAGGGCATTATAAAAAAAAAAATTACACTGAGTCACATAAGGAGGTATTAGGGCAGATGGCCAAAAGCTTGGCCAAAGAGGTAGGTTTTAAAGAATGTCTCAAAGGAACAGAGAGAGGTGCAGAAGCAGAGAGGTGTAAGGACATGAATTCCAGAGCTTAGGGCCTAGACAGTTGAAGACACAGCCACCAATAATTGGCAATTAAAATCTGTGATGGTCAAGAGTCCAAAAATAGAAGAGCACAGATATCTCGCAGGGTTGTAGAGCTGGAGGAGATTACAGAGATAGGGAGGGACAAAGCCAATAGAGAGATTTGAAAACAAGGATGGGAATTTGGTGCGAGTTAGGTCAAAGGCAGCAAAGGTTTCGATGACCTCTAATTTATGGAGGGTATAATGTGGGAGGTCAGCAAGGAGTGCATTAGAATAGTCAAGTCTAGAGGTAACAAATGCATGGATGAGGGTTTCTGCAGCAGATCAGCTGAAGCAGGAGTGGAGTCGCGCAATGTTATGGAGCTGGAAATGGGTGGTCTTAGTGGGGAGTAGATATGAGGTTGGAAGTTCAGCTCAGGGTCAAATATAACACCAAGTTTGTGAACAGTCTGGTTCAGCCTCAGACAAGTTGCCAGGAAGAGGGCTGGAGCCGATAGCTAGGGAATAGAATTTGTGGCGGAAACCATGGCTTTGATCTTCCTGATATTTAATTGGAGGAAATTTCTAATCATCCGGTATTGGATGTCGGGCAAGCAGTCTGACAATTTACAGACACTGGAGGAATTGAGAGAGGTGGTGGTGAGGTAGAGCTGGGTGTCAACATGTCATAATCATAGAGCCATAGGCCAAAATTTTCCCGGCCTACTGGCGATGGGCTGGGAGGTGGGAGGTCTGGCAAAATGGTGGGGGAAGGCATTGGGAGGAGGGCCTGACATCTTCCCACCGCTGTGCCATATTGCCAGGGGCAGGAAAGTTGGCAGCACAACCGCTCGCCAGGTGGCCAATTAAGGGCCACTTCCCGCCTCCGTCGGTATTTTGCCCGTGTCAGGAGGGCCCACTGTCATGTGGCGAGACCACCTAGTGAAACATGGCAGCATCCCAGCTGGCTCTGAGGGGGACCCTCCTTTAGGGGCACTCCATGGCCCCCTTTCCGCCCTCACGGAAATGGTGCCTCTGGTGCTTCATATCCCCCTCACGGCCACCGATCACTAGGGCCTGCCAGGACACAGCTACCCCCATCCTACCTGAATTTTCTTCAAGGGTGTCCCCCCATTAAGGCAGCCTCTCAATAGTGTTGCAGCCTCAGCAATGGCCACCGCTAGCAATGAGTATGCTGAGCTGCCCACCCTCTAATTGGGCCCATAGCTCTTGGGGGCAGGCCAATGTCCTTAACTGGATGGCAGCCCTGGCAACGGCCTGTTAATTGGCCTCCACTGGTAT
The DNA here is from genome assembly GCF_036365525.1 of Heterodontus francisci. Lineage (NCBI taxonomy): Eukaryota > Metazoa > Chordata > Chondrichthyes > Heterodontiformes > Heterodontidae > Heterodontus > Heterodontus francisci. The sequence continues at coordinate 48,835,887 of NC_090375.1, forward strand.
TATGCTACCCCGAGTCCCACTCGCCAAAGCAGTGTTGCCTCCCATTTCTTGGCCCCTGTGGTGGGACGTGCCGATAATTGGCAAAATCCAGTAGAGTCTTACGGCACAGAAGATGGCAATTTGGCCCATTGAGCCCTTGCTGGGTCCATATGGGGACTAACATGTTTTCTGATGATGTCGCCAAGGGGCAGCATGTAGATGAGAAATTGGAAGGGGCCAAGGATTGAGCCTTGAGGGTCATCAGAGGTAACTGTACAGGAGTGAGAAGAGAAGCCACCACACGTAATTTTCTGGCTACCAATAGATAGTTAAGAATGGAGCCAGATGAGTGCAGTCCCACGCAGCTGGATGATGGTGGAAAGGTTCTGGAGGAGGATGGTGTGATGGCCATGTCAAAGGCTACAGACAGCCTATCAAAGCCTTATTAGATGTTTGCCATCACAGTACCAAAACAGCCTCATTAGATGTTCTCAATTACAGTACCACCACATCTTCATTGGATGCTCTCCATCACAGCAGGAGATCCAGATAACTTACGTTTGCAGGCAGGTTTTGATCCAGTTGTTGTGTTGACTTGGGTTTCTGGGACCTCTTCTCCATTTGTAAAGACACACCAACACCTCCCTTCACCCTGATCACACTGTACGGCTGAGAAGGACCCATCAAACTCTTCACAAGCTGGGATGTACCCTATCCCCACTTCCTGGTGTATCACCTGGTTCTGCAGAATTTCACATCTGCTTGGACCTAGTGGTCGGGAAAGGAAGAGAACATTAGTTCGATAGCTTGCAAGTAGCTCATTTAAGAATTCACTAATTGGATTGATTATGGCTATTAAATAATGGTTTCCTTACTTTGAAAGGGATTTTCTGGACTATCTCCAAACCTGAGCACAGCTGGAGTTTGATTTGATGTGTTAGCATGTTGACTTTGTTTCTCCTGCTGGCCTAATACACTTTCTTGTTACAGTACAAGAATATTATAAGTCTGATTACCCAATTGGGCACACCTGGATCATCACTCGCGCAGCACTAGGTAATTATGGGCCTACAGCCCCTGATTTTTTATGCATTTAATTTAAATGGTTAGTATATTAGGGCTTGTGGAACACCTAATGGGGTGCCTGCCCTTATATATTTGATAATTTAAAAATATAAATAACTCTCAGCTTTCCCCACTGGCTCAGCAGACACATGATAAAGGTTCCCGTTTCATCTACAGTCTAGGCTGTTAGCTCACCTCAAGGAGATGGTTGGAGTGCTATGATTGGCCTCAGCACCTCTGGAAAAACTTTTTGTTCCCACTCTTGATCTCCAGATAGTGACCTCTGCTGAAAAGTGATTGTCAAATCACCTGTTTATTGTTGAGACCCACACCTGAAGAATGACGAACTGTGTGAGATTCCATAGAATACCTTTTTTTTATTCGTTCTTGGGATTTGGGTGTCGCTGGCTAGGCCAGCATTTATTCCCATCTCTAATTGCCCTTGAGAAGGTGATGGTGAGCTGCTTTCTTGGACTGCTGCAGTCCATGTGGGGTAGGTACACCCACAGTGCTATTAGGAAGGGAGTTGCAGGATTTTGACCCAGCGACAGTGAAGGAACAGCGATATAGTTTTAAATCAGGATGGTATATGGCTTGGAGGGGAAATTGCATGTGGTGGTGCTCCCATGCATCTGCTGCCTTTGTCCTTCTAAGTGATAGAGGTCGCGGGTTTCGAAGGCCCTGTCTAAGGATCCTTGGTGCGTTGCTGCAGTGCATCTTGCAGATGGTACACACTGCTGCCACTGTGCATCAGTGATGGAGGCAGTGAATGTTTGTGGATGAGGTGCCAATCAAGCAGGTTGCTTTGTCTTGGATGGTGTCGAGCTCTTGAGTGTTGTTGGAACTGCACCCATCCAGGCAAGTGGAGTATTCCATAATACGCCTTGTAGATGGTGGACAGGCTTTGGGGAGTCAGGAGGTGAGTTACTCACCGCAGGATTCTAGCCTCTGACCTGCTCTTGTAGCCATGGTATTTATATGGCTGCTCCAGTTCAGTTTCTGGTCGATGGTAACCCCCCAGAATGTTGATAGTGGGGGATTTGGCGATGGTAATGCCATTGAATGTCAAGGGAAGATGATTAGATTCTCTCTTGTTGGAGTTGGTCATTGCCTGGCACTTGTGTTGCGCGAATGTTACTTGCCTCTTCTCAGCCCAAGACTGGATATTGTCCAGGTCTTGCTGCATTTCTACACAGACTGCTTCAGTATCTGAGGAGTCACGAATGGTGCTGAACATTGTGCAATCATCAGCGAACATCCCCACTTCTGACCTTATGATTGAAGGAAGGTCATTGATGAAGCAGCTGAAGATGGTTGGGCAGATTGAGTACAATTCTGCTGCTGCTGATGGCCCACAGCGCCTCATGGATGCCCAGTTTTACATTGCTAGATCTGTTTGAAATCTATCCCATTTAGCACAGTGGTAGTGCCACACAACACGACGGTGGGTATCCTCAATATGAAGACGGGACTTTGTCTCCACCACGACTGTGTGATGGTCACTCCTAACAATACTGTCATGACAGATACATCTGCAGCAGGCAGATTGGTGAGGACGAGGTCAAGTATATTTTTCCCTCTTGTTGGTTCCCTCACCACCTGCCGTAGACGCAGTCTAGCAGCTATGTCCTTTAGGACTCGGCCAGCCCAGTCAGTAGTGATGCTACCAAGCCACTCTTGGACATTGAAGTCTCCCACAGAGTACATTCTGCGCCCTTGCCATTCTCAGTACTTCCTCCAAGTGCTGTTCAATATAGAGGAGTACTGACTCATCAGCTGAGGGGGGCAGTAGGTGATAATCAGCAGGAGGTTTCCTTGCCCATGTTTGATGTGATACCATGAGACTTCATGGGATCTGGAGTTGATGTTGAGGACTCCCAAGGCAATTCTCTCCCTACTGTATATCACTGTATCGCCACCTCTGCTGGGTCTGTCCTGCTGGCGGGATGGTTGTGTTTGGGACATTGTCTGCAAGGTATGATTCCGTGAGTATCACAATGGGTATGTCAGGCTGTTGCTTGACTAGTCTGTGGGACAGCTCTCCCAACTTTGGCACAAGCCTCCAGATGTTAGTAAGGAGGACATTGTAGGGTCGACAGGGCTGGGTTTGCCGTTATCATTTCCGGCGCCTAGGTTGATGCCAGGTGGTCCGTCCGGTTTAATTCTTTATTGCCTTCGTAGCAGTTAGGTACAACTGAGTGGCTTGCTAAGCCATTTCAGAGGGCAGTTAAGAGTCATCCATATTGATGTGGGTCTGGAGTCAAATGTAGGCCAGACCAGGTAAGGACAGCAGATTTCCTTCCCTAAAGGACATTAGTGAATCTATGGAATATTATTCCACTGTTGGTGAGTATCTTCAATAGAACAAGAAGGCAAGAAAAGTGCAAGGTAAAATTTAACAATCTTAAACTCCAAGATCCACGTTGATCAGCAACAGTATGTTGCAATTGAGTATGCAGGATCAGTCCAGTTACCCTGTAATTCCCTGTTTAATGTTGTTTCTATGACCATAAGCATTAGATTTACTTGTTTTACAAGCTTTGTACTTAGGATAAACAGACCTGTCATGAAATTTAGCTTCATAGTGCCTGATTGTTTTGCTGCCACGTTGCTGTTTTGCATCCAAAATGGTGCCCACGGTGCACATGCACACCTCCGGTGCCTGTCACGCCACATATCATTTTGGTATGGGCATTAGTGTACATGCAGGGCGTGTCCACCAGAAATATATACAGAGTAGGCAAAATGTGACGTCAATCAGCATGTAACGCTGATTTGACACCAGCACTGTTATTTTGGAGCTCAACACTCCAGCTATCCTCTCTCTTAAACAGGCACAACTGAACACGTACTTAGCAGCAGGAAGGACCACCCCCTCCCCCCCACCAGCTCTATTTAAATAGATTATCAACCACTTTCAGGTTACTAACTTTCAGGTTAGTTGCTGATTTGTTTCTACTGGCTCTTGCTATGAGTATAGATGTGTTTGGTGGTTTTCAGAGTTGTTTCGAGTTGTTGGTGAAACACAGGGAGTGGTGTGGTAATTTCTGAAGGAATTTTTCCTGACTTCAAGCAACCTGCACAAGCCACTTGCTCCCTGATATGGGTGCAGTAGTTTGCATCACCCTTGGCCTGACTGCATGACAGGAAGAATAAGCAGAAGTGACACAAAGCAGGACAAGCTGCTGGAAGAGTAAGAAGAGGCCATATCTGACTGTGCTGTTCAGGGAGCAATTCTCCTCCCTGAACCTCAATGAGAAATAGTGGGCTGAATTTTTTGGAGGAACTTGAAGTCCTGCCACAGGCTGAATTTTGTGCTGACAGCGGAGCTCCAGGCACTGGGCCCTTTGGAGCCCCTCTGGCGTGATTGCATGGCGCCAGGCCAACGAGCAGCCTGGCGCCAGGATCCCCGTCCCTTTAAAGATGGGGATCATGCCTCCAAGAGTTGCCAGCTAATCATCAGCCGGCCGGCACCTCAGTAGTATCAGCAGCACCACAGGGAACTGTGGCTACTGCTGGTACTGCAGAGGCCTTGGACCCAGGCCCACATCTGAAGACCTGAACCTCAGGCCCTGGCAAGGGGTGGAGGGAGGATGGGTGTTGAGTACAGGGCAGGGGGTACAGGGAGCTGGTTTGTTTGCTGGCGGGGACCATCTGTGGGCCACAAATTGCCCATGGAATAGGGCTCCTCAAAAGCACAATGGAGGCCCCCCTGCTGCTGGCTTAATGCCAACAGTGGGATGAGGAGGCCCTTAAGTGGCTGTTAATAGGCTTCTTAAGGTCCTCAATATGCCTCTGGGTGGGTAGGCAGTCTTCGGTCTATCCCTAAAAGCAAGTGTAGTGAACAGCATTGTGAGGATTGCAGGCTTCCCCATGGTGCAAGGTGCCATTGACTGAGCATACATAGCTTTGCAGGTGCTGCATGCCAATTCCGAGATGTACCACAACTGAAAGGGATTTCACTCCCTCAATGTCCACATGTGCAACCAACGTGCAGGTCATTGCCCACTAACCTGGCAGCAGTCATGATGCCTTCATTCTGCAGCAGTCTGCTGTGCCATCTGCATTTGAGCCATCAGGACAATCCAGAGGGTGACTATTGGGTGACAAGGAATATCCTTTGATGACATGGCTCCTGATGCCATTGAGCAATCCACGTACACATAGTGAGCATGCATATAATGAAAGCAGACCACTGGGGTAGTTAAGCAATGTTTCTGCTGCCTGGATTGCTCTGGAGAAGCCCTGCAATACTCGGCAGAGTGTGTGTCAGGACTTGCGGTGGGCTGCTGCATTTTGCATAACCTTGTCATGAAAAGGGCACGACCCTTACCTCCAGCTATACAGTGACCAGCTGAGGAGGAGGAGGAGGAGCAAGGGAAGAGGTGAATGAAGAAGAGGGGAAGGAGGAAGGGAGGAGGCAAACAACACATCCCCTTTCTGATCCTCTGCAGCTGGACCCATGTACAATGTCGTCCTCTGGCAAGCTGGCACCTGTGCTATCCCTGCCTACAGGCCACTCGTCCCCGGTGTCTCACTACTTGCTGATCCCACCTCTAAGCTAACCTCTAATGCATGCGCCGTGTCAGTATCTGACCTAGTGGCTGTGACTATGAGAGCGAATGACAGTGTTTCTTCATAATCACTGCCTGCTCTTCCACCTCTCTCTCTCTTCCACCACTGCCTAGTCAGGTGGCAGTTCTTAGGTATCTGAAAGGAGAAAGGGTAGGATTGTGGTAAGGTGTAGGGAAAGCAAGAGGTGCATACTTACACCAACTGCAACTTTTAAAACAGAAGAGATGTAGGATGAGGGGGAAGTGGGATGTGGGAAGGAAGATTAAATATGAGTATACTGTCACCTTCAATGATTTGAGTCTCACTGCTAGCCACGGCCTCAGTCATGGCTACTCCACTGATGGCGAGCACTGTCTCATCCATGGGGATAAGGACTGTGTCTTTCCCCCACCGGGCAGTTCCTGCTGCCACCTTGTCCTGCAAGAGAGAGGGAAGTGTGCCATGCAATGGGTGATGTGGTTGTCATAGTTCAATAGTGTGTGCAAGCTGTGAGATGTAATTCTGAGGCTTGTAGCAGTGCTAAATGTCTGAGGACGAGGTGAAGCTATGAAGGTTAGGTATGAGTTGTGATTGATAAACATTTTGGTAGGTGAGTGATAGGGTATGGTGCATTGAGGTGTGTGTGAGGCTAGTGCTGTATGTCATTTGAAGATATATTCACTTGACTACTCGTTTGAGATCATTGAATTTCTTGCAGCACTGCATCCAGTTTCTCGGGGCTAGACTCCTGCCATTGTCTGCCATGGCTATCTGTCCCACTACAAAATTTGCCTGGAGGGCCTCTTAGTCCCCTGTAGATGGATGACATCTCTCTTGCTCTCCACCTCCTGCACAAGGTTTCAAGTGCAGCATCACAAAATCTTGGAGCCCACTCTCTGCCATGCTGTGCCATTCTTCTGTCTCTCCCAGGTCAAAGTTCAGCATGTGCTCCAGCCAAAATGCACCTCCCCTTCAAAAAGTGCAAGCTGACTTTAAATAGTGCAGGCTAGCTTGACCTTGTGCTAGCCTCTCACGATTTTGCATTCCCTGTTCAGGCATGCAGCCACTCAGCAGCATGCGTAATACTGGCTGCATGCTACAATTATTTAAATGAGCATGCAGCATAAACTTTGTATGCTGCTTGCATCAAAATCAACAAATGTGGGTTAATTATGCATCACAGAACCCTCACCTGTTTTCGGTGATTATCCAATTTCATGGCCAAATGTCTCTGGATCTTGAGCATAATTCACAAATATTTCCATCACAAATTGGAATCGTTTCCCTGCCTCGCTCTTTCTTTTTCCAGTGAAATTTATGGCATATCTTCAAATTCAATTATTCAAGACCCTGTCCCATCTGTGTTGCTTTTCTTTGAATCCCCTCCAATGTCTCTAACTTTTCTTAAGAACAATGACTGAAACTAGCTGCACTACTCCAAGTGTGGACATATAAATCATTGGTGTGGCCACACCAATAGTTTTTATGTCCACACAACTTCCTTGGATTTACTGTCACAACCCAAGTTTCTATTTGCTTTGGCAGTCGCTCCCATTCAATTTGGCAACCCTTCCATGTTTGACTAACTAGTTGAGCTAATATTTTGCATTGCACTTCATTTAATAATCCACAGAAGCAGTATTATTCATTATTGAGTCAGATGTCCATTGATGTATGTCTGATTCATGGAAATCCCTTGAGTGAATGTAAATTTAAAAATATCCCCACTCTTAACTTTGTCATTTCTCGCTTTATGAAACATGAATAATTCCTCTCTCTCTTGCCACCTCAAATCAAAAACACTGTTGACTTCCAAGTGGTTCATCTAGAAGTAATCCTATGGAAAAACAGGATTCTATCATGTCAAATAAACGAGCAGACCTGTTTGGCTTTCCAGCAGAGTGCAATGAACTTCCATTTACACATGGCTGGAGGGAAGCCTGCTATCGAACTCAACCCAAATGAGTGAGTTACTGCTGCAAAACATAATTGATGGACATTTAATGAAAGACTGTTACACAGTTATTGCTATAAAGTTACTCTAAAGCTATTGCACACAGCAGTCCCTCCTGTTTATCACAGGCTTATTGAGAGTACTCAGTGGATTTTTGCCTGCTACACTGCACACATTATTCTGTACACATTATTCTGAACAAAATTTTTCCCTGCTCTACCAGCTTTCTTCTGTACAAGTTGAAGAGAAACTGAGGGAAAGGGATCCATTACTAAATCTTACTTACAACCAGCTGCTATCCTGAGAGCAGAATACAAATACAAATGTGTACCAAGCAAATCTTTTCCCAACACTGGGTAAACAAAACTCCCTTCATGATGGCAATAGTCATTTTGTAAATAATTGTTTGGTCAAAACAGAAGCATCTTTGACTTGGCCTTGACCTACCTCACCCCCCACACCAAGAAAAAATGGCTAGCTGATTCATATCATCTGTGTCAGTTTAGCTTAGCTAGTTAGAAGATTGTTGTTTCAAGCTCAAGCCTAAGTTAATGCTTCAGTGGGGCATTAACGGCTTGCTGCATTGTTGAAGGTTTCATCCTCCAGATGAGATGCTACTTTGATACTCTATCTGCATGTCAAGTGAATGTTGAAGATTCCATGGTGTTATTTGAAATAGAACAGGAAGTTTTCCTAATGTCCAAGCCAAAGTTCCTCGCGCAGGCAATATCATTAAAAACAGATTAACTGTCCAGATGTCTCATTTTTCTGCTCTCTCCCTGGGTCATGTATCTTCCTCTGTTTTAAAGGTTTATTTACTCTTCATTTAAAATGTGCATTAGCTTCTGTCTCAACCATGCCTTGTGGCAAAGCATTCCATGCTCTAGCAACTCTCTGCAGAATCCATTTCAGCACAAGAATAAGCTACTTGGATCATCATCATCCAGTCTATACCATTCTCTGTTCTCACTTCTACTCCAGTGCAGTGCTGAGGGAGTACTGCACTGTCAGAGGTGCTGCCTTTTGGATGAGACTTTAAATTGAAGTCCTATCTGTCCTCTCAGGTGGATATAAAAGATCCCCTGTCAGTACGCAAAGAAGAGCAACTGAGTTACCCCCTGTATCCTGGCCAATATTTATTTCTTAATTAACATCACTAAAACAGATTATCTGGTCATTGGCATAATGCTGTTTGTGAGATTCTGCTGTAGAGGCCTGCTCAGGTCGGGAAAAAAGAACCCGACCCAAACCCGACCAAACCACAGCAGACCCAAGCCCAACCCGGCCCGAGTCCCTCTGATTTTGCCCCGAGCCCGACCCGACCCGAACCCACCCCCACTCGACCCGACCCAACCGAGCCCGACCCGACCATTCCTTTGCTTACCTCCTGACTGGGAAGCGCCACAAAGCTGATGACATCATAGTGACGTCACTCGCTCACTGCACAGACTCAGTTTCGTCCCAGACTCCCAGCTCAGGTAAGTTTTCTATTTTTAATACTTACCGGCAGAGCACTTACCGTGTGTGTCCGGCTTGACCCGACAACCCGGACTCCGCCTGACCCGACCTGAGCCCGAAAGCCAGACCCTGAAGATAGGCCCGACCCAACCCGAACCTGACACATGTCGTCGGGTTTGGGTCAGGTAGCAGGCCTCTATTCTGCTGTGCACAAATTGGCTGGCCCATTTCGCTACATTACAACAGTAATGACATTTCAGAAGTAGTTAATTGGCTACAAAAGTGCTTTGGGATGTCCTGAGGTTGTGAAAGGTGCTATATAAATACAAGTTCTTTCTTTACCTACGAACCATTGAGTTCGACTTCACTCGATCTCCACACCATTTAACAATTCTCCTTTTTTAAAACAACTTCCTAATTCTATTTCAAAATAATTTATGGACCCTGAATTTGTGGCAGAAATTAAATATTTTAACCACACTATATTTATAGATATTTTCCTAAATGCCTCTCAAGGTTCACTGTCTCCACACCAGATGATACAGCCTCAGACACTGCCCAGTTGTTCGTAATTATTATGGCTGTAGGACACAACAAATCTGTGAGCAGTTTCAGAAATTATTCTGGGGAATTCCTTGCAATTCCATATGGCAATGAAGAGATCTCTGGGAAATCCATGGTTTCACACACTCATCCTGATGTGGCCCAGTGTGTTCCTCCCCTACAAACTTGGCAAGCTCTTTCTTTTAAAGCAATGGAAACAATCCCACACTTACCATAAATGCTTGAACTTGTTTGTTACTAATATTGCACAAGACAATTTTAATCTTCAATTCTAATTCTTAGAGGGTGATGTTATCGTCACAGGGGAGAGAAGAGGCAGAACGGTCTTGTGTCATTTCTTGACACAATAGGGTAGATTTCCAACTTGCTAACTGACCTTGTGGATTGGCTGTCCAATATCATTTTCATAGAGCCTCCAGTTCCAAAGCCCCCTCCTTCCGCAGGGAGGCTGCCCCCATAAAGCGGGCAGCCTCCTCATGAAGTGAACGGGTCACCCCGCCACAGGAAAAATGTTGGCAGGCTGGGACAAACACCCTTGATAGGACCTTTAATTATCTAAATTTACTGCCTGCCTCTGTTCTGCGGGCAGCCGATCCAGGTTTGGTCTCACCGCTGGGAAACTTCCCCAGTGGCAGGACTGTGTTGGGGTACCAGCGCGATGCAGCTCTCAGCTATATTGCCGGCCCCCACCTCCCAGCCCACCTCCCCAAGGCCAGGAAAATCCTACCCTATGACTCTGTATGCAACTTCTAGATGGCGGCTCAGAATGACATTACCAGAGATTGCAAGGAAGTCTTATCATGTTTCATCTGTGAGATCTAGAAATCAGAAGGAGTCTTGCACTAAAATAGAAATTAGTATCCAAACTACATTTGGGAATTCCATTCTTGAATCTCCCTAACCTCACACACCCTCGCTGTGCTTAATTCTTGTCACTGTACTTACACTCTGGATGCCCATCCAAATTTGTTACAACCAGCTGAAGAGCTTTCCCTGTCACTGGGTCAATACACCAAGCTTCACCATCTCCAGAGGTTGACCACTGCAAAACACTGTATTCTCCAGTCTGCAAAACAAAATACAAACGTCACCAAGTGAGAGTGACAGGCAGGTAAAAGGTGGGGCACACTGTAAAGTTCAAAATCTGCTTTTGGCACAGGTACATTTTTTTAAACCTTTTGTAGAAAATGTATTCCTAATTTATCTCTCTAGTTTCTTATTTGATTCAGTTAGATGTTACTCATAGCCATAGATTTTGTCCTTCAGCTAGCTCTTTCAGTTCAGAAAAGAACATGCATGTAGCTTTGTTAGGGGTACAAATACAGCAATAATATATAACTGGTCGGTGGAAGAGCAACTGACTGAACTTGTGGGTTAGGGCAGCCCTTTCAACCCCAGGAACTTGATCTAGCTCTGACTAAAGGGATGGAAGTCTCTGCTGATTATGTAGGTTCCACATGAGAATAGTACTGGGCAGCCTCAACCAAACTTTCAGTTGACATGTTTTGCAGAATAAAATAGTCCCTAATTGGCAGAAAATTGGTTTAAAAAAAGGGCATATCGCACTGATACAGAGCCTAGCTGATCGATCTTCTTTATAGGGGAGCCGATCAATCTACCTCACAGTAGAATTTCCACAGTATTCCAGTTGGACCCCACTTCTGCCCATACAACAAACAGTGTATGAGGTTCTTCCCAGCATCCAGTTGACTCACCCGCCCTTCCTCCCATGATTAGGGAATGGAATTTCTGCTTGCTTCAGGTAGCAAGATTGTTTAACAGGCTTCTGATCCTCCCTGATGGATTTTTCTCTTTGGGCTCCACTGAGACAATGCCAAATACCCAGATAATAAAGGTGAATATTTACCCCATACTCTTTAAAACTGGAATTGTTGTTGAGTGGCTCTTCAGAAAAGAGAATTGTGATGGTGAGTATATTGATCGAAAGGGGATCCTGACGGTGAGTATCCCTTTCTAAAAGAGGCACAGGCAGTAAGTTTCACACAAAATGGTGTTTTATTGCTAAGACTCCCTCTAATCCTTATAGTGAATCTCCCTCTATAAAAGTTTCTTGATGCTGAGACTGCCTCTTAAAAAGAAGGAAAACCTGAAGGTGAGCAAAACAAGAATAATAACTTTTTTCTTGGCAAGTATACATACTTTTAAAAGGCAATGGTAAACTAGATTAAAATGGTTATTACTTTGTTTAAAATGGTATCAGCAAGAAGCCTCTCTGGGATGTCTAATAAATTCCTTTTGATCTGTGTCTTATTTAGTTCATGCATTTCTAATTAACGATGTAGACTGCAATGCAATCACCCAGAACTACAGCTAAATTAATGGTAAGTATCCATCAATTTAATTCATTCTGTCACCTCACCATCTTATTCAATGCAGATGTCTAAACTTTATTCCGGTTTCTCAATAATACAGTCTGGTATTTTGATAGGGTTACTGTGAAGGTGTATTTTAGTTTCTGTAAATGAACTGTTTGAAATACACAGCTGTTTTGATTTCAGAGCTGGCTGAGTAAATGAAGCTCCATTATGAACTGTGTTTTATAATTGATGGTATTTATATGCTTAGCTGAGATTTAAGCTTCAAAGTAAAACCTGATTCAGAAATAATGAGAAGTGCCTCCCTTTAAAAGGGGGTATAATGTTGAGACTCCCTCCTTCAGAGGGAGTACCTGAATGAATCTTTTCCTCTCTTTAAGAGAGGTTATGATGGTGGCAGTCTCCTGTTAAAAGGGGCCTTAGTGGTAAGATTGTTTCCTTCAGAGAGATGCCTGAAGGTAAATCGCTCTCTTTATTGGAGTCATGTTGATAAGCTGGCTTTTAACAGGATTTGTAAGGGAATTACTCTATCTTTAAAGGGAATTCTGATAGTGAGATTCTTTCTTTATAAGTGAGTCCTAATGCTAATATTTCCTCTATCAAATTGCAGTGTCGGTGGTAACTCAGCATTTTGTTTCAAATTTACCTCAGTACAAGTTGGATTGAATAAATCCCTGGTAGTGGTATTAACCTGTGGACCCACACGCTTCCATCCAGCCAGAACTCCATTTGTTTGAGAGCGTTGGCATGGTGTCTGACCTGGAAAAAGGAAGAGTGAAACACGAACTTCAACACTTTAGTGGTGTATTATTGTCACAGTCATAACTGGCCCCACTCCAACATGACCACAGAGATCTGAATCTAGTTTGACTTTTAAGAGAGATGAAGCCCACGCCAGGTAGGATATGAATGTGGTGAGTTTGTAATCTGAATCATGCCACTGTTGAGAGAAGAAAAAAAGTCAGGGAGATACTGTAAGCCACTACTCTTCATTACCACTTTTAGAGTCGTCTTCTCATTTGGGTCAGTACATGACCCTTGAAGATCCAAGAAAAAGGAAAGTGCAGAAAATAGATTTTCAACAGCTCAATGAATTAGTATTGAGTCAGTAGCTGGGTAATGCAGACTGGGTAGGGCTCATATCTGATCTCCGATCTGTGCTCAATTAGCTTTCTCGGCTACAATTGGTGTAACTCTCCATGAGGAGTGGCTTGGGTAAGGCCTCGCTGTTCATGGGACAATTCAATGCCTTCATCAGGGAAAGGGAGAAAAAGTGTCAGCGTAAACTGAAACAAATTTTTCTGACCCACATATGTAGAAAGAAAGAACATGTTGAAAAAGAGTCCATAAATTATCTTGAAAGAAAATTAGGTAGATGTTTGTAAAAGGTAAATATTAAATGATCTATGAATCAAGCAAGAAAGTGAGAGTGACTCTGTGGCTTGTAGAGAATAAAGGAAGTGCTTGCATTTATATAGCAAAATTCATGATCTCAGGATATCCCAAAGCACGTTACAGCCAATTAAGTAGTTTTGAAGTGGAAGATCTAATTAACTGCATGCCTGTTTCCGGTGGGAGAGTGACGGTGTGAGTAAGGTAGGTCACAGGATCAGGTGGAGGGGCTGTTCTACGGGGATCTTGCAATCGGCAAATCCATATCAGGCAAGGTCTTGTGGTGCTCCTATTTGGCATCCCATCCATTTCCCGGCTGTCTTCACCTGAGGGAAAACTCATTGGGCTGAAGTTTCAGGGCCCTCCTGAAGTTGGGAACAGGGGCGGGATGGCTGCGAAAATACCGGCACTGAGTGGCGTGTCAATTTCAAGGCGCCGATCCTGGTGCCAGCAATGCTCACCGAGGCAGGGGGAGGGCAGTACACGAGTCCTGCTCTCCTCTGAACTGAGTCCAATTAAGGTTGTTAGGGGCTGAAGTTCTAATTTTTAAAGCAGCGGACAACTGATCAGCTGAAGGCAGATGGGAAAAGAGTGGGAAGCCATTCACGGCTGCCCCAGGGCATTACCCTGGCCCCATAAGAGGGTCAGCAGGGCAAAGGGGGATTGGGCAGTTGTTAAGGGGGTTCCTTGGCACTTCACAGGTGGTAGTGAGAGTGGCCACTCAGGCTTTGAACCATGTCAGCACCCCCCTGGCATCGCAGGGGCAGAAGAGCAGGGGGTAAGGCTGCCAAGGACAATTGGGTGGCCACCTGCCCAGAAGGAAGGCTCCAGCTGGCAATGGGGCCACAACTGTCAGATTTTGGGTCCAGTGGCAATGAGAGCAACACTCTCTGCAGGAAGGGCAGAACCCCGAGCATGAGGAGGGCATGGGAGAGGAAATAAGGCAGGGAGGTAATGGAGGCCAAAGCCTCAACACAGGTTTGACAGTTGAAGATGCAGCTACCTGGAGATGTCCAACAACTGTAGGAAACTGAGACTCTCCAGGCAGATGGTCACAGACATTTGTGCCCTCTCTGCCAAAGACCTCGCACCTTGCAGCACTGATCACCATGCCCTGCCCGTAGGCTTCAAGGTCACTGTGGTTTTGAACCTCCACTTCTTGCTCCTTCCAAGGATCAGCTGCACACTTTAGTGGCATCTCAAAAATGGCTACACACCACCATATCCCATTGGTCAATGGTGCCCTAATTTTCAGAGCTGGACAGCACATTCATTTAACAACAGATATGGCCTCACAGGGATAGTGGGCACTGGGTTTTGCCTCCATTGCTGGGTTCCCCCAGGTGCAGGGCATCAGCAATTGTATCCTTGTGGCCCTCAAGGCATCCAGTGACTAGCCAGTGAGATCCATCAACAGGAAAGGCTTCCACTCCCTCAACATCCAACTGGTCTGCAACCACAACAGGAGCTTCCGCCATGCGTGTGCTTGTTTTCCAAGCATCTGCCATGACTCCTTCATTCTCCACCAGTCCAGGCTTCCTCAGCTCTTCGCTCCAACATCCAAATTGTGTGGATGAATCCTAGAGGCCAAGGGAAATCCCTTGAAGAGATGGCTGCTGACCACTCTACAGGAGCCCCAGATGGAGGCACAGAGGCAAAACAACTAACGTCACCTGCTCGGTAGGACAACCAATGAACAGGCCATCGAGGTTCTGAAGATGCGATTTCGGTGCCTGGACCAGTTGGGTGGTGCCCTCCAATAACCTCCTGCAATAGTCTCGGTCATTGTGTTGGTCTGCTGCACTCTCCATATCATGGCCCTGCAGAGAGGTGTGGACTTTTGAGGACAGTGAGACCCTGGAAGGAGACAGCTCATCCGGGAAGGAGCAGGAACAGCAGGTAAGAGAGGAGGATGAATGGGAGGCCAAGGGAGATATCACTGAACAGAGAGGTGCCTCTGGTGCATGACGAGGTGGCTGCCTGTCACCTTCTGAGAAGTCAACCTCCCTCCTCTCCCTCACAGCCTCTCGCATCAAATCCAGGTGGGCATCGATGTAGTGAGGGTCTGCCTTGCCCCAGGTGTCAGGCTTCTGGCTCCCCTGTGACATCTTACTTTCCTCTGGTGCTGTGGAAGGCTTGGGCACAAACCACAGATCTCTCACTCAGGACAACCATCAGCCTCAATGATGGTTGTCGTGGGTGTCTATATGAGTCACACACTTGATCTGATCCACCTCCATTCCCGCCCCCACTGGCTCTAAGTGGACAGGAACCTGTCTCCATATCAATTAGGGGCTCAACTCCATGAAAATTTGAACTTGAATCAGTTTTCCACCAGAGACAGTATAGCAGACCCAGCTTCTGTTTGCTATCTCTATGCTGAAAATTCAGCCCATTATAGCTGTCTGTTCTGGCTGCTGAGTTAAAATGGCATTCGAGCCCTAAAATTCAAAATGCTTATGTGTAAAAGAACCCCATCAGCTTTGGATGCGTGTCCTTGCCACCTGCTTAGTTGACAGCAATGACAACTTAGAGTCATAGAGTTACACAGCACAGAAACAGGCCCTTCGGCCCACTGTATCCACTCCGGCCATCAAGCCTATCTATTCTAATCACATTTTCCAGCATTTGGCCCATAGCCTTGCACTTATATAGCACCTTTAAAACATATATAGCACAATAAAACATTGCAAGTCACTGCACATGAGCAATTAGCAAATAAACCTTAACACCAAACAATATCAGGAGATATTAGGACTGGTGACTAAAGCTTGGTCAAAGAAGTAGGTTTTAAGAAGTGGCTTAAAGGAAGAGAGATAGAGATGCAGAGAGGTTTAGGGAGGGAAGTCCACAGTGTAGGGTCTAGGCAGATGAACGCACCTACACTCATGGTTAAACAAAGAAAATAGAGAATGCGTAAAATGCAAAAATTGGAGGAATGCAGAGTTCCTGGAAGGCTGCAGAGCTGGAGGAGGTTACAGAGATAGGGAGGGACAAAAGCAATGTTGGAATTTGAACACAAGGATAAGCATTTTCAATTTGAGGCAATGTCAGACCAGGATCCAATGCATCACAGGGGTGATGGGTGAATGGGAGTTGGTGCGAATTAGGATATGGGCAGCAGGGTTTTGCAAAGCTTCCAACTTACATTGAGGCATCTGGGGCAAGCGACTGACCAGGGAATCAGGAATATAACCTCCATTCTCATCCACACACCAACAGTGACCTGTGTGAACCAAAAGACTAACTCAGTACTGAACAAGAAAGGGTCAAATATAATGTTCAATAATAAAGGAAAATGATGATTTACAGGTAAGAATCTCACCAAGGTGTTCAAATGGTGCATGTAGATAATAACTGGAAGTGAGTTACAGACAGCAATTCAATTGAGGGCTTCAGATTATTTATATATATATATTCCCTCTTCCACATCACTGTTCCTCTCCATTCCCTTTTTATCCAGCTCAACAGTCTAGGCTGGATTGAAGTGAAAGGTCAACCTGTTAACTGACTATACTGCCCACTCTCCCTTTCATTTAATAACAGTTTTATCACACTCCTAATGTCAGTGATGAAAGCAGGAAGTATTAGAAACACATGGTAAACACTGCATACACTGATCAATATCTGAAAGGGAAACTTTTTTTTATTCATTCATGGGATGTGGGCGTCACTGGCTAGGCCAGCATTTATTGCCCATCCCTAATTGCCCTTGAGAAGGTGGTGGTGAGCTGCCTCCTTGAACCCCTGCAGTCCATTTGGGGTAGGTACACTCACAGTGCTGTTAAGAAGGGAGTTCCAGGATTTTGACCCAGCGACAGTGAAGGAGCGGTGATATAATTCCAAGTCAGGATAGTGTGTGACTTGGAGGGAAACTTGCAGGTGGTGGTGTTCCCATGCCCTTGTCCTTCTAGTTGGTAGAGGTCGTGGGTTTGGAAGGTGCTGTCTAAGGACCCTTGGTGTGTTGCTGCAGTGCATCTTGCAGATGGTACACACTGCTGCCACAGTGCATCGGTGGTGGAGGCAGTGAATGTTTATGGATGGGGTGCCAATCAAGCGGGCTGCTTTGTACTGGATGGTGTCAAGTTTCTTGAGTGTTGTTGGAGCTGCACCCATCCAAGCAAGTGGAGAGTATTCCATCACACACCTAACTTGGGCCTTATAGATGGTGGACAGGCTTTGGGGAGTCGGGAGGTGAGTTAGTCACCACAGGATTCCTAGCCTCTGACCTTCTCTTGTAGCCATGCTATTTATATGGCTAGTCCAGTTCAGTTTCTGGTCAATGGTAGCCCCTAGGATGTTAATAGTGTGGGATTCAGCGATGGTAAAGCCATTGAATGTCAAGGGGAGATGGTTAGATTCTCTTTTGTTGGAGATGGTCTTTGCCTGGCACATGTGTGGTGCGAATGTTACTTGCCACTTATCAGCCCAAGCTTGGCTATTGTCCAGGTTTTGCTGCATTTCTACACGGACTGTTTCAGTATCTGAGGAGTCGCGAATGGTGCCGAACGTTATGCAATCATCAGCGAACATCCCCACTTCTGACCTTATGATTGAAGGAAGGTCATTGATGAAATAGCTGAAGATGGTTGGGCCTAGGACACTACCCTGAGGAACTCCTGCAGTAATGTCCTGGAGCTCAGATGATTGACTGCCAACAACCACAACCATCTTCCTTTGTGCTAGGCATGACTCCAACTATCGGAGATTTAACGTACCTTATCTTTCCCTTTCTGATGATAACTAACCTACAATACCCGATCTAAAATAATCTATCAGTCTTTGGAACTCTTTCAAAACATCATGGCTTGGCAGCTCTCTTTCTTCCTTCAGAAGTCTTTTTGACCAAACATTTTATTTTCCCACTTAATCGTTCCCATCTCCTGCTTGTATTTTCATCCCCTGCTCAAAAACCTGCCTTAAATCTGCACTTTGAAGGGGCATAATAGAAAAACAAGCTTTAGCTGTTATGCAATTCTTGCATTTTCTATTGTAGTTGCAGATTTGCAATTGTTATGGAAGTGCTTCCATTTTTTTAAAATATGTTTTGAGGACTCGTGTTTAAACATTGTGGAAATTGATTCATTTGAAAGACTGAAGAGATTCCATAGATACTGGACTTTTTTTTTAAATCACTGGAAGGACTTTGGGACTTTGTTTAAAACACACTTAGTGGAAGTCACATGTCTTCAGCTAAGTAAACAGCAGGAGCCTTCTGACTAGGGGAGTTGTTTACAGAGAACTGACATGGCAAGATTTATGGTGAGCAAGAGTTGGTTTTGTTCTAGATATTGTTTTGAGTCACTTGGGGGTAATCCTGCTAAGAGAGAAGCCTCCAGATCATCCTTTTTCCACCTCTATGAAAAACCCTGAGAATCTAGTGTGATAGCTGAAACCCTGTTGCAGCATTTCTCCTGGAAAGCCTGCCAGACTAATCCTCGACTTCGCCTGAAAAGAACTGCTCCAACAAGATCCCAGTGACTGCCATATTTGGATGCCAGAATAAGGGACCACCTGCGAGCTTACCATATCTTATCCTTTTCCTTCAAGAATTAACAAGTATTTGGCCAAAGTTTTTTTTGTCTCTTTTTTGCAAAGAGATCTCTGCAGAGAAAACTTCTTTTATTTTTTCTTTATCCGGTGTTTGTGTTTGTGTGCGTGTTAATTTAGAAGAGAACTTTCAACCTGTGTGTTAATAAGCTTTGCATCTGTATTGAATAAGTCTTGTTTTAGAATAAATTAATAATTTTTGTTGTTTATTAAAGAAACCTGATTGGTGGATTTCTGAAACTAAAATAGATGAAGTATATAATTGGCCATATTGGTAACTGGGTAAAACATTTAACTCTATGTTGTGATCCGTGGAGAAGTGGAACTAGGGAAAGGCAATGCACTCCTCCAGCCTCAGTCATAACACAATATTCAAGGCTTTCTTTTTCCTCTAGTCCCTGATGAAATTTTTGGCTTTCTGGTACTGTGGGTGATATTTTCAAGTTAAATCATTGCACTCACCAGTACTCTCATAGCATTGGGTTGGTTTCCAGTTTCCAAGGCCATCACATTGGGGGATGTAGGGGCTGTAACCTTTTAAAGTCATCTCACCAAGAATCCTTTCCTTGATCAATTGATTTCTCCAGTAGAAATGCAGAGCTGTTTGGAAACACCACTTTGTCAACTCAGGTAGGACTTGGAGCAAGAGCTTGAGACATAAGTGACTTTAACACAGAAAAGCCTGAGCACGTTAACAACACATAATGCTTCTCCGCATGTATTACAACTGGATGAGCAAGGGGTCTCAGGCTCCCCTCTTGCCCCTTTCCTGGTTTGGCCATAACAGGGTTTATCTTTTAAAACACATGGATTTTAGCTTACTCCCTCAGTGAGCCCATGCTCACTACACTCTCATTACAATTGCAAATTAGCCAATCAGACAGATTTTCTTAGGTTTAAACAAGAAAGATGCAAATTTATTAGCATTATCACTCTAACCTGGTTAAAATCACTAAAATAAGCGATGCAACCATGCTCGCATGCATATGAGAGGCACATATACACAAATAGTTACAGAGGGGAAGAAAGAATTGGGGGGATGGGTGTTGAAGCAGAGTTTGTAATAAATGGAATTCAGTTACTGGGTGGTAATGTCCTTGATACAATGTCCTCAATTGAAGTTAAGGTCTTAGAGTCCTCACTGCACCTCAGTGCACAATTTCAAGCTTGCTTCTCTGGTACCAGAAGGCCAAAGAGAGGATTTGTCTGTAGTCTTGAAGAATAGATGCTACCACCATAGTTTTCCTGGGACTCTGCTGGAGAGAGAGACAGAGAGAGAGTGATCTTCCTTCTGCCAGTCCAGTGGCAGTCTTTTTTCTTTCTGTGTCGCACGATTCAAAAAAAAACCCAGTCTGACCAGCAGGTAGGTCATGTGACCATCTTTGTTTGAAGCAGCAACTTCTTGGAGGGTTGATGGATTTCCAAGCCTCCCAGACAAACTCGGTCGGGGGTGGAGTTTTGTCTCTTACAAAGTCAAAAGCTGTCAGTGTCTTTTGATCATCACCATTGTCCAGACCAATCTTGTTAATTGAATCAAGGAGCACCTCCATTGTCTCTCCATTCATGTCTCTCAGAATGCAAATGTGCAACCATGTCTTCGGCTCTGCTTTTTTTTCAAACAAGTTCTTTGCAATGTCCGGTTAAAAAAAGTTTCAAGTGGTGTCCCATATGACAAAATTAATATGTTTCCATTTGGCAGGTGTGATTTCCGTCACAAGTATAGCATGGAAAGGTCTCCTGGAAGTAATGAAGTATCTGCACTGTTTACAATATCTCAAGCTCCTGATTTGTTTTTACTAAAGATTTTGTTTACTGCTGATAATTTTCTCATGATACATATTTCTTAAATCCTTATCATATTGGTCAATATATTTGCTGTCAAAATAACAGCAAGGCTAATGGTACTCCCAATTATTTGTGCAGAAATGCGACAGCAACTTTAGATGAGGCAGATGCGAGGTTAAACACAGAAATCCAAATGTTGTTATTTCAGAGGCACCACTCCATCATTAGCTTCCCAAAAATGACATCTCACTGCCTGGCTCACTATAGAAATGCATTGGAATTGCATGAAATTGCAGTAGCTGCACAGTAGATAGGAACTAAACATGCAACAGTTAAGTCAAGTCATTACAAGTCTAAGTATCCTTTCAATGACAAAATAAATGTCAATTATTGCCAGTCAACCTCTTGCCACTGAAAATTAACTATTACAAGTGTGAAATCTCATTCCTTCAGGTTTTAACTATTGTTGAAAATTAAAAATTTCTTAAATTTAACATTTTAAAAAACTTTTCATTTCTGTCTCTTTTTTTAACCTCTGTTAATCCAATTCTTTTTCTCTCCATTTATTTTTCTTTCTGTACCTGATTTGACAATGAACTCATCCATTCTAACTTACGCTTCCTTCTCAGGCTTACGCTACTAATTTCACAGTCCTTCAAGCTGATTGGTTAAGGAGAGACAGAGTTACTTGCCGTGTTTACTCAGGTTCCATTTGTCTGGTTTTCCTCATTGTCCTGTTACCATCTCACACTTTCAGCAACTTGCCACAAAAAAGTTTGAAAACTTAAACATGCAAAGACAAGTCTAAATAACGGCTAGATGGCTTGCCATAGCAAATTATGCCCAATTGATCCCCTTCCTGGGGATTTTTGTTGGGTCAACATGGCTCCAAGTTGATATATTTGACAGTGACAATAGCAACTTGCATTTATATAGCATCTTTAATGTAGAAAAACATTTTAAGACACTTAATAGAGGTAGAATCAAACAAAAACAAATGCTGAGCCAGAAAAGCTAATACTAGGAGGGATGACCAAGTGGTAAATTCTAAGGAGGGTCTTGAAGAAGGAGATGGCAGTGAAGAGAAAATTCCAGAGGCTAAGCCTAGACAGCTGAAGGTGTTGCTTCTGGTGGTGGGGCAAATGGAAATGAGATGCATGTGTTGGAGGAACACATAGATCTGGGAGGCAAGTGGGTTAGGTTGTAGGCGTAGATCAGTGAGCTCTCTGAGAGTGTTCAACCATTCAGTTAGCTCATAGTTGATCTGTACCTCAATTCCATTTACCTGTCTTTGCTCCATAACCCTTAATACCTAACAAAAAAAATCTAGCAATTTCAATCTTGAAAATATCAATTGTCCCAGCATCCACAATCTTTTATCGGAGAGAATTACAAAATTACACTACCTTTTGTGTGAAAAAGTGCTTCCTGATTTCACTCCTAAATGACCTAGCTTTAAATAGCTGGAGACGGTCACAGAGATAGGGATGATCAAGGCCGCAAAAGGATTTAAACATCAGGATGAGAAACTTTAATATAAGACGTTTGGGGACCAGGAGTCAATGTAGCTCAGTGAGGACAAGGATATTGCATGAATAGGAATTGCTGTGGGATAAGATAGTGTTATGGAGTTGACTCGCTATATTTGGACAGTTATATAGATCGACTCACAGGATCTGGAGATTTATCTAATGATCCAGATCATAATATAAATTCACTCATAGATGCAGCACAGTCACATATGCATATAGGCATGAAACAAATTTACTTACTGGATTGGGCAGCCAATCGAACAGCATAGTCAGATCCACTCAACAAACTTTCAGAAAAGGGAAAACCTGATTGGAACATCCTAGAGGACTGAAGCAGTTCGTTTTCAGTCAGCTGTATACCACTAGCTAATAAGAAACCTTGTGTAAAGGGAATATTGGAATTGTTGGAGATCACAATGAGTTCATCTGCTTCATCAATAAACTGAAGAACTTGCTGAGCAACACGATCACAAGGTCCTGGACCTAGAATATAACACAAGGATGGCACATTACATAAACATAACACTGTCATGCAGGTCCCCACCTGCCAAGAATGAGGCACATTAATTTCGCCACATGGACATTAAATTTCAAATTGTTGCTGGGAGGAAGAGAAGGCCTGTTACAAAGGGTTGCCAGGCCCCTGGCTGGAAAGACATTTTTGTATATTAACAGAAAGCATTGGAACAAAGGATCTATCCTCTGCTCCAATATAATCCACAAACAGACCTGGTCAAACCAGTTAGTCACATGACTAACCTGTTTGGCAGTCTGGGTTTTTTTCTGAATTGTACAGTTGTTTGAATGGAGAGCCTGCAGAAATCTGTTTGCTTCTGGATTGATAAGACCTCTCCCGGCTGGCTCACCACATCCTCTCCTGTCTGCTCCCATCTCTTTCTCACGGAACTGAATTCACTGAAGACACATGAACCCCAAGAGAGAAAAGTCTCCTACAGCGAACAAGGTTTAAGAAGAATACAAAAAGTAAGATCCATCTACAATCAAGGACTCTACAGTGAGCTCGAAGACCCGTAACAGAAACTCTTCAGATATTGCCTCAAACGTTTCTACTTTATTTCTTCTGCTCTTTTCTGTCTCTATTTGCATGTGTGTATCACGTATGCATGCTAGCGTGGTCACGTCGTGTATCCGTAGGCATCAACCGAATTAGAGTTTAAGTTCAATAAAATTTCACCTTTCATCTTTAAACCTAAGAAAGCCTATTTGTGCCAGTTTCTTTGCCTTATAATTGGAAAGCGGTGAACAAGGATTCACCAAGGGGGAGCTAAAAGCAGTGTGTTTAAAAATAAAACCCCGTTACAGTAAGACCAGGTGAAGGCTGAAAAGGAGCCCTCGACCTCTTTCTCACCTGGTTGTAACTACACAATAACTGTATGCTGAATGGGAATCCAAATAGTTCATGTTTCTAGTATGGTAGAAATTAGTGGTCTCTAATTTCTCTACAGTTCTATTGCTTCACATGTGCAATACCTCCATACTTTGGTAAATTTCATACTTATATACAGGTGAGGGATTGTCTCAGGAGTGGAAAAATTTATAGGTTTTACTTCTCAGTCTTCCATTAACTATATCCAGGCCAGGTACAACACACATTGGATACAGAGTAAACCTTCCTCTAATACTCCCTGATCAAATACAGCATAGGTTAGATACAGAGTAAAGTCTCCTCTGCACTGCCCCATCAACAGTTCCCAAATCAGGAACAGGATTGAAGCAAAACAAAAATAATCCTTATTGTTACCCTGCCGTGTATCACCATGGTACAAATGGTGCATCATGGAGAATGGAAGTGATAACTGTTTTAACGTAATACCCTGGTTTCATCAATCTTGACTTGGAATCTTGACTTATCATCCTGACTTGGAACTATATCGACGTTCCTTCACTGTCGCTGGGTCAAAATCCTGGAACTCCCTTCCTAACAGCACAGTGGGTTTCCCTACCTCACATGGACTGCAGCGGTTCAAGAAGGCAGCTCATCACCACCTTCTCAAGGGCAATTAGGGATGGGCAATAAATGCTGGCCTGGCCAGTGACGCCCACATCCCATGAATGAATTTAAAAAATCTTTAAAAGGTGCAAACTCATATTAAACTCATAATGTTTTAAAGTTGGTCTAACCCAGGACGGTTCAAGTTTATTCTTTTTGTGGGTCATTTAGGTCTATATCATGAAGATTACATGCCTCATACAAAATTGATAGGATTTTCTAATTACTTTGTCTTGTACCTCGAGCTGCCAGTAGTGACAGAATCTTGACGATCAGGTTTAGGATTTATTAATCAATGAAGATGAGGAAATAGATTCCCAAAACTCAAGCAGGAGAAAGCAACAAAGACATATAAGCACAAGGAGAGACTAAGATGTTTGAGGATCAGGTGCTGGGTAGCCAGATTTGTAGGCTTGATGTGGTACTATGGACTGCAGTTTGAACGTGCCAAGACTGTATGTCAGATTTCTTAAATGGTCTATATTTCTCTTTTTGTAGTGATTTGCAGATCTGTGCTATGTTTGATAATCTATGCTGATCTAAAATGGGGTTACCAGAATTAGCCTATGATGCAGCTAGGGGTCTCGAGTTTACTGCTCACAACTTCTCTGGAGGTTTGTGAATGTTAGATGAAGGCAGAATCGTGCTCTGCTGAGATGCCCCTAGTGGTTGATTAACCTGCAGACACTTTCAAGACTTAATATAAAAATAATAACCACTTTGGTGAAATAACAGAGGACCTATTGAATGGCACCCAAGCAAGGACTCAACACATTTAGGAGTGGGAGAAAATTGGCAGAAACAGGGGCGTAAAAACAAAGTTCCTGTGGCAACTTCTTATTCCATTAAAGAAAATGGCTACTGAACAAAGTAGCTAAGGTCATGCACAATAAAATTACTTGAATTTATATTCTGTTTTATCACATCAATACATCTCAAAGTGTTTCATATTCAATAAATCACTTTTTGAAGCTCAGTCACTATGTTGGAATATGTGGCCATTCTGAGCCAGCAACATTGCACAAACAGCAATGAAATGACTCACCAGTCAATCTTCCTTTGCGCTGTTAGCTCAGGATATAATGTTGCTCTGGAAACCAGGAGACCTCCCTTGCTATCTTTCAAACAGTGCCGTGGCACTTCATAGGAACAGAGATGCTTAAAGACCTCATTCCAAGGAAGGGCCTAAAGAGGACTATGAAGGTGTAGCCAATTAGCCGGCTGTTCTGTTGATTTTTACATTGCCGACTCGACACGCAAAGCTAATAGTATGCTCCAGCGGTAATTGAAAATTAGGTAGCGCTCTTGTCTCTGAGTAAGAAGGTTGTGAGTTCAAGTCCTACTCCAGAGACATAAACACATAATTGAGGCTGATACTTCAATGCATTACTTTCAGATGAAATATTAAACTGAGGCCTGTCTACCCTCTCAGGTGGATGTAAAAGATCTCATGGCCGCATCTGAAGAGGAACAAGGGCGATCTCCCCCATGTCCTAGCTTTATCCCTTAAACAGCACCTAAAAAATAGATGATGCGATCACTTGTTTCATTACTGTTTGTGGGAGCTTGCTGTATACAAATTGGCTACTGTGTTGCCTAAATTACAACAGTGATTACATTTCAAAAGTACTTAACTGGCTGTAAAGTGCATTGGAATAACCTGAGGTTATGAAAGGAGCTATACGTCTGCAATTGACCAAGCCACAAACTATAAAATAGGTGCAATTCCTCACCATAAACTTCTGATTTTGATAATGTCGTGGTGGAGGGAGGCACCAAGTGGATGTTTGGTAAATTAGTTCAGGCAGGGAATCAAAGTCAAAGGATGGTTTTATCCTGTGCCACTTTCTCAACCCCACTCTTGATCAGCTAAAGGGCAACACCTGCAGATGCCTGCAGATTACAAGAAAAATAATTATCAAGAATTTTTTTTGAAAAGTCTGAACTGAGGGCTGCATCTTAATGTCCTCCTTCCTTTTTATCATCTCCCTTTTCTGACAATTGCAGAGACTTTTTGACAGGGACACTGCTGAAATCTACAGTGAAAAATGTTCTTCCCTCCCAGCTGAGCTGAAGCATGTGTGGCAGCCAGGAGGGAATAAGAAGGAGAGAAAAAGAGTCCTTTATCTCAAGAGGATTAGAATTCAATGGGAAAGATATTATACTTCAGTTGTACAGAGCTTTGATCAGACCCCATTGAAGTTCTGCATTCACTTTTTGAACATGGACTATGCAGCACAGAAACAGGCCATTTGGCCCAACCAGCCCATGCCGGTGTTTCGCCTGCACTCAAGTCTACTCCCATCCTTCTTCATCTAAGTCTATCAACATACCCTCTGTTACCTTCTCCCTCATATGCTTACCTAGCTTCCCCTTCACTACACTCACTCCGTGTGGTAGTAAGTTCCACATTCTCATCACTCTCTGGGTAAAGAAGCTTCTTCTGAATTCCCTAGTTGATTTCTTGGGGACGATCTCATGTTGATAGCTTCTAGTTTTCCTTGCAAAAGGAGACTAAGCTGGAAGGCAGGAAGCCTTGTAAAATGGTGGCAAAAGATGTTGGGAGGGGGGCCCGACGTCTTTCTGCCGCCATGGGACATTCTCAGGGACAGAAACCTCAGCGGCTCAATTATCGGCCACTCTCCCACCTCTGCCAGCATTTAGTGGCATTGCCAAGGCTGCTGAGCTGCTGGCCCTCTAATTGAGCTGGCAGCTCTGGGAGGCAGGCTGTTGTCCTCAATCGGACGGCAGTCTCGGCAGTGGCTTCTTAATTGGCCGCCACTGATAAAGAGCTGCCCAGGTTCCTGCCATCCGTCCATTCGGGTTTTGATAAAATTCCAGCCACTCTCTGCCTACTCTATCAAAACCTTTCATAATTTTAAAGCCTTTATTAAAGCCTTCTCTTTTCAAGAGAAAAGAGACTCAGCCTGTTCATCCTTTCCTTAATAAATATAGCCTGGACATTATACCCTTGAAAGGGATGCAGCACAGATTCAGCAGAATGATACCAAGGCTTAAAAGATTTAATTATGAGGCCAGGGTGTGCAATCTTGGTTTGTATTCCCTTGAGATTCGGAGGCTGAGGGGAGATCTAATCAAGCTCTTTAAAATAATAACTAGATTTGATAAAATAGATACAGATAAAATATTTCCTACGGTGAGGGAATCCAGAACAAGGGGACACAATCTGAAAGTTAGAGCTGGGAATTTTAGGATTGTATCAAAAAAATGTTTTAATACAAAGGGTAGTAGAAATCTGTCATTAAGGGCTGTGGATTCTGGGTCAATTGAATTTTTCAGGCTGAGACTGATATATTTTTCCTAGGTCGGGTTGTCAGGGATGTGAATGAAAGGCAGAAAGTGGAGTTGATGTATGGGAGCGGAGGTGCGTGAAAAAAAATGGCGTCCCGCATGCGCCACCGTGCCGCCGCGATCTTGCATGGTGGGGGCAGGCTCAGCGACACTGGCAACAGCGTCAGCTGCCTCTGCGCAGGCACTGGTGCCATTTTAAAAGGGCTGCCAGACCTGAACAGTTGAAGTCCTTACCCCACCGCGCCACCCCCCCCCCCACCACCCCCCCCCCCACCAAACTCAACACACTGTAAATTCATTTTTGGCCCATAACCCTGCCCCCACCTCCACCCAGTACAAAGAAAATAAATGGCCGGCCTGTTCCCCACCCACCCCCCCCCCCCCCCAACAAAAAACACTTCCATTGACCTTCCCCCCCACCACCACCCCCCACAACTGCACAAAGTGAAGAGGTCACCCCTTCCCCCCCACCCCCCCAACACTAGAAACGCAGAGTTGACCACACACCCCCGTCCCCCCCCCCCCCCCACCCACCCCACCTCCACTTCTCTAAAATTCCTAAGCTCACCACCAACTTCTCAAGGGGAATTTGGGACGGGCAATAAATGCTGGCCAAGTCAGAGATGACCACATCCCCTGAACAAATAAAAAAAAGCTCTTTGTCATTAACGTAAAATGCATTCATCGTGAATCAGCAGCCACTTTTACACAATGTTTGATTTTGTAAAATCTAGCCTGGTATAAAATGGGCTATTGATTCACTATGAGAACGTCTCGTGCTATTGGCGAAAACCAATTTCACCTATAAGGAGACTAGTGATGCAGCACAAGGGAGAGCCATCGGTGGGCAGTGAGAGAGTGGGATAGGGAGACAGGAAAGAGAGAAGGACTGAAAGAGAAGTTAAGGAGGGAAGGGAGAGATGGAATGAACAAAACACATTTGAAAGCATTGCTTACATTGTGGAAATCGACTTATTTCAGCCTTTGTCCCCGGCAGCTGTTGTCCTTTTCCATCAACGCACCAGCATCTCCGCAGCTCCAAGTTATCTAATTGCACACTGAAATCAGAGTATGATCCAGGATAGTGCATCACGGTACCAAACAACAACTGCCAAAACACATAGGGGTTAAGCAAGCTATTGGTGCCTGGTTCGGATGTGACAATTGCTACAAAATCATCAGCAGAAATAGAATCGAAGGTTGGGAATCTAGAGAACACTGAAAAGACATGCTGATGCTCCTTGTCATAGAGTTCCTTCACAAACACCTCAAAACTCTTGGAAGCATGAGATGACCTACAGTATCCAATGACTTCATTTAAGATGGCAGTGAATGGCAGCTCCTGGCCTCCATTATTCTGAGAAATCCACTGCTGATAAAATTCAATGGCCTGTTGTGGTGGGCCATCACACTGGACTTGTCGCCAGTCTCCGTTTTCTTTGCACTGAGCTATGTAGACCGCAGGCATTGAGAATGAGCTTGGCTCTGACAGCAGCATCTTAATCGTCTTTATAAACATCTCAGCTGCCGTCAATTGGCAAGCACTGGGACCTGGAAAAGGAAAAGACTATTAAACTATCTGTCTTCTTATCCAGTCATAATATCCAGGCTTTGCTTAACTAGGTAACTGGTAAGAAGAGTTTCTTTTAGTTCAATTTCAGGATGTGAGCTTCACGGCCAAGGCTGGTATTTAATGAACATTCTTAGTTTTCCTTAACTGGGAGGTTTGCTAGGACACTTCAAAGGGCAGTCAAGAGTCAACCACATTGGCATAAGACTGGAGTCAGTTCTGATGAAAGGTCACAGACCTGAAACATTAACTTTGCTTCTCTCTCCACAGATGCTGCCAGACCTACTGAGTATTGCCAGCACTTTTTTGTTTTGTTTCAGATTTCCAGCATCTGCAGTATTTTGCTTTTATTATAGACTGGAGCCATATATAGGCTAGTCCAAGCAAGAACAGCAAGAAAAAAAGAATTTCCATTTATGTATTAACGTTCATGACCTTCGGTTATCTTGATGTGCTTCACAGTGAATTAAGTACCTTTTGAAGTGTAGTTTCAGTTGTCATGTAGGAAATCTGGCAGCAAATTTGTACACAGGAAGACCCTATAAACAGCAAAGATAATGACCAGGTAATGTTTTAATGACGTTAGAAGAGGAATAAATACTGGCCATGACACCAGGGAGAACTCTTCTGCTCTTCACATAGCACCATTTCCACCATTTATATCCACCTGACAGGGCCGATGGGGCTTCAGTTTAATGCCTCACATGAAAGACGACGCCTTTGACAGTGCAGTGCTGCCTCAGTACTGCACTTGAGTGTCAACCTAGATTAGGTAGGTGTTTAGATCTCTGCAGTTGTGACTTGAACCCACAACCTTTTGTTACCATATGAGCCAGGGCTGACATATTAGCAAATTTCTTTTCCTAAATACATTAGTAAATCCATTGGGATTGTTGCAACAATCCAACAGTTCCATGGTCACTTTTACTAATACTTTTTTTTTGCGTTTGAGGTGAGCATGAATCAGAGAATAAAGGTGTTGTCCTATTTCCAGCCTGCACAGCCCACAATTCTGACTCCTCAAGGAAGCACTCTATCACATGAATCATGTCTTAAATTTATGGTTTTACAGTTATGTTCCTTTACAAGACTGGGGTATGTGGCTTTCATTAATCCACCATTTCATGTTATCCACTAAGTTGGTTTTTCCATTTTGACCAATGGCAGAGGTTCCACTGTACTGGGGAAAACCTTGAGCATCGACGTGCTTAAGAGAGAACTATGTACAGGGCTATGGGGAAAGGTTAGGGTAGTGGGACTAACTGGATAACTCTTTCAAAGAGCCAGCACAGACACGATGAGCCGAAAAACCTCCTTTTATGCTGTGTGATTCCATTTATGTATCTGAGGAACAAAGGTTTTGAGGGATAGGTGAATAGGTGGAGTTGAAATCTACCAGTAATGGTCAGAATTTTTGGACCAAATGCTGTATTTCTGATCCTGTTTCTAAATATTATTGGCAGTAATTTTCAATTTAATTTGTGGAGCACATCATAAGTCCATTGTAGAAACTGTCTGATTTTCATCCCATTGATTTCAGATTGCTGTCCAGGTGATGAAAGTGAAGGTGGTATAAAACCCGACCTGGAGAGAACTCGGCAAATCAAATCGCTCATCCTGATAACCTGCAGGAACAGATTACTCAAGCTGAGTGTGAACTATTATTGGAAAACTACTTTGTTACCCTTGACAGTCTACACCTGAACAGGACTGGGACAAATATCCTTGCAGGAAGGTTTGCTAGTGCTGTTGAGGATGGTTTAAACTAGCTTGGCAGGGGGATGGGAACCTGAGTGCAGTCTTAGGTAGCACAATATCAGGGTTGGACATGGGAGGCAGAAAATTAGCATGTGACTCTGGAAGACAGTGTGCAGCACAGGAATTTGGCAGTGTTAAAGGGTATTTATTTAAATGCAAGGAGTATAGTAAATAAAACCAATGAGCTGAGGGCACAGATAGACACATGGAAACACTATATCATTGCTATAACGGAAACTTGGCTTAAAGAAGGGCAAGGATGGCAACTCAACATCCCTGGATATAGAGTTTTCAGGCGGGATAGAGAGGGGGATTTAAAAAAGGAGGGGTGGTATTATTAGTTAAGGAATCAATAACAGCTGTGAGGAGGGCTGATATGCTAAATGAATCATCAAACGAGACCATATGGGTGGAGCTCAGAAATAAAAAAGGGGCAGCCACACTACTAGGAGTGTACTATAGACCCCCAAATAGTCAGAGGGAGATAGAACAACAAATATGTAGGCACACTTCTGAGTGCAAAAACTATAGGGCAATAATAGTTGGGGATTTCAACTACCCTCATATCAACTGGGATACAAACAGTGTGAAGGGCACAGAGGGGACAAAATTCTTGAACTGCATTCAAGAGAACTTTTTTAGCCAGCACGTAACAAGCCCAACGAGAAGAGGCGCAATTCTAGATTTAGTCTTTGGAAATGATGCTGGGCAAGTGGATGAAGTAACAGTGTGTGACCATTTTGGAGATAGTGACCATAATACAGCTAGTTTTAGCATAATCGTGGAAAAGGACAAAGATAAAACAGGAGTAAACGTTCTAAATTGGGGAAGGCAAATTTTACGAAACTGACCTGGCGAAAATAGACTGCATACAACTACTTAAAGGAAACTCAGTGGCAAACCAGTGGGAGGCATTCAAAAGTGAGATACTACAGGCACAGTGTAGCCATGTCCCCACAAAGATAAAGGGTGGTACTGCCAAAACTAGATCCTTTTGGTTATCTGGAAGCTTACTGGGTCAGTTAAATCAGAAAAAGAAAGCTTATGATGATCACAAAATTTAAATACTTCAGAAAGCTTAGAGGATTCTAAAAAGTGCAGGGGTGAAGTAAAAAAGGAAATTAGAAAAGCCAAGAGAGGACATGAAAAATTATTGGCTGGTAAAATCAAGAAAAACCCAAAGATGTTTTATCAGTACATTAAGAGCAAGAGGATAACTAAGGAAAGGGTAGGGCCTATCAGAGATGTACAAGGGAACTTATATATAGATGCAGAAGATGTGGGCAGGGTTCTTAATAAGTTTTTTTGTCTCTGTCTTCACAAAGGAGAGGGTTGATGCAGAGATTGTAGTTAAAGAGGAGGAGTGTGAAATATTAGATACGATAAGCATGATGAGAGAGGAAGTACTAGAGGGTCTGACATCCTTGAAAGTGGATAAATTGCCAGGGCTGGATGGATTGCATCCCTGGTTGTTAAAGGAAGCTAGGGAGGAAACAGCGGATGTACTGAGGATCATCTTCAAATCCTCACTAGATACAGCCGAGGTACCAGATGATTGGAGGTCTGCGAATGTGTACCATTGTTTAAAAAGGGTGCGAGGGATAGGCCAAATAATTATAGGCTGATCAGTCTGACCTGGGTGGTAGGTAAATTGTTAGAATCAATTCTGAGGGACAGGATAAACCGCCATTCAGAAAGGCACAGATTAATCAGGGATAGTCAGCATGGATTTGTTAAGGGAAGGTCATGTCATACTAACTTGATTTATTTTTTTGAGGAAGTAACAAGGAGGATTGATGAGGGTAGTGCAGTGGATGTGGTCTACATGGATTTTAGTAAGGCATTTGACAAGGTCCCACATGGCAGACCGGTCAGTGAAATGAAAGTCCATGGGATACAGGGGAATGTGGCAGGTTGGATCCAAAATTGGCTCAGGGAGAGGAAACAAAGGGTAGTAGTTGACAGATGTTTTTGCGAATGGAAAGCAGTTTTCAGTGGCGTTTCACAGGGCTCTGTGTTGGTTCCCTTGCTGTTTGTGGTATATAGTGATGATTTGGTCTTAAATGTGGGAGGCATGATTGGGAAATTTGCTGATGACACAAAAATTGGCCATGTAGTTGATTGTGAAGAGGATAGCTGTGGACTCCAAAATGATGTCAATGGTTTGGTTGATTGGGTGGTAAAATGGCAAATGGAATTCAATCCAGAAAAGTATGAGGTAATGCATTTGGGGAGGGCAAACAAAGCAAGGGAAAACACAATAAACGGGAGGATAGTGAGAGAGGTAGAAGAAGTGAGAGACCTTGGAGTGCATGTCCACAGGTCCCTGAAGGTGGAAGGACAGGTAGATATAGTGGTGAAGAAGGCATATGGAATGCTTTCCTTTATTGGCCGAGGTATAGAATACAAAAGCAAGGATGTAATGCTGGAACTGTATAAAACGCTGGTTCAGCCACAGCTGGTGTATTGTGTACAGTTCTGGTCACCACATTACAGGAAGGACATAATTGCTCTGGAGAGACTACAGAGGAGATTTACAAGAATGTTGCCAGGGCTTGAAAGTTGCAGCTATGAGGAAAGATTGGATAGGCTAGGGTTGTTTTCCTTAGAACAGAGGAAGCTGTGGGATGACTTAATTGAGGTATATAAAGTTATGAGGGGCCTAGCTAGAGTAGATAGGAAGGACCTGTTTTCCCTAGTGCAGAGGTCAATTACCAGGGGGCACTGATTTGAGGTGATTGGTAGAAAGATTAGAGGGAACATGTGGAAAAACTTTTTCACCGAGAGGGTGGTGGGTGTCTGGAATTCACTGCCAGGAATGGTGGTGGAGGCAGAAACCCTCAATTCCTAAGGTGCCTGGACATGTACCTGAAGTGCTGTAACCTGCGAGGCTATGGACCGAGTGCGGGAAGGTGGGATTAGATTGGGGGGCTAGTTTTTTCAACCGATACAATGGACTGAATGGCCTCCTTCTGTGCCGTAACTTTTCTATGGTTCTATATGGAATATAGTAACCTTTACCTCTTTCATAGTATGGTTGATTATGTTATTCACAATTTATATTAACAATTTAGATTTGGCAATCAAAAACACAATTTCTGAATTTGCAGATGACACCAAATTGGAGGTGTGGGGGGAGGTGAGGCATTGAGAGCCAATACTGAGGAGGACTGCAACAAATTACAAGTAGATATAAATAAACTTGCAGTATGGCACATAATTGGCAAATTAATTTAAACCTAGATAAATATGAGGTCTTACATTTTGGCAAGGAAAATAAGGAAGTTGCATATTACTTAGAAAATAAGAATCTAAATTGGGTAGAGGAGCAAAGTGATGAGAAGGTACAAATACATAAATCACTAAAAGTAATGACACAGTAATTACCTTAAAAAAGCAAACCAAGCACGAGGCTTTATTTCTACAGGGGGAGAATTGAAAAATAAACAAGTGAATCTAAACTTGTATTGACCCTTGGTTAGACCTGGAGTATTCTGCATAATTCTGGTCGATATATCATAAAAAAGACATAGAAGCACTGGAGAGGGGCGGACAAAGATTTATGAAGATGATACCAGAAATGCGGTGGTATACCTATCAGCAGAGGATGAACAGACTGTGTCTCTTTTCTCTTGAAAATGGAAGGCTGAGGGGTGACCTAATAGAGGTCTTTAAAATTCTGAAAGGTTTTGATAGAGCTAATATAGTGTGAATGTTTCCTCTTGTAGGGAAGAGGAAAACTAAAGGCCATCAATATAAGATAGTCACTAAGAAATCACACAGGGTACTCAGAAAAATCCTCTTTACCCAGAGATGTAATCCTATGTAAAAACAAAATTCAACATATAGAGTGCAACAAAAATGTCAGAACTTACACTGCATGCCTTCTCCAGCTGGTTTCTTCATTCCAGGTAACCTCCTACCCTGCAGATCCACACAGAAGCAGTTCATTCCATCGCATTGCATGGGCTGATAACTGCCATCATCTCCACATAAAGGAATGAACACATCAGATCCTGCTGGTTGGCGTCCTTTTAATTCTATTGAACTTATACGTTCTTGCTCACACTTTGTAGGACATTGCGGCCTTTGACCCTGGATTCTTGAGTTTGGAACCTCCATCCCTTGATCGTCTACACACCAGCAGTTTCCAGCTTGACACTGGACTTCTTCATACTGTCCATCCCCAGTGCACCTTGGAAGAAAGAGGTTAGAAGTCTGATGGTCACAGATACCAACTCTGGTACTTCTTAAAACTAGCTGGACTGTTTCAGCAAAGCTATCGTCATCTGTACCAAAGAGGGTGATGATTTCATGCAATGTTGTGAGGACGTTCCGACGCTCAAACAGAGATGCTATCAGCTTTACAATATTCTGGTTCTCCTGCAAATTTACTGCCCACCCAAAATTGTCCTCAATTGTCTGGTTCAAGTTGAAGGTGTCCTTGGAGAATTCTGATGTTCCTTTGGAGAAGTAGGAGTCTTCGATGGGTGAAAACAATTTGGCAAGTTCTACAAAGTTTCCTCCACTGTACATTCCTGTTAAACCAATCTGCTGGAAGAACTTACTGAAATTGAAGGTTCCCCTGCTCCCCAGACTTCCAGTGAAATTGAATAAACCCACATTTTTCAGAAATTTGCCTCCAAACAAATTTTCAACAAAGAATTTGGGGGACGCTGAATACTGAAGAGCAGTGAATGCTAAATCCTTAGATAGGAACGTTCCTTGCACAAACTCACTAAGAATCACTTCAAGGTCAACCTGGCCAATGTTCAGATCCAGAACCTGAGGGATGGAAAGCAGCAAACCAGATTTTACAAACAGTTCCTTCAGATTTGGGCTGCAGTGGCTGAGAGACTCGCCAATCTTTTCCAGCGCTGGACTCAGAGATGCAGGAACAGCAAAGAGATTGTTTTGACTGAAGTGACCAACAGGTCCATAGAAAAGTTGCGACAGCATGCGTTTTCTCTCCGACTTACAGCCGCTTTTATCATTCCCTGGAATTGAAAGAGTTGAATCTTAGGAACATTAGAAATGGGAGTAAGTCGTTCAATACCTTGTACCTACTCCACCATTCAATTAGATCATAGCTGATCTGCACCTCAACTCCATTTACCTGTTTTCGCTCCATATTTTATATTTTTATTTATTTAGAGATACAGCACTGAAACAGGCCCTTCGGCCCACTGAGTCTGTGCCGACCAACAACCACCCATTTATACTAACCCTACAGTAATCCCATATTCCCTATCACCTACCTATACTAGGGGCAATTTACAACGGCCAATTTACCTATCACCTGCAAGTCTTTTGGATGTGGGAGGAAACTGAAGCACCCGGCGAAAACCCACACAGACACAGGGAGAACTTGCAAACTCCGCACAGGCAGTACCCAGAATCGAACCCGGGTCCCTGGAGCTGTGAGGCTACGGTGCTAACCACTGCACCACTGTGCCGCCCGTTTACTGATATGTCTACTGATATGCTTAGACAACGGCAAACCCAGCCGTGTCAACCCTGCAAAGTCCTCCTTACTAACATCTGGGGGCTTGTGCCAAAGTTGGGAGAGCTGTCCCACAGACTAGTCAAGCAACAGCCTGACATAGTCATACTCACGGAATCATACCTGACAATGTCCCAGACACTGCCATCACCATCCCCGGGTATGTCCTGCCCCACTGGCAGGACAGACCCAGCAGAGGCAGCGGTACAGTGGTATACAGTTAGGAGGGAGTTGCCCTGGGAGTCCTCAACATCGACTCCAGACCCCATGATGTCTCATGGCATCAGGTCAAACATGGACAAGGAAACCTCCTGCTGATTACCTCCTACCGCCCTCCCTCAGCTGATGAGTCAGTACTCCTCCATGTTGAACAGCACTTGGAGGAAGCACTGAAGCTGGCAAGGGAACAATGTACTTTGGGTGGGGGACGTCAATGTCCATCACCCAGAGTGGCTCGGTTGCACCACTACTGACCAAGCTGGCAGAGTCCTAAAGGACATAGCTGTGAGACTGGGTATGTGGCAGGTGGTGAGGGAACCAACAAGAGAGAAAAGCATACTTGACCTCATCTTCACCAATCTGCCTGTCGCAGATGTATCTGTCCATGACAGTATTGGTAGGAGTGACCATCGCACAGTCCTTGTGGAGATGATGTCCTGCCTTCACATTGAGGATACCCTCCATCATGTTGTGTGGCACTACCACCATGCTAAATGGGATAGATTTTGAACAGATCTAGCAATGCAAAACTGGGAACCCATGAGGCGCTGTGGGCCATCAGCAGCAGCAGAATTGTACTCAACCACAATCTGTATCCTCATGGCCCAGCATATTCCCCACTCGACCATTACCATCAAGCCAGGAGACCAACCCTGGTTCAATGAAGAGTGCAGGAGGGCATGCCAGGAGCAGCACCAGGCATACCTCAAAATGAGGTGTCAACCTGGTGAAGCTAAAACACAGGACTATCTGCGTGCCAAACTGCGTAATCAGCATGCGATAGACAGAGCTAAGCGATCCCATAACCAACGGATCAGACCTAAGCTCTGCAGTCCTGCCATATCCAGCCATGAATGGTGGTGGACAATTAAACAACCAACTGGAGGAGGTGGCTCCACAAATATCCCCATCCTCAACGATGGGGGAGCCCAACACATCAGTGCAAAAGATAAGGCTGAAGCATTTGCAACAATCTTCAGCCAGAAGTGTCGAGTTGATGATCCATTTCGGCCTCCTCCTCAAGTCCCCAGCATCACAGACTTCAGCCAATTCAATTCAGTCCGCGTGATATCAAGAAACGACTGAAAGCATTGGATACTGCAAAGGCTATGGGCCCTGACAATATTCCAGCAATGGTACTGAAGACCTGTGCTCCAGAACTTGCCGCGCCCCTAGCCAAGCTGTTCCAGTACAGCTACAACACTGGCATCTACCCTGCAATGTGAAAATTGTCCAGGTATGTCCTGTACACAAAAAGCAGGACAAGTCCAACCCGGCCAATTACTGCCCCATCAGCCTGCTCTCAATCATCAGTAAAGTGATGGAAGGTGTCATCAACAGTGCCATCAAGCGGCACTTGCTTAGCAATAACCTGTTCAGTGACGCTCAGTTTGGGTTCCGCCAGGGCACTCAGCTCCTGGCCTCATTACAGCCTTGGTTCAAACATGGACAAAAGAGCTGAACTCAAGAGGTGAAGTGAGAGTGACTGTCCTTGACATCAAGGCAGCATTTGACTGAGTATGGCATCAAGGAACCCTAGCAAAACTGAAGTCAATGGGAAAACTCTCTGCTGGTTGGAGTCATACCTAGTGCAAAGGAAGATGGTTGTGGTTGTTGGAGGTCAATCATCTGAGCTCCAGGATATAACTGCAGGAGTTCCTCAGGGTAGTGTCCTAGGCCCAACCATCTTCAGCTGCTTTATCAATCACCTCTCCTTCAATCATAAGGTCAGAAGTGGGGATGTTCGCTGATGATTGCACAATGTTCAGCACCATTCGCAACACCTCAGATACTGAAGCAGTCCGTGTAGAAATGCAGCAAGACTTGGACAATATCCAGGATTGGGCTGATAAGTGGCAAGTAACATTCGCGCCACACAAGTGCCAGGCAATGACCATCTCCAACAAGAGAGAATCTAACCATCTCCCCTTGACATTCAATGGCATTACCATCGTTGAATACCCCACTATCAACATCCTAGGGCCTACCATTGACCAGAAACTGAACTGGACTAGTCATATAAATACCGTGGCTACAAGAGCAGGTCAGAGGCTAGGAATCCTGTGGTGAGTAACTCACCTCCTGACTCCCAAAGCCTGTCCACCATCTATAAGGCACAAGTCAGAAGTGTGATGGAATACTCTCCACTTGCCTGGATGGGTGCAGCTCCAGCAACACTCAAGAAGCTCGACACCATCCAGGACAAAGCAGCCCACTTGATTGACACCCCATCTACAAACATTCACTCCCTACACCACCAACGCACAGTGGCAGCAGCGTGCACCATCTACAATATGTACTGCAGCAATGCACCAAGGCTCCTTAGACAGCACCTTCCAAACCCGTGACCTCTACCAATTAGAAGGACAAGGGCAGCAAATGCATGGGAACACCACCACCTACAAGTTCTCCTCCAAGTCACACACCATCCTAACTTGGAACTATATCGCCGTTCCTTCATGGTCGCTGGGTCAAAATCCTGGAACTCCCTTCCTAATAGCACTGTGGGTCTACCTACCCCAAATGGACTGCAGCGGTTCAAGAAGGCAGCTCACCACCACCTTCTCAAGGGCAATTAGGGATGGACAATAAATGCTGGCCCAACCAGCGATGCCCACATCCCATGAATGAATGAAAAAAAGATAACTAATATCTTTCTTCCTCAGACTTGAAAGCCCCAGTTGACCTGGTATCCGCAACATTTTGGGAGATAGAGTTCCAAATTTCTACAGCTGTTTGTCGCAATAAGTGGATTTGTTCCTGAATGGGGTAGCTCTAACTAACATATGAACATAGAAAGAAATAGGAGCAGCAGCAGACCATGCCGCCTCTCGGGCCTGCTGTATCACAGAATCGTTACAGTGCAGAAGGAGGCCATTCGGCCCATCGTGTCCACACTAGCTCTCTGGAACAGCAACTGCCTCAGTTCCATTTCCCTGCCTTCGCCCCATAACCCTGCACATTCTTCCTTTTCACGTAACTGTCCAATTCCCTTTTGAATGCTTCAATTGAACCTGCCTCCACCACTTTCTCAGACAGCGCATTCCAGACCTTAACCATTCACTACGTGATAAAGTTTTTCCTCAGGTCACTTTTGCTTCTCTTACCAAATACTTTAAATCTGTGCCCTCTCGTTCTCGATCCTTTCACAAGTGGGTTCCCTGGGGAACTCCACTACAAACCTTCCTGCAGCCCGAGAAACATCCATTAACCACTACTCTTTGTTTCCTGTCACTCAGCCAATTTCATATCCATGTTGCTACCGTCCCTTTTATTCCATGAGCTACAAGTTTGCTCACAAGTCTGTTGTGTGGCACTGTATCAAATGCCTTTTGAAAGTCCATGGTACTCCACATCAACAGCATTGCCCTCATCAACCCTCTCTGTTACATTCTCAAAAAACTCCAGCAAGTTAGTTAAACATGATTTTCCCTTAAGAATTCCATGCCAGCTTTCCTTAATTAACTCGCATTTGTCCATGTGACTATTGATTTTGTCCCTAATTATTTTTTCTAGAAGTTTTCCCACCACCGAAATTAAACTGACTGGCCTGTAGTTGCTGGGCTTATCTTTGCACACTTTTTTGAACAAGGGTGTAACGTTTGCAATTCACTAGTCCTCTGGCACCACCCCTGAGTCTAAGGAAGACTGAAAAATTATGCCCAGTGCCTCTGCGATTTCTACCCTCACTTCCCTCAGTATCCTTGGATGCATCTCATCCGGCCCTGGTGCTTTATCCACTAAGTACAGACAGCCAATCTAATACTTCTTCTTTATCAATTTTAAACCCCTCTAGTGTCTGACTTAACTCCTCTTTCAACACTGCCTGGGTTGCATCTTCTTCCTTGGTAAAGACAGATGCAAAGTATTCATTAATACCTCAGCTATGCCATCTGCCTCCATGTTTAAATCCCCTTTCTGGTCCCTAATTGGCCCCACTCCTCCTTTTACCACCCTTTTACTATTTATATGCCGATAGAAAATGTGGGGATTTCCTTCAATACTAGCTGTCTATCTCTTTTCATGTTCTCTCTTTGCTTCTCTTATTTGCTTTTCACTTCTCCTCTGGACATACTATCTTCAGCCTGGTCCTCAATAATATTTTCTACCTCCACGATTTAGTACAATCATGGCTGATCTTCTGCCTCAGCTCCACTTTCCTGCCCACTCACAATATCCCTTGATTCCCTGAGAGACGAAAATCTATCTCAACTTTGAATATACTCAGCGATGAAGCATCCACAATCCTTTGACAATTTCAAAGATTCACAACCCTTTGAGTGAAGAAATTTGTCCTCATCTCAGTCCTAAATGATCGACCCCCTATTCTGAGACTCTGCCCGTGTTTTAGATTCCTCAGCCTGGGAAACAACCTCTCACCTGTCAAGCCCCTTCAAAATCTTGTATGTTTCAATTAAATCATCTCATTCTTGTAAACTCCAGAGCATATAGGCCCAATTTAATCAGACTGTCATCCCAGGAACCAATCTAGTGAACCTTCGCTGCACCGCCTCTAAGGCATTCCATAAACATGGACCCCAAAGCCACGCACAGTACTCCAGGTGAGGCGTCACTAAAACCCTAGATAACTGTAGCAAGACTTCTTTATTGCTGTACTACAATCCCCTTGCAATAAAGGTCAGCATGCCATTTGTCTCCGGAATTGCTTGCTGCACCTGCATGCTAACTTTCTAGGTTCCTTGTACAAGTACACCCAAGTCTCTTTGACTACCAACTTTTCAAAGTTTCATTCCGTTTAAAAGATATTCTGCTTTTCTATTCTTACTACCAAAGTGAATAACCTCACTCCTCCCCACATTATACTCCATTTGCCCCCTTGCCCACTTAACCTGTGTATTAATCTGAGTATTGCTGAAAATAGAGACATGTTGTCAAAGCTTTTCATCTTGCACTCATCGGGACAATCCACAAGAATACCAATGTAAGGGAAAACAACAACTTTATACTGCATGAGAAGAGAGTGCTGATGCGTTGGCAAGTGAACTCTGATTGGGAGAGGCATTGCCATGGAGAATGCACCAGTTTACGGTGACTGACAGTTAACTGCCAAGCTTTGTTTGAAATTTAAACCAGGCAGCTTGATTCTGATTGGTCAAGGCATTGCCCTGAGGAATGAACCAGCGAATGGCTGTCACTTATTTTGTTTAGCTGAAACAGGCACAATGTTTGTATATGTTCTTTCTGTCTGCAAAGAACAGGGCCCTGTGTATTCATATATGTAGCTTCTAGTACATGCAAATGCGCCACCCTATTGACAATCTTAAATTGGTTGTCAGCGTAATTCTTAGCACACTGTGGACTATTTAGCAAATGTTCAATCGCAGAATCACATCTAATGTTGGACACCGTGTTTTGAGTTTTGCAAGCACGGGCTGGTTGGGTATGGCCTGTACCTTGCCCATTGCGAACAGCGGAAGG
This sequence comes from Heterodontus francisci, assembly GCF_036365525.1. Lineage (NCBI taxonomy): Eukaryota > Metazoa > Chordata > Chondrichthyes > Heterodontiformes > Heterodontidae > Heterodontus > Heterodontus francisci. The sequence goes on from NC_090375.1 coordinate 48,877,868, forward strand.
GACACGTTGTTTGATACGATCCGCCAGTCTTTGGGACATACGGCCTATATACCTAGCATGACACTTGCATTGAAATTCATATATCACATGACTCATTTGTGTGATAGGCAGGACATCCTTTTGGCTTGGCGGCAGTATCCTGTCAGTGGCGAACACCACACCTGTTGCTACTGCATAACAGCAGCATGAAACAGCTAGCTTAACCTGTTGCTCAAAATTTTGGGATACATTACCCTTCCAGGGTAATTTGAGGTAGACTGGGCACTTTTCAGGGCCAAAAATGACGGCCTTAGACCTGTTCATAAGTTTGCACAATATGCAGCAAGAAATGATCTTATCAGTGTAGACATTGTCATGCAGGATGTCTTTGATTCACCCTAATTCAGCATCAAGCTTGCATGGTGAGCTAATGGCTCGGGCCCTATTTACGGGGTTGCCGATAAGGCCAGTCTTATAGCATGTGGAACTGTAAGAATTCCAACGCATGTATTGACCAGTGAAGGTAGGTTTGCGGTAGACCGTGGTAGTGAACCCCTAAGTTAGCAGATTTCTCAACTAGTATATCAAGGAAAGTTGAGAAATGTGCTGAGGGGTTCGCTATCACAGTCTACCACAAACCTACCTTCACTGGTCAATACCTAACACTAACTCTTGCAGCATTTGGTCCGTCACCCTGCAGGTTACGGCACTTGAGGTGCATATCCAGACATATCAACCCCAACCCCACAAGACCCCTTCCACCCTGACCTACATGTGGCTTGGGTCCAGCGATGCTCGCGGGCTTTGGGTAGTTGCTTCTTCTGCAGTAGCCAGTGCCTCTGTGATGGCACTGCTCAGTGGAAGAACTGGCAGCCTCTGATTGGCTGGCAACTCTCCGAGGGCAGGACTTCCGGTGCCGGGGCCCTTGATCCCATAGAAGGCCCGCCGCTGTGCACTTAAGTTCCTGATTGGCATTAGATTCAGCAAGCCTTCCGGAGAAGAGGCGACATGGGGTTCTTGGCCTCACTTTTTCCAGACGTCGAGACGCCCGTTGCCAGCATAAAATCTCGGCCCTCATCTCGTCTCCTACCTCCCAACCAATTATCAACCCCTGTCACAAAGTTACCTCCAATTCCACACTTTTTGGTAATAATCATTTGTGCTGAACTTCATCAAATGCCTTCTGGAAGTCCACCTAGACAACTCCAAAACTGAATTCAAATTGTCAAACTGCTATGCTGGGATTTAAATTCATGTCCTCTCGATTCACAAGAAATAGGAGCCGGAGTAGACTATTTGGTCCATCGAGCCTTCTCTGCCATTCAATATGACCATGGCTGATCTAGGGCTTCAACTCCACTTTCCCAACCACTCGACATATCCCTTGATTCCCTGAGAGACCAAAAATCTGTCTATTACAAGGTCCAGGGCAATAACAGAACCATTATATTACCATACTCCTTCTGATCCAGCTCATCCTAAAATAGCCTAAACCAATTTCCTGACAACCCATTCCAACTCTTGGCCACACTCTGTGTGAAGAGAAATTTCCTGTTATTTGTTTTTTGTATTTAGCACAAATATGACTACGTTGGATCATATGTGATTTGCTTGGATACGTGTTGGATTGGATATTTTTCTTGAACTGGTTAAGTTGTTGGAGAGCTGCCATTGTCATTGGAACCAATAATTGCCATTATATATAGAATAGAGAAGTAATTACTTTTTTCCCTTTGGTAACTTACACCCAGTGGTAATTCAGTGGGTGAAGCATAGCCTAGTCTGAGTGAACAACTTGAAGACACTAATATGACCTGAATTACAAGCTCAGAAGCTGGATTTGTTCATGCATTATGATGGGGGCTGATGGTGGCATAGTAGTAATGGCACTGAAATAGTAATCTAAAGGCCCAGACCAATGCCCTGGGGACATGGGTTCAAATCCCACCACGGCAGCAAGTGGAATTTAAATTCAATTAATTTTTAAAAATCTGGAATTGAAAGTTTGTCTCAGCCATGAAACTATCATCAATTGTCAAAAAATCCATCTGGTTCACTAATGTCCTTTAGAGAAGGAAATCTGCTGTCCTTACTCGGTCTGGCACACACGTGACTCGAGACCCACACCAATGTGGTTGGACTCTTAACAGCCCTCTAAAATGGTGTAGCAAGCCACTCAGTTCTCAAGGACAATTAGATGATGGGTAACAAATGCTGGCCTTGCCAGCAACACCCACATCCTATGAAAGAATAAAATAAAGGAACTACCATATGTTTTGACTTTACCAGAAAATTAAAAAATCCATTGTATAATAATTTAAAGATCTATTACAAAAGCCTTTAATGGCTTGAAGTACAATACACCACAGTGTGATAGAGAGCCACATAGGACTTGAAATGAGGCAGCGTGAGGAGATGCCACTGAGGTATATAAGAAATTAAGTGGTATAGTAAAAGTAGATCCAAAAGTAGGGCGGCACAGTGGCGCAGTGGTTAGCACTGCAGCCTCACAGCTCCAGGGATTCTGGGTACTGTCTGCGCGGAGTTTGCAAGTTCTCCCTGTGACCGCGTGGGTTTTCGCCGGGTGCTCCAGTTTCCTCCCACAGCCAAAGACTTGCAGGTGATAGGTAAATTGGCCATTGTAAATTGCCCCTAGTGTAGGTAGGTGGTAGGGAATATGGGATTACTGTAGGGTTAGTATAAATGGGTGGTTGTTGGTCGGCACAGACTCAGTGGGCCAAAGGGCCTGTTTCAGTGCTGTATCTCTAAATGAAATAAAACACAACTTCAAGGCAAAGTATGACACTAGCATACAGAGGCATAGGCTCAAACTGACAAATGGCAAATGTTGGACTAATATCAGGCGGTTCATACAGATTGTTGGAGGCAGGAGCACAGGAATCATTTAAAGACATTTAGATGATGCAATGGCAATCCAGGTAATTCTCGTCTGGCTGGATAAGCCAGAATAGGCTGAGTCATCTTTCTCAACAGTATCTCCACTAAGACTGTAAGGAAGTTTTCAATTCAATTCTTAGACTGTTCTCATTAAGTGATCTCAGCTGGATCATCAGATAGGAATAGGAGTATAGAGCAGATGAATGTGAGGCTGAGGAGATGGTGCAGGAGGGAGGGCTTCAGTTTCCTAGATCACTGGGTCTGTTTCTGGCGAAGGTGGGACCTGTACAAGTTGGAAGGGTTGCACCTGAACCGGAACGGGACCAACATCCTTGCTGAGAGGTTTGCTAGTGCTGTTGGGGGTGGGGGGGGTGTGGTTTAAACTAATTTGGCAGGGGGTTGGGATACAGAGTGGAGGTACAGTAGACGGTGATGCACAGCCAAACATAGAAAAGAAACTAAGTCAGTCTGGAAGGCTGAGCAAATATAGACCTGTTAAACGAATAATGTAAGGCTGGATTACATCTATTTTAACGCAAGGAGTCTTGCAAGTAAGGCAGATGAATTGAGGGCGTTGACTAACACATGGGAAAATGATATTTTAGCTATCACAGAGATATGGTTGAGGGAGGGGCAGGACTGGCAGCTCAATATCCCAGGGTACAGAATCTTCAGGCGTGATGGGGGGGTGGGGGGGATGTAAAAGAGGAGGTGGCATTACACTATTGATCAAGGAGTCAATTACTGCAGTAAGGAGGGATGATATCTTAGAAGGTTCCTCAAATGAGGCCACATAGGTAGAACTTAAAAACAAAAAGGGAGCAATCACTTGGCTGGGAGTGTACAGCAGGCCTCCAAACAGTCAGGGAGAGATAGAGGAGCAGATATGTAGGCAAATCTCAGACAGGTGTAAAAATAATAGGGTAATAATAGTAGGGGATTTCAACTTCCCCAATATTAACTGGGATAGTCTTAGTGCAAAAGGCTTAAAGGGGGCAGAATTCTTAAAGTGCATCAAGGAGAGCTTTTTGAGCCAGCACGTAGAAAATCCTACGAGAGAAGGGGCAGTATTGGACCTAATCCTAGGGAATGAAGCTGGACAAGTAGTAGAAGTGTCACTGGGAGAGCATTTTGGGGATAGTGACCATAACTCTGTAAGATTTAAGGTAGTTATGGAAAAGGACAAAGGTGGACCGGAAATAAAGGTACTGAATTGGGGGAAGGCCGATTTCAATGTGATAAAACAGGATCTGGCCAAAGTGGACTTCGAGGAGATACTTGTAGGAAAGTCTATAACAGACCAGTGGGAGTCATTCAAAAAGGAAATAGTGAGAATTCAGGGCCAACCGGTTCCCATAAAGGTGAAGGATAGTGCCAACAAGTCCAGGGAACCCTAGCAGTCAAGGGATATGGAAGGTTGGATAAGGAAAGAAAAGGAGGCTTATGGCAGATTACTTTTCATCGGTGCTCACTATGGAGGACATTGTAGGTGTAGAGATCAGGGAGGGGGACTGTGATATAGTTGAACAAATTAGCATTGAAAGGGAGGAGATAGTAACGGTTTTAGAGGTCTTAAAAGTGGATCAATCCTCAGGCCCAGATGAGATGTATCCCAGGCTGTTATGTGAGGCAAGGGAGGAGATTGCAGGGGCTCTGACACAAATTTTCAAATCCTCTCTGGCCACAGGAGAGGTGCCAGAGGACTGGAGGACAGCGAATGTGATACCATTATTCAAGAAGGGTAGTAGGGATAAACAAGGTAGTTACAGGCCAGTGAGTCTAACATCAGTGATAGGGAAACTATTGGAAAAAATTCTGAGGGACAGGATTAATCTCCACTTGGAGAAGCAGGGATTAATTAAGGATAGTCAGCATGCCTTTGTCAGGGGGAAATCATGTCTAATAAATTTGATTGACTGTTTTGAGGAGGTGACTAGGTGTGCAGATGAGGGTAAAGCAGTTGATGTAGTCTACATGGACTTCAGTAGGGTCCCGCATGGGAGGTTAGTTAAGAAGGTAAGAGCCCATGGGATCCAGGGCAATTTGGCAAATTGGATCCAAAATTGGCTTAGTGGCAGGAGGCAGAAGGTGATAGTCGAGGGTTGTTTTTGCGCTTGGAAGCCTGTGACCAGTGGTGTACCGCAGGGATCGGTGCTGGGACCCTTGCTGCTTGTAATGTACATTAATGATTTAGATATGAATATAGGAGATATTTTCGGTAAGTTTGCAGATGACACAAAAATTGGTGGTGTCTTAAATAGTGAAGAGGAAAGCCTTAGATTACAGGATGATATAGATGGGTTGGAAAAATGGGCGGAGCAGTGGCAGATGGAATTTAATCCCGAGGAGTGAGAGGTGATGCATTTTGGGAGGACTAATAAGGCAAGGGAATATACAATGGATGGTAGGACCATAGGAAGTACAGAGGGTCAGAGGGACCTTGTTGCACTTGTCCATAGATCACCGAAGGCAGCAGCACAGGTAGATAAGGCGGTTAGGAGGCTTATAGGATACTTGCCTTTATTAGCCAAAGCATAGAATATAAGAGCAGGGAGGTTATGATGGAGCTGCATAAACCACTAGTTAGGCCACAGCTGGAGTACTGTGTACAGTTTTGGTCGCCACACTATAGGAAGGTTGTGATTCCACTGGGGAGGGCGCAGAGGAGATTCACCAGGATGTTGCCTGGGCTGGAGCATTTCAGCTATGAAGAGAGACTGGACAGGCTCGCATTGTTTTCCTTGGAGCAGAGAAGGCTTAGGGGGGGTCCTGACTGAGATATACAAAATTATGAGGGGCATAGATAGGGTAGATAGGAAGAAACGTTCTCCTTTAGCGGAGGGGTCAATAACCAGGGGACATAGATTTAAGGTAAGAGGCAGGAGGTTTAGAGGGGATTTGAGGAAAAAATGTTTTCACACAGGTGGTTGGAATCTGGAGTGCACTGCCTGAAGAGGTGGTAGAGGCAGGAACCCTCACAACATTTAAGAAGTATTTAGATTAGCACTTGAAACACCATGGCATACAAGGCTACGGGCCTAGTGACAGAAAACGGGATTTGAATAGATAGTTGCTTGATGGCCAGCATGGACACAATGGGCTGAAGGGTCTGTTTCTGTGCTGTATAACTCTATGACTCAATCTATTCTCTGGATCAGCAAGCCTTTGTGAATGGCCGGTAAGGATGGAATCAGCGTGGGCCATAATGATTCCCGTGGATGAACATTCTGCTCACAGTCACGTACCTAGTCTTACACTTAAGAATGGCCACAGGAGTAAAGTGCTCTGTGCTGCCAATGCCTATGGAACCCTTAATCACTGCCACAGGGGGTAAAGGGAGCAACTCGTCCCTCAAGATAAATCAGTGAAAAAGTTAAAGACTATCATTTGACTCATCACCTGAATCAAAGATTGCATCACTCAGGAATTGGGATTGTTAACTTGCTGACCACCCAATACGCCAGAACAATTCATGAATGTTGAATGTTGATGTCAGCAGCAAGAGTGGCACCACTACCAGTAACACCACTACTAACCGAGCTGGCCAAGTCCTGAGGGACATATCTGACAGACTCTTCCTGCAGCAGGTGGTGAGAGAACCAACAATAGGGAAAAAACCTACTTGACCTCGCCCTCAGTAATCCATCTGTCACAGATGAATCTGTGCATGACATTATGAGTGACCACTGCACAGTCCTTGTAGAGACGAAATTCCATCTTCACACTGAGGACACCCTCCATCATGTTGTGTGGCTTCATAACTGTGCTAAATCAGAACAGATCTAGCAGCTCAAAACTCAGCATCCATGAGGTGCTGTGGGCCATCAGCCAGAGCAGAATTGTATTCAATCATATTGCAATCTCATGGCCTGGCATATCCCTCACATACCATTACCATATAGCCAGGGAACCAACCCTTGTACAATGAGGAGAGCAGGAGAGCATGCCAGGAGCAGTACCAGGCATACCTAAAAATTAGGTGCCAACCTCTTAAAGCTGCAACACAGGACTATGTGCATGATAAAAAGTGGAAGCAGCATTGCAATAGACAGAAAAAAGTGATCCCACAACCAATGAATCAGATCAAAGCTCTGCAGTCCTGTCACATCCAGTCCTGAATGATGGTGGACAACTAAACACATTGGGGGCTCCACAAACATCTCCATCCTCAATGATGGGGGAGCCCTGTAAGTCAGTGCAAAAGACAAGGCTGAAGCATTTGTAACCATCTTTAGCTAGAAGTGCTGAGTGGATGATCCATCTCAGCCTCCTCCTGAGGTCCCTAACATTATAAGTGCCATTCTTCAGCCAATTCCACTCACTCTACGTAATATCAAGAAATGGCTGATGGCACTGGATCCAACAAATGCTATGGGTCCTGACAATATTCAGGCTGTGGGAATGAAGACTCGTGTTCCAGTACTAGCCACACCCTTAGCCAATCTGTTCCAGTACAGCTACAACCTTCTGACTCAGAGGCGACCATTTTGCCACTGACAATTTAGTTATGGCAGTGGGGTGGGAGCAGCTCCAAGGAAATTCTGGGCCTTGGAACTATGAAAATTATATTACATGAGTATTATACTATGTGTTAGGCAGTGGTAAATGAAATGACCAACAGATACTCACCACAATCAGGTGCTCTTCCCTGCTGCCTTGTTCCAAAGATCTCTTGCCCATTAGAATCTGTGCACCAGCACTGACCCCCCTGCTGACACTGGACTAGCAGATAGTTTCCATTGTCATCACAAAAGGGAGTGAAGACATTACCAAATGAGGATGCTGTAAACCTCTCGATTTCACATTTTGTTGGGCCTATAAGAAAGGGTAAAAGTCAAAACACTGTCACCTCCAAGTTCCCCTCCAGATCACACATTATCGTGACTTGGACATATATTGCTAATCCTTCAATGTGTCAACATCTAGAAATTTCCTACCTAACAGCACTGTGTGAGTGCCATCAGCACAAGGACTGCAGCATTTCAAGGGGAAAGCCCACCAGAAATATCTAAGGGCAACTGGGGATAGGTGAATATATGCCGTTGCCCTCAAACTGAGAACTATTTTTTTAAAGATCAACACCCAGCAGGAAAAAGAAGGATAATTGGGAGATGTGTGATATCAGAGGCACTATCAAGCCAAAAACAATGTCTTGAGATTGCAAGGATTTACTTTCCCTGCAGAGTACTGAGACTGGAAGGGAAGCAAACATAACATCAGTTAAAAAATTTTTGTTGAACATTGTGTCCTAACCCACTAGAGAATGGATGGGGATTATCCAAAACTTTTTTGACATAAAGTCCTAATAGGCAGGGGACAAAAGGCAACATTGGTCAAAACAAAGGCACAGTGCTGAAAGCTTACAGCTAACCCACTGCAATAAATCAGTAACATATTAACAGTAAATGTTACAATAAATCATTCTTAAACACTTACATCTAAATCTACCCGTGATCAGCAGTCGCACAGCAAGGAATCGCCGCTGCAAGATCCGATAAATGCCCGTGTCTGAAAACGAGAGCCCAAGCTGTGAGCCGGTGAAGATCGTGTCATAGATTTCATCCAATAATAGCTCAAGCCCTGACAAATAAAAAAGAACAACATTGAAGCAGGCAGGGTTAGTAGCTACAACACAACTTATTCACTTTCACTGAATCATCGTGTTGTGTGGCACTATCACCGTGCTAAATGGGATAGATTTAGAACAGATCTCGCAATGCAAAACTGGGAACCCATGAGGCGCTGTGGGCCATCAGCAGCAGCAGACTTGTACTCATCCACAATCTGTAACCTCATGGCCCAGCATATCCCCCACTCTACCATTACCATCAAGCCAGGAGACCAACCCTGGTTCAATGAAGAGTGCAGGAGGGCATGCCAGGAGCAGCACCAGGCATACCTCAAAATGAGGTGTCAACCTGGTGAAGCTACAACACAGGACTACTTGCGTGCCAAACTGCGCAAGCAGCATGCAATAGACAGAGCTAAGCGATCCAATAACCAACGGATCAGATCTAAGCTCTGCAGTCCTGCCACATCCAGCCGTGAATGGTGGTGGACAATTAAACAACTAACTGGAGGAGGTGGCTCCACAAATATGCCCATCCTCAATGATGGGGGAGCCCAGCACAGCAGTGCAAAAGATAAGGCTGAAGCATTTGCAACAATCTTCAGCCAGAAGTGCTGAGTTGATGATCCATCTCGGCCTCCTCCTCAAGTCCCCAGCATCACAGATGCCAGACTTCAGCCAATTCGATTCACTCCGCGTGATATCAAGAAACGACTGAAGGCACTGGATACGGCAAAACCTATGGGCCCTGACAATATTCCAGCAATAGTATTGAAGACCTGTGCTCCAGAACTTGCCGCGCCCCTAGCCAAGCTGTTCCAGTACAGCTACAACACTGGTATCTACCCTGCAATGTGGAAAATTGCCCAGGTATGTCCTGTACACAAAAAGCAGGACAAGTCCAACCCGGCCAATTACCGCCCCATCAGCCTACTCTCAATCATCAGTAAAGTGATGGAAGGTGTCATCAACAGTGCCATCAAGCGGCACTTGCTTAGCAGTAACCTGCTCAGTGAAGCTCAGTTTGGGTTCCGCCAGGGCCACTCAGCTCCTGACCTCATTACAGCCTTGGTTCAACATGAACAAAAGAGCTGAACTCAAGAGGTGAGGTGAGAGTGACTGCCCTTGACATCAAGGCAGCATTTGACTGAGTATGGCATCAAGGAACCCTAGCAAAACTGAAGTCAATGGGAAAACTCTCTGCTGGTTGGAGTCATACCTAGTGCAAAGATACTGAAGCAGTCTGTGTAGAAATGCAGCAAGACCTGGACAATATCCAGGCTTGGGCTGATAAGTGACAAGTAACATTCGCGCACACAAGTGCCAGGCAATGACCATCTCCAACAAGAGAGAATCTAACCATCTCCCCTTGACAATCAACGGCATTACCATCGCTGAATCTCCCACTATCAACATCCTAGGGGCTACTATTGACCAGAAACTGAACTGGAGTAGCCATATAAATACCGTGGCTACAAGAGCAGGTCAGAGGCTAGGAATACTGAGGCGAGTAACTCACTTCCTGACTCCCCAAAGCCTGTCCACCATCTGCAAGGCACAAGTCAGGAGTGTGATGGAATACTCTCCACTTGTCTGGATGGGTGCAGCTCCAACAACACTCAAGAAGCTTGACACTATCCAGTACAAAGCAGCCCACTTGATTGGCACACCATCTACAAACATTCACTCCCTCCACCACCGACGCACAGTAGCAGCAGTGTGTACCATCTACAAGATGCACTGCAGCAATGCACCAAGGCCCCCTAGACAGCACCTTCCAAACCCGCGACCTCTACCACTTCGAAGGACAAGGGCAGCAATACATGAGAACACCAATACCTGCAAGTTCCCCTCCAAGTCACACACCATCCTGACTTGGAACTATATCGCCGTTCCTTCACTGTCGCTGGGTCAAAATCCTGGAACTCCCTTCCTAACAGCAATGTGGGTCTACCTACCCCAAATGGACTGCAGCGGTTCAAGAAGGCAGCTCACCACCACCTTCTCAAGGGCAATTAGGGATGGGCAATAAATGCTAGCCTAGCCAGTGACGTCCACATCCCATGAATGAATGAAAATAAAAGCAGTCAAGTTCCTGGGAATACAAGTTAAAAATTTAGGAGTTGGGAGTAAGAGAGGAAGCCAAGCTGAATGTCGTCCAGCAAAGGGTAATCGAGCTGTGGAATAAGTTACCAGAGAAGACAATTGAATTGGATCATTTAAATGGATTTGAGAAGCTATTAAAGATGTTCTGGAGAGAAAACAAATTGAAGGGTTTGATGTGGACTTGATCTACGAGAAAGCAACTGGCCTGATGGGCCTAATGGCCTTTTCCTGTACATATAAATTACATAGTTACATGGAACACACAACACACAGCGAGCCATTCGACCCAACTCATCTGTGCTGGTGTTTATACCACGGGCATAAGTCTCCTTCCATTCTATCTATCTCATCTCAGCTTTTCAGCATATCTTTCTATTCCCTTTTCGCTCATTACTCATTTAGTTTCCTTTTGAAAGAATCTAAACTATTTGCCTCAATTACTTCCTGTTGGTAGAAAGTTCCACATTCTAACCACTTTTTGAGCAAAGAAGTATCTCCTCATTTTATAGTCCATGGTTTTGGATTCTCTCATAAGTGGAAACATTCCCTCCTGAACTACCCTTTCCAACCCATTTCAAAGAATTCTATCAGGTCACTTCTGTCTTCCCTTTTCTACAGATACAGCTCTTGGGTTTAAAGGGATCAAAGGATAAGGGGCGAAAGCGGGAACAGGTTGCTGAGTTGGATGATCAGTGGGTGACGGGGCAGGCTCGAGGGGCTGGATGGCCTACTCCTGCTCCTATTTTCTATGTTTCTAAAGTTAAAATCCCATCCTGTTCAATTTTTCCTGATAACTAATCACAGTTCTGAGACCATCCTTGTAAATCTTTATTACACTTTCACAATGCTTCTATATCCTTTCTGTAGTATGAAGACCAGAACTGTGCACAGTACTCTCAGTGCAACCTGACCAGTGTCCTATCCAAATTTAACATAGCTTCACTATTTTGAATTCTATACCCCTAGAAATAAATCCAATTGTTACATTAGTACTTTCATATTGTCATTCCATGACAATATGAAAGGCACAATTCAACATCGCGGCACCTCATCAGACCCCTTTCCTGTCCTGAGTGGCGTGAAACAGGGCTGTGTTCTCGCACCTACACTGTTTGGGATTTTCTTCTCACTGCTGCTCTCACATGCGTTCAAGTCTTCAGAAGAAGGAATTTTCCTCCACACAAGATCAGGTGGCAGGTTGTTCAACCTTGCCCGTCTAAGAGCGAAGACCAAAGTACAGAAAGTCCTCATCAGGGAACTCCTCTTTGCTGACGATGCTGCTTTAACATCTCACACTGAAGAGTGTTTGCAGAGACTCATCGACAGGATTGCAGCTGCCTGCAACAAATTTGGCCTAACCATCAGCCTCAAGAAAACGAACATCATGGGACAGGGCGTCAAAAATGCTCCATCCATCAATATCGGCGACCACGCTCTGGAGGTGGTTCAAGAGTTCACCTACCTAAGCTCAACTATCACCAGTAACCTGTCTCTCAATGCAGAAATCAACAAGCGCATGGGAAAGGCTTCCACTGCTATGCCCAGACTGGCCAAGAGAGTGTGGGAAAATGGTGCACTGACACGGAACACAAAAGTCCGAGTGTATCCAGCCTGTGTCCTCAGTACCTTGCTCTATGGCAGCAAGGCCTGGACAACGTATGTCAGCCAAGAGCGACGTCTCCATCTTCGCTGCCTCCGGAGAATCCTTGGCATCAGGTGGCAGGACCGTATCTCCAACACAGAAGTCCTCGAGGCGGCCAACATCCCCAGCTTATACACACTACTGAGTCAGCAGCGCTTGAGTTAACTTGGCCATGTGAGCCGCATGGAAGATGGCAGGATCCCCAAAGACACATTGTACAGCGAGCTCGCCACTGGTATCAGACCCACCGGCCGTCCATGTCTCCGCTTTAAAGATGTCTGCAAACGTGACATGAAGTCCTGTGACATTGATCACAAGTCGCGGGAGTCAGTTGCCAGCGATCGCCAGAGCTGGCGGGCAGCCATAAAGGTGGGGCTAAAGTGTGGTGAGTGGAAGAGACCTAGCAGTTGGCAGGAAAAAAGTCAGAAGCGCAAGGGGAGAGCCAAGGGGACAGCCCCGACAAACAATTTTATCTGCAGCACCTGTGGAAGAGTCTGTCACTCTAATATTGGCCTTTATAGCCACTCCAGGCGCTGCTCCACAAACCACTGACCACCTCCAGGCGCTTACCCATTGTCTCTCGAGACAAGGAGGCCAAAGAAGAAGAAGAAGAAATAAATCCCAGTGTTAAATTTGTACTTTCAATTGCTCTGCTGACATACAATGCTGCTTTTAATGATTTGTTTACCTGTATCCCCAGATCCCTTTGTTCTTCTACCCTATTCAGTTTATGTTCCAAAGTGTAGGTGATGTTTCTATTTTCCTACCAAAGTGCATTACTTAACATTTATTTATGTTAAATATCATTTGCCACAACTACACAGCCTGCAATGTCTTTTTGTATTATGTTGCATTCTTCCTCATTGTTAGCTATACCCCTAGTAGGGTATCGTCTGCAAATTTCAAATCTAAATTACTTGTTCCTAAGTGCAAATCATTATTGCAAATTATGAAATTATGGTCCTAGCATCGATCCTTGTGGAACACCACTTTCTACCTTCCTCCAATCTGAATAGCTACACTTTACCCATACTCTATGCTTTCTATATTTTAGCCAATTTTCTCTCCATTCAGTTATTTGTCCCGTAACTCCACATGTCATAACCTTTGTCATAAGCCTACTCTGTAGTACCTTATCAAAAGCCTTTTGAAAATCCAAATATATAACATCTCTGCAATACCTTTGTTTAATCTTTCCATTATCTCTTCAAAGAATTCTAATCAGCTTATTTAAGCGTGACTTAGCCTTTGAGGATTCATACTATTTCAGACTATATTGACAGTCTCTTTATTCTTTTTTATCACTTCTTTTAGTATAGATTTCAGCATTACTGATGTTACATGGACTGGTCTGTAGTTCCCAAGTTTATTCTATCTCCCTTCTTGTCCATAGGAACAATATTATCTGTCTACCAGTCCTTTGATGTTATCCCCTCTTCTATGGAACTTTATATATACATATGTGCGAAAATAGTGCCTCTGCTAGCTCCTCCCTAGTGTCTGTGAATGGGTGTGGTGAATACTATCTTGACTTGGGGTCCTGTCCTCTTTAAGTTTTGCTAGTTTGTCAATTATTTTCGCCTTTTCTATCCCAATTATATTAATATTCTTTTTAAGCTCATCCTCTAGTGGAGTGCGTATTTCATTACCTTCTTTATTATAACTGAGGGGACGTAGTTATTCAATACATCTGTCATTTTTATGTCATTACCTGTGAATTTGTCTTACTCATACTTTACTGGCTCTGTCCCTACTTTATTCTTCCTGTTGTTATTTGTGTTCTGCTGTGTTCATATTCTTTCATAATTTGTTTTTGCAATTTCTCTTGGCCTTTCTGATTTTTTTAACTTTTCCCCTAAGTTCTTCATATCCTTCTGTCCTCCTCTCCTTTAGTATCTCAGTATTTCTTAGATGCCTTTTTCTTTAGAATCAATTTTCCTCTTTAATTCTTTATTCATGCTTGAAGCTCCATAATTAGCTTACTTGTTTTTGACTTTTTATGGAATACATTTCTCGAATTCTATTGAGTACCCTTTTAAAGATTTCCCACTGTTTTTCTGTTTCTGTGTTTTTCAAGATTTTCTCCTAGTTTACCTGCTTTAACTCCACCCTAATTTCCTCATAATTTTCTCTTTCCCAATCTATGATCTGAATCTTTGTCCTACTTAGGTCACTCTTGATCCAAATCTTAAACCTTTCGCTATTTCTTCCTGCCAATTTATTTGGGCGGTAGTTGAAAGCTTCCATGATTATTATTCTATGCCTGCTACTCATCTTGTAGATTTGCCTATATATTTATTTGTCCAATTCCCTTCCACTGTTTAGTATATCTCTATTAAGGTTATGAATCCCTTCTTATCTTTTAACTCATTCCATATGGATTCCATATCTATCTTACTGCTTTTTTCCTACTGTCATTGTGTTATCATTAACTAGTCCAGCTACTCCATTGCCCCTCTTCCTTCACTTTCCTTCCTAAATGTGTTAATAAATATTCAGTTGCCAATGTTGTCTATGTGCTGTGTTTCAGTCATCCCTGCTATATTCGGATCCTCTCTACAAAATATTGTCTCCAATTCATCCATTTTGTTTTGAATGCTGTATACATTGCTGTACCAACGGTTTAAATTGTTTTTATTTATTATTCCTGTTTCTTTTTAGTAATTATTTTATCTTTATACTCTATATGATTTTATCCAATCTCTAACCATTCGTGTTAACTTTATTCCTTCCTTTAGTTTGTCCTTTACTCTCTTTTCCTGCTTCCTTTTTTGATGGTCATATTTAGTAGTTCCCTCTTGCCATGTTATTAGTTTAAAGTCTTACTTACAGCCCTAATTATTCTTGCTCTTAGATTACAAGTGCTCTCATTCAGTTATACAGTGCCAAAGACAAGGGAGAATATTCCTGCTACAAAACTATATTTACTCAGTACTATAATATCAAGAGGATTAACCTTAGAGATGGCTTGGCCATGTGAGCCGCATGGAAGATGGCAGGATCCCCAAAGACACATTGTACAGCGAGCTCGCCACTGGTATCAGACCCACCGGCCGTCCATGTCTCCGTTATAAAGACGTCTGCAAACGCGACATGAAATCCTGTGACATTGATCACAAGTCGTGGGAGTCAGTTGCCAGCATTCGCCAGAGCTGGCGGGCAGCCATAAAGACAGGGCTAAATTGTGGCGAGTCGAAGAGACTTAGTAGTTGGCAGGAAAAAAGACAGAGGCGCAAGGGGAGAGCCAACTGTGCAACAGCCCCAACAAACAAATTTCTCTGCAGCACCTGTGGAAGAGCCTGTCACTCCAGAATTGGCCTTTATAGCCACTCCAGGCGCTGCTTCACAAACCACTGACCACCTCCAGGCGCGTATTCATTGTCTCTCGAGATAAGGAGGCCCAAAAGAAAAGAAAGAACCTTAGAATATACATTGCACAACTCTGTTTGTCAGCCCTGGTTCAGTTGATAGAACTCTTGCCTCTGAGTAAGAAGCTCATATGTTCTAGTCCCATTTCTGTGTGAGCACATAACCTAGGCCAATTCCAGCTAGACTGCAGCAGCTTAAAGAGACAACAATAATTTGCATTTCTGTAACATTGTTAATTTAGGAAAACGTCCCAAGGTGCTTCGGAGTCAAGCAATATCACAAACCTTGTTTTTCCTGATAAGTGGAATTACCAGTTATGCAATGTTTGATCGTTTGGAAGCATGGGGTTGAGCTTCCAATTTTTTCAGAGGCATCAATAGAATTGTCACTGCCCAAATCAGGATGAGCAAGTAAGCCCTAGGAAGCAGGAGAAAATGCTGGCCAAAGGAATTGCCAAGGACAGGAGATGAAAGGAGATGGCCATGGCAGTAATTCTAATGGAACAGGGTGATAATTTAATGGATCACCTGATAAAACACTGGGTAAAAATGTTGTCTTTGGTGGGGATGTTCATTAATGGGAAAGGAAAATCAAGCGGATCCACAAGCACCTTTTTTACACCCTGCTGAAGTTGAAAGTTCTGCCCATTATCTTTGAAGATACAGCCATCCCTCAGTGCTGCACCAGAGAGTCAGTAAAGCTTGGCACCACACGATATGGTGTGCTATTCTCTCCACTTCACTGACTGCCAGTTTTTGTTAAGAAGTCAATCCTTGGTCTGTATTTAGTCAGAACAGCAACTGGGATTCTACAGTTGGTGTTCGGGTCCCTGGGCTAAAGAGGAGGAGAGGCGCGAAATCAGACAGAGTTCCCAATCTTGACCACTGTCCTGTGACCCAGGGTGCAATGTGTGAGTAGGTGAATGTTGGATGAGCTTTGTCACCTCACCACAATGGTTGAATATCCTTCACATATCAAGGAGCGCCACATGGCATCAGACAGCTGCCATGCCAATGGAGTTGAAAACCAGCAGAAAGTCAGCGACTCGAGGGGAGAAGGGGAAAAAACCTGAGGGAAAAAATATTAATGCCTCTTATTTTAAGAGCCCTACATTGAAGCATGATCACTCACCTGTGCCCTGAAGCTCCCGTCCCAAGCTATCAACACAATAACAGTAACCAGATACATCAACAAAACTCCGCCTGAAAGCACTGAATGTGCGGAATGCATCCGGTAATCTGGGAGAGAAGGAACACAAATAATTTCTCAAATTCTACTTAACTAAAAATACACTGAGAACAAAAACATTATTCACAAATTAACACTCCTTTATTTTTAGATTAAAAAAATGTTTTTTTTTAAAGAACATTGTATGCTTTTATTTGGCAAATCGTGTTGGGGATAGTCTCCAATAAATAACCAGGCTCCAAATTTGGATCGCCTGTGCAATTCCTGATTCAACATGAATATTCTAACCAGTTTCCATCACTATTTGTCCCAGTGCACCTCTCTCCCGTTCTCTCCTCTCCTCTTCCAAAGGAGTTAAATGTGGCTGGAGTACATTTCCATGGTCTTAGCAGTCAATTGCTACTTAAATAAAATGAACATTTGGGAGCCAGGAGATTTGAGGTTGGAAGAAGTTCTCCCTGAAGTCTTGGCCAATAATTATCCCTCAACTAGCAAAAGTAAAACAGGTCATCTGGTCCTTTATCACATTGCTGTTTGTGGAACCTTGCTGAATGCAAATTAGCTGCTGAGTTTTCTACATTACAACAGTGACTATACTTCAAAAGTACTTCATTGGCAGTAAAGCACTTTGTGACATCCTGAGGTTGTAAAAAGCGCTATAGAAACATTAGTTCTTTCTTTCTTAACTGTTGTTAGGCTGTCTAATGTAGTATAATCTGGGCAGATTATGTAAATAGACTGGCCTGAATTTTACTAGCGCTGTGAATTCGGCGGCCTTCCGACCCAGGAGTACTGCCGCAGAGTCCCCACAATATTACACGTAGGGGCTCATTTAAATGGAGGGGCCGTCCCCGATGGCGTAGAGGGGGCGGCCGCCACCTCCCCAGCAATGGCGTCCGATGCTACCACGCAGGTGCTGGTGTCATTTTTAAAGGTCTTGAAGCCCTTCAGTGGCATTTGAATTTTTAAAGTGACACAGTTTCAATTCAATGAAAATAAAATTTTATTAAAACTTCAAATCCCCTCTCCCAGTGCTCCCCCCCCCCATGCGTAAATTTCTAGTTTATGCCCTATCCCCCCAAAAAAGTAGATTCTCATCCACGACCTTTCCTCCCCGAACATTATTCCCTTTGACCCTAAAACCCTTCCCACCATCCCCAAAGCCAATAAGGATTGTTTTTCCTGCTCCACACACCACCCCTGCCCCCCCCCCCCCCGCCCACCGCCCTGATAATTTTAGTCCTCCCCCCTCCCCACCAGTGTATCACCTCGGAGCTCCGTATGGAGTTTTGAAGGTGCGCGGGTTGCAGCCGGCGGCTGTAAAATCGGTGTGGGTTGGCGCCAGCAGCAGGTATGTTTATTTGCATTTTAAGTAACCTCATTTCCATAGGCTGCACCGAGGCCTCACCGCCGCCGCTAATATGGGGCCTTCTTGGCATCGTGGGTCGTGGCGGGTCGCTCCCACAAGCATTTTACGGGCCTCCCCGCCACGATCCACGACGCCGAGGGGCTGGTAAAATCCAGCCCACTGTGTGCATCATCACAAAAAGTGATGTAATGTAAACTGTACAGACCCTCGTAGAGAGTTATAGAGGAAACCTTAGCTGCAAGGAATGTTCGATAAACTCCAGTTATTTCAACCATCAGACTTCCATATATTCTGTACTAAACCTAACAGTTATCAGAATATTACACCAGACATCTTGTCAAAGATTGATCCCATCCTCACCCGGAATCTACACATGCATGGTTTCTGTTCCCAGCCATACTCATAACCCACATCAACAGAGCAGCTCCCAGCTGTGAGAGGATGCCCAAGATAGCAAAAAGAAAGAATGTACATTTATGTAATGCCTTTTAAAATCTTAGAGCATCCCAAAGCACTTTATAGCCAATGGAATACTTTTAAAGTGCAGTTACTGTTGCAATGTAGGAACTGCAACAGCCAATTTGTGCATAGCAAGATCCCATAAACCACAAAGCAATAATGATTAGATCATCTATTTTAAGTATTGGTTGAGGGATAACTGCTGCCCAGGGCATGAGAAGGCCTCTCTCGTTCTTCTTCAACTAGTCCAAATAGAGAGGACAAACAGGGCCTCGGTTTAACATTTCACACCTCTCCATCAGTACTGCACTGTTGTGCCAGGTTAGATTATGTGATTAGGTGAGAGTGTTACCACTGAGCTAAAGCTGATACCTACAATAAAATGAAAATAAGGGTGAGAAAAGAGCCCAGGCTCATCAAGCCCATACCATAAAGACAATGGTGTAACCTCATACATTGTTTACCCACCCCCTGACCGCATAATGTTTTGTGAGGGAGAAATAACCCTGCATCCAATTCAATCCTCTCTGAGTCCCTAAGGCAATCAAGGAAGCCCCTAGGGCCCCATGATGACCCACAACTCCTCATCATTCCAGCGAATGAGGAACTCAATACTTAATACTTGAAATGTCCTTTTGTCTTGTCAAGTTCCTTATCGAAGGATTGGGGAGACTCCTTACTCCATCACGTGGTTCAACGGTTTGTTTTAGAAGTTATGTCTCCAAGCTGCCCCATGATTTTACAGGTAAATTCACTGCCTAGTGCAGTTCTTAATTCAAAAGACCCAGGCCCATTCCATAGTGTATATTGAGTTAGCTGATCTCAGCTGGGGCAGTGCTCACAATTACTGGCTAGGGAAGGCAAAAAAACCACAATAGCAACTTGTATTTAAATAGCCTTTAACATAGTAAAACATTCGCAGGCACTTCACAGGAGCATTATCAAACAAAATTTGACACTGGGTCAGATAATGAGATATTAAGGCTGATGACTAAAAGCTTGGTCTGAGGTAAGTTTTAAGGAGTGCCTTGACTGCCATCCAGTGGCCTATGCTGGAAATTGCTAAAATTGGATGTTTGAACAGGAGAGTCATAGAGTCATAGGGCTTGACTCAATTGCAATATCACCACCCCCCACCCCATGGTCAAACAACCCCCCCATGCCAACCAGGCTCATGTAATGACCACTTAGCAAGCTGGAATAGGGCACACCATGCTAATGGCACCCTAACTCTGCATGGATTAAGATGGGATGGGGGTGGGGTGGGGGGGAGAGAAAAAAATCAGGCTCAGTTTCAATTTTTTTATTGCAATTTTATTGGTAGAAAGTGCTTTATCTTTAAAGTATTTATCCATACCCACTTTCTTCTTTATGGGATCTGCTGGTAGAGTTTTATAGCAATACGAAAGAGGCATGAAATTCAGACAGGCTTATAGCACAGTGGATCCCACAAGTGTGCCATTAGACATCCTCTGTGCAGTCGATTGGTCTAAAATGGATCAGCAGTTCTCTTCCAAATTACACCATGTCCTTATGACTGGTTTTGTCCTGTGCTTGGTCCTCCAAAAATAATTGTGCATCTCCCCATGGTGCAGGGATGAATAACTGCAGATGTAATTTTAGTTCTGTTTTGTGGTGCTTTCGATATGTGTTTCTCAGTGATGAAGGTATTAACTTTGCGAAACTAACAAAATTATTATTTTTTTTATATTGTTACTCAATTTACCAATTTACCAGCGTCACTTTGGACAATGAATAAACATTGATTCCAATGCACTCTTGGCCAGCTTCTCACCGAGCACCCTCTGTAAACTAGAGCTCACCTTTCCCATATTTTAACTTGCACCAAGTCTCATTCACACACCACCACTGACCTACACTAGCTCCTGATCCAGCATTTCAATTTCAAAATTCTTATCCTTGTTTTCAAATCTCTCCTTGGCCTCGCCCCTCCCTATCTCTATAATCGACTCCAGTCCTAAACCTTCCAAGATCTCTACTGCATTCCTCCAATTCTGGCCTCTTGCGATTTACTTTGCTCCACCATTGACAGCCGTGCCTTCAGCTGTCTACTCCCTAAGCTCTTGAATTCCCTTCCTAAACTTCTCTGCCTCTCTAACTTTCTTACCTCCTTTAAGATGCTACTTAAATCTATCTCTTTGACCATAATGTCAACAGCAATCAGAGGCGTTCATCACCCTTCTCGGTGGGAACTTCTAAACTTGCATAAGATCTGATCATTCTGAACCCACATCCTTCAGTCTGTGTTCATAGTTTAAAACCCATATCCTGGGAATATCATCCATTGCCCTCAGCATTTTAAAAACCTGAATTGACACAGTCTTACAGTAACAGATGTAAAAAGCAAGCATTAATAGAAGAATCATAGAAACATGGAATAGAATCACAGAACACAGGAGGAGACATTTGGCCCATTGTTCCTGTGCCAGCTCTTTGAAAGAGCTATCCAATTAGTTCCACCCTTTTTTCTCTTTCCTCATAACCCTGTAAATATTTATTTTCAAATATGTAGACAATTTCCTTTTGAAAGTTATTATTGAATCTGCTTCCAGCTTTCCAGGAAGCACATTCCAGATCATAACAACTTGCTGCCTAAAGAATGTTCTCCTCATCTCCCCTCTGGTTCTTTTGCCAATTACCTTAAACCTGTGGGTCCTCTGGTTAATGAACCTCCTGCTAGTGGACATAGTTTCTCCCTATTTACTGTATAAAATCTCCTCATCACTTTGAGCAGCTCTAATAAATCTCTTAACTTTCTCTTCCCTAGGGAGAACGATCGCAGCTTCTCTAGTCTCTCCACATAAATGAAGTCCCTCACCCGGGAAGTAAATCTCCTCTGCACTCTCTGCAGGGCCTTGGCATCCTTTAAGAAGTGAAAAGCTGGGCTGATGTTTCACCAGTAAACTTATAGCCAAAACCCACACAGGGATGGGGAATTCCCTCAGAGCTGTCCCTGGTTCACCACCATGACTTTGCTGGAAGTGTGGCAAAAACCTGTGGTTTGTGCGCTCAAACTCAGTTCCCGCCACACTCTAGTGAAGCTGCTCTGACAGGTGGAAGCAGTTCTGAGGAAGTTCCTGACCAACGTCTACCTTCCAAAGGTGAACATGTTTTATTCAGATGCTGACAGACCTGCTGTGCACTTTCACCGATTCCCATTTTTACTTCCAAACAAAAAATCCTTCTGTCCTCATATTACTTAATCTCCGTTTCCTCTCTCTTACCTGTTGAAGTTATTGACCAAGTCGAAGACCATCATATCTGTTGTGTTGACAAACCTGCACTGGACAGATAAAAAATTTCCATCTTTGGAACACTGCGGTGGTGACCTCACCCCAGCACCATGGAGAACTCGCCGGTCTCGAACCTCACAGCTTGTGGGACCTTTATTAGGGACAAAGTAATATGATTAAGAAAATAAAAGCTTCATCTAAGTAACTCTGGGAGGCTTCCCTCCCAATTCAGAGCCTTGCTAGTGGCCAGTAAATAGGGCTTTAATACCATTGTGCTGATTTTCTGACCCCTGAACACAGTTAGCAAGACCGCTGGGAACGGACTTGCAAAGATTCCACACCATTTTAATCATATTAGTTCAATGAGAAGGGTGAGTACATCGTGGGTTAGATTTACATCAAAGCTCATTCTACTGGGGAGGTGGGAGCATAGTGGTAATGTCACTAGACTAGTAATCCAGAGGCCCAGGTCAAAGCCTTGGGGACATGGGTTTGAATCCCAACACAGCAGATGGTAAAAGTTGAATTCAATTAATTTTTTAAAAATGGGAATTAAAAAGCTAGTCTAATGGTGACCATGAAACTACTGTCAATTGTTGTAAAAACCCATCTGGTTCACTAATGCCCTTTAGGGAAGGAAATCTGCCCTACTTACCTGGTCTGGCCTATATGTTATTCCAGACCCACAGCAATGTGGTTGACTCTTAACTGCCCTCTGAAATGGCCTAGAAAGCCATTCAGTTTCTCAAGCGCAATAAATGCTGGCCTAGCCAGCAATGCCCACGTCCCTTGAACAAATAAAAAAAAACTCAATTGTATTAATATTGATGTCATTTTGGGCAGGATTTTTCCACAGGCTTTGGGTTCCCAACATCACGACCATATAGGGGTCCCGAACCTGCACTTGCCGGGAGCCAGATCTGGGGAGCTTTTTTCCCGGCTGTGGCTTCCTAATTGGCCGCTTCAGAGCCTGACGTCCAATTAGGCACAGTGGGCAGGCTTCTGATGCTGTTAGCCCAATCATAGAGCTGGTAACTCTGTATCCTTGGCAGCCCCACCGGGAGAGGTGGACTGTTGAGGCAGGTCAGGCATTGAGCTGGCAAACAACCTTTTGCCCCAACTCCAATATTTTTATAATTAATAAACAAATGTGTTCAAAGAAAATGATAAAACACACAGCTCTTTCTTTTTAAAATGTCCCCTATGATTATTCACCTGTGTTGCTCACTGCAGTGTCCAGAAGATTAATCTTTAATTCCTGGAGACGCTAGGATACTCTAACAATTGATGCTAGATCAATTGTAACTTTTAAATCTGAGACTGTTGGATTTTTGTTAACTAAAGGTATTTAGGGATATGGGACAAAGGCAAGTATATGGAGTCCTGTGTCATCTCAGTGGGGATCTCATTGAATGAAGGAACAGGGCATGAGGGGCTAAATAGCCTACTCCTGGAGAGGTGGTAACCCTAGCAGTCACACATTACAATCTCCTGCTCAGGTACATCTTGTAGATGGTATACACTGCTGCCACTGTGCGTCGGTGGTGGAGGGAGTGAATGTTTGTGGATGGGGTGCCAATCAAGCAGGATGCTTTGTCCTGGATGGTGTCAAGCTTCTTGAGTGTTGTTCGAGCTGCACCCATCCAGGCAAGTGGAGAGTATTCCATCACACTCCTGACAGGCTTTGAGGAGTCTGGAGGTGAGTTACTCGCTGCAGGATTCCTAGCCTCTGACCTGCTCTTGTAGCCACAGCATATATGGCTACTCCAGTTCAGTTTCTGGTCAATGGTAACCCCTAAGATGTTGATAGTGGGGGATTCAGCGATGGTAATGCCATTGAATGTCAAGGGGAGATGGTTAGATTCTCTTGTTGGAGATTGTCACTGCCTGGCACTTGTGTGGCGCAAATGTTACTTGCCACTTATCTGCCCAAGCCTGGATATTGTCCAGGTCTTGCTGCATTTCTACACTGACTGCTTCAGTATCTGAGGAATTGCGAATGGGGCTGAACATTTTGCGCAATCATTAGCGAACATCCCTACTTCTGACCTTATGATTGAAAGAAGGTCATTGATGAAGTAGCTGAAGATGGTTGGGCCTAGAACACTACCCTGGGGAACTCCTGCAGTGATAGCCTGGAGCGCAGATTTTTGACTTCTAACAACCACAACCATCTTCCTTTGCGCTAGGTATGACTCCAAGCAGCAGAGAGTTTTCCCCCTGATTCCCATTGACCTCAGTTTTGCTAGGGCTCCTTGACGCCATACTCGGTCAAATGCTGCCTTGATGTCAAGGGCAGTCACTCTCACCTCACCTCTTGAGTTCAGCTCTTTTGTCCACGTTTGAACAAAGGCTGTAATGAGGTCAGGAGCTGAGTGGCCCTGGCAGAACCCAAATTGAGCAAGTTATTGCTAAGCAAGTGCGCTTGATGGCACTGTTGATGACACCTTCCATCACTTTACTGATGATCAAGAGTAGACTGATGGGGTGGTATTTGGCCGGGTTGGACTTGTCCTGCTTTTTGTGTACAGGACATACCTAGGCAATTTTCCAAATTGCCGGGTAGATGCCAGTATTGTAGCTGTACTGGAACAGCTTGGCTAGGGGTGCGGCAAGTTTTGGAGCACAGGTCTTCAGTACTATTGCCGGAATGTTCTCTGGGCCCATAGCATTTGCAATGTCCAGTGCCTTCAGTCATTTCTTGATATCACGCGGAGTGAATCAAATTGGCTGAAGTCAGGCATTTGTGATGCAGGGGGCTTCAGGAGGAGGCAGAGATGGATCATCAACTCAGCACTTGTGGCTGAAGATGGTTGCAAATGATTCAGCCTTATCTTTTCCACCGATGTGCTGGGCTCCCCCATCATTGAGGATGGGGATATTTGTGTAGCCACCTCCTCCAGTTAGCTGCTTAATTGTCCACCACCATTTATGGCTGGATGTGGCAGGACTGCAGAGTTTAGATCTGATCCATTGGTTCAGGGATCGCTTAGCTCTGTCTGTTGCATGCTGCCTACGTAGTTTGGCACGCAAGTGCCCATCCACAAACATTCACCCCCTCCACCACTGACGCACAGTGGCAGCAGTGTGTACCATCTACAAGATGCACTGCAGCAGCGCACCAAGGCTCCTTAGACAGCACCTTCCAAACCCACGACCTCTACCAACTAGAAGGACAAGGGCAGCAAATTCATGGGAACACCACCACTGCAAGTTCCCCTCCAAGTCACACACCATCCTGACTTGGAACTATATCACCATTCCTTCACTGTCGCTAGGTCAAAATCCTGGAACTCCCTTCCTAACAGCACTGTGGGAGTACCTACCTCACATGAACTGCAGCAGTTCAAGAAGGCAGCTCACCACCACCTTCTCAAGGGCAAGTAAGGATCTGCAATAAATGCTGACCTAGCCCACATCCCAAGAACGAATAACAAAAAAGGTGAGCAAACTTTAAAACCATCTGTATTCTAAACTATTGACAGTACACTATGTAAACAAAAGATTAAATTAATGCGTCAATTAACCTTTAATGTTGGCAGTAGGCAGTGCTTCCACCTGTTTAATGAAGAGATGCACACTTGATTCAAGGGCTCCTCCATCCCCACCCAAACCCCACCTTGGCTTTACTGGGCCTACACAAACCCTGTTACGGCACTAATCTCCATAGTCGCAGGTTTGATTTCCAGTCCATGCAGTTCTAGCTAAGCCCACCAGGGCAGCAGTTGGTACGCTATCAATAACTTAAACACCTATGGGTTAGGCAATGGAAAACTCCTCCATGCTCGCCCTCTGATTTCACTCAAGAGACCCCAGCTGCAAGGCACCTGTGCATCTCATCCCTAAAGATTAGCCCACTGCAGAAGTACCAGAGGGCTGCTCGTTTCTCTGTAACCATATCCCTGCAGGAGTCAGCATTTTCAAGAGAGAATGGGAAACAATTTGGAGGGAAAAATTACATTTTTATTTTGAGCTCCTTTTTCTTCATAAATAAGGGAAAAGCTTTTCCTCTGTTATTTGATGGAAAATATGAAGACTCACAGTGCAACGGATGCTTGTCTTGACGTGTTCCATAAATCTCCATCCCATCACTGTCAACACACCAGCACTGTCCAGGGTCAATCTCACACTGCACAGCCTCATACTCCCCGGTTTGTGTGCATTGTGGGATATAGGAGGTACTGCTATTATTTATATATCCGCTCACCAGAACTTGCTGGCGATGGAGCTGGCAGAAGGACAAGCCTGCAGAGAAACCAAGAATGGACAATGTAGTAACTGAAGTAAAACTGTGACATTGAGAGAAAGGAGAAACGGTGAACGGTAAGAACTACAGTCATCACAACTGAGTTACAGGCTGGAATCTAACCAAGTGGATTTTTAACATTTACCTTTGCCATTCGGGCCCAATTTTATCGTCCTCAAAACCCATTCACTATCACGGAGTTAAAATTGGGCCCTTCAAAGTGTCTGATCACTTTAATGAAGGATGCTCCAAATATTATGTGAAGTGAAATATTCTGAGCCATTATAACATCTAAACTTTCCCAGTCATTTTCAGACATGAGTGCCTGGAATCTGGGGGGTGGGGGGTGGGTCTGCTAAAGCTTTTCAATGGGAAGGGCCCTCTGATCATTAGATTTCTGTCCACCATCATCAGATTTCTGCATTGTTCTCTATTGGTTGACGTTATCTCTGTTGGTATTTACTGATATAAAATGTTTTCAACAACAGTAGCCATGCTTTCCTGTGGGGAGCGCACCCTGCCTTTGAGAAGTGAAGATAGGGGGTCTGCGGAAGTATGTCACTATGTTGCAGGAGATCTCAGAGAGTGTATTAATATTTGCAGGGATCTCTGGGAGTGTATCAATGTCTGGAGGGGGTCTTCAGGAGTGTGTAAATACTTGCAATGGTTCCCTGAGAGTGTGCCAGTATTTGTAGTGGGTACGCAGGAATGTGTCAATACTTCCAACAACAACAAGTATTTATCTAGCAAATTCAACATAATAAAACATCCCAAGGCACTTTACAGCAGTGTTATAAAACAAAATTTTACAGCAAACCATCTAAAGAGATATTTGGGCAGATAACCAAAAGCATAGTCAAAGAGGAAGGTTTTAACGAGCATCTTGAAGGAGGAAAGAAAGATAGAGACGGAGAGATTTAGGGAAGGAATTTCATAGCTTAGGGCCTTGGCAGTTGAAGGCACAATCAACAATTAATGGTGGAGTGATTAAAAACGGGGATACTCAAGGCTAGAATTAGAGGAGAGCTGATATCTTGTAGGGCTGGAGGAGATGACAGAGATAGGGAGGGGCGAGATCATGGAGAGATTTGAAAACAGGAATGAGAATTTTAAATTGAGGTGTTGCTTAAGAAGGAGCCAGTTTAGGTCAGAGAGCGCAGGGGTGGTGGGTGAACGGGACTTGGTGTGAGTTAGGAGTTAGGACATGGGCAGCAGAGTTTTGGATGACCTCAAGTTTATGCAGGGTAGAATGTGCGAGACTGTTGGAATAGTCAAGTCTAGTAGTAACAAAGGCATGGATGACAGTTTCAGTAGCAGTTGAGATGAGGCGGGGTGAAGTGGGTTGATGTTTTGGAGGTGGAAATTGGAGTTTGGATATGTAGTTGGATGCTCATTCTGGGGTCAAATATGACACCAAGGATATGAAGAGCTTGGTTCAACCTGATTCCAAGGGGTTTGCAGGAGTGTGTCAATACTACAGAAAACCAAGAGGAGTATAGAAAGTGGAGGGGTGAAATCAAAAAGGAAATTGGAAAACAAAGAGAGGGCATGAAAGAATATTGGCAAGCAAAATCAAGGAGAACCCAAAGATGTTTTATCAATACATTAAGAGTAAGAGAATAACTCAAAGCAAGTGTATGGCTCATAAAAGACCAAAAAAACTAACCCATGTGTGGAGGTGGAAGTATAAAAAAAGGGAGACATGAAGTATTAAGGAAGTTAGCATCCTTGAAAGTGGAAGGGGCTGGATGAAATGTACCCCAGGCTGTTAAAAGAAGCCAGAGAGGAAATAGCAGAAGGACTAACCATTATTTTCCAATCCTCACTGGATACAGGTGTAGTGCCAGAGAATTGGAGGACTGCAACATTGTACCTTTGTTTAAAAGAGGGGAGTAGACCAAATAATTACAGGCCTGTCAGTCTACCCTTGGCAGTCGGCAAATTATTGGAATCAATTCTGAGAGACAGGATAAACTGTCACTTAGAAGGGCACGGATGAATCAAGGATAGTCAGCATGGATTTATTAAGGGAAGGTCATGGCTAATTAACCTGATTGATTTTTTTGAGGAAGTTACAAGGAGGATTGAAAAGGGTAGTGCAGTTGATGTGGTCTACATGGATATTAGAAGGCATTTGACAAGGTCCCACTTGGCAGACTGGTTAAAAAAATAAAAGCCCATGGGATCCAGGAGAAGGTAGCAAGCTGGATACAAAATTGGCTCAGTGGAAGGAAATGAAGGGTAATTGTTGACGAGTGTTTTTGTAATTTGAAGGCTGTTTCCAGTGGGGTTCCACAGGGCTCAGTACTAGATGTTCTGCTTTTTGTGGTATATATTAACAATTTGGACATAAATGTAGGGGGAATAATCAAAAGGTTTGCAGATGACACAAAAATTGGCTGTGTGGTTGATAGCGAGCAGGATAGCTATAAACTGCAGGAAGATATCAATGCACTAGTCAGGTGGGCAGAAAAGTGACAAATGAAATTTAACCCAGAGAAGTGTGAGGTGATGAATTTCAGGATGTCAAACAAGGTAAAGGAATACACAATAAATGGGAGAATACTGAGAGGTGTAGAGGAAGTGCGAGACCTTGGAGTGAATGTCCACAGATCCCTGAAGTTGGCAGGACAAGTCGACAAGGTGGTTAAGAAGGCATACGAAATCCTTTCCTTTATTAGCCGAGGCATAGAATATAAGAGTAAGGAAGTTATACTAGAACTATATAAAATATTAGAACTGTGTGCAGTAAAGGCCTGCTTGGGTCTGCAAAAAAAAACCCGACCCGAGCCCAACAGAGGCACATCCGACCCAAGCCCGACCTGGCCCGAGTCCTTCCATTTTTTCCCGCGCCCGACCCGACCCGACCCAACCTGACCCAACCATCAGTTAACTTACCTTCCGTTTTTCACTTTGTTGCTGATCTGCATAAGCTTAAAACAACTGTAACAAAACCACTTTTCAAGTTAAAAAATTACATTAACAGTGGAGCCACATTTCTGTGATGGAGCGCGTCCAACCCGACCCAACCTGAGCCCGAGTGCCAGACCCGGAAGTGCAACCCGACCCGACCCAAACCCAACACATGCCTTCGGGGCCCATCGGGTTCGGGTCGGGTAGCAGACCTTTAATGTGCAGTTCTAGCCACCTCATTACAGAAAGGATGTAATTCCACTAGACAAGGTACAGAGGAGATTTATGAGGATGTTGCCAGGACTGGAAAATTGCAGCTATGAGGAAAGATTGGATAGGCTGGAACAAAGGAGGCTGAGAGGAGATTTAATTGAGATGTACAAAGTTGTGATCGACTTTGATAAAGTGCAAGGGAAGGGCCTATTTACCTTAGCAGAGGGGTCAGTATCGTGGTATGTGGGCATCACTGGCTAGGCCAGCATTTATTGCCCATCCCTAATTGCCCTTGAGAAGGTGAGCTGCCTTCTTCAACCACTGCAGTTCATGTGGGATAGGTACACCCACAGTGTGTGAGGAAGGGAGTTCCAGAATTTTGACCCAGCGACAGTGATATAGTTTCAAGTTAGGATGTTAGAGCAATTGGTAGAAGGATTAGAGGGGAGATGAGGAAATATATTTTTCACCCGGAGGGTGGTGGGGTCTGGAACTCACTGCCTGAAAGGGTGGCAGAGGTAGAAAGCCTCATCTCATTTAAAAAGTGTCTGGATGTGCACTTGAACTGCCGTAATGTGCTGGGCTATAGACCAAATGCTGGAAAGTGGGATTAGGCTGTGTGGCTCTTTTTTTTCAGCCGGCGCAGACATGATTTGCCAAGTGGCCTTTTTCTGTGCCGTAAACTGTCTATGATTCGATGATTCCAGGAATTGTACCGGAATTGTACAAGTATTTCCAAGTGACTCCTCCACTCAGTTTTGAAGCATCTGTTCAAGAAGATGAAGAGAATCAACAAAGTTGATCCATGTCACATTGTTCACTGGTGAAAGGTTCAAATACCAGAGCAATGTGGAACACAGTTAAAAAATTAGATAGTTAGAAATAAAAACAGGTTAGAAAGTTACAGATGAAGAGGAAGGGAAGGCTAATTATTATTATTCTGAAAACAGAGACATTTTGTCTAAGCTTTTCGTCTTGCAGTCATCAGGACAAATCGCAAGAATACCAATGTAATACTATATCAGAAGAGAGTGCTGATTGGTTGGCAAGTGGACTCTGATTGGTAGAAGCATTGCCATGGAGAATGCACCAGTTTATGGTGACTGACAGTTAACTGCCAAGCTTTGTTTGAAATTTAAACCAGGCAGCTTGACTCTGATTGGTCAAGGCATTGCCCTGAGGAATGAACCAGCAAATGGCTGTCACTTATTTTGTTTAGCTGAAGCAGGCGCAATGTGTGTACATGTTCATTCTGTCTGCCTCTACCAATCAGAGTCCACTTGCACTCTCTTCTCATATAGTATAAATTTGTTGCTTCCCTTACATTGGTATTCTTGCAAATTGTCCTGATGAGTGCAAGACAAAAAGCTTTGACAAAATGTCTCTGTTTTCAGCAATATTATTATTCTCTTGACTGGTGATTATTCTGGGTACTCCCATATACTCACAGGCAGTTACTAATGTAGTTCGATTGCTACCTGACACCACATCGCCTTCGTTGTTGACACACCAACAGGATTGTCCATCCTTCGTGCACTGCACATTCCTGCATCAAGTAGCATGCTATTAAGTCATGACAATTAAAAGTTTGCATATTGCAACAGCCATGGAACAATAGATGTGAAAGGATAGGTTCGACATGGAGTGTCACTGGACTACAGCACAGTCTACAGGATCTGGTATGGAGCTGGACAGGCCTGACTTGAGAAGCACCTGCTTTTCCAGATGTTTATTTAATACCTGGAAAATGTGAAGTCCACTGAATCCAGCCCACAGACATATGTACCTGATTTTCTAACTCTTTGATCTGGGATGAGCTTCACAGCTTAGACTAGACTCGCATTCCCTGAGTGATCTAACTGAGGTGTTTAAAATGAGTAAAGGATTTAATCGGGTAAATAGAGAGAAACAGTTTCCTCTGGAGGGGTCGTTCAGAACAAGAGGACATGCTGTTTTACTTCACAGTGGACACTGCCCACATCACCTCTTGGTTTAGAAATTACTTTGCTGAAATCTTGAGGCTTAAACCAGTGAAAGAGAAGGCTTAGATTGGAACTTTTGGAATAGAAATTCCTCATAGTTCTATATCATTGTGAACATAGGTTTTTGACTTTACAAAAAGTGCAATCTTCAATCCTGCAAGGGTGTGGATATGCATCATATACATTCGTAAAATTAGAGCTAGGCCGTTCGGGGTGAAGTTAAGAAGCACTTCCAAAAGTAAAGGATAGTGAAAATCTTGAACCCTCTTTCCTAAAACGCTGTTGAGGCTAAAGCAATTGAAAATTCCAAAATAGTGATTAATAAAAATTTGCAGCAAGGGTGTTAAGGGTTACAGAACCAAAGTAAGTAGATTGAGTTAAGATACTGATCATACAAAGCTGGTGGCAATTGGCTGGATTTGTCCTGCTTTATGTGGACAGGACAAACCTGAGCAATTTTTTCACTTGTTGGGTAGATGCAAGTGCTGTAGCTGTATTGGAACAGCTTGGACAGAGGCACGGCTAATTCTGGAGCACTGGCCTTCAGCACCAAAGCCAGGACATTGTCAGGATCCAAAGCCTTTGCTTTATTCACTGTGCTCAGCGCATTCAGTATAGAATGAATCAAAGTGGCTAAAGACTAACTTCTGTGATGGTTGGGACATCAGGAGGAGGCTGAGATGGATCATCCACTCGGCAGTTCTGGCTGAAAATGGTTACAAATGTTTTTGCGCTGACTTACTGGGCTCCACCATCATTGAGGATGGGCATGTTCATGGAGCCTCTTCTCCTGTTAATTATTTCATTGTCCACACCATGTGGCAGGACTACAGAGATTTGATCTAATCCATTTATTGTAGGATCGCCCATATCATTCTATATCATTCTGCTTCTGCTGTTTAGCATGCCAATTACAAACACTGCGTGGAGACTGAGTACATTGACCGAGGCGTTAAAGCAGGAGAGAGAGAGACAGTCCAGAGTTTCACTGGCAATGCACCTGAATCACCAACAACTAAAACAACATCTGCAAAACAGCAATAGTGACATCTGAACCAGGGAAGGAGCCAATTGGTGAGTAGCTTGATTAAAGAATCAATTATAGCTATGAGGGGGGATGATATAGTAAAAGGATCATCAAATGAGGCCATATGGATTAAACTGAAGAACAAGAAAGAGGCAATCACACTGCTGGGAGTGTACTATAGACCTCCAAACAGTCAGAGGGAGATAGAAGAGCAACTATGTCGACAAATCTCTGAGAAGTGGAAAAAACAATAGGACAGTAATTGTGGGTGATTTCAACTACCCTAATATTAACTGGGATAGAATTAGTGTAAAAGACACAGAGGGAGCAGAATTCTTAAAATGTATTCAGGAGAATTTTTTTTAGTCAGTACATAGAAAGCCCAAAAAGAGAGGAGTAGTTCAGGACTTAGTCATAGGGAATGAAGCTGGGCAGATGGAAGGGGTATCAGTTGGGGAGCACTTTGGTGGAAGTGATCATAATTCAGTTAGACTTAGGCTAGTTATGGAAAGGGACAAAGAGAGACGGGGAATAAAAGTTCTCAATTGGGGAAAAGTTTATTTTACTAAGCAGAGATGTGATTTAGCTAAAGTAGACTAGAAACAGAGTCTGAGAGAAAAAGTTTCTCCATATCTCTGTCTTAAATGACCTCCTTCCAGGGCCATTTAATTTCTGTGATCCTATTTCTATGATTCTGTTCTATTTATTCTATCATGCGTGTAAGTTTATCCACTTCACCAGAGATTAATTAGAGTCTTCCCTGTACCTCTGCTATTGTCTCTTCCTTTTGCTCTGCAAAGACCAAAGCGAACTACCATCGTACCTAAAACTTGCTTTAATAGCCCCATCTCCTCCTTTACATCTTTATCATGATGGATTTATTTTAAAAAACAGTGATACAACTCCCTTCCTCCCTCTCCACCTCATTTAATACCTGATTAATCTTGAGTTCTGCAAATGGACAGAGTCGGAACTAAACAGAACCAAACTGAGCATGCAAACCCCCTTTTCCCACCTCTTCCTATACCATTTCTTATGTTAGAAATAAACATTACCTGTACTTGCCATCTTGGGTACACTGGGGAATGTAGGTACTGGTCTTCTGGGAGGCTCCTCTCTTCATCTCACAGGAGGTCAGATGCTGGGACTCCTGCTGGTATTCTACAAATCAGCACATTTAAAAATCAACTCAAAATAATCAAGAGGAATCGAATGTGAGGACATTGTAGATATATGGTGGTTTATATTGAGATAAACCTGGCAATAAATGCTGGCATTACCAGTGACACCCACATCCTGAGAATCAATAATTAGAAAAATTATAAACAGAATAAATGTTGAGATATAGTACCTTTTCTTAAATAGTCATACTCACCAAATCATACCTTACAGACAATGACCCAGACACCGCAATCACCATCCCTGGGTATGCCCTGTTTCACCAGCAGGACAGACCCAACATAGGTGTCAGCACAGCGGTATCCAGTAGGGAGGGTGTTGCGCTGGGGGTCCTCAACATTGACTCATGGCATCAGGTCAAACATGGGCAAGGAAACCCCCTGCTGATTACTCATCTATGGCCCTCCCTCGCTGATAAATCAGCACTCTTCCATGTTGAACACTTGGAGGAAGCACTGAAGGTGGCAAGGGTGCAGAATATACTCTGGGTGGGGGACTACCCACTAGTCAGTAGCTACTGACCGAGCTGGCCGAGTCCTAAAGGACATAGCTGCTCGACTGGGTCTGCGACAGGTGGTGAGGGAAGCAACAAGAGGGAAAAACATACCTGACCTCATCCGCACCAATTTGCCTGCTGCAGATGCATCTGTCTTTGACAGTATTGGTGGAAGTGACCACCGTACAGTCCTTGTGGAGACAAAGTCCCGTCTTCACATTGAGGATAACCACCGTGCTAAATGGAATAGATTTCGAACAGATCTAGCAATGCAAAACTGGGCATTTATGAGGCGCTGTGGGCCATCAGCTGCAGCAGAATTGTACTCAACCACTATCTGTAACCTCATGGCCTGGCCTATCCCCCACTCAACCATTACCATCAGGCTGGGTGATCAACCCTGACTCAATGAAGAGTGCAGCAGGGCATGCCAGGAGAAACAGAAGGCACACCTCAAAATGAGGTGTCAACCTGGTGAAGCTACAACCCAGGACTACCTGTGTGCCAAACAGCGTAAGGAGCATGCAATAGACAGAGCTAAGCGATCCCACAACCAACCGATCTAAGCTCTGTAGTCCTGCCACATCCAGTCGTGAATAGGAACATAGGAACAGGAGTAGGCCATTCAGCCCATCGGGCCTGTTCTGCCATTCAATACGATCATGGCTGATCATCCACCTCAGTGCCTTTTTCCCACACTATCCCCATATCCCTTTCTGTCATTGGTATTTAGAAATCTGACAATCTCTGCTTTAAACATACTCAATGACTGAGCTCCCACAGCCCTCTGGGGTACAGAATTCCAAAGATTCACAACCCTCTGAGTAAATAAATTTCTCCTCATCTCAGTCTTAAGTGGCTTCCCCCTTACTTTGTAATTGTGTCCCCTGGTTCTAGACTCTCTAACCAGGGGAAGCATCTTAGCTGCATTACCCTGTCTATCGCTTTAAGAATTTTGTCAGTTTCAATGAGATCACCTCTCATTCTTCAAAACGCTAGAGAATACAGGCCCAGTTTCCCCAATCTCTCTTCAGAGGAAGGTGGTGGACAATTAAACAACTAACTGGAAGAGGTGGCTACACAAATATCCCCATCCTCAATGCTGGGGGAGCCCAGCACATCAATGTGAAAGATAAGGCTGAAGCATTTGCAACCATCTTCAGCCAAAATGATACACCTCAGTCTCCTCCTGAAATCCCCAGCATCACAGATGCCAGTCTTCAGCCTAATTTGATTCACTCCACATGATATTAAGAAATGGTGAAGGCATCGGGTACTACAAAGGCTATGGGCCCTGACAACATTCCAGCAATAGTACTGAAGACCTGTGCTCCAGAACTTGCCGCACTCCTAGCCAAATTGTTCCAGTACAGCTACAACACTGGTATCTACCCAGCAATGTGGAAAATTGCCCAGGTATGTCCTGTACACAAAAAGCAGAATAAATCTAACCCGGCCAATTACCACCCCATCAGTCTATTCTCAATCATCAGTAAAGTGATGGAAGGTGTCGTCGACTGTGCTATCAAGCGGCACTTGCTTAGCAATAACCTACTCAGTGATGCTCAGTTTGGATTCCGCCAGGGCCACTCAGCTCCTGACCTCATTACAGCCTTGGTTCAAATATGGAAAAAAGAGCTGAACTCAAGAGGTGAGGTGAGAGTGACTGCCCTTGACATCAAGGCAGCATTTGACTGAGTATGGCATCAAGGAGCCCTAGCAAAACTGGAGTCAATGGGAATCAGGGGGAAACCTCTCCGCTAGTTGGAGTCATACCTAGCGCAAAGGAAGATTGTTGTGGTTGTTGGAGGTCAATCATCTGAGCTCCAGGACATCACTGCAGAGGTTCCTTGGGGTAATGTCCTAGGCCCAACCATCTGCAGCTGCTTCATTAACGACCTTCCCTCTATCATAAAGTCAGAAGTAGGGATGTTCGCTGATGATTGCACAATGCTCTGTACCATTAGCGACTCCTCAGGTACTGAAGCAGTCCATGTAGAAATGCAACAAGACCTGGACAATATCCAGGCTTGGGCTGATAAGTGGCAAGTAACATTCATGCCACACAAGTGCCAGGCAATGACCATCTCCAACAAGAGGCAATCTAACCATCTCCCCTTGACATTCAATGGCATTACCATCGCTGAATCCCCCACTATCAACATCCTGAGAGTTACCATTGACCAGAAACTGAACTGGAGTAGCCATATAATACTGTGGCTGAAAGAGCAGGTCAGAGGCTGGGAATCCTCACCTCCTGACTCCCCAAAGCCTGTCCGCCATCTACAAGGCACAAGTGAGGAGTGTGATGGAATACGCTTCACTTGCTTGGATGGGTGCAGCTCCAACAACACTCAAGAAGCTCGATACCATCCAGGACACCGCTTGATTGGCACCCCATCCACAAACATTCACTCCCTCCACCACCGACGCACAGCGGCAGCGGTGTGTACCATCTACAAGATGCACTGCAGAAACGCACCAAGGCTCCTAAGACAGCACCTTCCAAACTCACGATTTCTGCTACCTGGAAGGACAAGGGCAGCAGATGCATGGGAACACCACCACCTGCAAGTTTCCCTCCAAGTTACACACTATCCTGACTTGGAACTATATTGCCATTCCTTCACTGTTGCTGGGTCAAAATCCTGGAAGTCCCTTCCTAACAGCACTGTTGGTATACCAACCTCACATGGACTGCAGCAGTTCAAGAAGGCAGCTCACCACCACCTTCTCAAGGACAATTAGGGATGGGAATAAATGCTGGCCTAGACAGCTACGCCCACATCTTGTGAAAGAATAAAAGAAGAAAGTTTTGTTACACCTGAGTGACCTACTAGGCCACATCAAAGAACAATTAAGAGTCAACCACATTTCTGAAGGACTCGGAGTCCCATTTCGGCCAGTGAGGTTAGGGTGTCCAGTTTCCTTCCCAAAAGGACGTTAGCGAACCAGTTAGATTTTTGCAAAGATCCAACAGCTTCATGGTCATTTTTATGGATATAGTACCAGCTTTTTAAGAACTGAATTCAAATTTACAAACTACCATAGCAGAACTCACAATCTTTGAATTACTAGTCTAGTAACATAATCACTACAGTACCATACCCATTCTTAACACAATAATATATTAGCAGATATACCTCAAATTCAATCTTTGCAACTTTATTGTTAACACTGGTTTAAATGGCCCTATTAGTATTTCAGAGTGTAAATGTTCTGCTGCTATTAGTGTTAATGGGATCAAGGGATACGGGGAGAAAGCGGGAACAGGGTACCGAGTTTGGATGATCTGCCAGGATCGTATTGAATGGCAGTGCAGGCTCGAAGGGCCGAATGGCCTACTCCTGCTCCTATTTTTCTATGTTTCTATTATTTATTCTGATGTGATTCTTTGGACTTGCCAACAGCAGCAGAAGCATCAATTTATAAAGAGCTTGTCTGGCTTTGCTTCGGATGCCTCAGAGCATTTAGGATGAGAAGAAAAGGGACACAGCAGACATTAGCAGGAGAAAATCAGAGGGAGCTTGAAAGGCTTGGATGGCAAACCACAGGACTGATTGAAGAGGAAGGTTTTGAAAGCATGAAGCGTTGTGGCAACCCAGATGGAACTCAGTCTGAAGTTTCAGGGAGCAAAAGCGGGAGTGAATGGAGTGACGAGAATTCCAGTGGTATACAAGCAGACTGAAGAGAGATTATGTGTTAGAGGAGTGGAGGATAGATGCTGTCTAAGGCATGAGAAGTTCGCTAAGAAAAGAAAAGACTTGTAATTGTACAACACCTTTCACAACCACAGGATGTCCCAAAGCATTTTACAGCCAATGAAGCACTTTTGAAGTGTAGTCACTATTGGAATGCGAGAAACAAAGCAGCCAATTTACACACAGCAAGCACCCACTATCAGCAATGTGATAATGACCAGATAATCTTTTTTTGTGATGTTGAATAAGGGATAAATATTAGCAAGGACAGAAGGGATAACTCCCCAGCCTCATCCAACAGACTGCCGACAGTATAGCACTCCCTCAATACCCCAGTGAGCTGTTAGCCTAGATTTTTGTGCTCAAGTCATGTAGTGGTTCTTAAACCTACAACCTTCATGACTCAGAGGCAAGAGTGCTAGGGCTGATACCTTAAAGTTGAATGGGTAGAGCCCTAGAGAGAATTGAAATTGGGATGAGAATTTTGAAATTGACTGGAGAGGATCGAAATTGGGATGAGAATTTTGAAATTGACTGGAGAAGATTGAAATTGGGATGAGAATTTTGAAATTGACTGGAGAGGATCGAAATTGGGATGAGAATTTTGAAATTGACTGGAGAAGATTGAAATTGGGGTGAGAATTTTGAAATTGACTGGAGAAGATTGAAATTGGGGTGAGAATTTTGAAATTGACTGGAGAAGATTGAAATTGGGGTGAGAATTTTGAAATTGACTGGAGAGGATAGGGGTGATAGGGATATGGGATTTAGTATGGATGAGGATGTGCACTGCAGCAATTTGGATGAGATTCAAAATGGGAGGCAGCTAAGAAGTCATTAGAAAAGTTAAGTCTTGAGGAGGTGGAGGCGTGGCCTGGCCCTTTGACAGCAGAAGAGGAGATAGTGTGGGGATGAGCAGTTTTGCAGAGGTGGAAAAAGTCATTTTAGGAGTGGGGCAAATGTAGAGCAGGATTCTAAGCTTTGGATCAAGCAGCACACCATTGCTTCCATAATTTTTGATTC
This sequence comes from Heterodontus francisci, assembly GCF_036365525.1. Lineage (NCBI taxonomy): Eukaryota > Metazoa > Chordata > Chondrichthyes > Heterodontiformes > Heterodontidae > Heterodontus > Heterodontus francisci. The sequence goes on from NC_090375.1 coordinate 48,916,481, forward strand.
AGTTTGAGATAACAGTGGGAAGATTAATGGTATTTTGAGGGACAAAGGTGTAGAGGAGTTGGGAATATAAGGAAAATAGAATGTAACATAGGTTATCACTTTTGATAGAAAAACAGAAAATGCTGGAAGTAATCAGCAGGGCAGGCAGCATCTGTGGAGACAGAAACAGAGTTAACATTTCAGATTGATGATCTTTCACCAGAACCTTTCACTTATGATATTGACCAATGTAGTCTTATTCAATAGAGCATAAAGGAGACTAATGGGTCTTTGGAAATTTCTGGCTTGCTTATGAGTGCCCCAGAGTAATTGCAAGCTCTTAACAACACCAGATTTCAGTTTCATGAGTCCCTTGTCCTGACTTTTGGTCCCTCTAGAAAAGCACCTCCTACCAACGTCGCCCTTCCATTTTGTGCAAAAGCCACTCCTGCACTCTCTGAGTAAGATTTCCAATTTGGGGCTGAGTTAAGGAAGGTTTTGGACTGTAGAACTGCACATAATTGAGATCGAGTACAAAGTGTCCAAGCTCATTTCTCATGAAAGTCTAATCGGCGACAAGAGGTTTTCATCCCATTAGCCTGAAGTGGATTCAAACATAGCTCTGAGTGGTCAAAAGGACACTCAAGAGTGTTACTCACACCACTAGTGACATTGCTTGTTTTCAAAAGATAAATTGCCTCACCAAGTGGCTATTCTTCAAGAATGCATCTAGATAATGTTATTCGTCTCTCACAGGTGGATGGCTTCACAGCTGAGTCTGATCCTATTCTAGCTGACATATACATGAGCATTGTCCAAAAGGACTCACTGAACAGCAATCAGGAGTCAGATCACTGATTAATTTTCCTTCTCCTAGCTTGGGGGTATTGAGGCCATCCTGGATAAATCTGCACAGAGCAGGATCAAATCTGGAATTCTCCAGGCCTATAGGGCTTCGTAACACACTTGGGACTAGATTTTTCTCCCCGCCAGTTCAGGATCAGAGGCAGGCTGGAGCTAAAATATCTCCGGTGTGCTGGTTTCCCAGCTCCAACCCACTTCTGGGCCATTTTTGCAGAGGTGGGATGTGGGGGGAAGGGGGTTGGATGGGTGGCAGGGCTCGACATGACTCATTAAGAGCCTAATGAGGCCAATTATAGGAGGTTGACTGGGATTTTCCAGTGGGCCTCCAGGTTCCCGCAGGCAGCAGGGGCCAGTTTAGGTGCCAGGAGGCAGCATCCTGGCCACAGACTGCGGGGGCCAGCGTTCCAGCCAGGCCTAGAGGCCCTCTCTGCCTGCCTGCCTGCCTGCCTGGGTGTAGGAGGAGCTGCAGGCTCCTCTGTAGAGGGGTAACCTTCCCTTCCCCTCCCCAACTCCCAGTGCTGGCCTGACTGCAAGATTCATTTTCTAATTTTGTTTAAATAAATCAGAGGGTGCCTCCATCTTGAAGCACCTTCTCCCTTTCTTACCTTCTCTTGCAGCCTGCTGCTCCTTTCAAGCTGGAAGGCCTCTGATTGGTCCTCCAGCTTTGAGAGCCTGTCCATCATCCTTAATTGGACAGTGAACCTGTCTGCTGGCCAATTAAGGGGGTACCCCGTGAAAATCACAATGTGTGGCTATTTATTTACCTCCCGGGGCTAGGTTTGGGACCCAGACACAGTCCTGACCTCTGTTTCCCACTCCAGGATGGAAAATCCTGCCCTTGGAAGTTAATTTAACAAGTAAGCGATTAGGGGGGCTCTATTAACAGTGATTAAAAAAAACTCCCACCATTTCTCCTCCACATCAAAAAGTATTTGATGTTTCCTTACCAGAAACTACAGCTGCTGCAATGCAGATACAGTGGAGGGCAACTGTGATGGTTTTTATGTGTCCCATTGCTTCTCCTGCTCATCCTATGAAGCAGGTGTCCAATCTAGCTAGCTCTCTCCCTTTATATAAAGCCATTTGGTTTGCGTGGGCCTGTCAAGCCAAACATAGTCTGGAACAAGTGAGTGCATCCAGCTTCTCAGAATGAAACACAAGAGCTGTCTGACGTAGGTTCTGTGACCTGAAACCAAACAAGACTTCAGCGGATTGTGTAGAGTCTCCTAAATGCTCAGTAATCTCGAAAAAAGCCTCCCCACTTCAAGTTCCATTTAGAGAACCTTGAATTCTTAACTCCTTTGACATGATGCAAATTCAGTGCAGCCATTTACTTTTTATAAATTTTATGCAGGAAACAGACATTTAGTTTTGGGGCTTCCAGTGGATATATTGCAGTTAGACACAGTATTCCCAAGTCACGAATGGTTAGGTATGGTGCAGTGTGAATATTTTCAATTCCAGCCCAGATTAACGGGATAAAAGTCTCCTCTATCTCCTGGCTATAAGCATCCTATGTTAAATGGGGTAGGTAGACTGAATCCTGTTTCTCATGAGCACAGAGCTGAATTGGAAATAAATTGACAATCTCACTCAGAGAGGATAGCAGAAATGGAGAAACTTCAAGAGTATTCGGTTAGCTACGAGGAACCATGAGAAATCCTAATGACGTGAAAGACGTTCTGTAAATATAGGTATCAGTCTTGGCTCAGCAGTCAGAAGGCTGTGGGTTCAAGTCCATTGTAGAGATTTGAGCCTCAAATCTAGGCTGACACTTCATTGTAGTCGTGAGGAAGTTCTGCACTGTTGGAAGTGATGTTCTGATGAGATGTTAAACCAAGGTCTTATCTGCACTCTCGGGTGGATGTAAAAGATCCCACTCCATTATCTGAAGAACAGAGGAGCTCTCCCTAATATCCTGGCCAGCATCGAAACCTAAACTAGGTCATTTATTTCATTGTGGCTTGTGGAAACTTGCTGTGTGCAAATTAGCTGCTGTATATCCTATATTACAACAGTGACTACACTTCAAAAGTATTTCATTGGCTATAACAGTTCTTTATTAATCTTACCCACAGATTCCAAAGAAGTAAGTCAGTATCTTCCTGCACCTGCAGAAGACATTGATACTCCCTTACCTGGATATAGTTTCCTGGGTATAGTTTGTAAGCAGCACCTCCTTTCAGGTGTCCATTATTTGCTTGTGAGTCTCAATATTGAGTGCAGAAAGCTCATTCAATTATGGGGACATTACAGCCAAGCCCAAGACAATGACTGGAGGAACTCTGAGTTCTCCCCTTCTTCATCCAGGCTAGTTTTAGCACTATTATTACTGTCCTGAATGAGATCTGTTAGTTCAACTGACCTTTATTTATTTTTCTATTTATTTAGAGATACAGCACTGAAACAGGCCCTTCGGCTCGCCGAGTCTGTGCCGACCAACAACCACCCATTTATACTAACCCGACAGTAATCCCATATTCCCTACCACCTACCTACACTAGGGGCAATTTACAAAAGCCAATTTACCTATCACCTTGCAAGTCCTTTGGCTGTGGGAGGAAATCGGAGCACCCGGCGAAAAGCCATGCGGTCACAGGGAGAACTTGCAAACTCCGCACAGGCAGTACCCAGAATCGAACCCGGGTCCCTGGAGCTGTGAGGCTGCGGTGCTAACCACTGCGCCACTGTGCTGCCCTTAGCGGTGCCTGCTGCATCAAATATGCAAATATGTGGATGTGTGGTGAGAAATGAATCTAACTCAGCTGTAATGCTTTCCATTGTCGAATTACCTCTTAATAAATACCGTCTATGTTGATGCATGAAGAATGGCCAGTTTGACGAAATGGCAGAAGGAACCCAGTAGCAGCATAACCCAGCTTGAATCAGTGCTTACAACATGAGAGAAAATTGCGGGCTAGTGGTGGGAGCAGGGAGTGATGGGGAACAGGAGGAGAGAATGAAACAAAATAGTGAAAGTGATGCATTGCTTAGGTACTTCTACAGGTTACAGAATACTATTAATGGCCTGTGCCTCTATTCACCTTTTTGATTAGAAATGAGTTCAGTGTGTTGGGAGAAGGGAGTCTTTATACTTACAATGAAAATAACTGGGAAGTAAACAAAATGGCACAGATTTAGTCAGAGAAAAATGGTTTGAAAGTGTAAAAATCTTTCCATCATCAGAAAATGTGGCAAAATTACTCTGATAAAATAAACAATTCTGTTCTGATACTGGAGAAATCTGTGTTCTTGTGTTGGCAACTCATTAAATATACATTTTTCATGCATGTTTGATTATGTTATTACAAAGTCAATGAAGAGCAGCAGAACTATGCAGCACTAAAGCTCAAGTATCTGTATAGTTGTGGAGTCAAAGGAGCAATGACGCATATGTGCACAGGCACTTGATCTTTCAAGTTTTCTGGAGATGTTTCAGAGTGGTCATCCCACAGGTTGCTAGGAGTAGAGAAGTTAGGGAAGGAGACTGGGTGACCATCAATGTACAGGGCAGGAAGCAACAAGTGAGGGTAGGTAGGATAATCTGGGGAGCTGAAAACCAGTTTAGGTACCAGGGATGTGGACAGAATGACACAGAGCAGGATAATTATGAGTGACTGCAAGGCACTGGGGAGCGAGTTTTTTTTTATTCATTCATGGGATGTGGGCAATGAATGCTGGCCTTGCCAGCAATGCCCATCCCTAACTGCCATTGAGAAGGTGATGGTGAGCTGCCTTTTTGAACTGCTGAAATCTGTGTGGTGAAGGTACTCCTACAGTGCTGTTAATGAGTTCCAGGATTTTGACCCAGCATCAATGAAGGAATGGCAATGTATTTCCAAGTTCGAATGATGTGTGCCTTGGAGTGGAACTTACAAGTTGTGATGTTCCCAAGGGGGAAACAAAATAGCTAGTAAGAACAGACAAGTGGCAATTGAGGGGGAATTCTAGTCAGGGTAGATTGCGTCATGGTCCAGAGTCTCAACTGATATGTTGCTTCCCAGTTGCCAGGGTCCAGCACATCACCAGTGAATACAAAATGTTATGAGAGGTCGAGCAGACAGAGGCTGTGCTTCTTGTGAGGACAAATAACATAGATGGGGTAGTAATATCTGGATTTATTCCCAGTGCCAAGCATTGGACTAGAGGGGGAGAGATAGATTAGGATTGCCAACACTTGGCTGGAAGGATGGTGTAAAAGGGAGTTTCAGATTCCTCGAACACAGGGGCCATTTTTGAGGCCAGGAAAGGTGGTACAGATGGGATAACCTTTAACCACCTAAACTGGAGTGGCACCCTGGTTCTTGTTGAAAGGGTACATAAGGTCGCGGGGAAAGATGGAAATTAATTAGTGATGGTAGGAGGAGAGAATCCACATAGTAAGTCAAAAAGTTTGATAATATGTGCAGGTTGGGGACAGTTACCCAGATCATAGTTCTATTCACAAATGGCCTACTCCTGTTCTTATATACAGATCCTAAGGCACCAGCAGCCAAGCAGCATCTACTTTTGAGCTGAGGCCATTACAGAGTAATCAGCAGACGGAGTCCTGGCTGAGTTTTCACTTTCCTAGCTGAGTGACACTGAACTGTAGCACTCTCATCATTCCCCAGCTAAGATCAGATAACCCTCATCTCAAGCTGGGATCCTTCCTTGTCTCTTTGTATTGGTATCATGCAGTCCATTTACCCATTTAGTTTTTAATGGCAGAGGACATCAGCTACACAGTTTGCATGTCTACTGTACTAGCTCCTACCCTGAAGTACTCACATATAACACTGACTACAGTTCAAATGTACTGAGGCTAAGTGCTTTGGAACATCCTGTGGTTGCAAAAGGGCTATATAAATGCAATGTCTTTCTTTCTTGCCTGTCAATAAGAACAAAAACAAGAGTCAAAGGGTAGATATCAGCAGAACAAGTATAGCAGAGGGATCAATAACTGTGGGCATAGATTTAAAGTGATTGGTAGAAGGAAGAGGGCAGTTGAGAATAAATATTTTCACCCAGGGAATGGCGGGGTCTGGAACTCATTGCTTGAAAGGATGGTAGAGACAGAAACTCTCATCACATTTAAAAGCATTTGAATATACATTTGAAGTGCCATAACCTACAAGGCTACAGACCAAGATCTGGAAAGTGGAATTAGGCTGGACAGCACCTTTTTGGCCAGCACAGGGCCGAATGGCCTCCTTCTGCATTGTAAATTTCTATGATTCTAGGCTTATATTCCAGTGCACTACTGAGGGAGTACTAAATTGCTAGAGATGCTGTCCTTCAGAAGAGTCATTAAACTGCCTATCCCAGATATTATTGTGAAAAAGCAGCAAGGTTTTCCTAGTATCCTTGTTAAATATTCCCTCCATTCAACCAATTGTTCATGCACCTCAGTACTGTTTATGGGATCCTTTGGAGTACAAAATGGCAGCCACATTTGCCTAAATAGTTACCACATTTCAAAGTCATTCAGTGCATGTAAAGTGCTTTGAGATGTTTCTGAGAGATGTGATAGGGTATTATATAAATAGCAATTCTTTCCTTTTTGTGATTTTTTAAATCAAGATTCATTCTTGGAATATGGGCATTATTGACAAGATCAGCATTTGTTGTCCATCCCTAGTTGCCCTCAGAAGGTGGTGAACCTTCTTCTTGAGTTGCTGCAGTCATTGTGGTAAAGGTGCTCCAACAATTCTGCTCATCAGGGAGTTCAGGATTTTGATCCACTGACGATGAAGGAACAGTTCTATATGTCCCAGTTGGGTTGATCAGTTAATCGAAAGGGAAGTAGAAGGTGATGGAATTTCCAGTCATCTGCTGCCCTTGTAGATAGTGGATTTGGGGAGGTGCGGTTGAAGAAGCCATCGCAATTTGCTACAGTGAATCCTGTATATAGTGCACACTCAAGCCAGGGTACGGTGGTGGAGGGTCTGGATGTTTAAACTGGTGAATGGGAATCAAGTAGACTATTTTGTCCTGGATGGCTTCAAGCACCTTCAGTATTATTGCAGCTGCACCCAGACGAGTGGAAAGTCTTCCAACATATTGACGGCTTCAGTTTTGTAGGTGGTGGAGAGGCTTTGCAGAGTTAGGAGGTGATCCACTCACTGTAGAATACTCAGCCTCTGACCTGGTAGCCATGGCATTTGTGTGTCAGATCCTGCTGAGTTCCTGGTCAATGGCAATCCCCAACCTCCCCAGGATGTTGATGAAAAACTTATCAATCGTAATGCCACTGAATCTCAAGGGGAGGTTGTTATGCTCTCCCTTGTTGGAGATGGTCATTGCCTGGCACTTATGTGGCATGAATGTTACTTGCCTGGATGTTGTCCCAGTCTTGTTGCACATAGTCATTATCTGAGGAACTGTGTCTGGAGATGAACACCACAAAATCATCAGCAAACAGCCTCATAGCTGACCGCATAATGGAGGGAAGGTCATTGTTGAAGCAGCTGAAGACATCTGGGCCTTGGACGCTGCCCTGAGGAAATCCTGTAGCTGAAACAATTGGCCTCCAACAACCACAGACATCTTCCTTTATGTCACGCATGGCTCCATGATGTATTGCAATGGTTTGATTAGTATATATTTCTGCATGGTATTTAGAAGAATGTACCTCAAGGTACTTGTCACTGCCTCCTTAAGAGCAGTAACCCAAACTGTCTCATCTTCCTCTCTGCTAACCTTCCCACCCAGCAGTGGATGGAGTGTCTCAGTGCATGGAGTGACTTTTACATACTGAAATCTAGCCAAGCTTAGTTTAAGCACGAGACAGACAGTTGCAGAGTGATGACAGCTACAGCTACTGATCAGCACAATAGATGTATTCTGTTGCTTGAATGTTTATTGTCTATTTAAAAAAACACCTTAGTGAATTGTTTTATACACAGAAATGAAAAGGGGAGGAACTTCAGCTTCCAGAACTTTATACACATAAGCCAAATATACACTTTTTTTGAGATATACACTTACAGTCAACACACACCCTGATAGCAAATATATCTGCCTGGCACACAATTCTTTTGTTGTTATAGTTCATGTGTTTCTGAACAGCAGCTGCTGAGTATTCTGGGTAAGTAAAAACAGTGAGGCCCACCCTGCAATATTGTACACCTTATAAACTGATTTTATTTGCACTGCTTTCAAATTTAATGTCTTTCTTTTAATATAACTACAATAAGTTTGTGTTTTTTGCAGGTGTGGGTGCCACTGAACCATTTCTGGGACAACCACTCATTGGCAAGCTCTTACAGGTTTCTGCATGCAAACTCCCGATTCAATGCACTTTCTTGACTCCACCTATTTTGCATGCCCTTAACTTTAAGCACCAATTTGAGAAACAAGTTAATTATGGGTATACAAAACATGTGTTTTGGGGTGAGAAAGAATGCAGGGAGGTCTACAGCACAGATGGATGAATTTTGTTTGCATATTCTCCTACCTGCCAGTGCCTGGTGCTTGGGTCTAAATTGGAGCATGAACATTTTCTCCATGGAGGTTGATGGTACTTTTTTCAGACAGTCTATTTACAAGCCAACCTCTGAATTTAGGTTCTACGCAGTATGTTGTTATACCAGATTATACCGTACAAAGCTACAGACTCATCATAACAGAGGAGCTCAAATCCTTATGAATTGCATTATAATTTGTGAAATGATCTCAGTTCTTGACGGGTATAAAATAGCGGGGTCCCCTGCAATATTGTACACCTCAAACTTTAATTGCACTGCTGTTGAGTTTCAATTCTTTCGCTAATTACAATAGTTTGTAGGTGTTACTTGGAGATTCGATGTCTCAGACTGTGATACTGAAACCAAGGGATCCTACGGTCAAATTTAACATCAGGAATTGGGCCCTCAATGAAGGTCTGTTTTTTCTACCTCCGTCTCTCCCTCCAACTCTCAAAAAGCCAGAAAGTTTCAATATATTTCATCACGGTTTCTTTTTCTCTCCAAATGAGCAATAAGTACTGTGTTGAGAATTCACATTGGATTTAAGATTTGACTGCTGGGAACTGCAGGAGATGGAAAGTCGCATGCCCATGTTGCGGGAATGAGTAGTCCTTTCTAAACTCTTGCTGGGGCAAGTGAGTCGAGCATGCACTTAACTGACCTACCACAAAGATCATAATGAATATCACTGTAGTGATTTAAAACAGGCTTGATTTGACCCCATAATCTGCTCATCTCTGCATTATTTCATTGCATATCAGATAATTAAGTTATCAGCCGGGAAACTTTCTTTTTCCAGCACTTGCCTTCAGAAGCTGTACTCTTCTGATATGTTTCTAACCTCTGTGGTAACAAATGCTAGAATCAGTTATTCCCAATCACAAAAAGCTATTTACCCCATCTGTGTTATCCTACTCCCATTGCTCATTTAGCAGCCAAGAGCCCTTCCACATCTGTTACCAAGGAATTCACAACCAGTTAGGAAGGAGTGTGCGCACACTTGATCAGTGATTGTGATACTCTCTGTTCTATTTGCGGAATCACACATAATGGGGTCACTTTATGTTGGCAAGTGCTGTGAATGAAAGTGAAGCTCTGCCTCAAGCCTGATGTTGTAGGATATCTAAAAGGTCTATTTTTTTTCTTTTCCTCCAAGTTTGCTATTAAACTCAAATCCTTCGACACACAAGCTGTAGAAACATTAGCTTCTTAATGGTTCCATTCCGCTCCCGCTGCGTAGTTTTCAATCAGTTCCATTCCTTTTCTGTCACCCCCCCTCCCACCAATTATCGTCTTCTCAAAGAGAGCAGCAGCTTGCCATTTTCTCCACCTTGCCCAAGTCTGTTAGGAGTTGTTTAATGTGGCGTTTCAGCTGCGGAAGTCGTGCGAGTGGTTCCGGTGGTTCAAGTTCCCCGGAAAAGTCCAGCCAACTTTCCAGAACTAGGAGATTGCATGGGAGGAATCAAAAGAAAAGAACAAAAAACTGTGTTACAAATTCAACTCGGGCCAGACAAATAAAAGGGAACTTAGAACATTAAAAACACAACTGGTTTAACTGCAAGTAAAAAGGGAACTTTCCTCTGTTAAATATTTTTAGTCATATTGCTTTGTTGCTTTAGATCAGTACTAACCCTGAGAGAGGAATGTAACTATTACAGACTCTACACTTACCAATATTCGCTCTCCCATGGTGCTGCACATGGGAAGTTAATGTAGAGTATAGTCATCAAATGAAACATAATTCAATCCCCATTTTAAGGCTATATATTTGGTCCTAATGTTATAGAATACTTTTACTTGATATTATTTGTAGACAAACAGCAGAACCTATGGAATTTTGGGAAACAGAGTTGGTTGGCGTGTACATTACTCTGCAGTTCAGGGAGAAATGAAATGGAGATGCTACTGTGCCACCACTGGGGGTAGATTGTACTTACAGTGCGTCAAGTTTACATAAGCAATTCCAATTATAAATGTGGACATAGTAATTTAACATGGCAAAAGATGACACCTATGTGTGACAAAAATGGGAAAAAAGAAACTACGGTTTTGCAAACAGTGTGTGTAACCGTAAGATCTTTAATATATTATAGATAAGAAACCAATTGTGCCATTCCCACCCCTGCTCCAACTGAAATCAGCTAACTAGGCACAAAGGGAGATTAAACACAGACCCGTTTTTTGATCTGCTGTGGTGTATTCACCCTTTGAATTATGTGAGAGGGAGAAAATGAGAACCAAAAATCATAGGAATAGGCCATTCAACACTGCAATCCTGTTCTGTCATAGCTGATTTGTATCTCAAGCCTGTTCTCGCGCCTTTGCTCTATATCCCTTGATGCTCTTATCAACAAAAGTCTATCGATCTCTGTCTTGACAGTTTTAATTGCCCCAGTATTCGCAGTCTTTTGGTGAAACGAGCTCCATATTTCCATTACCCTTAGAATCATAGAAAGTTTAAGGCAGAGAAAGAGGCTACTTGGCCCATTGTGTGTGCCAGCTGAAAAACGATCCCCCCATTCTAATCCCATCTTCCAGCATTTAATCCATAGCCCTGCAGATTACGGCATTTGAGGTGCATATCTGGACTCCTTTTCAATGAGTTGAGGGTTTCTATCTCAACCACCCTTTCAGGCAGTGAGTTCCAGACCCCCACCACCCTCTAGGAGAAAAGGTTTTTTCTCAACTCCCCTCTAATCTTTCAACCAATCACTTTAAATCTACGCCCCCATGTCACTGACTTCTCTGCTAAGGTAAATAGGCCCTTCACCTCCACTCTATCCAGGCCCCTCACAATTTTGCACATTTCAATCAGAGCTCCCCTCAGCCTTCTCTGTTCCAAGGAGAACAACCTCAGCCTATCCAATCTCTATGCATAGCTGCATTTTTCCAGTCCTGGCAAGAGTCTCGTAAATCTCCTCTGTACCCTCTCTAGTGCAATTACATCCTTTCTGTAACGAGGTGACCAGAACTGCACACAGTACTCAAGCTGTGGCCTAACCAATGAGTTATACAATTCCAGCAGAACCTCCCTGCTCTTATATTCTATATCTCAGCTAATAAAGGAAAGGATTCCATATGCTTTCTTAACCATCTTATCGACCTGTCCTGCTACCTTCAGGGATCTGTGGACATTCACTCCAAGGTCCCTCACTTTCTCTACATTTCTCCGTATTTTCCTATTAATCGTGTATTCCTTTGCCTTGTTTGATCTCCCCAAATGCATCACCTCACACTACTCTGGATTGAATTCAGTTTGCCACATTTCTGCCCATCTGACCAGACCATCAATATCTTACTGCAGCCTACAGCTATCCTCCTTGCTATCTACCAGTCAATCTTTCCGTCATCTGCAAACTTCTTGATCATGCCCCCTGCATTTACTTCCAAATCGTTAATATATACCACAAAAAGCAGGGATCTAGTACTGAGCCCTGCGGAATGCCACGAAAAACAGCCCTCCAGTTGCAAAAGCACCCGCCAACAATTACTCTTTGTTTCCTGCTTTGGTATCCAATTTGCTGCATTTCCCTGGATCCAATGGGATTTTATGTTTTTAACCGGTCTGCCATCTAGGACTTTGTCAAAAGCCTTGCTAAAATCCATGTAGGCCACATCAACTTCACTACCCTCATCTATCTTCCTTGTTACTTCTTCAAAAAATTCGATCAAGTTGGTCAGACAAGATCTTCCCGTAACAAATCCACGCTGACTATCCTTGATTAACCTGTGCCTTTCTAAGTGACAGTTTATCCCGTCTCTCAGAATGGATTCCAATTATTTGCCCACTTCTGAGTTAGACTGACTGGCCTGTAATTATTTATTCGGTCTATCCCTCACACCCTTTTTAAACAGAGGTACAACGCTAGCAGTTCTCCAATCCTCTGGCACCGTACCTGTATCCAGTGAGGACTGGAAATGATGGTCAGACCTTCCACTATTTCCTCTCTTGCTTCTTTTAACAGCCTGGGGTGCATTGCATCCGGCCCTGGTGATTTATCAACTTTCAAGGATGATAATCCCATTAATACTTCCTCTCTCCCTATGTTTATCACATCTAATAGTGTACACCCCTCTTTCCTAACTACAATATCTGCATTGTTCCCCTCTTTTATGAAGACAGATGCAAATTATTCATTCAGAACCATACCCACGTCTTCTGCCCCTACACATTTCCTAAAACTAAGTCTAAAACTGCTCCCTCTCTTGTTGGACTTGCTACATACTGGCCAAAAAAGTTCTCCTGAATGCACCTCAACAATTTTGCTCCCTCAATTCCTTTCACAATAAAACTATCCCAGTTAATATTAGGGTAGTTAAAATCCCCTACTATTACTGCCCTATTGTTCTTGCACTTCCCAGAGATTTGCCTACATATCTGCTCTTCTATCTCCCTCTGACTGTTTGGGGGTCTATAATACACTCCCAGCAGTGTGATTGCTCCTTTTTTGTTCCTTAGCTCAATCCATATGGCCTCATTTTGTGAACCTTCCAACATATCATCCCTCCTCACCGCTGTAATAGTTTCTTTGAGCAAAATTGCCACTCCCCCTCCTTTCTTATCCCCCTCCCTGTCGCGTCTAAAAACCCTGTAACCAGGAACGTTGAGCTGCCATTCCTATCCCTCCTTAAGCCATGTTTCTGTAATAGCTATAATATCATACTGCCATGTCGCTATCCCTCAGCTCATCTGCTTTATTTGCTCTACTCCTTGCATTGAAATAGATACCCTTGAGCACTGCCAAACTCTTTTTAAATAAAAATTTCTAACCTTGATTTCCTCTGTCTTTCAGACTCATCCATTAATTTTCTGCCTTCCGTTTTCATTTCTGATTTTGTCCCAACTGAGTCTATCCTCAGATCCCCATTCCCCTTCCAAACTATTTTAAACCCTCCCCAACAGCACTAGCAAAACATCCCGCAAGGAACTCAGTCCCAGCTCTGTTCAGGTGCAACCTGTCCGGCCTGTACAAGTCCCATCTTCCCCAGCTGGTCCCAATGTCCCAGGAATCTAAAGGCCTCCCTCCTGCACCATCTTTCTAGCCACGCATTCATCTGTCCTATCCTTCTATTTCTATACTCACTTTGTGTGAAAAGCTTCCTTATTTCACTCCTATATGGCCTAGCTCTAATTTAAAGATTGTGCCTCATTGTTCTGATTCCTCAATCAGAAAAAATAATCCGTCTGTATTTAGTCTATCAAACTCCTTTATCATTTTCAACACCTAAATCAGATCACCCCTCAACTGCTTAAACTTAAGAAAATACAAACTAATTTTATGCAACCTTTAGCATTCTGGTGAATCTTGTGAAGTCTCTGATTAATATTTGATCAGCCCATAACGTAAAAGAGCAAGGAGATTTAGAGCAGCACCACAATGCTGGTTTTACCATCCAGTTCTTTCTCGATGAGGTCCATTCTCCTGTTCACTTCATTCTGCACGGCCTCAATGTGCGTCAGCAGGTTCAGCTGCCATGAAAACTGTGGGTTGACAAGCTCCTCTCCTGCCATCCCATCACAGCTGCCATCATTTGAAACAGTAACTGTCTCTTTATTGTCGCTAGCCCCCTATTAACGCAGTGGTAGAAAAACAGTTATAGTAGAGTTAATTATTAAAAAAAGACTTAGCTGTTTAAAAAAAAATCATTGGGGTTAGCCCTACTACTGCAGGCATAATGACAGTCAGTTGAATTTAAAAAGCAGTGCATTGTGTGAATCACTTTGAGGCAATACAGTGATGTGATAATCTAAATGCACATTTCACTTCACTTTCTACATATAGAGCAGAGAGTTCCCAGGTTTGATTGCACGTCTGTGCTGAGGTAGTTGATCTAGCGGTGCTACAGTTTGCCTGAACACCTTGGATTAGAGAGGGGAAAATTAGCCAAGACACACACTCCTGGTTGCTATCTAGCAACCACCGCTGGAAATGAGCCCAAGTGGATGGTTGGTGAGGGCAGGATTGTGATCGGCTGCAATATCTCCCACGTTGAAAAGTCAGCCGACACTTAGGGCTCACATCTGAAGAATGGGCATCTGGGGCTGGCACCTGTAGAACCATGTTTTATGTAAAGGGAAGATAAGAATTGGCAGGAAAAAGGAAGATGACACAAAATAAAAATCAACAGAACATGGTAAAGAAAGGCAAACTTGCATTTCCATAGCCTTCATGACCTCAGGATGTTCCAAAGCACTTTAAAGCCAATGTAGTACTTTTAAAGTGGAGTCACTGTTGGAATGTCGGAAATGTGATGGCCAATTTGTGCACAAGTTTCCATAAGCAGCAACATGATAATGACCAGGTAACCTGCTTGTTGATTGAGGGATAAATATTGACCAGAACACTGTGGAGAACCCCCATGCTCTTCTTCAAAATAGTGCCATGGGATCTTTTACATCCATCTAAGAGGATATATGGGGCCTGAGTTTAACGTCTCACCCGAAAGATGGCACCTCTGACAGTGCAGCACTCCCTCAGTACTGCACTGGAGTGTCAGCCTAGACTTTGTTGTAGTTATTAAGGAGTTATAGGAGTGGGAACTGAACCCACAGCTTTCTGACTCAGAGCTGAGAATGCCAACCACCGCCCCCCCCAACCCACAGTTGAAACTCTATAGTAATTCATCCCAAAAAAATTCTGATTTACATGCAGGTATAGTTTGAGATCTTAAAGGAACAATCTCACCATTGGCAGCAATATATGTTTAAAAAGCAGAAAGCAGCATTGCAGAGACAAATAAAAAACAAATTACTGAAAATCTGAAAGAGAAACTGAAAAAGTTGGGTCAGTCAGCATAGAGTTGGAAATGGTCATTGCCTAGTACTTCTGTGGCGTGAATGTTACTTGCCACTTACCAGCCCAAGCCTGGGTGTTGTCCAGATCTTGCTGCATTTAATCAGTTTCTCTCATCAGTTTAATGTGTTTTTTGCAGGTGTGGGTGCCACTGAACCATTTCTGGGACAACCACTCATTGGCAAGCTCTTACAGGTTTCTGCATGCAAACTCCCGATTCAATGCACTTTCTTGACTCCACCTATTTTGCATGCCCTTAACTTTAAGCACCAATTTGAGAAACAAGTTAATTATGGGTATACAAAACATGTGTTTTGGGGTGAGAAAGAATGCAGGGAGGTCTACAGCACAGATGGATGAATTTTGTTTGCATATTCTCCTACCTGCCAGTGCCTGGTGCTTGGGTCTAAATTGGAGCATGAACATTTTCTCCATGGAGGTTGATGGTACTTTTTTCAGACAGTCTATTTACAAGCCAACCTCTGAATTTAGGTTCTACGCAGTATGTTGTTATACCAGATTATACCGTACAAAGCTACAGACTCATCATAACAGAGGAGCTCAAATCCTTATGAATTGCATTATAATTTGTGAAATGATCTCAGTTCTTGACGGGTATAAAATAGCGGGGTCCCCTGCAATATTGTACACCTCAAACTTTAATTGCACTGCTGTTGAGTTTCAATTCTTTCGCTAATTACAATAGTTTGTAGGTGTTACTTGGAGATTCGATGTCTCAGACTGTGATACTGAAACCAAGGGATCCTACGGTCAAATTTAACATCAGGAATTGGGCCCTCAATGAAGGTCTGTTTTTTCTACCTCCGTCTCTCCCTCCAACTCTCAAAAAGCCAGAAAGTTTCAATATATTTCATCACGGTTTCTTTTTCTCTCCAAATGAGCAATAAGTACTGTGTTGAGAATTCACATTGGATTTAAGATTTGACTGCTGGGAACTGCAGGAGATGGAAAGTCGCATGCCCATGTTGCGGGAATGAGTAGTCCTTTCTAAACTCTTGCTGGGGCAAGTGAGTCGAGCATGCACTTAACTGACCTACCACAAAGATCATAATGAATATCACTGTAGTGATTTAAAACAGGCTTGATTTGACCCCATAATCTGCTCATCTCTGCATTATTTCATTGCATATCAGATAATTAAGTTATCAGCCGGGAAACTTTCTTGATGTTAATCAGAGGCCTTGTTTACTTTCTAGGATGGATGTAAAAGATCCCATAGGTACCAGTCCTCTCTGAACTCTTAGCCATGAAGCCATTATCAACATATGAGCCTTAATATTGATTGCCAGCAAATTATTCAACTTCAGGGGAATCATGGCTGAGCACAACTCACCCAACCTCCAGACTTAAAGCAGGGGTCACTGGATAGTGACCAACAGTGGGAAGCCTGGCTGATATCCTCCTTAACCCAGAGGCACTGAGACAAACTGTTGCACTCCAGCTTAGATTAGGCAACTCAGTACAGGCCAGAGTTTGAACCTTAGCTCAGGAGGAGGATCCTCAACCAATACTGGTTCACCTTTTAATATTTTTCTTCTGCGTGTTTATCGAAATCCCATTTAAATCATGTGCTGTCTTCAATAGGCACTCTAGCCTCCCACTTTATGGGTGAGATCTTAACTCATTCAAAATCCATTCACTTGCACAGTCTTAACATTAGGCCTTCTGTTTCTAATACCAGCCCTGTATTTCTGCTGTTCTCGTTACCAATTTACTGACGAGTGGAAGGATGGTATAATATTTACCTTCTCAAACATTTCATGCTGTGAATTGTCCATGCTGATTGGCCCCTAGTTCCCCAATGTCTCCAATTAAAAATTCTTATCCTTGTGTTCAAATCCCTCCATGGACTCACCCCTTGCTATCGCTGCAACCTTCTCCAGACCTACCAGCTCCTTCTCTAGTTTGGCACTCATTTTTGTCTGATTGCACCGCTATGAAGACTTTTTTAAAAATTAGGTAAGGGGTACCATGTAAATGCAAGTTGTTGTACGGAGTAGCAATTGCATTAAAAGTAATGCAGAAGGCTCCTCCAGGAGGGGGTCCCTTTCAGTTGATGCAGATAATGTTGAGGAACCAAATTACAAGCAATGTTGAAGAACCTTCAGAGTAGGTACAACACATAATCATCAACTAACAAAAATAGCAATGCAACAACATACCTGCCCAGACAGGCTGTCCACTTTCTGAGTAGTGTGTCTTTCAGCTCTCTTAAATATAGGACTCTGATCCTCTTCATATTCTAAACTACTGGTATCCTCATCCTCTGAATAGTTTTGGTCTATTGTGGTGCTCTGCTCTAGGCTGCAGACCTGAGGCTTCTGGTAGCTGTGCTCACTGGTGATATAGGTTCCTTCTACTCTCTGGCTGGGCCTTGATCCTTCTCTATGACTCTGATTATGGCAGACATTTTCGGACTGTTTGAGACCATCCATACATTCTGTGATCTTCTTTTCTCCCGCAGTTTGCTCTTGAGTAGATTTGATGCACGACTGACCCCAGAGATGTAGATCAGGGTGCTTTCTGCTCCTTGAGATAGAGGGGAAGGAAAGTGTCAAACCATTCTAATTCTCTAAAACTGCATGAAGACAATTACCTATATAGTAAAATCTTTTGGGTATGTCATGATTGTAGCCTGTTCAACCATAACATCAAGTGGTAGTATCATAATGCAGCTACAGCACAAAACTGCCCAATTCAATGTGCATTTCACTCAAGACGACCTACTCGGTTGAGTCTGAGGCAAATTCTTAGTGTACAGTAGAGTGAAAATTTTTTTAAAATTTATTCAGCCCTTCGGCCCACCGAGTCTGTGCCGACCATCAACCACCCATTTATACTAATCCTACATTAATCCCATATTCCTACCACATCCTTACCTGTCCCTATATTCCCCTACCACCTACCTATACTAGGGGCAATTTATAATGGCCAATTTACCTATTAACCTGCAAGTCTTTGGCTGTGGGAGGAAACTGGAGCACCCGGCGAAAACCCACGCAGACACAGGGAGAACTTGCAAACTCCACACAGACAGTACCCAGAATTGAACCCGGGTCGCTGAAGCTGTGAGGCTGCGGTGCTAACCACTGCGCCACCCAAATTATATTCTGAATTTAACTGCTAGATATAGGAATGCTTGGTATACAAATAAAAAGACATACGCCATGCAGAACACAACAACGTGACGATTTATATGCCTACCATCCACAAACTGGTCATAAACCATATCTACAGAATGAGAGAAACTTTCCTGCCATTCACTGTCCATTCTCTGGGGTGGAAGTTCTACGTAATTCTATCATGCAATAACTGGACAAGTTTAACTTTGGTGCAAAGCACTTTGAGCTTTATGCTGATGCTAAACTTGTGTCATGCAACATTGAGTGTAAAGATCTAAACTGATACTACAGCAAAGCGCAGCAAGATCTCTTCCTGTGAAGGATCTCACTCTTTCTTTGTGGTACCAGGTTGGGTCTTGATTTGGGATTCAGGTAACATTTGAACTATAGCTGTAGCTTGGGTGCAAAGCAAAACCCCATTACACTGCTGCTACAATAGTAATATGATCTCTGTGTTGTTTTTGTCAAAAGACTCAAATACTTACTGGAGGATATTGATTTTCAGTTGAAGCCCATGGAGTATTTCAGTCACACTGTAAACATCGGCCAGGAGTTGGTGTGTTGATACTATTTTCTTAGCATTCTGCTGAGAGTAATTCTCCTTCAGGAAGGACAGCCCATACATATGTCCATTTTTTAGCCATTCCTTGTCATAGCAATGTTTGGCACTCCATCTCTGACCTATAGGAATAAGGAACATTGCATTTATATAATACCTCACTCATACCTTCAGGATGCCTCAAAGTGTTTCAATTCAATCATTTACTTCTGAAGGCCTTGGACAGTGTGTAGAGATTGACTAGAAGGCTACTAGGATTAGGGACGTCAGTTATGTGGGGAGACTTGAGAAGCAGGGATTATTTTCCTTAAGAGAATAGTGGGTTAAAGGAAGATTTAATAGAGGTGTTCAAAATTATGAAGGATTTAGACAGAGTAAATAAGGAAAAACAGTTTCCACTGGCAGGAGGGTTGGTAACCATGGGACACAGATTTAAGATAATTGGCAAAAGAACCAGAGGGGAGCAGAGGAGAATTTTTTTTGGCAGCAAGTTATGATGATCTGGAATGCATGACCTGAAAGGATAGTAGAAGCAGATTCAGTAGTAACTTTCAAAAAGCAAATTTGCAGGAATAGAGCAAAGAAGTTGGATTAAGTGGATAGCTCTTTCAAAGGGCTGGCACAGGCCTGATGAACTGAATGGCCTCTTTCTGTGCTACACTTTAGTTCTGTTGTTATATAGGCAAACACAGCAGCCAATTCATGCATATTATCTTAGAAACAGCAAATGAGATGAATCGTCAGCAAACTGTTTTTGGTGATGAAATTGAGGGAAGAATGTTGGCCACGGCAGTGAGTGAGCTCCATGCTTTGTTTCCCCAATAGTGTCACAGAATTTTTAACATTCATGGCAAGAAGGAAGATCTACAACAGTATTTATTTATCTATACATAATATCCAGTCATTGTTACCCTGTGCTTTTTTAGGGGAATCGTAGAGAGAGATTTGGTGTTAACTGAGTGATGAATCTAGAGGATAATTTACTATTCAATCAGGCTAGGTCCCTAAAGAAAGGTTGGGAAGGGGTGGAAAATACTGGTCATGCCAGGTTGTCTTGTCTCCAAGTCTCTCTGGTATATCATTCAAAGGAAGGAACCCTTGTCTCCCCAGAATGGCTTCATTCACTGCAATAGGAGCCTCGGGTCTTGACTAGCATGGGAGCTGATCTGAAGATGCCTGACCTCAAGGAAGCACTACTGGCTCCATACACTGTATAATGGCAGGTTTTTTCTATGGTAATATATTTGATGTTTATTAATAAAAAAACAAAACTAAAGGCATTTTTTTTTATATAATTATGTCTATCTCTTTTAAATAGACAATGGCAATGTTAAATGAACAAAAATGTTTCCCCTTGTCCTTTCCTTCCCTTTTAAGGATCTCACACAAAAATATAAATCTGTCAGTAACTTAGTAATCTCACTTAGAATGCTTGGTGTTAGATTATCACCATAGGTATGATCTTCCTCATTCTTTAAAAGCAATCCAACCTCCACAAACAATTAGAATTTGCTATTATATCACATGAGTGGATGGGGAGGGATTACCTAGTGAAGCTGTTCCTTTACAGAGTCTGTAACATTTTGGTCGGGTGAATTTCCTTGTTCTGTGGTACTTAAGCTTCACGCTGAACCACACCCTCGGTTAGTGTCCTAATTGACTCTGAACTGAACCTCTGAACACATATCCCCTCCATCACAAAGATCGCATACTCCAAATCAGTAACATCGCCTGTTTTCTTCCTTCCCTCAGCCCATCTGAAACACTCATTCATCTTTTTATTACCTCCAAACTCAAATATTCCATTGCTTTCCTGGCTGGCCACCCATCATCCATCCTCCATGAGCTTGAGCTCATCCAAAACTCTGCTCTCCGTATCCTAAAGTACACCAAGTCCTGCTCACCCGTCACACCTTTGCTTGCTGATCTACATTAACCTGGTCCCTAATTCTCTATTTTAAAACTTTCACCCTCATATCCAAATCCCTCCATGGCCTCAACTCTCCCCATCTCTGCACCTTCTCCAACCCAACAACCCTGTAAGGCCTGGTGTTCCTCCAATGCTGGCCTCTTTGTGCTTCCCCCACTCACTTCACTCCACCTTCGGCAGCTGTGCCTTCAGGCTTTGAAACTGATAATTCCCGCCTTAAACCTCTCTACCTCTTTCTCCTCCTTTAAGGCTTTCCTTTAAGCCTAGCTCTTTAACCAAGTTTTTAGTCACCTGACCTAATATCTCCTTGTATGACTCGGTGTCGATTTTTGTCTGATTACACTCTTGTGAAGCACCTTAGAATGTTTTCCTACATTAAAGGTGCAATATAAATTCAAGTTGCTGTTGTTGTAGTGCTTTGACCAAATGCAAGCCCACGTTTATCCTAACGACAGGCAGTACCAGGTCATAGGGAAGCTAAGTCAGGTTGGAGCATTCTATGTATAGTGGCACTAAAGAGAGATCAAAGATGACTCAACCAGAGCTGGTCCAGCTAAAGGAGGCTTAAAATCTCTGATAAAAGAACATGAAAAACGAAGCTGTTATCAGTCGAGAAAACGGCACTGATATTTTTTGAAACTGCAACTTCATTGAGAATTCAAGCAAAATTCTGAAAATTTTTGCAGGGTGAGAACTATAAGAACCATATACTGCACAACTGAATGACTTCACATCGGATATTTACAGTTATTACAGAGAGGAAACTTCCCTCCACCAGCACATTAACTAAACAGCTTATTTTAATTAATAACTTTGAATATATATGCAGGTATTCAACACTATTTTATCTGGTGCACCATCTTTAGAGGTAGACAAACTGTCATCCAGTACAATAGCAGCAAGTTAAAACAGACTTTTAACTATATGTTAAGTACATTTCCAAAACAGATGCTTCAATAAAGCTGGATAATGTTTGAGTTGCACTAACAGCTTAAGTCAGGTATCAGCAGAGAACTGATGTTGGGGGTACCTGAAGGGTCCCGGCAGATGTAGCAGATATACTGGTCTGGAATGCTGTCTTCCAGTAACCCCATACAGATGCTGTGCTGCCAGCAAAGGCACTCTTCACACTTCAGTGGGTGGGAATCGTGGAAGGGAAAAAAGAAAAATAAAACACAAAAAAGATTAAAATGGAACAAAAAAGACAAGGAAAAGATAAATAAATGAAATTTGGGACTGACAAGTGAAGCAAACATTTCAGTTGTCAAAATGTAATATATTGTTATTTCACTCCTGGATTACGCTTTCAAACTCATTGCTACGTTATCTACTCTCATTTTTTTCTATACAGGACTCTCAGAAAATACTGACATACTTCTGGGGACACCATTACTAAGACCTGAAAGGCAGTATCAGCTACCCAAAGGAAACAAATTCAGAGCAAGCATACAAATATATATTTATTTTGCAGGGCTATGGGGAAAGAGCAGGGGACTGGGACTAATTGGAGAGCTCTTTCAAACAGTCAACACAGGCACGATGGGACGAACATTATCCTCCTGTGATGGCTCTATATTCTTGTAGTACCACACACTATAAGTACAGCACCTTGAAAATTTTATGATACATAGATTATACAATTTGTGAGGCACTGTGTTTGTAGTATGTGGCATGCTCGGTTCTAAATAGACAAAGATCTAAAGGCCTTGAGGACACCTTCTTTCATCTTCACAATACGAAAGCAAAATACCGCAGATGCTGGAAATCTGAAATTAAAAACAGAAAATGCAGAAATATAATGGTTACAGCACAGAAGGCGGCCATTTAGCCTGTCGCGTCCGTGCTGACTCTCTGCAAGAGCAGCTCAGCTAGTCTCAGTACCCCACCTTTTCCCTGTACTTCTGCAAATATTTTCTCTTCAGATTATTGTCTAATTGCCTTTTGAAAGCCATGAATGAATCTGCTTCCATCACACTCTCAGGCCGTGCATTCCAGATCCTAATCACTCTCTGCGCAAAAAAGCTTTTCCTCATGTCCCTTTGGTTCTTTTGCCATTCACCTTAAATCGGTGTTCTCTGGCTCTTGACTCCAATGTGAACAGTTTCTCCCTCTCTACTCTGCCCATAGCCCTCATGATTTTGAACACCTCTATCAAATCTACTCTCAACCTTCTCTTCTCTAAGAACAACAGCCTCAGCTTCTCACATCTACTCACATAACTTAAGTCCCTCATCCCTGAAAACACTCTCGTAAATCTTTTTTGCACCCTCTCTAATGCATCCTTCCTAAAGTGTGGTGCCCAGAATTTGACACAATAGTCCAGTTGAGGCCAAATCAGCGTTTTAGAAAGGTTCACCATAACTTTGTTGCTTTTGCATTCTATTTCCTCTAGTTATAAAGCCCAGGATCTCAAATGCCTTATTAACTACTTTCTCAACCTGTCCTGCCACCTTCAACAATTTGTGTACATATAGCACAGGTCTCTCTGCTCCTGCACCCCCTTTAGAATTGTATCCTTTATTTTATATTGACTTTCCTTGTTCTTCCTACCAAAATGAAACACTTCACACTTTTCTGCATTAAATTTCATCTGCCACATGTCAGCCCATTCCACCAGCCTGTCTATGTCCTCTTGAAGTCCATCACTGTCCTCCTCATAGTTCACAATACTTTCAAGTTTTGTGTCATCCAGATATTTTGAAATTGTGTCCTACACACCCAAGTCTACGTCATTAATATGGATCAAGAAAAGCAGTGGTCCTAATACTAACCCCTGGGGAACCCCACTTTCCTCCAGTCTGAAAAAAAGAATGTTCACCACTACTCTCTGTTTCCTGTCACTCAGCCAACTCCATATCCATGCTTTTTAAAAAATGTTATTCGTTTGTGGGATGTGGAAGTCACTGGCTAGCTGGTGGTGATCGGCCTTCTTGAATTACTGCAGTCCTTGGAATGTAGGTACACCAACACTGCTGTTAGAACATTGCTGCCAATATCCCTTTTATTCCATAGGCTTTAAGTTTGCTAACAAGCCTGTTATGTGGCATGTTATCAAATGCCTTTTGGAGGTCCATGCACACCACATCAACCCTCTTTGTTATTTCAAAAAAGGGAAAACCTCATCTTTCGATTAGGTGCTTTACAGCCTTCTGGATTCAACATTGAGTTCAACAGTTTTAGATCATCTGCCCCCATTTTATTTACTTTTTTCTTCTCTCGTCTCTTATTTCCCTATTTTTTCACTTTCAGATGGCAGTTATTCAAAATGCTGCCATTGACACATCCTCTCGATAAATCTTTTTGTTTCTTTACTTGTCCTATTACTACTTCCTCTGGCCTTGTACTATGAAACCTTTGGTCATTCAATCTGTCCTGCCCACCACCCTAACACAAACCTTCCCTTTTGTTCTTCTTCCCATCCTCCCACCTTTCACTTGCTCAAAACTTATTACATTTCTAACTCTTGTCAGTTCTGATGAAAGTTTGCAGACCTGAACTGTTAACTATGTTAACTTCTCTTTCTATTGACTCTGCCAGACTTGCTGAGCATTACCAGCATTTTCTTTTGTATTTCCTTTCAACTTCAGTTTGGAACCTATGCACCAACCCATTCTAACTGTGGAATCCCTTGGCTAGAATTTTATGCCCCGGCCAAGGAGCAGGCTGGAGACAGTGGTGGTGGTGGGGCAATTAATTGCCACTTAAGGGCCTCCTCCCGCTGCCAGTATATTGCCAGTGGCGGCCGGGAACCACACCACCTGGGTAAGCCACCCAGTTAAACCTGGCAGCCTCCTTGAGGGATGGGGAGGGGCCCACTTGATCAGGCATCCTGTGCCCCAGAGGGCCTCCCACACCCTCATAATCGACACCCACCCCCTTTGCCAGGGCCCAGCCTATTGTCCCCAGTGACACCCGAACCCCACTCACCTTTTTCAGGGTCGGCGTCCCTCTTGTTCTTCTGGCTGGATGCAGTCCCAGTAGTGGCCACTGCTCGCTGTGGTGCTGCCTCTGATTAGCCAGCAGCTCTTGGAGGGGGGGACCTCCTGCCTCAGAGGGGCGGAAGTCCCGATCAAGGCCAATTAAGGGCCTAGGCCATGCAAAATTACAGCAGTGGATGGGTAGTGGGGGCCTTTTGTTCATTCTTTCATGGGATATGGGCATTGCTGGCAAGGCCAACATTTGTTGCCCATCCATAATTGCCCTTAGAAGGTAGTTGTGAACTTCCTTCTTGAATCGCTGCAGTGCATCTGGTGTGGGTATACCCACAGTGCTGTAAGGGAGGGTGTTCCAGGATCTTGATCGAGCGACAGTGAAGGAACGGCGATGTACTTCCAAGTCAGGATGGTGTGTGGCTTGGAAGGGAACTTGCAGGTGGTGGTGTTCCCATGCATCCGCTGTCCTTGTCTTTCTAGGTAGAAGAGGTCGCGGCTTTGGAAGCTGCTGTCAAAGGAGGCAGGGTAAATTGCTGCAGTGCATCTTGGAGATGGTACACACTGCTGCCACTGTGATTCAGTAGTGGAGGGAGTGAATGCTTAAGATGGTGGATGGCGTGCTGATCAAGCGGACTGTTTTGTCCTGAATGGTGTCAAGCTTCTTGAGTGTTGTTGGAGCTGCACCCATCCAGGCAAGTGGAGAGTATTCCATCACACTCCTGACTTGCTCCTTGTAAATGGTGGACAGGCTTTGGGGAGTCAGGAGGTGAGTTACCCGCTACAGAATTCCAGCCTCTGACCTGCTGTTGTAGCCACAGTATTTATGTGGCTGCTCTAATTCAGTTTCAGGCCTCTGCCGCAACCTAATCTCAGTGCTCCCTTCTTTCTATAATCCACAAGCTTTTAAAAAAAATCAACTTTGTTATCAATTACCATTATTTGTTTGATTTTTGCTATCTACCATAATGGACCCTGGTGTTGTTCTGTACTATAGGCATTGTCCCTTAACCTGAGTGTCTCAATTTAAAAGGCAGCTCAGAACAGTGGTAGAATTCTCAACTTTGAGTTAGAAGGCCATGGTTCAAGCTTCTATCCATGACTTGACTATTCCGGTGAATAATGAGGGTGTGCTGCAATTTCACGAGTGCTGTATTTTGGCTGAGATGTTTAACCGAGACCCCTGTTTGCCTGTTCAGGTGGACATAAAATGAACCATGGTGGGGTGAAGGGTGGGATGGTGGGGTGAAGGGTGGGATGGTGGGAGAACTACTCCCTGTATCAGCTAACACTATAAAAATAGATTATTTGATTATTCATTTCATTTGCTATTTATGGACCTGCTGTGCACAAGCTGGCTGCCGTGTTTGACTACGCAGCCTTTGTTTGCTGCGACAAGGTTTGGGGCGTCCTGAGGGTGTGAAAGGAATTTTTTTTCTTTTTTTTTTAAAAAGCTCTTTCAGACTGTTCAGGAGTGCTTGGAAACTTCACAATGAAACACTTCCCCTCTCAGTCTATTTAACTACAACTCATTTTTAAGGGAGACAAAAAGTGCTTCTGGGCTTTTCAAGTGATATTTACTGTTTGCTCTTCCTATCGTGTACCTACAATTAGCAGCATAGTCTAGAAATAGCGAAGTGCCAAAGCACAACATACAAACATCAAAAGTGAGAGAAAACATGTTGAAACATTTAAACTGTTTTGACTACCTGAATCATAAACCCATTTTCTTCATCCATTCCACAGACACATCGCACTGTTGCATTGCTATCATCCTCATCTTGAGACTCCTCTGGATTGGTTGAAATGTCCAAATCCTGACTGTAATCTTCACTCATCAGCGCACTCTCCGTTGAGGAACCATCAAAGAACTCATCATCAGAAAGAGCTGCCAGAAAAATAGAAGTGTTATAAAATTACCTCCAAATGTTGTCTATCTGTACAAGTCTCAATCTTATTCCGACACGAGTTGCCTAAATTCAATTAAAGGATATCATAAGAACTTTTACAAATGGAAAAAGGCCATTGGATGCCACAAACCAGTTCCTTCCTCATAGATCTCAATCCACAATTATCTTCTCACCACATCCCTTAAATCCTTCTTTCTCCAGAAACACATATTTGTCTCTTGAATCCATTTAGTTTTAGGTGCCAATTTTCCAAACTTGTCCTCCTAGCAGCCAAGGCTAGAAACAGAGAAAACAGGAGTGGGAGTAGGCCATTCGGTCCTTTGGGCCTGCTACGCTATTCAGAAAAGATCATGGCTGATCATCTAATTCAGTACCCTGTTCCCACTTTCTCCTCATATCCCTTTGGCATTAAGAAATATATCTATCTTCTTCTTGAATATATTTAATGATTTGGCCTCCACTGCTTTCTGCGGTAGAGAATTCCACAGTTTCACCACTCCGAGTGAAGAAATTTCTCCTCATCTCAGTTCTAAATGGCATACCCCATTTCCTGAGACTGTGACCCCTGGTTCCGGACTCCCCAGCCATCGGGAGCATCCTCCCTGCATCTAGCCTGCCTAGTCCTGTTAGAATTTTATAGCTTTCTATGAGATCCCCTCTCATTCTTCTAAACTCAAGTGAATATAGGCCTAGTCGACCCAATCTCTCCTCATATGTCAATCTTGCCATCCCAGGAATCAGCCTAGTAAATCTTCTTTGCACTCCCTCCATGGCAAGAACATCCTTCCTCAGATAAGGAGACCAAAACAGCCCTTTATTGTTTTCTAGTAACTTACTCGAATAATCCATCACCTTTTGTGTACAAACTTCTGCCTGGCTTCGCCTCCTATTCCTAAATTCCCATTGTTTACTTTTTTAATATTAATTCTCAGGATATGGGTGTTAGTATTACCCATCCTTAGCTGCCCTTGAGAGGATAGTGGCGAGACTTCTTCTTGAACTGCTGTACATGTGGTGTTGATACTCCTATACTGCTGCTAAGAAACAGACCCCCCCCACCCCCCCAACTATGCGTAAATAGCCTCACTGCCTTGTGGATGCCTTGGGAGAGAAGGCGGCTTCGGGAGCAAACTCTGACAGAAAATCCAGAGTGGAGTCCCATAGGCGGTTACCTGTTACTTATCAGGCAGTGTTCTGGCAACTCCTGTAGCAGAGCTTTTCCTTTCCTTTGGACAACACTAGCAATGCCGAGAAGGGGGGCCCGATGCTTGGGCAACTCAGGAGCTCCATGTATTTGCCTAGGCCTGTGCCCATTCCAGTTTCGTGATTAAACATTGGCACAACACAGGAACAAACAGTTATGGGTTATAAGCTCTTGCTTGATTTGCGTAGAGTATGAGTGTTAGGGGTTACTTCTGATGGGAGAGATCATCACGCCTCATTGAACAGCTAACGCCCACCCAAAGCTGGGCAGCCCCCAGTCAGTTAGGTGCTGTCCTGTCGCGACCTACTTGCTTCAATGGGTGCTTGCAGCTTACAGAGTCATCTCTTGACAGGTGGATTGATAATCTATGCACCAGGCAAGACAAACATAACAAAGAAGACACCAGTCCTTCGCATCGCAAGCTGGAAGATAAGGACCATGCGTCCTGGCCTCACCAACGACCTTCTTAGGGTCGATGAGGCACGCAAGACAGCTCTGATCAACAAAGAACTTGCAAGGCTCAATGTGGACATTGCAGCGCTGCAAGAAACTAGGCTTGCTCAAAGTGGTTCCCTTAAAGAGAAACACTTCATGTTCTCTGGCAGGGGAAAGCCCAAGAGGCAACACATGAGCATGGAGTGGGTTTCGCAGTAAAAAAAAATATTACTTGCGACGATTGAACCCTCCCGACAGAAGGCACAAACAGACTTCTTATTCTTCGCTTGTCAACAAGCACGGGCCCAGTTAATCTCATGTGCAACTATGCCCCAACACTCACCTCCACTCCAGATGTCAAAGATCAGTTTTGTGAGACACTTAATGCTGCCATTGGCAGAAGTCCCAGCGCTATACCTTCCCAGACTGTATCTTCAAGGGGACTTCAACACAAGGGTGGGTACTGACTACACAGCTTGGCCAATGTGCATAGGGCACCAGGGGATTGGCAAGATGAATGAAAATGGACTGAGGTTGCTAGAGCTATGTTGTCACCAAGGAATCTGTGTGATGAGCAACTACTTTCAGGTCAAGCCGTGCCACAAGGTCTCCTAAAGACATCCGAGATCATGCCATTGGCACCAGCTAGACCTCATCACCACCAGATGTACCAACCTCAACAGCGTCCTCATCATCACAGTGCTGACTGAGACACTGACAACTCCCTGGTGTGCGGCAAGGTCAAGCTTCAGCAAAGGAAGCTACACCACTCCAAACGGAAAGGTCATCCTCTGACCATCGCTTGCCATACCACCGACCCAGAAAGGATCCAAGAGTTCTTGTAGCCAATGTTGTTCCTTTGTTTAAGAAGGGTAGCAAGGATAATCCAGGAAATTATAGGCCGGTGAGCCTTATGTCAGTGGTAGGGAAATTATTAGAGAGGATTCTTCGGGACAGGATTTACTCCCATTTGGAAACAAACAAACTTATTAGCGAGAGACAGCATGGTTTTGTGAAGGGGAAGTCGTGTCTCACTAATTTGATTGAGTTTTTTGAGGAAGTGACAAATATGATTGATGAAGGAAGGGCAGTGGATGTTATCTATATGGACTTCAGTAAAGCCTTTGACAAGGTCCCTCATGGCAGACTGGTACAAAAGGTGAAGTCACATGGGATCAGAGGTGAGCTGTCAAGATGGATACAGAACTGGCTCAGTCATAGAAGACAGAGGGTAGCAGTGGAAGGGTGCTTTTCTGAATGGAGGGATGTGACTAGTGGTGTTCCGCAGGGATCAGTGCTGGGACCTTTGCTCTTTGTAGTATATATAAATGATTTGGAGGAAAATGTAACTAGTCTGATTAGTAAGTTTGCGAACGACACAAAGGTTGGTGGAGTTGTGGATAAGATGAGGTTTGTCAGAGGATACAGCAGGATATAGATCGGTTGGAGACTTGGGCGGAGAAATGGCAGATGGAGTTTAATCTGGACAAATGTGAGGTAATGCATTTTGGAAGGTCTAATACAGGTGGGAGGTATACAGTAAACGGCAGAGCCCTTCGGAGTATTGACAGGCAGAGACATCTGGGCGTACAGGTCCACAGATCACTGAAAGTGGCAACGCAGGTGGATAAGGTAGTCAAGAAGGCATATGGCATGCTTGCCTTCATCGGTCGGGGCATAGAGTATAAAAATTGGTAAGTCATGCTGCAGCTGTACAGAACTTTAGTTAGGCCACACTTAGAATATTGCGTACAATTCTGGTCGCCACACTACCAGAAGGACGTGGAGGCTTTGGAGAGGGTACAGAAGAGGTTTACCAGGATGTTACCTGGTCTGGAGGGCATTAGCTATGAGGAGAGGTTGGATAAACCCGGATTGTTTTCACTGGAACGACGGAGGTGGAGGGGCGACATGATAGAGGTTTACAAAGTTATGTGCGGCATGGACAGAGTGGATAGTCAGAAGCTTTTTCCCAGGGTGGAAGAGTCAGTTACTAGGGGACATAGGTTTAAGGTGCGAGGGGCGAAGTTTAGAGGGGATGTGCGAGGCAAGTTCTTTTACACAGAGGGTGGTGAGTGCCTGGAACTTGCTGCCGGGGGAGGTGGTGGAAGCAGGTACGATAGTGACGTTTAAGAGGCATCTTGACAAATACATGAATAGGATGGGAATAGAGGGTCCCCGGAAGTGCAGAAGGTTTTAGTTTAGGCAGGCATCAATATCGGCGCAGGCTTGGAGGGCCGAATGGCCTGTTCCTGTGCTTTGTTTGTTACTTCTTCAACATCCTCGATCAGGCTCTTTCGGACAACGCCCAAGGCCTGAGCGCTGTGTTAAAATGGGATCATCTGCACGTCATCATCCACAACTCTGCTCTCACTGCCTATGGGAAAAGAGATCAGCAGAACTGGACTGAAAAGTTACTGCAACTAAGAGAAGAGCCCTCATGAACTACAAGCAAGTCCCTAGCAAACAAAACCTAGATGCTCTCAGAACTGCCAGAAACAAGTCTCAGCAGACTGCTTGGCCAATCAATACTGGTTGAAACTCTGCAACAGCATACAATCTGCTGTTGAATATGGGGATGCTTGAGGGATGAATGAAGGAACTAAGAAAGCAACGGGCCAGCAGTAATTAAATCAGCTCCCCTTGAAGACAAAGACAGGGGTGATCATCACTGAACCTAGCAAGCAGATAAAGAGGTGGGTCAAGCATTACCTTGAACTGTGCACAACAGAGAATGTTGTCACTGAAGAATCTCTCAGTGCCCTTTCAGTCTTCCCTGTTATGGAGGAGCTGGACAGCAAACCCACCACTGTAGAGCTCAACAAGGCCATCGACTGTCTCGTTAGTGGTAAAGCCCTGGAAAAATGATGGCATTCCACCTAAAATCATCAAAAGTGGAAAACCAGCACTGCTGCAGCATCTCCATGAACTTTTGTGTCTGTTAGAAGGAAAGATCTGCGCCTCAAGACATGCGTGATGCAAACATAGTCACCTTGTACAAAAATGAAGGTGATCACAGTGACCGCAACAATTACCGAGGCATATCCTTGCGAGGTATTATAGGGAAGGTCTTTGTTCGCGTTGCTCTGACCAGATTGCAGACCCTTGCATCGCGCTTCTATCCTGAGTCTCAGTGCAGCTTCAGAGCTGGCAGATCGACAGTCGAAATGATTTTCTCACTTAGGCATTTACAGGAGATATGCTGCGAACAGCACAGATCACTCTACATTACCTTCATAGACCTCATCAAGGCCTTTGATTTTGTCAGAACAGACGGACTCCTTAAACTGCTACGGAAAATAGGCTGCTCTCCTGGATTCTTGGATGTCATCTCTTCTTTGCATAAGAACATGCACAGTTCTGTCAGTTACAATGGACGCTTTCAAGACCAGCAGCAGGGCTGCGTCCTGGCGCCAACTTTCTTTGGCATATTCTTCTCCATGTTGCTATTGTATGCTTTCGGTGACTCAAATGGGAGTATCCACCTCCATACCAGAGCTGACGGTAAGATGTTCAACTTGACAAGACTGCGCCAAGACCAAAGTGCGGAAAGTCCTAATCTGTGAGCCGTGAGTTGCTATTTGCTGATGACACTGCGCTGACATCCCATAATTAAGTTCACTTGCAGCAGCTTGCAGATCAGTTCTCCCAGGCCTGCAAGGAGTTTGGACTGAAAATCAGCGTCAGGAAGACCAAAATTATGGGCCAGGCCGTGGAGACTACACTTTCCATCAACATCGACAATCTCACTTTGGAGGTCGTCAACAGCTTCACAAACCTTGGATCAACAATCACCAGCAACCTGTCCCCCCAGGATTGCCAAGACTGCTGCTGTCATGTCAAAGTTGAGAAGATGAGTGTAGACCATCAGCAAACTAATGAAAATACAAAGCTCTGCATGTAACAGGCTTGTGTTCTCAGCACCCTCCTTTATAGTAGCGAAGCACGGACAGCTTATGCAAACCAAGAAAAGCAGCTGAACAACTTCCACCTCTACTGCCTCAGACGGATATTGGGGATCTCCTGGCAGGACAGAGTGCCGAATACAAAGTTCATCAGCGTGTAGGTATCCCCAGTATGCTTGCCCTCGAGTCAGCGGCGACTCCGTTGGTTGGGTCATGTATGCCAAATGGACGACAGCCGCATCCCCAAAGACATGCTCTATGGTGAGCTTGCTACTGGCACGAGACCAACAAGGTTCCCCACATCTGCGATGCAAGGATGTCTGAAAACAAGACCTCAAGTCGACAGGGATCAGAGTCAATGCATCGGAAATCCTTGCTGTTGACCAGAGATCCTGGAGAATGGTAGTCAGGAAGGGCGTGGAAAAAGCAGAGGACAAAAGAAAAGACCAGACGGCAGAAAAGAGAGCCCGGTGGCAGGAAAAATCATCAGTCGACCTCAGGTCAACGATATTCATCTGTACCAGCTGTGGAAGGGATTTCCACTCACGAGTCGGCCTCTTCAGCCACAACAGACCATGTTCAACTCAGAAGTGACATACACCTCAGGCGCAGTCCCATTGTCTTCCAAGATGGAAGGATGCCTATTACTACTACTGCTGTTAGGTAGAGAGTTCCAGAATGTTGATATAACTCCAAATCTGGATGGTGTGTGACTTGGGGGAGGCTGGTGGTACGGGGGAAGTTGGAGATGATTGATTTTCCATATACCTTCTACTCTTGTTCTTCTAGGTGGGAGGTTGCAGGTTTTGAAATATCTAATGACATTTGAACTTTCAGCATAGTGAACAATTTATCTAAATTACAATCTCACAGTATAATTAGAAAAACCCATTACAAAAGTTGTCATCCATTTCCTCTACTGGGTAGCAATTAGAAAAGAACCGTTGGGCCTCCTCCAATGAGACAGTGAATGTACTTTGTGATAAGCTGAGCCATCCACAGCAGGTAGATTCCAGGTTCAATTCCTGCCCTTTGTTAATAGCTGATCTCAGCTAGTGTATCAGTAGGTTGTGATACAATTGGCCTCAGCACTCCTGGATATTAAGCATAAAATTGGCTAGGGTTCCACAACTAATGGCTGTGAGGCACCCCTGCTGCAAGTGAAACAAATATGGAGAAGATGAGACTCAGCTGCACTTCCCCTGACATACACACAGCTATCTCGCCAACTGCATTTTGCTTAAAACAAAAATGGCATTATGACAGTCAATTTTTGGCCAAAACTTATGATTTTCTTTGGGGCGGCGGTGGCTAGCATCGCAGCCTCACAGCTCCAGCGACCCAGGTTCAGTTCTGGGTACTGCCTGTGCGGAGTTTGCAAGTTCTCCCTGTGACTGCGTGGGTTTCCGCCGGGTGCTCCGGTTTCCTCCCACAGCCAAAGACTTGCAGGTTGATCGGTAAATTGGCCATTGTTATTTGCCCCTAGTATAGCTAGGTGGTAGGAGAATTGAGAGAAGGTGGAGATGTCATAGAGTCATAGAAAGATACAGCACTGAAACAGGCCCTTCGGCCCACCGAGTCTGTGCCGACCAACAACCACCCATTTAGACTAATGCTACATTAATTCCATATCTCCCACCACATCCCCACCATACTCCTACCTACACTAGGGGCAATTTACAATGGCCAATTTACCTATCAACATGCAAGTCTTTGGCTGTGGGAGGAAAAGCGGAGCACCCGGCGGAAACCCACACGGTCACAGGGAGAACTTGCAAACTCCATAGATAGGGAATATGGGATTAATGTAGGATTAGTATAAATGGGTGGTTGATGGTCGGCACAGACTCGGTGGGCTGAAGGGCCTGTTTCAGTGCTGTATCTCTCTATGACTCTGACATTTTAATCCATTCTGCTCACATCTTCATTGCAACAAAACAAACATTTTGAAACAGAAGTCACCTAATGAAATAAGGATGATCTGATCACCCCTTACATTGCTTAAGATTTAACAATGAAGCTTTCACACACTAAAATCCTAAGGAAGGAAATCTGCTCTCCTTACCCAGTCTGACCTGTTTGTGACTCCTATCCCACACCAACTTGGTTGACTTTTTTCAAGCAAATCATTCAGCTGTGTCAAACTGCTACCAGTAGTTCAAGAAGACGACCCTCCTACCACCTTCTCAGGGCAACGAGAGATGGGCAATAAATATCATGCTTGTCAGTGATGCCCACACCACGAGAACAAATAATTAAAAAACACACAGCCATTAACCAAGTAATCTACCATCATAACCAGTTGGCAGAGATAAAAGCAACTCTTTTTTGCTTTGTAAACTTTGACCCTGAAATTATATTGTGGGAAACTAGCATATGAACTCTTAATGTAGCTGTCTGGAAAACCTCTTCCCATTACTTTGGTACAGGTATTAGCAGGTAGAAATATATGGGTTAATGTCTCCATTAGCATGTAAGATGATGAATTTCAGAAGTGCAGGTAATGCTAACATTTATGCTAATATCCTACAACTTAATTTCAGGTCCTTGGTTTCCTTCTCACAATTCATAGAAACATAGAAATTTACAGCACAAAGGAGGTCATTCAGCCCACTGTGTCTGTGCCAGCCATAAAGTTATCCAGCCTAATAAGACTTTCCAGGTCTTAGTTGGTAGCCTCGTAGGTCACAGCACTTCCAGTGCATATCCAAATACTTTTTAAATGAGATCAGGGCTTTTGCCTCTATCACCCTTTCGAGCGGTGAGTTCCAGACCTAAACCGCTCTCTGGGTGAAAGGAATTTCACCTCAATCCACCTCGAATTCTCCTACTAATTACTGTAAATCCATGACCCCTGTTCTTGACCACTCTGCCAAGGGAAATAGGTCCCTCCTATCCACTCTACTTAGACCCCTCATACTTTTGTACATCTCAATTGAATGGCTGCCAATCTCCTGTTTTTTTTAATCCGTTCATAGGATGTGGGCATCACTGTCTAGGCCAGCATTTATTGCCCTTCCCTATTTGCCCTGGAGAAGGTGGCGATGAGCGCCTTCTTGAACCTCTGCAGTCCATGTGGTGTAGGTACACCAACAGTGCTGATAGGAAGGGAGTTCCACGATTTTGACCCAGCGACAATGAAGGAACAGTGATATAGTTCCAAGTCAGGACGGTGTGTGGCTTGGAGGGGTACTTACAGGTGGTGGTGTTCACAGGCAACTGCCTTTTAAATGAGTTGAGGGTTACTGCCTCCACCACCGATCTGGGCAATGAATTCAAGACACCCACCACCCTCTGGGTGAAAAAGTTTTCCCTCATGGCCCCTTTAATCCTTCTACTAATCATCTTAAATCTGTGCCTCCTGGTAATTCAACTCTCTGCCAGGGGAAACAGGTCCTTCCCGTCTACTCTACTTAGGCCCCTCAATTTTGTACATCTCAATTAACTCACCCCTCAGCCTCCTCTGTTCCAAGAAAAACAACTTTAACCTAATGGATCCCATCCTTCCAGAAAACCAACCCTATCATCTTTCCACCTGAGCAGTTTCATTTTGTCTAGCACTTTGGTAGCCAATTCCACATGTTGAACATCCCTTATGTAAAAAAATTCTTGTTGACCTCTGTTCTAAATTAACTTATGATTTTGAATCTGCGCACTCTTGTTCTGGTGCCCTGGCATATTGTTCCTAGTTTACTTTCTGTATCTGTTGAGTACATCTGTTTTTTTGCAGCGGCGACAGGGAGAGCGAGGTGGCAACTGGGTAAGTGAGTTTCAACTTATATAAACTTACCTTTTTGTTTCGGCAGTTTCTTTTTGCAGCGGCGACAGGGAGAGCGAGTTGGCAGCTGGGTAAGTAAGTCCTATATATTTGGGCAGCGGCTGAACCCGAGACACTACACTTGTAGTGTCTCCCATCCGCCCTCCTCCTCTAACCAAAAAAAAAAGGACTCGGTGGTGTGTAGATAAGGTAAGGCTTTTTCTATTTCTTTTTTTTTTCCCGTGTGATTGGTAAAAACTTTTCGTTCCTTTTTTATTTATCTAAGTTAAGACTAAGTTAAGCTTAAGATTAAAAATGGCAGGAGATCTCAGACCCGTGTTATGCTTCTCTTGCTCAATGTGGGAGCTCAGGGACACGGCTGATGTCCCTGACTCCTTCACGTGCTGGAAGTGTGTCCAACTGCAGCTCTTGCTAGACCGCATGACGGCTCTGGAGCATCCGCGATGCTGAGGAGGTCGTGGATAGCACGTTTAGTGAATTGGTCACACCGCAGATCAGGATTGCTGAGGGAGAAAGGGAATGGGTGACCAAAAGGCAGAGAAAGAGCAGGAAGGCAGCGCAGGTGTCCCCTGCGGTCATCTCCCTCCAAAACAGGTATACCGTTTTGGATACTGTTGGGGGAGATAGCTCACCAGGGGAAGGCAGCAGTAGCCAGGTTCATGGCACCGTGGCTGGCTCTGCTGTTCAGAAGGGCGGGAAAAAGAGTGGAAGGGCGATAGTCATAGGGGATTCGATTGTAAGGGGAGTAGACAGGCGGTTCTGTGGTCGAAAACGAGACTCCCGAATGGTATGTTGCCTCCCAGGTGCACGGGTCAGGGATGTCTCGGATCGGCTGCAGAACATTCTGAAGGGGGAGGGTGAACAGCCAGTTGTCATTGTGCACAAAGGCACCAATGATATAGGTAAAAAACGGGATGAGGTCCTACAAGCAGAATTTAGGGAGTTAGGAGCCAAGTTAAAAAGTAGGACCTCAGAGGTAGTAATCTCAGGATTGCTACCAGTGCCACGTGCTAGTCAGAGTAGAAATGAAAAAATAGTCAGGATGAATGCGTGGCTTGAGAGATGGTGCAGGAGGGAGGGGTTCAGATTTTTGGGACATTGGGACCGGTTCTGGGGGAGGTGGGACTATTACAAATTGGACGGTCTACACCTGGGCCGGACTGGAACCAATGTCCTTGGGGGTGCTTTTGCAACGCTGTTGGGGAGGGTTTAAACTAATGTGGCAAGGGGATGGGAACCAAATGAGGTCAGTGGACAGTAAGGAGGTAGTAACTAAAGCCTGTAAGGAACTAGATAATGAAGTCAGCGTGACTAAGGGGAAGAGTAGGCAGGGAGCAGAGGATGAACGCAAAGGGACTGGTGGTCTGAGGTGAATTTGTTTTAATGCAAGAAGTGTAGTAGGTAAGGCAGATGAACTTAGGGCTTGGATTAGTACCTGGGAGTATGATGTTATTGCTATTACTGAGACTTGGTTGAAGGAAGGGCACGATTGGCAACTAAATATCCCAGGATATCGATACTTCAGGCGGGATATAGAGGGAGGTAAAAGGGGTGGAGGAGTTGCATTACTGGTCAAAGAGGATATCACAGCTGTGCTGAAGGAGGGCACTATGGAGGACTCGAGCAGTGAGGCAATATGGGCAGAACTCAGAAATAGGAAGGGTGTGGTAACAATGTTGGGGCTGTACTACAGACCTCCCAACAGCGAGCGTGAGATAGAGGTACAAATATGCAAACAGATTATGGAAAGATGTAGGAGCAACAGGGTGGTGGTGATAGGAGATTTTAATTTTCCCAACATTGACTGGGATTCACTTAGTGTTAGAGGTCTAGATGGAGCAGAATTTGTAAGGAGCATCCAGGAGGGTTTTCTAGAGCAGTATGTAAATAGTCCAACTCTGGAAGGGGCCATACTGGACCTGGTGTTGGGGAATGAGCCCGGCCAGGTGGTTGAAGTTTCAGTTGGGGACTACTTTGGGAATAGTGATCACAATTCCGTAAGTTTTAGAATACTCATGGACAAAGACGAGAGTGGTCCTAAAGGAAGAGTGCTAAATTGGGGGAAGGCCAACTATACCAAAATTCGGCAGGAGCTGGGGAATGTAGATTGGGAGCAGCTGTTTGAAGGTAAATCCACATTTGATTTGTGGGAGGCTTTTAAAGAGAGGTTGATTAGCATGCAGGAGAGACATGTTCCTGTGAAAATGAGGGATAAAAATGGCAAGATTAGGGAACCATGGATGACAGGTGAAATTGTGAGACTAGCTAAGAGGAAAAAGGAAGCATACATAAGGTCTAGGCAGCTGAAGAAAGACGAAGCTTTGGAAGAATATCGGGAATGTAGGACCAATCTGAAACGAGGAATTAAGAGGGCTAAAAGGGGTCATGAAATATCTTTAGCAAACAGGGTTAAGGAAAATCCCAAAGCCTTTTATTCATATATAAGGAGCAAGAGGGTAACTAGAGAAAGGATTGGCCCACTCAAGGACAAAGGAGGAAAATTATGCGTAGAGTCAGAGAAAATGGGTGAGATTCTAAACGAGTACTTTGCATCGGTATTCACAGAGGAGAGGGACATGACGGATGTTGAGGTTAGGGATAGATGTTTGATTACTCTAGGTCAAGTCGGCATAAGGATGGAGGAAGTGTTGGGTATTCTAAAAGGCATTAAGGTGGACAAGTCCCCAGGTCCGGATGGGATCTAGCCCAGGTTACTGAGGGAAGCGAAAGAGGAAATAGCTGGGGCCTTAACAGATATCTTTGCAGCATCCTTAAACACGGGTGAGGTCCCGGAGGACTGGAGAATTGCTAATCTTGTCCCCTTGTTTAAGAAGAGTAGCAGGGATAATCCAGGTAATTATAGACCGGTGAGTCTGACGTCAGTGGTAGGGAAGCTGCTGGAGAAGATACTGAGGGATAGGATCTATTCCCATTTGGAAGAAAATTGGCTTATCAGTGATAGGCAACATGGTTTTGTGCAGGGAAGGTCATGTTTTACCAACTAAATAGAATTCTTTGAGGAAGTGACAAAAAGTTGATTGATGAGGGAAGGGCTGTAGATGTCATATACATGGACTTCAGTAAGGCGTTTGATAAGGTTCCCCATGGTAGGTTGATGGAGAAAGTGAAGTCGCATGGGGTCCAGGGTGTACTAGCTAGATGGATAAAGAACTGGCTGGGCAACAGGAGACAGAGAGTAGCAGTGGAAGGGAGTTTCTCAAAATGGAGACCAGTGATGTTCCACAGGGATCCGTGCTGGGACCACTGTTGTTTGTGATGTACATCAATGATTTGGAGGAAAGTACAGGTGGTCTGATTAGCAAGTTTGCAGACGACACTAAGATTGGTGGAGTAGCAGATAGTGAAGGGGACTGTCAGAGAATACAGCAGAATATAGATAGATTGGAGAGTTGGGCAGAGAAATGGCAGATGGAGTTCAATCTGGGCAAATGCGAGGTGATGCATTTTGGAAGATCCAATTCAAGACTGAACTATACAATAAATGGAAAAGTCCTGGGGAAAATTGATGTACAGAGAAATTTGAGTGTTCAGGTCCATTGTTCCCTGAAGGTGGCAATGCAGGTCAATAGAGTGGTCAAGAAGGCATACGGCATGCTTTCCTTCATCGGACGGGGTATTGAGTACAAGAGTTGGCAGGTCATGTTACAGTTGTATAAGACTTTGGTTCGGCCACATTTGGAATACTGCGTGCAGTTCTGGTCGCCACATTACCAAAAGGATGTAGATGCTTTGGAGAGGGTGCAGAAGAGGTTCACCAGGATGTTGCCTGGTATGGAGGGCGCTAGCTATGAAGAGAGGGTGAGTAGATTAGGATTATTTTCATTAGAAAGACGGAGGTTGAGGGGGGACCTGATTGAGGTGTACAAAATCATGTGAGGTATAGACAGGGTGGATAGCAAGAAGCTTTTTCCCCAAAGTGGGGGATTCAATTACTAGGAGTCACGAGTTCAAAGTGAGAGGGGAAAAGTTTAGGGGGGGATATGTGTGGAAAGTTCTTTACGCAGAGGGTGGTGGGTGCCTGGAACGCGTTGCCAGCGGAGGTGGTAGACGCGGGCACAATAGCGTCTTTTAAGATGTATCTAGACAGATACATGAATGGGCAGGAAGCAAAGAGATACAGACCCTTAGAAAATAGGCGACAGGTTTAGATAGAGGATCTGGATCGGCGCAGGCTTGGAGGGCCGAAGGGCCTGTTCCTGTGCTGTAATTTTCTTTGTTCTTTGTTATCTCTTCAAGGTCTCCTCTGAGATGTCTTTTTTCAAGGCTGAGGAGTCCTAACTTACCTTTTTACTCCTCATAGCTTATTACTTCTAACATCAGGGATCAGCCTGGTTGTTCCTCTCTCTGCTGCCTCGAGGGCCTCTAAGGTTTTTTGTTGTGAGGCTATTCAGGTCTTGGAAGAGGTGCAGAGGAGCCATTTAATTATAATGAATAGCCATTTAATTAATCAATTATATCTAAAGCATTATGAAAACAAAGCAGTATTTGTATTGCACTGTCAAGCCACCAGCATCTCACACAGGTATTTTTGAAGACAAGTGCTGCAGCCACACCCCTCGCCAAGGTGTTCCAGTACAGCTACAACACTGACGTCTAAAGGACAATGTGGAAAATTGCCCAAGTATGTCTTATCCACAAAAAGCAGAACAAATCCAATCCGGCCAATTACTGTTTTATTAGTCTACTCTCAATCATCAGCAGAGTGTCATCGACAATGCTATCACACGCCACTTAAACAACAATAACCTGTTCATCGATGCTCAGTTTGAGTTCCGCCAGGGTCACTTGGCTCCTGACCTCATTATAGCCTTGGTCCATACCTGAACAAAAAAACTGAACTCAAGAGGTGAGGCGTGAGTGATTGCCCTGGATATCAAGGCAGCATTTGACACAGTGTGACATCAAGGAGCCCCAGCAAAATGAAGTCAATATGAATCAAGGGGAAAACTTTCCACTGGTTGGAGTCATACCAGCAGAAAGGAAGATGGCTGTGGTTGTTGGAGGTCAATCATCTCAGCCCCTGGACATTGCTGCAGGAGCTCCTCAGTGTAGTGGCCTGGCCCAACCATCTTCAGCTGCTTCATCATTGACCTTCCCTCCATCATACGATCAGTAGTGGGGATGCTCGCTGATGATTGTATGATGTTCAGTACCATTTGCAACTCCTCAGATACTGAAGCAGTCTGTGCCTATATGCAGCAAGACTTGGACAACATTCAAGCTTGGGCTTATAAGTGGTAAGCAACATTCGTGCCACACAAGTGCCAGGCAATGACGATCTCCAATAAGAGAGAATCTAACCATATTCCCTTGACAGTCAATGGGACTACCATTGCTGAATCCCCCACTATCAACATCCTGAGGGGTTACCATTGACCAGAAACTGAACTGGACCAGCCACATAAATACTGTGGCTACAAGAGCAGGTCAGAGGCTGAGAATTCTGCGGCGAGTAACCCACCTCCGAACTCCCCAAAGCCTGTCCACTATCTACAAGACACAAGTCAGCAGTATGATGGAATACTCTCCACTTGCCTGGATGAGTGCGGTTCCAACAGCACTGAGGAAGCTCAACACCATCCAGGACAAAGCAGCCGCTAAATCAGCACCCCATCTATATTCACTCCCTCCACCACCGACGCACAGTCGCAGCAGTGCGTACCATATACAAGATGAACCGCAGCAACTCACCATACAGATATACGAATTAGGAGCAGAAGTAGGCTATTTGGCCCCTCTAGCCTGATCCACCATTCAATAAGATCATAGCTGATCTGTTTGTGTCTCGAATTTCACACTCCCATCTACCCCCGATAACCTTTGATTCCCTTGCCTAGCAAGAATCTATCTACAATAAAATAAAAGCAAAATACTGCGGATGCTGGAAATCTGAAATAAAAACAAGAAATGCTGGAACCACTCAGCAGGTCTGGCAGCATCTGTGGAAAGAGAAGCAGAGTTAACGTTTCGGGTCAGTGACTCTTCTTCGGAAGAATCTATCTACCTCCGCCTTAAAAATATTCAATGACCCCGCCTCCACCTGAAGCAGAGAGTACCAAAGTCGCACAACCCTCAGAGAAAAAATTTCTCATCTCAGTCCTAAAAGGGCGATACTTAATTTTCAACAGTTCTGAACTCAGCCACAAGAGGAAATATCCTTTCCACATCCACCTTGTTAAGACCGTTCAGGATCTTATATACTTCAATGAAGTCTCCCCTCACTCTTCTAAACTCCAGTGAAAACAAGCCTAGTCTGTTCAGTCTTTCCTCATAAGACAACCTGCTCATTCCAGGTATCAATCTAGTAAACCTCCTCTGAACCACCTCCAATGCATTTACATCCTTCCTTAAATAAGGAAACCAAAACTGCACATAGTATTCGAGATGTGGTCTCACCAATGTCCTGTATAACTGAAGCATAACATCCTTACTTTTATTTTCAATTCCTCTCTTAGTAAAGTATAGCATTCCATTAGCCTTCTTTATTACTTGCTGTATCTGCATACTAACTTTTTGTGACTCATGCACTAGATTACCTAGATCCCTCTGCACCTCTGAATTCTGCAGTCATTCTCCATTTAAGTAATACTCTGCTTTTTTATTCTTCTTGCCAAAGTGAACAACTTCCCATTTTCGCACATTATACTCCATTTGCCAGATTTTTGCCCACTTACTCAACCTATCTATATCAGTCTGCAACCTCCTTAAGTCCTCTTCACAACATATTTTACTACCTATCTTTGTTTCATCTGCAAATTGAGCTATCATGCCATCGCTCCCCTCATCTAAATCATTGAGATAAATTTTAAAAAGTTGAGGCCCCAGCACAGATCCCAGTGGGACTCCACTCGTCACATCCTGCCAATCAGAAAAGGACCCATTTATGCATACTCTCTGCTTTCTGCCAGCCAGCCAATCTTCTATCCATGCTAATATGTTACCCCCTCCACCATGAGCTCCGACTTTGTGCAATA
This sequence comes from Heterodontus francisci, assembly GCF_036365525.1. Lineage (NCBI taxonomy): Eukaryota > Metazoa > Chordata > Chondrichthyes > Heterodontiformes > Heterodontidae > Heterodontus > Heterodontus francisci. Next base: position 48,959,354 of record NC_090375.1, read on the forward strand.
ACCTTTTATGTGGCACCTTGTCAAATGCCTCTTAGAAATCCAAGCATAGTACGTCAACGGACTCCCCTTTATCCAAGGCGCATGTTACTCCTTCAAAGAACGCCAATAAATTGGTTAAACATGATTTCGCTTTCACAAAGCCATGGTGACTATTCCCGATTACCTTGAGTTTTTCTAAGCGCCCAGCTATAGCTTCCTTAATGATCATTTCTAACATCTTCCCCACGACAGATATCAAACTAATGGGCCTATAGTTACCTGTTTTCTGCCAACCCCCCTCCTTGGATGGGTGGAGGGAGAAAGAGTTATATTTTATACTTACCAGTCTGATGGAACCTTTTCAGAATTTGGCAAATTTTGAAAAATTAACTACAACCTCATTAGCCACCTCTTTTAAGACCCAAGGATGAAGCCCATCAGGACCCGGGGACCTGTCAGCCCGCAGCTCCATCAGTTTTCTCAGTACCGCTTCTGATTGTAATTTCACCAAGTTCCTCTCTTCCTTCCACCATCTGATTTACAGCTATTACTGGAATGTTTTTTGTATCCTCTATAGTGAAGACAGAAGCAAAATATTTGTTCATTTCATCTGCCAAGCCTCCGTTAGTAGCACCTTCCAAACTCACGACCTCTACCTCCTAGAATAACAAGGGCAGCAGGCTCATGGGAACACCACCACCTGCAAGTTCCCCTCCTGGTCACACACCATCCTGACTTGGAACTATGTCGCCATTCCTTCACTGTCATTGGATCAAAATCCTGGAACTCCCTGCCTTACAGCACTGTGCCTGTACCCGCACCAGATGGACTACAATGGTTCAAAAAGGCAGCTCACCACCACCTTCTCAAGGGCAGTTAGGGATGGGCAAGAAATGCTGGCCTAGCCAGTGACACCCGTATCCTCTGAAAGAATAAAAAAAAGTGAGAACATCTTTAGGGATAATACAATCATAGCCAGGAAATAGTAAATGATTATTTCCTAATGAATAGTTAAGACTGCTGTCCTACCAAAGACCTGTTCATCTGCTTTCAAGGCACAGGCTCCAGAGGCCAAATATCCCACTCCTGCTCCTAGGTCGTATTTCGTATGTATCTCGTGTAACTTCAGCACTTACATTCATGTCTAGACGTACGATCCATGCTTAGCTCCAGCAACGATCCAGAGGACATAAGAGATTTTGGTGATAGGTATGCCGGTTTCACCACCGATCCACACCGCAAGGCAAGGGAACTTCCAGGTTTGGTTATAGGAGATGAACATCTTTCCAAAAATTCCAAGGAAATATCTTTGAATCCTTCACAGTCTGTAAACTCTGAGCAGAAAGCAAGATCAGTAAGTTAAATAAGGATTACTTAGGGTAGTTAGGATGAAGACACTTGCAAAGTTTTAAATTGAATCAAAAACATTCAATTGCAAAGACTTAAGAACAGAGGGACAGGAGGAGGTCATTCAGTAACTTGAGCCTGTGCCTTGAAAGCAGACAAATTCTTTGGGCTGGATTTTCCCTCTGGGGAAGTTGGGACTGTTGCCAGGACTCAAACCCGCCACTGCGGGGGTTGGGGGGGGGGGGGGAGGGAAACAGTCACTCTTCAGGATTTTCACAGAGGCACCCCCCCTCTAATTGGCATGGAGCCAGGTTCCCCTGTCCAATTAAGGCTGGTGGGTGGGCTCTCAAAGCTGAAGGATCAATCAGAGGCCTTCCAGCTTGAGAGCAGCGTGCAATGGATGGTAAGTAAGTGAGGGGGCACTTCAGCATGGAAGCGCCCTCCCAACAACTTCTTTAAAAGTTTAAATAAAAAACAGATACAGAAACCAGGCCACCATTGTGGCGGTAATGTCGCTCTACAGGACGGCCTTTGGCTGCACCCCCACGCAAGCAGACATGAGGACCTGTAGGCATGCCTGAAGTGCTGGCACTCCAGCCTGCAGCTGGGTGCCCACCTCCAGGTAGTCAATCTGGCCCCCGTTGTGTTGGGAAACAGGAGGTCGACTGAAAAATCCCCGTTGGCCTCCTTTAGCTGTGCTCAATAAGGCTGTTAATGAGTACTTGGCTACTGCCCCTGCTGGCCCGGAACCCACCTCGGCAAAAATAGCCAGCACCGAGAATGGGGTCGGAAACCGGCATGCTGGCCTGTGCCAGTACTTTTGGGCCCCAGCCGCCTCCGTTCCCGCCCTCGGCAGGGCCCAAAAATTCAGCCCTTTGTGTCTGCTCACTGTCACAATACGGATTGTATCAGGATTAACTCATCTGCTTAATGTCACTCAGATCAGTGACAGAAAACAATGTAATACTGGTTCAAGAGCAGATTACTTAATCCTGATTACTTGTCATAATGGAGGGGGCCATACACTGGTGCATAATGTAAATTCACAGATAATTAAGATCCCCCAACGGAATTCTCCTCTGTTGCTTTCCTCCAGTCAGTAAAATAGGTTAGAGATGACTCAAGGCATAGTAAGGAAGAGGTAGGTTTTGAGGAGAGTTCAGTAAAGATGCAACAAGGTAGAAGGGTTTACGAAGAGAATTTTAATGCAGAGAGCCAAAGCATTCAGTCATGCAGTCATGATTATATTCATATCAGTTTCTCAAATTTAATCTTGAATGAATTCCAAATTTTGACCAGATAAACCCTTTTGAATGTTCTTTTATAACTTGAGTTTGCACAGTGTTAGTCCTCAACTAAAATACAAAAATTGGGAGCTTTATTGGGACTAAATGATACCAGTTTCTATTCCCTTCAATTCACAATGAAGAAGTGGCCAGAGAAAGAAACAAGATTACTTTTCATCGTGTTCACTATGGAGAAGGATGATGTAGGTGTAGAGATCAGGGAGGGGATTGTAATATACTTGAACAAATTAACATTGAAAGGAGGTATTAGCAGTTTTAGCAGGCTTAAAAGTGGATAAATCCTCAGGCCCAGATGAGATATATTCCAGGCTGCTATGTGAGGCAAGGGAGGAGATTACAGGGGCTCTGATACAAATTTTCAAATCCTTTCTGGCCACAGGAGAGGTGCCAGAGGACTGGAGGACAGCGAATGTGATACCATTATTCAAGAAGGATAGCAGGGATAAACCAGGTAGTTATAGGCCAGTGAGTCTAACATCAGTGGTAGGGAAATTATTGGAAAAGTTTCTGAGAGACAGGATTAATCTCCACTTGGAGAGGCAGGAATTAATCAGGGATAGTCAGCATGGCTTTGTCAGGGGGAGATCGTGTCTAACAAATTTGATTCAATTTTTCGAGGTGGTGACCAGATGTGTGGAGGAGGGTAAAGCAGTTGATGTAGTCTACATGGACTTCAGCAAAAAGGCTTTTGATAAGGTCCCACATAGGAGATCAGTTAAGGTAGGAGCCCATGGGATCCAGGGCAATTTGGCAAATTGGATCCAAAATTGGCTTAGTGGCAGGAGGCAGAGGGTGATGGTCGAGGGTTGTTTTTGCGAGTGGAAGCCTGTGACCAATGGTGTACTGCAGGGATTGGTGCTGGGACCCTTGCTGTCTGTAGTGTACATTAATGATTTAGATGTGAATACAGGCAGCATGATCAGTAAGCTTGCAGATGACACGAAAATTGGTGGTGTCGTAAATAGAGGAGGAAAGCCTTAGATTACAGGAGGCTATAGATGGGCTGGTAAGATGGGCAGAGCAGTGGCAGATGGAATTTAATCCTAAGAAGTGTGAGGTGATGCATTTTGGGAGGACTAACAAGGCAAAGGAATATACACTGGATGGTAGGACCATAGGAAGTACAGAAGGACCTTGGTGTACTTGTCCATAGATCACTGAAGGCAGCAGCACAGGTAGATAAGGTGGTTAGGAAGGCATATGGGATACTTGCCTTTATTAGCCGAGGCATAGAATATAAGAGCAGGGAGATTATGATGGAGCTGTATAAAACGCTAGTTAGGCCACAGCTGGAGTACTGTGTACAGTTCTGGTCGCCACACTATAGGAAGGATGTGATTGCACTGGAGAGAGTGCAAAGGAGATTCTCCAGGATGTTGCCTGGGCTGGAGCATTTCAGCTATGAAGAGAGATTGGATAGGCTAGGGTTGTTTTCCTTAGGGCAGAGAAGGCTGAGAGCGGACCTGATTGAGGTATACAAAATTATGAGGGGCATAGATAGGAAGAAACTTTTTCCCTTAGCGGAGGTGTCGATAACCAGGGGGGCATAGATTTAAGGTAAGGGGCAGGAGCTTTAGAGGGGATTTGAGGAAAAATATTTTCACCCAGAGGGTGGTTGGAACCTGGAACATATTGCCTGAAGTGGTGGTAGAGGCAGGTATCCTCACAACATTTAAGTAGTATTTAGATGAGCACTTGAAACGCCACAGCATACAAGACTACGGGCCAAGTGCTGGAAAATGGGATTAGAATAGATAGGTGCTTGATGGCCATCACTGACACGATGGGCCGAAGGGCCTGTTTCTGTGCTGTATAACTCTATGATTCTATTTATAGTTATCTGTGGTTATTTTTAGGCTAAACAATGCTCTCAATTATTATTTTCCTAATAGCAAATCTATCAATAGAAGGCAGCTAAGAGTAGCACAAACCTCTCCCAGTCAACTCATTGACAGGGATGTTTCAATTTCCAGTGCCCATTGATGTACAAAGCAGAAGAGGCAATTTTTCATAGGGGATTTTTTTTGTGCTCGTCCACCAAGAGAAGAATGTCAGTGCAGGTGAGTGGAAAATGTTTCACATATTGAGGTTAGTTATTATCTGGAATTTTATCAGAAGGCCCGAGGCAGGACCGGAAGCAGAAGCCGTTGCCACACAGGGGAGGTGGCAAGCTAAACTTTGGAATTACATTGGAGCTGGCCAATTAACTGCCAGGAGGTTGGGCAGCTGCAAGAAGTCATGCCACTGGAAGTGCTGACGCCATACTTAAAAGGCAGCCAGCAGTTAGTTAAATGGGAGCATCCCGCAGAGAGGGAGTCCTGGACACTGAGGCACTTACTGAAATGGCGGAAGGTCAATCCAGAATGGCCCCATGGTTTACTGATGCTTCCCTGTAGGTGCTCCTCCAGGCTGCTCAGGCAAGAAAGGAGATCCTGTTCGCCCAGAATGGGAGGAGTAGACTGTCCCGGCAGACGAAGCAAGCCTGGATGGAGATCATGGAGGTCAGCAGCTGTGGTGTTGTCTCTTGCACCTGGTTAGAGTGCCGCTAGAGGGTCAATGGCCTCATGTGTTCCAGCAAGGTGAGTGCAACACACATTGTTAACCTTACAGCCTTATATCTGACTAAAGGTCAATGAGAAATTGGTAGAAAGGGCATTGCCCAGGCAGCAGCATTGGTTGTCAGAGGCATATCAGCCTCTATGGGGAGGGCCCTGGTCATTCAGAGTTGACTCCTGCACTGCCACTACTGAATGGTCGCATGCAGGAGACATCCCTATCGCGCCATGATTAGCAGTCAGGCTGCCACCAGGGTAGGCATCGTGCGTGTCTTTGATGGACTACTAATAATGTACATTTATGTGCTTGCAGGAGAAGAGACAGCATAAAGTGAGGGAGAGGGCCAAAACAGGCAGCGGTATGCCTTTCCTCTCTATCCTGATGCCGGTGAGAGGCAGGCTGGTCCATTGCTGATGGTGTGACAGGAGTGGAAATGCAAGAGAGTGAATGGCCTAATGGATGGAGACAAGAGACCCTCTGGCGAGTGCAAAACATAGTACTCATGTGTCCACCACTGGTCATGTAAATCTCCAGACTAGCAGTCTGAAGGACATGATGGAATGTGCATTACCCTCTAATTACTCTTCTCTTTCTTTCACAGGTTACTGATAAGAGAAGGCAGTTACAGCAACTGGAGGACAGCAGTCTGAGGAGGAGGAGGGGACCTCAGAGGGTCCGCCGTCACATCAATCTCTCGTACCCTCCATTAATGCAGATACTCTCATATCGGTGCTAGTTGCACACCAGTAGTAACGGGGTCACAATCTGGTGAGCACAGCACAGATGCGCCCAGGTAGCTGATGGAGGCTGTGACAGCCGAGGCCACTCATATTCAGAGGACTGTGCGGGGGGCCACAGCGATGCTGAGCTTCAGGCTGATGACATGCCTCTGGAGTTGTCAACAAGGCGGCAGATGCTGGACCTGCAGTGTGTGGTGCATGACCACCTGGCAGAACTTGCAGAGGCTATCCCATGCGCGAACGATGGAGGAGTCCATCCAGACCATGAGTGCAGCCATATCTCTGGCAACACTCATGAAGAGCCACATCCAGTGGTTCCTCTTAGGGCCCTCCTGATGTGGGTGGTGGGTCCTTGCCCCCTCTTGGTGACACAGTACCGCATGTAGATGTTATGATATAGGTGGCTCCTGCACCTGTGCAACAGGCCCTCAGTATGCCAGGGTCCTCCAGGCCTCAGGCAAACCAGGGGACGCCCGCCAGGGTCATCGAGAGCCATGGAACAAAAAGGTCAGCAGTCTGCTTCCACCTCAGCTGACAGCGTAGGGGGAGCACAATGTAGAAGCACCCATTAGACATTTAAATTGACCACCTAGCTGCACTTGGGGTTCATGGTGTTCGTTTTTGTTAATGCATGTGACCTAGTAATGTTAGTGTTTGCAATTAAATCTGGAATGGTGCAAGACAAGAGGAATCCTTTAATATTTTGCAGACTGCTGGGCCTTTAAGAGTTCCCTGGCTCCCATGAAGGGTGTGAAGGGAAGGAGCACACCATGTGAGGTTAATGCATTCCCCATGCCACGAACTATTGTATTTACGGGAACAGGTAAATGCTAAAGGCAAACAAGAAAATGGCAACAGGGCTGCAGAAGGCTGTAGCTATATTGGATTTTTTTTTGTTCATTCATGGGATGTGGCAGTCGCTAGCTAAGCCAGCATTCATTGCCCATCCATAAATGCCCTTGAGAAGGTCGTGGTGTGCTGCCTTCTTGAACCACTGCAGTCCTTGGGGTGTTGGTACACAACAATGCTGTTAGGAAGGGAGTTCCAGGATTTTGATTGAGCAAGTGAAGGAATGGCGATATAGTTCCAAGTCAGGATGGTGTGTGGCTTGGAGGGGAACTTGCAGGTGGTGGTGTTCCTATGTATCTGCTGCGCTTGTCCTTCTAAGAGATAGAGGTCGTGGCGTTGGAAGGTGCTGTCTAAGGAGCCTCGATGAGTTGCTGCCGTGCATCTTGTAGATGGTACACACTACAGCCACTGTGCATCAGTGGTGGAGGGAGTGAGTGTTTGTGAATGGGGTGCCAATCAGGTGGGCTGCATTGTCCTGGAATGTGTCGAGCTTCTTGAGTGTTGTTTCAGCTGCACCCATCCAGGCAAGTGGACAGTATTCCATCACACTCCTGACTTGTGCTTTGTAGATGGTGGACAGGCTTTGGGGTATCAGGAGGTGAGATATTCGCCGCAGGATTCCTAGCCTCTGACCTGCTCTTGCAACCACGGTATTTATATGGCTACTCCAGTTCAGTTTCTGGTCAATGGTAACCACCCCCCCCCTCCAGGATGTCGATAGTGGGGGATTCAGCAATCGTAATGCCATTGAATGTCAAGGGGAGATGGTTAGATTCTCTCCAGTTGGAGATGGTCATCGCCTGGCAGTTGTGTGGTGGGAATGTTACTTGCCACTTATCAGCCCAAACCTGGATATTGTACAGGTCTTGTTGCATTTCTACATGGACTGCTTCAGTATCTGGGGAGTCGCTAATGGTGCTGAGCATTGTGCAATCATCGGCAAACATCCCCACTTCTGACATTATAATTGAAGGAAAGTCATTGATGAAGCAGCTGAAGACGGTTGGGCCTAGGACACTACCCTGAGAACGCCTACAGTGATGTCCTGGAGCTGGGTTGATTGACCTCCAACAACCACAACCATCTTCCTTTACGTTAGGTACGATTCCAACCAGTGGAGAGTTTTCCCCCGATTCCCATTGACTTCAGTTTTGCTAGGGCTCCTTGATGCCAGACTCAGTCAAATGCTGCCTTGATGTCAAGGGCAGTCACTCTCACCTCGAGTTCAGCTCTTTTATCCATGTTTGAACCAAGGCTGGAATGATGTCAGGAGCTGAGTGGCCCTGACGGAACCCAAATTGAGCGTCACTGAGCAGGTTATTGCTAAGCAAGTGCCGCTTGATAGCACTGTCAATGACAGCTTCCATCAATTTAATGATGACAGAGACTAAACTGATGGGGCGGTAATTGGCCAGGTTGGATTTGCCCTGCTTCGTGTACACAGGACACACCTGGGCAAGTTTCCACATTGCCGGGTAGATGCCAGTGTTGCAGCTGTACTGGAACAGCTTGCCTAGGGGCGTGGCAAGTTCTGCAGCACAGGTCTTCAGTACTATTGCCAGAATGTTGTCAGGGCCCATAGTCTTTGCAGTATCCAGTGCCTTTAGTCATAGTCATAGAGAGATACAGCACTGAAACAGGCCCTTTGGCCCACCGAGTCTGTGCCGACCAACAACCACCCACTTATACTAATCCTACATTAATCCCATATTCCCTACCACATTCACCATTCTCCTACCATCTACCTACACTAGGGGCAATTTACAATGGCCAATTTACCTATCAACCTGCGTTCACAGGGAGAACTTGCAAACTTCACACAGGCAGTACCCAGAACCGAACCCGGGTCGCTGGAGCTGTGAGGCTGCGGTGCTAACCATTGCGCCACTGTGCTGTCCTTGATATCACACGGAGTGAATCGAATTGGACTTCAGGAGGAGGCAGCGATGGATCATCCACTTGGCACTTCTGGCTGAAGATTGTTGCAAAGCTTCAGCCTTATCCTTTGCACTGATGTACTGGGCTCCCCCATCATTGAGGATGGGGATATTTATGGAGCCACATCCTCCAGTTAATTATTTAATTGTCCATCACCATTCACAACTGGATGTGACAGGGCTGCAGAGCTTAGATCCGATCCGTTGGTTGTCGGATCGCTTAGCTCTGTCTATTGCATGCTGCTTACTCTGTTTGGCATGCAAGTGGTCCGGGGTTGTAGCTTCACCAGGTTGACACCTCATTTTGAGGTATGCCTGGTGCTGCTCCTGGCATGCCCTCCTGCATTCTTTATTAAAGACAATGGTGCTGAACATTGTGCAATCATCCGTGAGCATCCCTACTTCTAACCTTATGATAGAGGAAAGGTCATTGATGAAGCAGCTGAAGATGTCCTCGGCTCAACCATCTGTTACTAAGGATCATTTGAAACGTGCCTGTATTAGTGTGTCGCAAGCCTCCCTTGCGCAGTATCTCATGGCACCTTGCCTGCGGTCCTTTGGTTTCTTCATCATGAAGCCCCTGGTCAGCATCCCCCTCCACATCATCATCCAAGGAGGCATTGTGCTCCTGGATGTCATCACTGTTCAAAGTTTCTCCCCTCTAAAGCGCCAGGATGTGCAGAACACTGCACACCACCACGGTATGACAGACCCTTGCAGAAGCATACTGAAGAGCTGCATTGGATCTATCCAGGCATCTTCATAAGCCCTACAGCTTGCTGAATGGTTTTTTTTTGTTTGGGGAATGTGAGGGTCATTGTCTATGAGAGCATTTATTTCCCATCCCTAATTGCCCTTGAACCTAGTGGCTTGCTAGGCCATTTAGGAGTCAACTACATTGCCGTGGGTCTGGAGTCACATGCAGGCCAGACCAGGTAAGGAAGATTTCCTTCCCTAAAGGACATTAGTGGACTAGATGGGGTTTTACAACAATCGACAATGGTTTCATGGTCACCATGAGACTAGCTTTTTTTGTTAATGGTTGCTCAAGTTGTCCCGTGGCAGGTGTTACATCTCTCCTCTGCATCTGTGCTTGGGTTCTATACAGGTGTCAGTAGCCATGTCTTCAGTGGGTAACCCTTGTCAGCCAGTATCCATCCTTAAAGGGCCACGGGGGGCCTGAAAAGGTCAGGCATCTGGGACGGCTTTAATATGTAGGCATTGTGGCTGCTTTCCAGGAACCTTGCACAGACCTGAAGGAGCCGTTTGCAGTGGTCACAGATCAGCTGCACTCCAATGAGCGAGTGGAAGCCGTTCCCATTGATGAACATTGCTGCCTGTTCTGTGGGAGCCTTGATGGCCACTTGCATGCAGTCGATCACACCCTGCACCTGGAGGAAACCAGCGATGGACCCGAACCCTACTTACCTCTCAGCTTGACTGTCCAGATCGGTGCAAAAACGCACATAGTGACTGACCCTCTTGAATCACAGAAATCATAGAATGATTGCAGCACAGAAGGAAGCCATTCAGACTGTCGTGTCTGTGCTGGCTCTCAGGAAGAGCAACTCAGCCAGTCCTAATAGCCCGCCTTTTCCCCATAGGCCTGCAAATATTTTCACTTTAGATAGTTGTCCAATTCTCTTTTGAAAGCCACAAATGAATCTGCCTCCACCACACTCTCAGGCAGTGCATTCCAGATAATAACTATGTGCTGCATAAAAAAGTTTTTCCTCATGTCGCTGTTGCCTCTTTTACCAATCACCTTAAATTAGTGTCCTCTAGTTCTCGATCCTTCCACCAATGGGAACAGTTTCTCCCCATCATCTGTCCAAACCCCTCATGATTTTGAAGACCTCTAACAAATCTCTTCTTAATTTGCTCTTCTCCAAGGAGAACAGTTCCAGTTTCTCCAAGCTATCCATGTGACTGAGGTCCCTCATCCCGGCAACAATTCTAGTAAATCTTTTGTGCACCCTCACATCCTTCCTAAATTGTGGTGTCCAGAATTGGACACAATATTCCAGTTGAGGCCAGATCACGGTGTTTATACAGGTTCAGCATAACCTGACACATTAATTTGGTTTCTCTCTCCACAGATGCTGCCAGACCTGCTGAGTATTTCTAGCACTGTGTGTTTTTATTTCAGCATAACTTCCTTGCTTTTGCCCTCTATATTCCTACTTCTCAAGCCCAGGATCCATAGAAACATAGAAAATAGGAGCAGGAGTAGGCCATTCAGCCCTTCGAGCCTGCTCCACTATTCATTATGATCATGGCTGATCATCCAACTCAGTAACCTGCTCCCGCTTTCGCCCCATACCCTTCGATCCCTTTCGACCCAAGAGCTATGTCTAACTCCTTCTTGAAGACATACGTTTTGGCCTCAACTGCTTTCTGTGGTAGCAAATTCCACAGGCTCACCACTCTCTGGGTGAAGAGATTTCTCCTCATCTCAGTCCTGAAAAGTTTACCCCGTATCCTTAGATTATGACCCCTGGTTCTGGACTTCCCCCACCATCAGGTACATCCTTCCTGCATCTACTCTGTCAAGTCCTGTTAGAATTTTATAGGTTTCTATGAGATCCCCCCTCACTCTTCTGAACTCCAGCAAATATAATCCTAACTGACTCAATCTCTCCTCATACGTCAGTCCTGCCATCCCAGAAATCAGTCTGGTAAACCTTCGCTGCACTCCCTCTATAGCAAGAACATCCTTCCTCAGATAAGGAGACCAAAACTGCACACAATATTCCAGATGTGGCCTCACCAAGGCCCTGTATAATTGCAGCAACACATCCCTGCTTCTGTACTCGAATCCTCTCGCTATGAAGGTCAACATACCATTTGCCTTTTTTACCGCCTGTTGGACCTGCATGCTTACCTTCAGCGACTGGTGTACAAGAATACCCAGGTCTCGCTGCATATTCCCCTCTCTTTATAGCCGTTCAGATAATAATCTGCCTTTCTGTTTTTGCTACCAAATCACATTTATCCACGTTATACTGCATTAGCCCACTCACTCAACTTGTCCAAATCATCCTGAAGCCTCTCTGCATCCTCCTCACAACTCACCCTCCCACCCAGTTTTGTGTCATCTGCAAATTTGGAGATATTACATTTAGTTCCCTCATCTAAATCATTAATGTATATTGCGAATAGTAAGCATTTAGTTGGTCAGCCATTTCTTTGTTCCCCATAATAAATTCCCCTGTTTCCGACTGTAAGGGAGCTACATTTGTCTTCACCAATCTTTTTCTCTTCGCATACCTATAGAAACTTTTACAGTCAGTTTTTATGTTCCCCGCAAGCTTGCTCTCGTACTCTATTGTCCCCTCTTAATCAATCCCTTGGTCCTCCTTTGCTGAATTCTAAACTGCTCCCAATCCTCAGGTCTGTTGTTTTCCCTGGCAAATATATATGCCGCTTCCTTGGATCTAATGCTATCTCTAATTTCCCTTGTAAGCCATGGTTTGGCTACCTTTCCCGTTTTACTTTTGCGACAGACAGGGATAAACTATTGTTGCAGTTCATCCATGCGCTCTCTAAATGTTTGCCATTGCCTATCCACCTCATCCCTTTAAGTAACGTTTCCCAATCCGTCATGGCCAACTCGCGCCTCATACCTTCGTAGTTTTCTTTACTAAGATTCAGGACCCTAGTCTCAGAATCAACTACATCACTCTCCATCTTGATGAAGAATTCTATCATATTATGGTCGCTTGTCCCCAGGGGTCTTGCACCACTACATTGTCAATTATTCCTCTCTCATTACACAATACCCAGTCTAGGATGGCCTGTTCTCTAGTTGGTTCCTCAACGTATTGGTCCAGAAAACCATCCTGTATACACTCCAAGAGTTCCTCCTCGACGGTATTGTGACTAATTTGATTTGCCCAATCGATATGCAGATTAAAATCACCCATAATTACAGATGTTCCTTTATCGCATGCACCTCTAATTTCCTGTTTAATGCCATTCCCAATATCACCACTACAGTTTGGGGGTCTATATACAACCCCCACTAATGTTTTTTGCCCCTTAGTGTTTCTCAGCTCTACCCATACAGATTCCACATCGTCAGAGCTAACTATTGCGTTAATTTCCTCTTTAACCAGCAATGTAACTCCACCGCCTTTTGCTTGTTGTCTGTCCTTCCTAAATACGGAATATCCCTGGACGTTCATTTCCCATCCCTGGTCACCTTGCAGCCATGTCTCCGTAATCCCGACTATATCATACCCGTTTACATCTATTTGCGTGATCAATTCATCCACGTTATTGTGAATGCTCCACGCGTTAAGGCACAAAGCCTTAAGGCTTGTCTTTTTAAAATTACTTGCCCCCTTCCCACTATTTTTTTTTTTTACTGCCACCCTGTTTGATTCTGGCCCTTGATTTCTCTGCCAATCACTTTTCTTATTCCTCTTATTGTCTTTTGTTCTCGTCTTTGATTCCCATCCCCTTGCCATTTTAGTTTAAACCCTCCCCAACCACTCCAGCAAATACTCCCCCTAGGACACCAGTCCCGGTCCTGCCCAGCTGTAACCTGTCCAGTTTGTACTGGTCCCACCTCCCCCAGAACTGGTCCCAATGTTCCAGGAATCTAAAACCCTCCCCCCTCACAACATCTTTTCAGCCACATATTCATCCGATATATCCTGCTATTTCTACTCTGACTAGCACGTGGCACTGGTAGTAATCCTGAGATCACTACCTTTGAGGTCCTACTTTTCAACTTACTTCCTAGCTCCCTACATTCTGCTTTTAGGACCTCATCCTTTTTTTTTACCTATGTCGTTTGTACCAATGTGTACCACGACCACTGGCTGTTCACCCACCCCCTTCAGAATGCCCTGTAACTGCTCTGAGACATCCTTGACCATAGCACCAGGGAGGCAACATACCATCCTGGAGTCTCTTTTGCGGCCACAGAAACACCTATTTCCCTTACTATTGAATCCCCTATAACTATTGCATTCCCACACTTTTTACTCCTCCCCTATGCAGCAGAGCCAACCGTGGTGCAACGAATTGCGCTGTTGCTGCTTTCACCTGAGAGGCCATTACCAACAGTATCCAAAGCAGTATACCTGTTTTGCAGGGAAATAGCCACAGGAGATTCCTGAACTGCCTGCCTAGTCCTCTTGCTCTGCCTGGTGGTCACCCATTCCCCTCTGCCTGTGGGGTCTGAGCCTGCGGTGTGACCACCTCTCTATAAGTGCTATCCACAATAATCTCTGCCCTGTGGATGCTCTACAGTGTCCCCAGCTGCCGCTCCAGCTCCGAAACCCGGGTTTCCAGGAGCTGCAGCTGGAGACACTTCCTGCACACATGCTGGTTCCGGGCACTGGAAATGTTCCCGGCTTCCGACATGGAGCACAAGGAGCACACCATAGGTCTGAGCTGCCGTGACTTAATTCTTTAAATTAAATTAAACCTTCTGGAAGATCTTAATGTCCAATACTATCAGTTACTCTCTGGCCCTTCTTCCCTGGTCCTCGTTACTACAGAAATCCAGTATGCTTTATTAACTGCTTTCTCAACCTGACCTGCAAACTTCAATGATTTGTGCACATATACTCTCAGGTCCCTCTACTCCTGCACCCTCTTTAGAAATGTATCCTTTATTTTATATTGCCTCTCCTTGTTTGTCCTACTAAAATGAAACACCATACTTCTCTGCAGTAAATTTCATTTGCCACGTGTCCACCCATTTCACCAGCCTGTCTAAGTGCTCTTGAAATTTATCATAATACCCTTCACAGTTCACAATACTTCCAGGCTTTGTGTCATCCACATGGCCTTGGTGACCATCTTGATGCAGCGATGAGCCACGGATTGGGAGATCTCACAGATATCTCCAGAAAATCCCTGGCATGATCCTGAGACATAGAAATTCAGCGCCACAGTGCCCATCAACGCCACAGGCTTTGGGTGCCCAGTGCTTCCCATAGGGCTCAGCTTGTCATCCGTCATGGTCTCTCCCTGAAGAGGCACAGTCTTTGGCGACACTGCTGCTATGACACCCGCACGAAGTTGAGTCTCTGCAGTAGACCCTCTTTGACGGGTAGCCTCTTCTGCGAACATGTGGCTGGTTGCGTGTCCTGTGCCCTCCTGGTTTCTGGTGCCCTGGTGCCTGTACCTGCAGCTGTCTCTGATGCTCCTCCTCACTGGAAGCCTTGAAGCCTGAGTGAATGAGGCCAATATCAAACAGCTGCACTCAGTTCTCAGCGCCTCCCGCCAACGCTGGGCAATGTGTTCACCAACTGTTCTATGCTGTTGGTACCTGATTCTTGGAGATTTCTTGGGCTGCATTATATTATGGTAACAGGGATCCCAGTGGCGGGCCAGAAGGCGGGGGGAAGCCCCACCTCATTCCTGCGTCAGACCCTCGAAGCCATTCGACTGTGAGCAGGCAATTAACTGACCACCGTCATGATCGCCTCCCTTTCAGGGACGAGCTTCGGCCTCCAGAGCTTTTGGCCAATCAGAAGGATGGCAGAGCCACTAGGGGCAGTGGACACTTCCAGTACTGCAGGCGGCCCTGCAAGAGGACGTCTGGCACCCCAGGAAAGGTGAGTGGAGTCGGGGTCGCTGGGGCCATTCAGGTAGGCCCCAGCAATGTGGTGGTCGTGGTAGTGTTGGTGAGGGTGGGGGCGGGTATGTCTTCCCAGGGGGAGGTGGTGATTGCTGGGGGCTCTGGATTGCCCCCAAAAAGAGGGAAACCACCTCCCTCCCCCCCCCCCCCCCCCCGCCCGCCACCACCAAGCCCATTAGGAGGCCACCAGGTAAAGCCCGGCAGCATTTCCCTGCAGTGGTCGGCCCCTACACCTTCCCCTAATTTGAGGGCAAGGCGGTAAGAGGCCATTAAGACGCCATTGATTGGCCACTTAAGGGCCTCAATTGGCCTGGGGTGGAATGGTGGCCCTCGGCCTTCTATGTCCCGGACAAAGTGGCAGGGCCTAGGCAACATTGGTAATGGCGTCCCCTGCCATTTTATTTGCCCCCTCCCCCCGTCTACATTCCCGCCTCCAAGGGCAGTACAAAATTCGGCCACTTGCCTTTTGTATTGCAGTGGAAATAAACTTAGGGAGCAACAAATCCCCTGTTTACTTCATCCCACCTTCAGTTGTCTAGGCCTTAAGCTCTAGAATTCCCTCCTTAAATCTCTGCTCCCACTTATCTCTGTCTTTCTTTGACCATCCTTAAAATGAAATTCTTTGATCGTTTTTAATTATCCATCCTACTATCTCCTTCTTTAGCTCAGTGTCAATTTGTGTCTGATTATGTTTCCATGAAGTATCCTTTGAGACATTTTATGGCATTAACGGTACTAAATGCAAGTTGTTGTGGAAACAACATTTGTTAATGTCAATTCTGCTTACCATGCTTCGATTTCTTTTTCTTCTTTTTCTTTTTCTTCTGTTTTAGTTTAACATGCTCCTTGCCTTTCTTCTCTTTACTCCGCTCCTTCTTTTTGCCTTTAGGAACAAGAAAAATAATTTTTTTCTCTCCAATTTTCCAGTATTATTCAATCAGGGTGCAATCCTCCACTACATCAATTCCTCCCATCCATTCTCCCCCCCCCCCCCCCCCCCCCCAAGAAAAGCTTATGGTCCGTAGACCCTAGGAGGGGGAATAGAACTGACTGGATTGCTCTAGAGAGCCAGCATGGACTCAATGGGCCGAATGGCCTCATTCTATGCCACTATGACTCTTTACACACGTGGCGTTGCTCATAGACAGTTTGGTGTCTGCATTACAGATATGATGTCTAGCGTTGTTCAAGGCCACTGCTCCATCTCAATGGGATGATGGGCTAAATAGACTGATCCAGGTAATTGTAGCCCCTTGTAAACTCCTGAGGTCAGTCAGAGGGCAATTGTAACTGCTTGCAATTTTCAGGATCCAGATCAAGAGCTGCCTTTTTTTAAAGATCATTTTGCATCTGCTTTGCTCTGAGGCGTGATATCTGAAAGCACACTTGCCTTTGGAGTTCCTCAGTGGAGGCCCGACGGGTGCAACACACTTGAGGTGCACTGAGCCTGTTTACACTGAAAGGCCTGCAGCCATACTTCTGGCAGACTACAATGCAGTCTTAAGGTTAGTGTGGTGCGGAGGTGGCATTTAAAATAATTGGAACTTTCCTGCAAATTGTTCTGGCTGCTCCAGGATCTCCACAGACCCTCTGGTTTGTAGGTGCCCAGTGGAAGCCCTGCAGGTGTTCCTTCTCTGGAGTGACCATTGGTTGGTCAAAAAGGAAAATGAGGCGAAAGGTTGGGAACCTTCTCCTGCCCCATTTTTGTGGGCCTTCAACTATTCCAGGTCCGGGCCCTGTGATGTAACTTTGTGAAACCTGAAATGTTAATCTTTCTTTTCTCTTTTCAGATGCTAATAAGCCTGCTGTGCTATTTCTGCATTTTCTCATTTTATCTCAGATTTCAAGCATTCAGTTTTGTACCAAAACAAGTTTATAAGTTAAGTGTGGCAGCCTTGCTAGACAGGACAGATTGGAGAACCAGGGGCATAATGTTATAGCCCTATCTTTGACCCATGGTCCCATCTAGCAAGGCTGTTCACCAGGAGAAAATCCTTGTTGAACTTGTTCTTACGCTTCCCATACTGAGTGGACATAAAGGAGAACATTACGTGTGAACACCAGCTTGTGTATGTCACAATGCTTCATACCAGGCAATGAGTTCTTCTCTTCATACTTCATCTTCTTTTCGCTTTTCACTCCTGTTGGAAGCACTGATAGTTTAATCTCCCGCCTCCAGGCGGATCTTCAACATTACCGAGTATCTACAGAAACACACTTGCGAAAAATTAGCATTTAAACAAAAATCATTGTAATTCTATTTTGAAATATTCCCTTGGACTACACGTTTATATTAAAAAAAACAATTTGCATTATCCAGTCTGACGCCAAGCCTTAGAAACCAGGACATTCGATTTCATTGCATGTGCCTAGTTATTTGATGTTAGCTACAGAGAAAGAAGGAATGCTACAATTAGTTATAGTAACCCTCGGCGTGAGAGGGGAAAGGTAGAACAAAAATTCAGGAGTGGTTGCTACTCCTGATTATAATCCACTACTCCTGCTGGAAATGATTGCGTGCGCGTGTTGGGCAAGGACAGGATTGGGTTCAACTGTGCTTTCCCCCACGCAGAATCACAGAGCCTGCCAACACTCACTGTCGAGGCTCACCCATGAGGAATGGCCACTTGGGTAAAGTACCAGAGTGCTGCTGACGCCCATGGAACTGTGCTCCTAAGATGAACCTTTGGAAGATAATGGGGAAAATTAGAGTAAGAAAACATAAAACAAGAGCAATGATACTAAATCTAAAAATCCAGGATGCTTCAGAGTGCATCTCCAGCTGTTAATAATTAAAATGAAAGTTAAGGAAGCATATGCCTTTACTCCACAAATGAGGGAAAATCTCACTTGGGTTTTCCATTCACCTCCAAAATAAAATAGCAAATGGAAAAATAGTAATTGTCTCAGGACTAATTCTTTCAACTTTGGAGTGTCTTGAGACATGTGATCCCTTTTCATTTAACTTGTCAGCTCATGGATTCTTCAGGCAATATCATACACTATTTTCTGTTACTAATTTGAGTGGCAGTGAGCAGTCGCAAAGAACTGTCTCAAAGTCTCAAAGCATATGCGCTACTTGCCTATACTCTGTTCCATGTTAATTGTTCTACCCCAGTTGATAAACATTTTGGACCCGAGGCCTCAGCACTGAGGGTCAATCACAGACTGTTGTTGAACACCTAACACCTAGGTAATCCACCCTACCCCTTAAATTTCAGCATAAAAGAAGTCACCTGAGTGTCATAGTTATTAACATAATATATCAAGACACCAATGATATTGGGAACTTGCTTTAGCAAAACTAAGGTCTCTAAACTTTTCCTTGGAGATTGCTGAAGACAGCATGCTTGCCTTCATCGGTCGGGGCATAGAGTATAAAAATTGGCAAGTCATGCTGCAGCTGGACAGAACTTTAGTTAGGCCACACTTAGAATACTGCGTGCAATTCTGGTCGCCACACTACCAGAAGGACGTGGAGGCTTTGGAGAGGGTACAGAAGAGGTTTACCAGGATGTTGCCTGGTCTGGAGGGCATTAGCTATGAGGAGAGGTTGGATAAACTCGGATTGTTTTCACTAGAACGATGGAGGTGGAGGGGCGACATGATAGAGGTTTACAAAGTTATGAGCGGCATGGACAGAGTGGATAGTCAGAAGCTTTTTCCCAGGGTGGAAGAGTCAGTTACTAGGGGACATAGGTTTAAGTTGAGAGGGGTAAAGTTTAGAGGGGATGTGCGAGGCAAGTTCTTTTACACAGAGGGTGGTGAGTGCCTGGAACTTGCTGCCGGGGGAGGTGGTGGAAGCAGATACGATAGCGACGTTTAAGAGGCATCTTGACAAATACATGAATAGGATGGGAATAGAGGGATACGGTCCCCGGAAGTGCAGAAGGTTTTAGTTTAGGCAAACATCAAGATCGGCGCAGGCGTGGACGGCCGAATGGACTGTTCCTTTGCTGTACTGTTCTTTGTTCTTTCTTTGACTTGATTTGGCTTGCAGATTCAAAAGCAAGTGAGCAAGTACTAATGGCAATTTGTGATGTTAGATGTAAATTTGATCAGGAGATTTCCATGTATAAGGAATTACTATGAATAGTGGTAATACCAGTTGCTAACTAATTCAGGGATGGAAGGGGGAACTGTATCAATTTTAAGCAGAATTGTTTTGAACAAGGTTAATCACCGTAAGTCTGTTCCTGCTTCTATGGAATAACAGAAATGGTTTTTACCAACTTCTGCATTTCTGTCTCGGTCGACACATTTTCTAAGTATCTTCTCATGCATAGTTTCCATGCTCTTCTCCTTCACAGAGGGGGTGGGATGAGTCTCGGTCTGTTCTGTGTTGCATGCTGCAGATGATCGCCTTTTCTTGCAGACTTTGAAGCTTATATCGAGAGGCATCTCCAGCTGCAACGCAGGGAGGTGGGACGATGGTGCTAGGGGATTAGAATAGAGTACAATTGTAAAATACAAAGCACTGTCTTTTGCTGCTGAGTACAGGAGACAAATGTTAATAAGCACCCAGTTGAAGAATGCTTGTTAAACCACTATATACTGACTTCCTAATTCTAGCAGTGCTACAACAATAGTGTGTTGAACAGAGGGCAAGCACCCCCTTCCCCAAGGAGCAGAAATGGCCACCCTAGGCCATTCTTACATATTTGTTGCAGACAAGCCTCAACAGATCTGGGGACAGATTGTACATTCATCTGCTTATCCACAGATAAGAGTTTTGCCCATGAAAATCAACAAATTGTAATAGGAACACAAACAAAAATGAACCTTTCTAGAGGCAACAATTCATTTCTCAGGCAATGGAAAATGTATTGTTTTATTGGTTGGTGGAGGAAGTAGGGGCGGGACAGGAGGAAGAAAGATTGGAGAGAGAGAAGTCGGTCACTAACATCATGGTTTGTTTAAGACCCAAAGACACACGGAGTGAAATTAGTCTACCCTAGTTGTGTGAAACAGATTCATAACCTTGGAAAAGAAAATTGGATGTAGTGTAAAGTGGACTGTCGATTTGCTATGAGCTCATCTCACACTACTGCCATAGATCAATTTCACCTCCATTACCTCAATATAAATGAACATAGATAAGCAAAACAACACTGGTAGACAAGTTAAAGTCTATGAAATAAAAGGGAAAATGACAGCATGGATTCGAAATTGACGCAGTGATAGGAAACAGAGAGTAGTTGTGAGCGATTGTTTTTCTGACTGGAGGAAGGAATATTGTGGAGTTCCCCAGGGGTCAGTGCCAGGATCCTTGCTTTTCTTGATATATATTAATGTCCTAGACTTTGGTGTATGGGATACGATTCCAAAATTTGCAGATGACACAAAACTGGGAAATATTGTGAACTGTGAGGAGGATAGTGATAAACTTCAAGAGGGCATAGACAGGATAATGGAATGGACAGACAAGTGGCAGATGAAATTGAATGCAGAGATGATTCATTTTAGTAGGAAGAACAAGGGGAGGCAATATAAAATAAAGGGTACAATTCTAAAGCAGGTGCAGGAGCAGAGGGACCTGGGGGTATATGCATAAATCATTATAGGTGGTAGGATAGATTGAGAAAGCAATTAATAAAGCATATGAGATCCCGGGGCTTTATAAATAAGAGCATAGAGTACAAATACCAAGGAAGTCATGATAAACCTGTCTAAAATACTGGTTCAATCTCAACTGGAGTATTGTGTCCAGTTCTGGGCACCACACTTTATAAAGTAAAGGATGTTAAGGCATTAGAGGGTGCAGAAAAGAATCATGAGAATGGTTACAGTGATGAGGAACATAGGAATAGGAGTAGGCCATTGAGCCTGCTCCACTATTCAATATTCATTCACTTCAATGCCTTTTTCCCACACTATCCCCATATCCCTTTATGTCATTGGTATTTAGAAATCTGTCAATCTCTGCTTTAAACATACTCAATGACTGAGCTTCCACAGCCCTCTTGGGTAGAGAATTCCAAAGATTCACAACCCTGAGTAAAGAATTTTCTCCCCATCTTGGTCTTAAGTGGCTTCCCCCTTACTTTGAAATTGTGTTCCCTGGTTCTAGACTCCCCAACCAGGGGAAACATCTTACCTGCATCGACCCTGTCTATCCCTTTAAGCATTTTGTAGGTTTCAATGAGATCACCTCTCATTCTTCGAAACTCTGGAGAATACTGGCCCATTTTCCCCAATCTCTCTTCATAGGAGAGTCCTGCCATCCCAGGAACAAGTCTGGTGAACCTTTGTTGCACTCCCTCTATGGTAGTAATATACTTTCTAAGGTAAGGGGACCAAAACGGCACACAGTAGTACAGGTGTGGTCCAACCAAGGTTCTATACAATTGAAGCAAGACTTCACTATTCCTGTACTCAAATCCCCTTGCGATAAAGGCCAACATACCATTCGCCTTCCTAATTGTTTGCTGCACCTGCAGGTTAGCTTTCAGTGACTTATTGACGAGGACACCCAGGTCCCTTTGTACATCTACACTTTCTGATCTCTTACCATTTAAGAAATACTCTACACATCTATTCCTCCTACCAAAGTGGGTAACCTCACATTTTTTCACATTATATTCCATCTGCCATGTTCTTGCCCATTCACTTAGCCTGTCTAAATCCCCTTGAAGCCGCTTTGCATCTTCCTCACAACACACATTTCCACCTACTTTTGTGTCACCCGTGAACTTGGAAATATTACATTTGGTCCCCACATCCAAATCATTTATCTATATTGTAAACATCTGGAGCCCAAGTACTGATCCTTGTGGTACCCCACTAGTCACAGCCTGCCAACACAAGACTGGCCCATTTATTCCTACTGTTTTCTGCCTGTTAACTAATCCTTAATCCATGCCAGTATATTACCTCCTATCCCATGTGCTTTAATTTTGCTAACCAACCTCCCGCGGGGGACTTTATCAAAAGCCTTCTGAAAATTCAAGTATACTATGTCCACAAACTCCCCTTTATCAATTCTGTTAGCAACATCCCCAAAAAAACTCCAACAGGTTCGTCAAACATGATTTCCCATTCATAAATCCATGTTGACTATGACCAATCAGATCATTATCATCCAAGTCTCCATTTATCACATCCTTTAGAATAGATTCTAGCACTTTCCCAACTACTGATGTAAGGTTAACAGGTCTGTAGTTCCCGGTTTTCTTTCTCCCTCCCTTCTTAAACAGAGGGGTGACATTTGCTACATTCCAATCTGCAGGAACCGTTCTAGATTCTATAGAATTTTGGAAGTTGATCACCAATGCATCCACTATCTCCATAGCTACCTCTTTCAACACTCTGGGATGTAGAATATCAGGACCCGGGGACTTATCAATCTTCAGCCCATTAATTTCTTCAATACAACCTTCTTACTAATACTAATTTCCTTCAATTCCTCATTCTCCTGAGTCCCTTGGATCTCTAATTCTGGGAGATTTCTTGTATCTCCCTCAGTGAAGACAGACACAAAGTAATCATTTAGCTACTCTGCCATTTCTCTATTCCCCATTATAAATTCTCCTGACTCTGCCTGTAATGGACACACATTTGTCGCAGCCAAATGCTTCCATTTTACGCACCTATAGAAGATTTTACAGTCTGTTTTTATGTTTTTGCTAGTTTTCATTCATTTCCCTTTCCTCATCTGTTTCTTGGTCCTCCTTTGTATTCTAAAATTCTCCCAATCCTCAGGTTTATTATTTCTGACAACTTTATAGGCCTTTTCTTTTAATCTTATACAATCCTTAACTTCCTTTGTTCGCCACAGTTGACTGCCTTTACTTTTGGGGTTTTTGTGCCTTGAAGGAATGTATAGTCGCTATAAACTATGTAATAGTTCTTTAAAGATTATCCATTGCCTATGTACTGTCATACCGTTTAATGTATTTTCTCAATCCACCTCAGCCAATTTATCCTTTATACCTTCATAACTTTCTTTGCTCAAATTTAACACACTGGCTTCAGATTGAACTACCTCACTTTCAAACATAATGTAAAATTCTATCATATTATGGTCACTCATTCCTAAAGGTTCTTTTACAACAAGATTATTAATTTACCCTTTCTCATTACATAATACTAGATCTAAAATAGCCTGTTCTCTCGTCGGTTCTTCAACATACTGCTCTGGAAAATCATCCCTAACACACTCCAGAAACTCGTCCTCCACAGCATTAGTGCTCATTAGGTTTGCCCAGTCTGTATGCAGATTGAAGTCATCCATGATTACTGTATTACCCATGCTACATGCTTCTCTAATCTCCTGATTAATACCATGCCCCACTACCACTACTGTTTGAAGGCCTACAAACAACTCCTACAATGTTTGCTGCTCCTTGCTGTTTCTTAGCTCCACCCAAACAGATTCCACATTTTGTTCTTCTGATCTGAGATCCTCCCGTACTAATGTACTTATCGCATCCCTTATTATCCGCGCAATAGCACCTCCTTTTCCTTTTTGCCTGTCCTTCCTAGAAGTCGAATATCCTTCAATATTCAGCTCCCAATCTTGGTCACCCTGTAGCCACATTTCCATAATGGCAATTGGATCATACCCATCTTTTTGTGGCTTTAAACCATCTACCTTGTTGCAAATGCTGCATGCATTCAGGTAGAATGCCCTTAACCTTGTCTTCTTGACACTATCCTGAATTCTAAGCCTAGTTGATGCTTGCCTTTGTTTCACCTGCTTTCTAATGTCGCTTTCTGCCTTCTGTTACCAGCTTTACTTCCTTTTAATTTGAGCTACCCCTCAGGTTCCCATTCCCTGACAAGGAACTTCAGTTACACAGATAGATTGGAGAAGTTGGGGCTGTTTTCCGTGGAGAAGAAAGTTTAAGAGGAGTTTCAATTGAGGTTTTCAAAATCATGAGGGGTCTGGATAGACTAGGTCGGGAGAAACTTCCCTTTGGCGGAAGGATCCAGTACCAGAGGACACCGATTTATCGTGATAGGCAAAAGAAGCAACAGTGACATGATTAATGTTTTTAAGCCACAAGTGGGTAGGATCTGTAATACACTGCCTGAGAATGTGGTGGAGGCAGATTTAATCGAGGTCTTCAAATGAGAACCTGAAGAGAATTTGCAGGGCTACGCGAAAAGGCTGGGGAGTGGGACTAACTGAGTTGCTCTTGCAGAGAGCCGGCACAAACAGGATGAGCCGAATGGCCTCCTTCTGTGCTGTAACCATTCTATGATTATATATACTCTAAACAAAAAAAATTACAATAATGCTAAGTAGCAGAATCTGCAGGCAGTTTGAAGGGATAGGCATTGCACTGGTGAGTGTGCTAAGCAAAACAAGATTCAGCACTAAGTCTGTCAAACTGGCAGATGTACAAATACGATGTACAGTAAAATCCACTGCAGTGCTGTTGCTAATCATGCATGACAGCAACAAATATACTTAAAGGGAAGGAACTAGTGGAGCCAGTTTTTAAATTCAAGATACTTTATACTTTTTCCAAACAAAACTGTGCTGACCAGGGTAAGATGTTAGCTCTAGGAAATAGGACAATTTCCACTTCAGCATTAAGCATTCTCATGTCAGGTACAGCAAAGGTAAAGCTCCCCCTTTCTAATCCAACCACAAACTCAGAATAGCAGCCAGAATAGAGATGTTTTCCTTCCATTTTTCAACATCAACCATCCTTAGTCCTGTATGAATGGTATCACCAATTACTACCAAGTTAAGGGCCGTTCAGTGTTGCTGGCTCTGCTGGGAAACGCACCGAGACTGTCTAAACTCATTTCTCCAAGGACAGCCAGGCAATAGAAGGGACTTTGATACCAGTCAGGGCTGGATTTGAGCCCTCATCTTAGCCATGAAAGGTGGCCTGTCCTCTGCCTTTTTAATGCAAGAGCAATATCAACTCACCTTGCAGTTATTTGTCACTTTCTTAAAATTTCAATATTCCTGGCAGCATGAAGGACCTTCAAGTGGGTTTCATTCCCATCTGACTACCCCAGGTGACTATTTATGGGTGTCCCAGATCAGCTCCACTAGTGAGGGGGAAAGGGGGGGGGGGGGGGGGGGGGATGCAGAAAGAGAAGTGTGTCTAACCTCAGGAATCCATGTTACAACCAGGGAATGTTGCATTTCCCATTCTTGCTAATGGTGTCACTTGAAGATGCACCTAAAAATTGTCATAGTTGGAATAGCTGAGCGGAGAGGCAAACTCTAATTGGGAGCTTTCAGGCCAGCAGGGAAACAATTACCACAAATTGCATTAATGCAGTGCCTCGAACTCATAAGATCTTCTCAAACGCTTCACGATATGGGTTTCTAATTTTCAATGCCTTTGCTTCCATTTAAGCTTTAATGTTATTATTATAATGTGACATTATATATTTACCCTTTCAATTTCTCCCCTCCTCTTCTGAGTTGTAAACCAGGGCGTACCATGGCATACCATCCTACACGTGAGAGTCTGAACAGTGAGTACTGGCACATCATTCAACTTCAAAAGACATTGATATTATCCTCACCCAATATCCACACATGCACACTTTCCTAGCAACAGTCATTGGATAGCACTGGGCACAAGGGGGTGAGGGGGGGTGGTGTAAAGGATGGCAGGCAGCAGCCCTAATCTTTTCTCTACTTCCCCCCCCTTCCAAGCTTATGGATAGGAGGCCATTTGTGATGCCCAAGTGGGGCCCTAACTGAGATCAACTGTAAATCAAACCTGGAATTTGCATTTGTTAGCACTATATCGACTGTAGCTTGTATCCACAAGGCTATCAGAATAATGTGGCCTTTTTAGTTCATCAGCTCAAATTGCTGCCACTGCTTGTAATATACTTGCAGCCCCGAATATTTCACTTTTGGAAGGTCAAAACCTACATAAAAGCGTTTTCTAGGTATATATCGAACGAAAAGATCAAAACCACTACACTTTACTGAAATCCCAGTGCCAATACCAGCACAGGAAGGTCTTTTTTGTACCAATGTTTGGAATCATAAATCCATCCTATTTTATGCATCACTTTAGAAATTGGGTTTTGGTTAATAGTATGTTCGACCGAAGCTCCAAAACACAGGAAAATATGTTATTAGCTGGTTCTGAAAACTGCCCACTGACTGAATTCGTGGATGCTGACCATCACGGAGTCTCATAGGCACTGTGCAGAACTTTTAACTTTGTCAGAAGTGCTGGATGTAGTTTTCAAAGCAAATATGGTGTTTACATAGCCTCCTGCTGTGCCCACACAACACACCCAGTCCCTAAAGATCTCAATGGGGTTGGGTTTACAGTCTTGAATCATATAATGTAAGCCTGATTTTACAGACAAACTAACTACTTCAGTTTTTAAATACAAAATGGCAAGACACACCCTATTACTTTACACAATGCTTCAGTGTAAGTACAGAACTCCAATTCTTAATTCTGAGCACCCACCCACACTTATTACCAACACCCTCCAACGTGCTAAGTTGAAAATCAGAACCAGGCTTTCAGAATAAGGGTCAAATGTAATGAAATCAGGTACACTTTATTTTACTAAATATTACAATGTGAATATTCAAATCATCTATCAATTTCACTTTAATAAATACTGCATTCATTTAAGAAACAGTTGAAAATTACAATGGGGCACTTTATGTATGAACCAGGCATTCGTCATCTATATTTATCTTGTGATCTTATTAATAATTTGCTTCCAATAAATCCAACGTATTGCTATAGTTTTATCAGGATCAAATTAAAAGCTTTTCCGTTGGGTATATGCTTAGAAACATAGGAATTACTCAACAAAAAAGACCAAGGCCCATCTAGTTCACCTTCTACCATCCTGGTAGCCAGTCATACAAGGATAATAGAATCATAGAGAGATACAGCACTAACAAGCCCTTCGGCCCACCGAGTCTGTGCCAACCAACAACCACCCATTTATACTAATCCTACATTAATCCCATATTCCCTACCACATCCCCACCACCTAGGGGCAATTTACAATGACCAATTTACCTATCAACCTGCAAGTCCTTGGCTGTGGGAGGAAATCAGAGCACCCGGCGGAAACCCACGCGGTCACAGGGAGAACTTGCAAACTCAACACAGGCAGTACCCAGAACTGAACCCGGGTTGCTGGAGCTGTGAGGCTGCAGTGCTAACCACTGCGCCGCCCCGGAGCTATTGATGGAGCTGTTGATAATCATAGCGATCAACCTCCATCAATTCATCTACAACAGACTCAGAAATGACACAAGTAAAACCCCAGTGGTGAGAGCTTTGGGAACCATACATCCAAGTTCATCTGTTCCTCCCAAGCATTAATGGTCTTTTTCACATTTCTCAAGCCCCACCAACTGGTATCATAATTTGATGAAATGTGTTTTAAGTTACACACAACATTCATTACATTCATGGCTTTTATTGCCCTACAGAAGCACTTCACAACAATGAACTACTTTTTATATAAAAAAACTGTACTCTGTTGTTTTATTGGAAAATGTGATGCCTAGATGCACCTAGCTAAATTCTACAAACAGCAAATTAGATAAATGATGGGTTCATCTGATTTGGTGGTAAGACTGAGGGATAAATATTTCCCAGGACACTGGAAGAACTCCCATAAACTTCTTTATAAAGTGCCATGGTATTTTTTAAATTCAACTGAACAGACACAGGGATTGTGATGTTATGGCTTATGCCATGCTCAAGCAAGGAGGAATTATAATGAGCTTATAAATCTTCAAAATGGACACTTTTTCTGAAAAAACAAGATGGAGTCGTGAGGTCAGGTGACCTTATCCTGTACTGCCAATACACATGGAAACTACAAGAACCCTGAGTCGATCTTCATGTCTGGACTAGCCTTGGAAAAAGCATTAAAATGTAAATTGCCCATTCTGTGTTAATGGCTACTTGTCCTCAACAAATTAGGTTGACAATGGCATGGCAGACATGGTGCCACCAAATTCAAACTCAAATGAATGGGTGTGAAAAAAGTCCACTTTATCAAAATGGAATGAAGATGGGTGACAACCAGAACCTATGTCTAACAATGGCCTCACCATCAGACACCCTTTATGAGGACAATGGTCAAGAGAAACCATGGTGACATGACAGAAACGAGGGGTCTGATAAGGAGCTGAATAAAAGTAAATGCTGGGGAGACAAAGGCAGACAGCCAGAGAGAGCAGTGGCTGGATGTGGCCTTGAACTCCATACCTGAGAAATTGTACCTGGGTTTTCGACATTGAACTATTACTGAGATGCAGCGAAACCAAGTCTGCAACAACATATTCGCCCTCCTGAAACTTTCCAAGTTTTGTCTTCAACGAACTGGGAAAAAGGAAAAACAGGCATGCACCGTTTTTTCAGTCTTCATCACTGGGGAGAACGCCAGGTTTAGTGAACCATCAGACCTAAACATGTTATCTTTTAATCTATATCTTTTCTTATGTGTGTGTGTGTCTCTGTGTGCGTGTAAGCGTGAGTGAAGTTGTAAATATTTTCAGGTGCTGTTTCATAAACATTTACCTTTTTTATATGTTTAAATGTTTAATAAACATTTACTTTTCTTTAAACCTATGAGAAAACCTGTCATTTGTCTGTTTGTTGACCATTAAAATGCTCACGGGTTAAAACATATTTCTAACAAAAATGCTGTCTTCGGTCAGTTGAGAGGTGGAAAAGGGAAACCATCCCCATCATTTCCCACCTATCTGCACAACTAGACATTCAATAATGCCCTAAATTGGGCACATGGCAGGACTGAGCGGGGGGGGGGGGGGGGGGACGGTGGCGGGCGAGGAGGGTTGGTTCATGTCAATAGGTGCGAGTGACATGTTAAAGTTGATGATTCGTTGGCTGCATGCATTGGGGTGGGTGGGGAATGGGGGGAAATTGGTGTCTTGAACACCACTCAACAGCCAGAGCCTCATAAAGGGGAGGTGCAGCCTGCCTGCAGACAGCAGGAAATGTTGTCAACGGGCTAAATAGCTAGAAGAGGTCCAGACAGGGCACTCAGGTTCTCCGATGCTATGTTGGGAGATTCTGATCCTTCAGAACATTGTTACAATGCCAAAATAAGTTCAATGACCTAATCAGAGTTGTCAATACCAGGAATATTGCTCCCTTTCGATGGAATCTGATGAGACCTCTGCAGGCCTGTTTGGAGGCGGGATCAGGGAGCAAATAGGAAAGGTCCACTTTGGGTTGGTGGACGGGTGATCTTGCCAAAAGCGGGTGAACAATGGAAGTAAATACTCGCCCAGCAGCAGTAGGTAATCAATAATAAGCACTTAGGAGGCTAATGTTGGGGGACTGGGAGGATTCTGTCGGGATCTTCCTGGCATTGGAGTGACCTCCCGCTGAGTGCCAAACCCGACAGCTCAATGGAGGCGGCCTCCTGGTGGCGGGCCAGTGACCACTGGAGCCTGAGACTTCATGCCGCAATGATGGGATTGCGAGTAGGAAAGGCCACACCTGTGGCCCAAATAGATCCACTGCAGGTGTTTCTCCTTCGCTCCAAAGGGCCTACTGGCTTCAGCTCACATCATTTTTAAATTACTGTATGCCTCAGAGGGCACCTCCATTTTGAGGCTCACTCTCCTTTCTGCCTGAGCAGCACACACCTCTCCTGGTGGGGTTGCTGGCCTTCCAGAACTGCAGGCCCTCTGTTTGAGCCTGCAGCCTTCGGAACCTGCTGCCATCCTTAATTGGACAGGGCTCCCGGAGGGGGTCTCTCAATTGGCTGCCTCCGGGAAGATCGCTCAGGTGGATGGGACTCACAGACCATCAGAGTCGGGACCCACATTTGACCCGACGGAAGAATATTTTCAAAGGCGGCAAGATTCCACCCTTACTCTCTGCTCACACTTCAACCACCTCCAGCCTCACTACTCTCAATACATCCCCCCCCTTTTTCCCTTCATTCTCCTACAATCACTGCACCACACTTTACTCCACCTCCTTCTCCTCATACTCATACACTCACCACTATTGTAACCCTCCATTCCCCTCACCTCCACCTTACATACGACATATTTGACTACAACAGGCACATTCTCACAAGGATGTGTTTAATATACTCTCTTCTTTCTTGCAGGAGAAGATTATGCTAGAATGGAGGTCAAACCTGCCTGCACATGCTCTCAGCATAGAATAAGAAATGCTAGCCATCACATGCATGGGGAAAGCCATGGCCATGGAGAGCAGCAACATTAGAGGTGAGGGAAGGAATCTTCATATGGTGAATCACCTGCAGAGTGCTCAGATGCTGATTTTGAGGGCTCAGGCTACTGAAGAAAGCTAATGGGTTTAGATCAGGAAACACTAGGTGCACTAGACAGCCTGCTAGCAAGTTTGCACACAAAGGTTCAGAGCATGGATGAGTCATGTTCCAACTTGAGTTGGAGCTTCGCACAGATCATGGCGATCATTCTGTCAAACATAGACAGCATGGTCAGCTCCATGAGTATGATAGTGGTGCCCTCTATGCTGGAGCCTTTCTTGACAGCTTCTACAGCGGACAAGACAGATCTGCATGATGTGTTGCATGTGAATGTAAAAAGTTGGATACTGGAGGACTGGAATCCCTTCCTATTCAGAAAGATGGAGAGTACACAAGGCAATATAGGTGCAGTCTATGGCATCTTGGACCCTGGGAAAGCCTACATTGCAGGGAAAGCCTAGTGCTCTCTCATCCTGCCTCACTCTGTGATAAAAGAGTTGGATTTGTTCCTCCTGGCGTAGAAAGTGTCGGTGACATCTGTGAAACAATGATGGGTTGCAAACTGGGCGATGTCGCTAGAGTCACCTGCTGCAGCCAGGAAGCAGCCTGTGGCATGAATGATTAGGAAAATGGTGATTCTGACAGCCACAGGCAGTGTTGTCCATGCACTGTTTCGAGGCCCGAGCTACGGCTGCAGCATGTGACAAAGCTCTGAGATAGTATCTTTTATGAAGAGAAGGCACCCGAGACAGTTGTCCTCAGTGATCCTCATGTAGTAGGTGTGCCTCCTGAAGACCTGCTGTGAGTACACCTCCTGAACAGTGCGTTCCTCCTCCTTCTTCTAGTTATTCCTGCAACCTCCTGCCTTCAATATTGGAACAGAAACAGACCATTCAGCCACTTGAGCCTGTTCTGTCATTCAATTAGGTTACGACTGCTGTACCTCAACTGCATTTATCCGCCTTTGTTCCAAATCCCTTGATACGCTTACCTAATAAAAATCTACTCATTTCAGTCTTGAAAGCTTCAATTGATCCAGCATCCACAGCCTTTTGGCGAAGAGAATTCCAAATGTCTACAACCCTCTGTGTGAAGAAGTGCTTTCTGATTTCACTCCTGAATCTAATTTTAAGATTATGTCCCCTTGTTCTGAAATCAATTAGATCACCCCCCAATCTGCGATACTTAAGGGAATACAAACCAAATCTATGCAATTTATCTTCATAACTAACCCTTTTTTAGTTCTAATATCTCCCACAAAAAGCAGTAAATGCTAGTTCAATTAATAATTTTTAAATCTAGATTGATAGATATTTGCTAGACAAGGGTATAGCGCCAAGGCAGGTAGGTGGAATTAAGATACAGATCAGCCATGGTGCATTTTAATGGTGGAACAGACTTGAGGGGCTGAATGGTCTGCTCCTGTTCTTATGTATCTACAGCATTCTGCTAAATCTGTGCTGCATCCACTCCAAGGCCAATATATCCTTCCTGAGATGCAATGCTCAAAACTGAATGCTGTACTTCAGCTGAGGTCTGACCAAGGCTCTGTACAACTGGAGCTTAACTGTCTTTCCTTTGTATTCCAATCCTGTTGAAATAAAGGCCAACATTCCATTAATCCTTTGATTGCTTTTTTGTACCTGTCTGCTAGCTTTTAGTGATTTGTATACCTAGATTCGCAAATCTTTTTGCTCCACGGCACTTTCTATTTTATCACAAATTAGAAAATACTCCAATTTGTCTTTCATGGAACTTGGCTGTTCCCCCTCTTTCTCCAGCCCCAAGTGCAGCCCTAATGGACCACCCATGACTATACTGAAGTTGAAACTGTAAGCAGTTAAAAGCAGTGCAGTACCAGCAAAAAAAAAATCTCTCCTCAAAAGTAGGAATTTTGTTACAGAAGGCTGAAAATAGGCCAATAAACACTGAGAAGTTAACCAGCAGTCAAAAAGGAAAAAGCAGCAACTACCTGTATGTAGTGGATGGACCTTTAATAAACACTGCTGAAGGGTACTGGGCAGTTAGCGCCACAAGTTGCTGTGTGAGTTTATCACACATGGCGAGTCAAGCACTTGGTCAGGCCAATTCAGAAAAAGGGTCCTACAACAAACATACGACCTGCAATTGAATATTTTAACACGCGT
Organism: Heterodontus francisci; assembly: GCF_036365525.1. Classification (NCBI taxonomy): domain Eukaryota; kingdom Metazoa; phylum Chordata; class Chondrichthyes; order Heterodontiformes; family Heterodontidae; genus Heterodontus; species Heterodontus francisci. The sequence continues at coordinate 48,992,012 of NC_090375.1, forward strand.
TTTGAATTTTTCTGGTTTGTGCTTTGGACGGCTACAGAGGAGCCGTATCCAATAGGGTGGGCGGCGCATTCTGGTACAGGATGATTGCGTGCACATGTATCGCCATCATACTGGATGCTTAGGTGCAGGTATTACAAGTGTGAAACAGGCATGATGACAACAAATTTCTATGTCAACATGTTATCCAGAAGACAGCACCTCCAGCAATGCAATGCTCTCCTTGGATCATGGTTCTGGTCTTTGCTACAGCTATAAATAGGAAATTTCAAGTAATTCTATTTACCAATATACAGTTGGCATCAATGAGCAGGTGTAACTGCTTATAATTTTAAAGCTCCAGGTCAATGACTGGCTTTCCTTCCCTTTTACTAAAGACTGCTAGCAGTCTCAGCATAAAAGTGCCATAACAAAGTGTGACGTCTGGCCTGGGATAACTGGTGAGTGATGCACACTCTACACAAAAGATTTTTGTATGGTATGCATTTTGTCCATCACACTTCTGCTGTCAAATTTGGAAGTCACACTTTTCTACATCAAAAATCTGTCACACTATTAAAAATCTATTGAAAAAGAGAAAGGACACCAATCATTTACAATCTACACTGGAAAGTCCCCAGCAAAAGGAAATATCTAATTTATAGAGTGCATGTAGCCCTTATTCACCTCAGGATTTACACTTAAAAACGTGAAAGAGAAAGTCAAATCTGACCTCTAACTAACCCAAGCATTTGCATTTCAAGAATACAGAGTAATTATACCTTGTAGCCTTAAGGGAACATATTGGCAGCAGAAGAATATTTTGTGCATTATATGGTTTAATACTCCTGCCCTTATAAAACAACATATCATTTTACTGTGAGGAGCACCAGTGTCCCATTAGACTCCCATCCAATCTTAAAACAGGCAATGCATCTTACTGAGAAGGGTGGTCTTGCAGTAAAAAGGGCAGGCATGAGCTACAGTATGAACAGCTGGTTCAAATGTTTGAAACATATTCTATCCACTCATTCTTTCATTTGCGTGTAATTCTCCTTAAGAATATCTTCACCAATCCAATTACACCTTCTATACTTACAAGAGGAACTTGACAGAGGTCTCCGTCTCTTCAGTCCCAGGCTATCCACAGTTGATGTTGGCATGCTGGCTGAGCTGGCACGAGTCCGCATCCCACTCTCCAGTGAGCTAGTCTCTGAGTCGGATCCTTTCTCTGCATTGTGGTAATACTTTACATGGTAATCTAGCAGCTTGGCCTTACGGAAAGCCTTGAAGCACCTGGGAAACTTGCACTTGAACTTGTTGTGGTCAAGCTCTATGACCAGTTCTTTGGGAGCTAATGGATCCTCTGTTTTTTTGGCATTAGTTACTGAAAGGAGGGCAAAAGGAAAGGAAGCACCATATTAAAATGGGGGAAATAAATTAAAGAATATTACAAAATCACAAGATAGGTTCAGATGAAGAATGCCCTTAGGTGCATTTGATTTCAGTCATCCAAAATAATGTCTCTTCTTACATCATTCATTTTTTTTAAAAAAGGAGTGAACCCTCTCTGCTAAATCTGTCCACCTCGAGACACAACCTCCCTCTCTTACTCTGCATCCTTAGCACATCAAAGTATTACATTGCTTTGGGTTTGTTTCCTGTATCCTGTTACCCAATCTTGTGTTAGGTCGCCAAGTACAAAGACAAGGGGTAGCCAGTGCAGTTTTTGGTACTAACATCTTCCAGTTATGACGAAAGGTCATCTTCCTGAAACACTGGGATGAGTTTTTCAGAGGAGCTGGAAATCCCGCCGAGGGACTGAAAACAAGAGGTGACCCTGCTCCCGTAGGACAGTGGGACCCTGGGGCGGCATTTTTTTTCGGGCCACCGTCCAAATTTGGACAGCAGCCCACCCAATCAGAAGGCTGGCAGCACCACCGCTAGTGCTGGCCACTACTGAGGCTGCAACACAAGGGAAAGGGCACCTCAATGGTGAGGCACCTTTGAAGATCAGGTAGGTTTTGGGGAGGAAGCCAGGGCCAGAAAAGCAGGCCCTGGTGATCGTGGGGATGGAGTCGTGGTGCACTGGCGGCACCGTTGCCACCAGGGTGGCCATAGTCACCTGGGGTGAACCTCCATGGGCCATGGAACGACCAAAGAAGGGGGAGGCTCCTCCAGGATCCTGCTGGAAGGCCGCCAGGGCTTCTCTGACAGTCTCCCCATGCAACGGTGGGCCCTCTCGACGTGGGCAAACGCCTGCGGGTGTGGGAAGTGGCCCTTAAGTGACTCAATCAGCTGCCCAGTGGGCGGCCGTGCTGCTGAGGTGCCCGTTGCTAGAAATATGCTATGATGCTGGGCCAGATTTCACTGTAGGGGAATTACAGTTTCAATATTGGATACCAAGTCTCTAGTATGAGAATATGCAATGAGAAAGGCCTTCAGCCAATAATGTCTCCTCTTTCCACACAGACTGTATAGTCAGGTTATATGGCATAAGAGTTAGGCGATTGCAGAAATCATACTATATTCAATAATAATGAGCACCTAGAATCACAGAATGGCACAGAACAGGCCAATCAGTCCATCAAGCCTTTGCCAATGTTTTTCTGCATGAGTCACTAAATCTAATCCGGCTGTACTGTTCCTTCTCCATAGCATTTAATATTCCTCTTCTTCAAGCAACTATCTAACCAAGAGAATGTGTGTAGTCGTCTGGACCTGTCATAAAGCAGTAGATCAGGCACTTCTACCCTATCAAGTGAAAGGAACGAAACATTGAAATGTGAATCACCCCAAGCTAAAAATACCTTCTAGTGACAATCAGGAAACATTTTTTTGCACAAAGAGCAGCGGAAAACTGGAATCTCTACCCAAAATGCTGTGAATGCTAGGACAAATTAAAATTTTCAAGACGAAGATTGATATGTTTTTGTTGGATCAGGGATATGAAACAAAGGTGGGTAAACGGAGTTGGGGTACAGATCAGCCACAATCTAATGGAATGGTGCAGCAGGCTCAAGGGACTGAACGGCCTACTCCTGCTCCTATGTAAATTCAAGGGTGGTACAAGCAAGAGCGATGGAAAAGTGCTCCATAGGGGAATAGTCTCACACTGGCTACCCAATGGGAATTCACCCAAGTGGCCATCATTTGTCTATAAGATTTGAGTGTCGGTAGGTGATTGAACTGCAGAGGGCAGCACAGCCAAGCCCAAGTTTTCCGTAACCGACAACATGTGCTCTTCCAATGATGATCAAACCCAGCTGGAACTGCATATATGCACAAGCTGTCAAGACGAGGACCTCTGGCAGATTTTCTTCTCCCTGATTTTTGCCTCCCTAGCCTAAAATTGCAAGGCCAATTTTAGTGCTTCTAACAACCACCTAGTGAGATCAGCTAACTCAGCACAGACCCAAGATTGAACCTGGAACAGTGTGCAGCTCCATTACTCACTGATAAGCTCAATGAGCTACTTGAGCTTTCTACACCAGAAGAAGTTTTTTTTTGCCTTTGGTAATTTGGAAAGTCAGTCATCGTCAGCCAATTTTTTGACTCATGTATGAATTGCCTGCACAGGCTAATTCAGCTTCACTTACAGAACTGAAGAGATTCCCCATTTACAGGTGCACTTCAGAAGCCTTCCTGCCAGCAGCCAAGAACTCCTGCCTTAAATCATTAGCAAACAGAAATATCCAAGTGGAGATAACTTCCAGTTCGATTGAAGATAGAGCTATTTTTCATCATAATTTTTTTCTTTTAAAATTGACATTAAGTGCTTCCGTGCACACAATCTGGAAATATTTTACATAGACGATCCTCTATCAATTGGACTCTGCCCTTGCTGAGGAGTTGCCACTATAACATATTGTATCCCCGACAGATCAAACATTGAGGACTACAGTATTAACTTCAACCCCCTTCCCCATGAAGAAATCTATTTTTACAATAAATACCAGTTTCAAAGGATACTGGGGCCCACTACATTATACAGCTATCAGAATTTTTTTTTGACTGTGTTAAAACTGTAAAACAGACAGAAAAATAAAACAGCGTGGGCGGAATGAGTAGTGCTGCTCAAAGCAAACCCAGCTTGGTTGATGAACAGCCAACACAACCACAGAATATTTTATATGCTGCACAGTTGCAGGGGCACAATTTGGAGAGTGAGAAGAACAACTATTGAACCTTTTCGAACTGTGTAAGGAAGAATTCTTGGGGGAAAGATGACTGCATGGGCGGGTAGGTCTTGTGTATATTCATGGAACTTTTAAATCATGCTCAACACACTAGATACAGACTCCGATTTGCACAAAAAGAATCATCACAAATGGCACTGGGGCTTAGAGGGTTAAATTCTGAGAAGAGATTGCATAAACTTCGTTTGTATTCCCTTGCGTATAGAAGATTGACAGATGGTCTGATCGAGGTGTTTAAAATGTTAAAGATTCAGTATGCTAGAAACAGGGAAACTATGTCCTCCAGTGGGGGAATCAAGAATGAAGAGACATAATTTAAAATTAGGCCATTCAGGAGTGAAATCAGGAAAAACTTATTCACACAAAGGGTAGTAGAAATCTAAAACCCTACCTCCCCCAAAGGGCTGCGGGTTCTGGGACAATGGAACTTTTATGACTGAGGTGAATACAGTTTTGTTAGGTACGGCTCTATCAAGAGAGAGGGAGCGAAGGCGGGTAAATGGAAGCTCAGGTACAGAATAGTCATGAAATGGTGGAATATACTCCTTTTCCTATGTTCCTAATAAAGACGATTTTATCAGGATAAATTGCAAAAATCGAACTTTCAAAAAAAAAACTATTAAAAATAGCATTCTCTTTAAAAGAAAATGTATCCCAGCACCCTGTCCTCTCTAGAGACGATTAAATATTTTGCAATTAAAATTCTAGCCGTATAACAACATCCAACATTTTATATCCATATACTGCCTATCCTTACTTGTAATTTACTGTCACTGGTTCTGCAGCCATGACATTGTAGTAGGAAAATAGGGAAAGCACAAAGTTTACAGCACCAACTGTATCTAAACCACATAGTTTCTTTGAACCTGGGGGCTTCCCTCAATGATTCAATGAGTTTCCCCAGTAAGAGTTACTTTATCTAAAAGAGATCCAGGTTTGAGAGTTGGATCACAGTGGCAGGAAAGGTGTTAAAGCTGGACTCAGTGCCCGGGTTGGAGGAGGGTAGGGAATCAGGCCTGATCAACATTCACTGACCACTCCTAATTTGGGTGAGGCTTCAGCAGGCCGAGATATCTAAATTCAACACATCCATGAAAGGATAGGTCATTTTGACAATTTCCAGTTTCCTGGTCCCAACCGCTTCCTCTTCACTATGGACGTCCAATCGCTCTACACCTCCATCCCCCACCAGGACGGTTTGAGGGTTCTCCGCTTCTTCCTGGAACAGTGGCCCAACCAGTCCCCATCCACCACCACCCTCCTCCGCCTGGCTGAACTTGCTCTCACATTGAACAACTTCTCCTTCAACTCCACGCACTTCCTTCAAGTAAAAGGTGTCGATATGGGTACCCGCATGGGTCCTAGTTATGCCTGTCTTTTTGTGGGATATGTCGAGCATTCTTTGTTCCAGTCCTACTCAGGCCCCCTCCCCCAACTCTTTTTCTGGTACATTGATGACTGTATCGGTGCCATTTCCTGCTCCCGCCCCGAACTGGAAAACTTTATCAACTTTGCTTCCAATTTCCACCCTTCTCTCACCTTTACATGGTCCATCTCTGACACTTCCCTTCCCCGACTTCCCTATCTCCATCTCTGGGGATAGGTTGTCTACTAATATCCATTATAAGTCCACCGACTCCCACAGCTACATCGACTACACTTCTTCACACCCTACCTCCTGCAAGGACTCCATTCCATTCTCCCAGTTTCTCCGTCTCCGACGCATCTGCTCTGATGACGCTACCTTCCATGACGGTGCTTCTGATATGACCTCCTTTTTCCTCAACCGAGGATTTCCCCCCACTGTGGTTGACAGGGCCCTCAACCGTGTCCGGCCCATTTCCCGCACCTCTACCCTCATCCCTTCCCCTCCCTCCCAGAACCATGACAGGGTTCCCCTTGTCCTCACTTTCCACCCCATCAGCTTCCATATCCAAAGGATCATCCTCCGCCATTTCCGCCACCTCCAGCGTGATGCCACTACCAAATGCATCTTCCCCTCCCTTCCCCTGTCAGCATTCCAAAGGGATCGTTCCCTCCGTGACACCCTGGTCCACTCCTCCATTACCCCCACCACCTCGTCCCCGTCCCATGACACCTTCCCCTGCAATCGCAGGAGGTGCAATACCTGCCCATTTACCTCGTCTCTCCTCACTATCCCAGGCTGCAAACACTCCTTTCAGGTGAAGCAGCGATTTACTTGTACTTCTTTCAATGTAGTATACTGTATTCGCTGCTCACAATGTGGTCTCCTCTACATTGGGGAGACCAAACGCAGACTGGGTGACCGCTTTGCGGAACACCTCCGCTCAGTCCGCAAGCAGGACCCTGAGCTTCCGGTTGCTTGCCATTTCAACACTCCCCCCTGCTCTCATGCTCACACCTCTGTCCTGGGATTGCTGCAGTGTTCCAGTGAACATCAACGCAAGCTCGAGGAACAGCATCTCATCTACCGATTAGGCACACTACAGTCTGCCAGACTGAACATTGAGTTCAATAATTTCAGAGCATGACAGCCCCCTATTTTACTTTCATTTTGAGTTATTTTTTCTTTTTTTACAATCTTTTTTTTACATTTATTTCATTTCATCTTAGTTTGTTCAGTTTGCTTACCCACTGTTTTTTTTCAGGTTTGCACTTGCTGCTGTTCAATATTCAGTCCGTTAACACCTAATCTGTACTAATGCTTTGTCTTTCAACACACCATTAACATATTGTTTGCCTTTGCTCCATGACCTTTTGGTCAGCTACGTGGCCTTGTCCAATCTACACCTTCTCCTTTGTTATCTCTTGCCCCACCCCCACCTTACTTGCTTATAACCTGTGACTTTTCTAATATTTGTCAGTTCCGAAGAAGGGTCACTGACCCGAAACGTTAACTCTGCTTCTCTTTTCACAGGTGCTACCAGACCTGCTGAGTGGTTCCAGCATTTCTTGATTTTATTTCAGATTTCCAGCATCCGCAGTACTTTGCTTTTATGAAAGGATAGGGTTGGGTGGGGTTAAATGGAGGGCAGTTAGGATAAATGACAGTAGCTGATTGCAATAACGGTTCTGCTGCATTATGGTTTTAATTTCTGATCTCCATAAACAAATCTTTTGTACTGTAGAAGGCAATGAGTAGTGTTTAGTGTTTTAGTTTCTGTAAAAAAGAAATTTATAGTGCTTGATATCATACCAAATATATCAGCATAACAAATATTTAAAAAATTCACCATTATGTTGTCTAATCTGCACTGTAACAAGCACCTCAGTGAATTTTGCACTGCGATATAACCTAGGGCCAGATGGAAAACTGAAACCACTCTGGCATTTTAGGGAAGAAAAACAGAAAATGCTGGAATTACTCAGCAGGTCTGGCAGCATCTGTGGAGAGAGAAGCAGAATTAACTTTTCAGGTCTGTGACCTTTCATCAGAACTGGCAAATGTTAGAAAAGTAACCTTATACTTTTATAACCTTTGCCAGTTCTGATGAAAGGTCACAGACCTGAAAAGTTAATTCTGCTTCTCTCTCCACAGATGCTGCCTGAACTGCTGAGTAATTCCAGCACTTTCTGTTTTTATTTCAGATTTCCAGCATCTGCAGTATTTTGTTTTTATTTTTGTGTTTAATTCACTACCACTTATCTTCCAGGAATACCTATCTTGAAGAAGTTCTGCTCTTCTCTCTGACAGGATTTCCATGTGTCTCTTTTACCATGTTCACCTTCATTGCTTTCTATTTCCCTCCAGGTGTTCAATAACGTGTCTACCAAAACGCATTTTCACAGCTACATCTCCTTCCTCAGCGACTGTCTCCGGCTCAGACTTATTTCACATGGATTCCAATTGAAGTTTCATCCTTTGTGCTTTGAATCAACCCAGGATTATAAGTATCTCCAAAATATACAACTTTCCTCGGATTGCTGCTCTCACCGCATCCTTAGATCCACAATCAGTGCCATGCACCGCCACATGTACACACTTGGCCTCTCTCTCTAGAAGCACTGCCTCACCATATCTCAAAGCTGTTCTGCTCTGCAGTTTCAATTCATCCTTCGTCTTATCCGACGCATTAACAAAAAACTTTTTCACTTCCTTTCAGGTGTTAAAGAATGCTAACTCCAGCAGCTCGTGGGCACCAACACCCCTCCAGATCCTCCTTCTCCTTCACTTCCCTCTGACCCCATCTCTTCTAATCTGACCCAATGCCAGGTATTCCCATCTGACGCTGAACGATCTATACCTAACAAAGGACTCAGTTTTATCCCCTTACGCCCCCACCGTAATGAATTTCTGTGCACGGCATGGTGTTGAGCTCTTCTTCCATCGTCTTTGCCTCCGGGCTCACATCTTTAACCAGGAATCCTCCCCCCGACCAGCGGACCCTCTCACCCGCCTCCAGTATTCTCCATCTACCTGGACCCCTCCCTCTGGCCTGTTACACACTCTTGATCTTTTCATTGAGAACTGTCGGTCTGACATCGGCCACCTCAATTCCTCTGCTCCCCTCGCTCAGTCTATAATGTCTCCCTCCGAACTTGATGCACTCCGTTCTTTCAGGTCTAACCCAACATTGTGATCAAACCTGCTGACAAGGGTGGTGCTGTTGTCGTCTGGTGTACCGACCTCTACCTTACAGAGGCTGAGCGCCAACTCTCAGACACTTCTTCCTACCTCCCCCTGGACCATGACCCCACCATTGATCATCAAGCCACTGTTTCCAGGACTGTCACTGACCTCATCTCCTCTGGAGATCTTCCCTCTACAGCTTGCAACCTCACAGTCCTGCAACCCTGGACAGTCCGCTTCTACCTTCTTCCCAAAATCCACAAACCAGGACTGTCCTGGTAGAACCATTGTTTCAGCCTGTTCCTGCCCTACTGAACTTATTTCTTCCTATCTTGACTCTATATTTTCACCCCTGGTGCAGTCTCTTTCCACCTACATCTGTGACTCTTCTGACGCCCTATGTCATTGCGGCAATTTCCAGTTTCCTGGCCCTAACCACCTCCTCTTCACTACGGACGGCCAATCTCTCAATACTTCCATCCCCCACAAGGACGGTCTGAGGGCTTTCTGCTTCTTCCTTGAACAGAGGCCCAACCAGTCCCCATCCAGCATCACCCTCCTCTGCCTGGTTGAACTTGTTCTTATATTGAACAACTTCTCCTTCAACTTCACTCACTTCCTTCAAATAAAAGGTAGCTATGGGTATCCGCTTTTTGTGGAATATGTCAAACATTCTTTGTTCCAGTCCTACTCAGGCCCCCTCCCTCACCTCTTTTTCCAGTACATTGATGACTGTATGAAAAGTCACAGACCTGAAGCCTTAACTCTGCTTCTCTCGCTACAGATGCTGCCTGACCTGCTGAGTATTTCCAGCAATTTGTTTTTATTTCATATTTCCAGCATCTGCAGTATTTTGCTTTTATTCTGGCATTTTAGATTATTAATTGCTGCTTTATGATTTACTAAGAGCTGTCTGTTCATCTTTATGCAAACTCCATGAAGGGTATGCAATGCTCTCCACTCAATTTTCCTCTACACTTCTGACCAAGTGATCTAAATGTCCAAAATTTGTTCCATTGACTCTATAATGCATATTCTCTGCATCTCAGTAGTTACAATTCATAAGTGAACCCTGATAGTGAATACTGACTTGGCCAGAGAGCAAGACAGAGGCTGGCAGTATAATTTGGGTCTGACAGCCATGTATTGCTCCACACATGGAAGGGTCTCCCCCTTCCAAAAGTTCTTGCATCCTTATACAATCCAAGACTTCAGCATCATCCACAGCACTTTTCTGATCCTAAGTCAGGACCAACTGAATTGGTAGGAAACTCCTTGCCCATTTCACCTCACCCACCACATCCCACACAACTCACTCACTACTAGCAAGAACCAATACCAACCTGATGAAGAGGAAGCCACGCTCGCATCAGTTATTATTTTAGAATGAGGTTTCATTGTTTGTTCTTTTCCAGGGAGTTGAAGAGAAGAAACAGGTGCTGGGGCCTTGTGCCGAGAATGCTGGGAGAGGTCAAGAGGCACCAAGTCATTGAACTCAAAAGAACTGGACTCTCTGCGCGGAAGCTGGTAATCATCAGAATCTGGACCAAAACAGAAACAGCACAAGTGAATGACATTGTAGGCTTCCCACTAGAATGCTTATGTATTACAATACTAAGTAGGCATGGCAAATTATTTGAAAACTCACTGACTATGTAATAAGTACGCCTGCTGAACAAAAAGTAACAACTCCAAGAGTACATTGAGAAAGCTCAACAAAGTGAGAAGCAATTATATAAATGAAAGTATGAATGAATGTGTTATGGTATCCATGTAAGTAGAGAGACCATCTCACAATGTACAACACCACATTATTCAGTCTATACTACAGTAGCCCAAGCATTGGAGACATGAAATCTGAATCTATACTCAAGAGGTCAGAGGTCTACAGCTCAGTGGTAAAAGGCAACTCTGAAATTCAACATATGAAAAAAAAACAGAAAATGCTTGAAATGCACAATCAGCATCTGGGAACAAAAGATAGGTTAGTGGTTCAGGCGGCCAGTTCCAACAAATAGTTCCATTTGAAACACTGACATGTGTACTGACCCTGCTGTATGTTTCCAGCATTTTCTGTTTATTATTCTAGATTTCCAGCCTTTTCTTTTTATCACTAAACTCCCAACATTGGCCCCAGCCATAATAATTTTGTTGGAGCGACAGAACTAGCAAATGCTTTGAATATTCTCAATAAAATGAACATTTTCTGAAAAGCATGTCAGAACCAATGTAGCTGAGACTATAGTGATCAGGTTGAGAATATGAAGAGTTTGAGCTGAAAAGTGCATGTTTGAAATGGAAATCAGTCCAATTCATCCAACTATCTAATGGAATTTGGGCTGACCTTCCTTGCATACTGTGATGACACACAAGTGTTTGAGTGGAAGCAGCTTAGTTTCCTCTTGGATGCCCAATATTACTTTTTGCTTCAAAAACTCCAACACTCCAAGACGACCAAACTCATCTAGGGCTGGAATAGTGCTTCCATATCTGAATGACATTGCCGATACCCCTCAATGCTCCTGAAAAAGCTTGGCGGCTGACAAGATGGCCCAGTTCTCCTTCCTACTCTTTTTCTGTTACAAGTCATAACAGACTTTTTTTTCTTTCTCCTTACGCCTCCCATTAAGCAAATTCTTACTGTGTGAAATCAAGGTTCATTACACAGCCAATACATCATTGGTTTTAGGACATCCTGAGGACTTGGATGGTACAATATAAATACAAATTCTTTTTCTTCCTTTTGTTACTCTTAACCTGCCCTTATCTATGACTTTAACATGGTGAAATACCTTACTTCCCTCAGTCTTTTCTTCCCACAAGTTCTACACTTTTTAAAAACCCATACTTGATGTCACAAATTCACTACTTCAAGCTTTACCTCATCTTCACTCCATGTATGTTTTTCAAATTTTAAGAAAGCCTGTGTTCGTCAGCCACATTGGAACATCCACGCAACATTATTGTGTAATCTGAGAATTCTCTAACAGGTGCTACATATAGAAAGCAAGCCAGCAGCATGAACAAACTGCATCAAGTATCCAGTGCATGGGTGAATATTGTACAAATAATAAAAATAGATTTTTGTAATTTTGTTTCACATAGAAACAGGCAATGTATTCCTAAACTGTGCAAATTATCTCTATTCCCTGTCTTTATTCAAAACAGTTCTTTAGATAAACAATCTCCCAATTCCAGAGAGTTTGCACGATTACTTGCTTGATTCCCATTTACAATCACTTGACTTACACTACAGTCTGGTATAAATTTCACTTTTTCAGTATAAACCCTCAGCATGAGACTGATAAATCCATTCTCTGGAACAAGAGCAGACAATGCTTAAAAATATGCAGTCACCCACAAGGATATCTTAACTCTTAAGGTGGCTTTATCAGGACTACTCTAATGAAGGGTTCCACCCGAAATGATCACCCATCTTCTCTTAAAGATACTAACTTACTCTGCTGTGCTATTACAGCATTTTCTGCCATAATTTTAGATTTCCATCATTTGCTGGGTTTTTAAAACAATCTCACCCACCTGTTTTGCACAGCAGCTTTCTAACAATTGAATCAGTACTGTTGAAAATAGAAGGTTTTACATCTCAACCCAATTGTTCAATTCAGTAAAAAGCCATTTTTTTTGCTCGTGTTCTCACTTGCTGTTACTGGGAATCCTTGTGTTTGGTGCAGCATGAAGGAGGTATCGTGAAAAGTTACCTCAATCTGTAACTGGAACAATCGGTGTACAATAGCATCAAGCACCAGTATAAATGCACCAGCCATTCAGATGAACTAGGCATATTCAGGGTTGGCTTGGGCCCAGCAAACCTGGCCCCATTCCCTGCACTTTTGAAGTCACTGGCTCAAGCTGGGTCGTGATTGCACCATAATTAGCCAGTTACCGCAAATGTTGGTAGTTATTTAACTCTAAGAGGCATTGCAGCCCCTACTCGACATCCACAAGTCTGTTTTCCAGCAAATGTCACTGGATGAGAATCAAAAGCAGGATGCAGGCTGATCGGTTCTCCTCCTCGCAACCAAGTTAGTTACAGGGTACTGTCACCAAGTGCTACAATCCTACTGCTACCTAGGCTGAAATCAGCTTACTCAACACAGATCAGCTCAGTTTCACACTAGACAGTGCATGCACCCACTAAGCTATCAGAAAAACCTCTGTGGGCTATTGTTGATACAGCAGAGATGAAGCACCATCTTGGAATTTTTAAGATGAAAGAGTAATTTAAATACATATGTGACAAACTAATCATTATTCACAGCCAATGAATTACATTTGAAACGTAAAACAACCGTGACTACATTGCAAATGTAATTCATTGGCTGGAAGCCAATATCCTGGGGACTGAAAAGTGCTATATAAATGCAAGTTCTTTGCTTCTCAAAATGTTGATGCCTGCCAACAATCATCTTCTCACCTAAAAGATTACAAAAATCTCAATTTCAATTGCTTTAACGAAAATCACATGCAGCCTTGCCATTAACCAGCAATATTCATGCTCCACTTGCACAGCTAGTGCTCATTGAGCAGTTATTTCTTGGTGTAACCTCCAGGAAATTTCTCAGGAAATGAATTCAAAGCAGTAGAAGGGAATTGAATGACATTAGAACTCATGAGGGAAAAACTGAAAAAAAGAGTGTGCAATTTTTTCCTGAACCTCAAAATTAGATTGTTAGCTTGTTTTTCTTCCTTTCATGACAAGGGCTCTGATATAGCCTTTATTTTCACTTTCTCAAGTCTAAGGGGCACGAACGTGAGCATACTTGCCACACAACCAGTTCAGCTATTCATCGCTATTTTTGGCTCAAACCTATCGAGCTTTGCCAGTCCTTGGTCGACTCTGTGAAAATCGACTACTACTGTACAACCATGCTGGAAGGCAAAGATTATCCCAGGCTCCTTTTCTTTACCACCAATCACTTGCTCAAACCCCTCTTTCCTCTGTCCCCACTCTCACATCTTTATCACTAAGATAGAGACTATGCCTGATATACAGGGAGAGGATAAAGGTCATCATGACTATTTGCCTGTGTGGAGGATAAACTGCAACAAGGATTGCCTGGGTGAATTGCTGGTTGCCATGCTGCAGCTTCTATATATTTGTGAATCTGATCAGCTGCCTCTTCTATTTTTCCATTCCCATTAAACCAAACCCCTCCCCAGTCCCTCCTACCCAATTCCTGAACCATACCTGAAACCTTCTCCAAGCTCATTTAGTCCATGAGATACATCTGCTGCTTCCATGATCCCATTCCCACTAAACTACTAACCATCCAATTTCCCTTCCTAACTAAGCTTGTGGTTATCCCATCTAATCTTTGCTTTGTTGGCTTGGTGCCAGTTTTTCCTCAAGACTCTGAAGCACCTTGGGAATTTTACATAACAGCACAATACAAGTATACCCTGTGTCACAAAAATCACAAGGTAGTTATCAATGAAGGCAGCCATTCAACTATACAAAAAAACCATAATATCCTCCCACTTTCGCATTCAACTCTTTCGTAAAAGATTTCTGGGAATTTGTCTTTACTGCTCCTTCTGGAATTTATTTCATACATGGATTACTTTTCAGGTAAAGAATTTCCTGATGCTAGTCTTAATTTTGACCTTTCACTAGTTTGAATACATGTCCCCTTGTCTTGCTGTCACAATTTGAAATAATATTCTGGGTTTAACTTCTACATTTCTTTAATGTATAAACTTCGATAAGATCACGTTTCAATCCTGAAAAGCACAATGTTTCTCCAGTTTTTCTTCATATCTCAGACCTGTAACAGTAGTTATTAGTCTTCTGTCAACTGCCTCCAGCATACTATACAGCTTTGGGTAGATTAACCATAGAAGTAGCGGTCAGAGTACCTCCTGCCACTACACTCCTAATTGATGGTGTGCAATTACTGTGACATCAAATGGAACTCCCACCTTCTCCACTGGGAAAGGTGTCCCTAAGGTTTTCTTGGTCAAGTCAAACACTTTCCCCCCCCGCCCCCTCCCCCATTTCCTTCAAAAAACTTAACTTCCTTTAAAAGTCTGAATACTGCTCTTACATCAAGGGGCTTTTCTAGCATCTCCCCCATGTCAACAAAATATAACAAAAAAATCTCGATAGGTGATTGTCCTCTGAAGTCCAGACTTCAAACACACTTCCCCAATTGCAGCCTTTCTGTTCTGTGTTAAATCACTATTTGGGTCATAGTTCTTCTAAATTTTCCTCTAATGTTCCTCCTCTGGTGCGCCACCTCCGATTATCATTTCATAGGATTTCCTTCATATTTCCCTTCACAATTAAAAGCATTTAAAACCTAAGCTTGAAATCTTCTAATCACTACTAAATTTCACTTGACTTCAACAGTGTTGTCCTGCACGATGGCCCTTCACCTAAGTTTCTGAATTTCAACAAAAACATCAATGCATTGTAACATTAATTGAAGACATTTTTAGCAAGAGAAAAACAAGTTACTGCCAATTACCAGGAATTTTTTTTTAAAGAAAATATAGTTCAATCCAAATACATTATAGCAGTCATTTGAATCTTAAAATTAATGAAATTCAAAGGTTGGGAATGTTTCTGTAACTTTACAACTTAAGAAAATCCCTGGTGATGCTGCAGTTCCTGTCATATAAGTTCAACTAAAGCTTCTGGTCACACATCATAAAACTTGGAAATCACCTTCAGGTTTCAGAATCAGAAAACTATCAGAAACACCACCCACACCAAGTTAGAGATTTAAAAAGAAAGTTTGCATGCATATAGATACCTCAATGAAATTAAGGCTTGAGCAAATTTTGTAGTTTATTTATGGTTTAGGGATTTTATGAACTTTTGGTCAGTCTACTGCCATTATCTTATCTATCATAGCTGTGGCCATTCAGTAATAGGCAGAGCTTTGTCCCAGCCCCTCTCTGAGTAGGGGATTAGTTCGGTTTGCATATGCCACTAATATGGTGGGGAAAAGAGAAAAGCATTTCCTTTAAAATGGACCAACTTCAGCAGTCATTTAAAAAGACTCATCTGATTTACCATAAAAGTAAGCTTGAATCAATGCTAGAAAGTAACAGATATAAGGAGTGCGTACAAGGCCATCATACTCGAGGAGGTTTGATTCATGCTATTAACCACGAGGAGGGATTTTTTTAAATTTTGAAAAATCCAATATTTCTTCCATTTTGAGCTTATCCAGTGGAGTTTAATCACAGCATTCTTAGGTTTCATTAGTGACTCCAAAGTTGCCATTAAGAGTGCCAAGTGTTGGCATGTGATCTTCAGTCATGTCAGGAAGAGTGTTTAAAATATTGGTACATTTGACCTGGGCTTTGATGGCACTAGCTGCTGGAAGAGGTTTTTAACAGGAATGCACTTTTACACTATGTCATATGTAATTTAAATATATGATATGTTACAGCAAAAATGCTTTTCGAATGTGAAGACCATGGTAGTTTTATTCTTGGGAATGGCAAAGGAGAGCTCGTCACTCCTGTAACCTCCCATACACGGGTGCTGTTCCCAGAATCTCAATCACGCCCCACAAGCGAAAACTACACTAATTTAATGAATCAAATTTGAATTCCCAGCTACCTTAACACTATACTCACTATTAAAAAACTTTTCTCTTGAAAGTCAGAGGGGCAAAAATAAGTGAGTGGGGGAGCTGCCATTTTAGAGAATAAGAACCCTGATATTGAAGCCATCTTGTGACTGCCAAAATTACATCCCACTTTTTAGAAATTTAGGCATTTAGGTACCTTTGAACATGTGATATACTTTTTGTGTTGTAATTGGTTAAATAGATATATCAGAGGAAGACCTCAAGTTTTTAACTAACAAAAAAAGACAAACAGCAAGGGTTCTGCAATCCAACATAGTCATAACTTTTATTTTTTTTCCTTTGTTTAGCAAGACAGTATTTTCCTCTTTTACAAAAAAGTATAGCAGAATAAGTAATTAAAGTTTTATAAAAATTCTTCATGAGGTAGTGTACTTGGCAACAAGGCTCCCTGCACTATTGTACTTGGTCCCGATGTACATATCCAGTGGTTTTCTTTCAATGAATCGTAACACTACCTCGTGATGGATTTTTTAAAAATTGCTTTAAAAAAGATGTACAACACATTGAATAAGTTCCTTGACAAAACAACCTCCTCTTCTGCCACTAATATGATCAATAGCTTACATTGACTTGACGTCAAAGACTTCATGCGACTTATAGCCTTCACGCACCGACATCAAATGGCACGACTATAACATTGCTCGACAACATCAGAAGAGTACATTCAATTCAAGTAAGCACCAATGGCATTGAGTGAGTTACGAGGCAGTTACACCAATCGTAGGCTTCAGATCAGGGTTCATACTAGGAATTTTACTTTTTTCAAAAAAGGAAAACAACTCATCTTTAATCCCCTCAGAGAGAAGAAAAAGCAAAACAGCCTTTGGTTACAAATATTCTTATCATCTCATTCTCCCTTTCTTAACCCATTTCATGTTCTATTTAGCCCCAAACAAAAAGTCAACCGAAAATGTCACTGTGGTAGAGTGCATGATTTCAGCCTAGAAGGAAGCGAGAGGTATGGGGAAAAAGAAACAACATTTTGAAATAAATCCACTGCCCAAGTCAAGCCGTGCATCTCTCAGTATTCAAGAGCAGCAATGACAGGACTTTAAAGAGGCCACTGCCTGCCCTCTACACTTAGAAATAGCACTAGGCACAGCAGCTGAAGAACCTAAAAGGAACAAGGAGAAAAATTCAAGCTTAAAAAAAAACACAGGGATTTAATTTAAAAAGTGTAAAAACCCAAATGGAAAACTCTACTATAAGCAGTTTTGGGTAGCAATAATTTAGAAGGGCAAACCTGGTTCAGGTTATCTGAGCCTCTCGATTTAGGCAAGTTTTCTTCCAGCTCACTGAGCCATCCTACTATTGTTTAACAGCCATTCTATTTTCAATATTGAAAGTCATTACATGGTGCGACTGTTTCTTTGGCCACGGGTAAGGGGCGGGGGTGGAGAGAGAAAAAGAATAGCAAGAAAACTGTTGGCTAAATTAGTTACAATATGAATATCAAAACTAATTACTGGGTTAATAAACATCTGAAGAATACTGACTGAAGTACAGTGATGTTAGTAATCAAGTCAGTTCTAGGATTGTGCACGTGCTGTTCCTGTTAACACCTCCTCTACTCCACCCCTTTAGTTACATTTTGGTCCAGACTTTGTTCAGCTGCTCTTTCCTAATTAGTTAGAAAAAGTCCATCCAAAGTATCTATAAAAATAGCAAGGTAAAGATGTGCTCTCTTCTTTGTATTACTACCTTGGACATGCCAACAAGTACACTGCACAAGCCAGATACTGCCAGTTGTCAACGTTCAGACTACAGCCAATTACAAACTTCCAAATCCATCAATGATTTAGGTCTGTTGACCCGTTGTCAAGAAGTTATTTTTGAAACCACCGCTGCTTTTCTATCACAAATGATCACGCCACAACAAGACTATTTTAAATAAACAGTCAAGCGCTTCTAATGATCCCATGAGAAAATGTCATACTGACACTCAAGAATACTTCAGCTCAGAGCTGCAGCTCCAGTGCAGTTATGCCACTGAGCTCTATTTTTGCTCAACAAAATGTCACAGCCAGACTGACGCCACTTACACTTCAGCATCAACTGACACCCCTCTCCAGAAACTGATGCACTCCTCCCCTCTTTGCATTTCATTAAAAAAATATATATTCAAGATATAAAATTTTAAAAGGTATATTTTCTCACAGAACAGGAACCGCAGCATGAGCAGAATGCATGTCAGGGTTCCAAATGACACAATATTTATCCAAAATAAACGGGTTTGATTGAGTAACGCATGTGCAACTTGGTCACCCGGTGCACTTTTATTTGGTTTCGGAAAATCCCCGCCGGATAAATACCATACCCAGTGGAACCCAGATTTTCACCTATTAGATACGACTGACTGAACATGTTTAGTTACTTTTATTCTCACCCTCTGGTATGTTGCTGTCTGTCAGATTAATGGATTTGCCCGACTGTCCTGTCATACCACTGGATGGAGAGGGTAAATACCCTTGGTCAGTGGGACCATCAATCCCTGCAGCATTTGCTAACCGTACAGAGCGTCTCCTACGCTTGGAATTTTCTAACCAGGTGGACAGACTGCTGGGCTGAGAAGGGCCTTTAGGAAAAAGAGATTCTCGATTAGCCTTTTTTTTTAAAAAATGCTTTTAGTTACTTGATTTGTTGTGGTAGCCTATTTTAGTATCGGCTTTTGATAGTACTACGCAATACAGTGAAAGAAACAGTTGTTTTACACCCCTTTCAACCTATGGTGTTGACAATAGAAGTCAATATAAAAAAAAATTTAGGGTGGCTGATACACTGGTTGTGTCAGGTTGACTATGGGCAAAGAAAATTAATTTTAGTTAAATGCTTATTTTTAAAAAGGAATCATATTAAGGATGATACAGTCCAGAGTTAAGAAATCTGACTCGTTTCCTACGTGAGCAAATATGGACAAATTTTTGAAGTTAAGGTCAGGCTTCTATTTCCATCAACTGTACACGTTTAAGTTGAGTGCATTTTTTATTTACCTTAGTAGGAACCATGATCTCAGCATCTATGGTGCAGCCTAACCCATGAGCAGTAAAGTGGAGGAACTTGCATGCATCACATCACTTACTAAAATTACGGAAAAAGTTAAAGGAAAAACTTTACATAAACTAAACATGCTGACATACCTGAAAATACCAGTTTACATGTGGTTTTCAAAGAAAAACAACAAAATCTTCATAATTCTTTCAAAACAATTAACAGCCACGACTAGAAGCTAAGTAGCTTTTTGCTTTAAAACCCCTCTAGGCAAGACTCACTAAGCAACGCACTAACCAGTCTGAGGGATATCTGAAGGTGGAGGTGGGGGTAATGTCTGAGGAAATTCTACATTGTGCAACTCCTTGCCCTGAGGTACAGTTGGGGCAGGAGAAGGATCTGAAGCCTTTATATTCCCAGATGGCTCCTCAGGCTTTGTTTTCCGTGTTCGGAGTTTCGTCGAAGGTGGAGATGAAGAGAATGGATCACTTTTTTGATTCAGAGGACAGGAGTCGTCGCTGCTCACTTCAGTCTTCAGCTGGTCAGTGGTATCAGAGGGCGACAGCTATATAAAATTAAAGGCCAAAAATTAAGTATGCAATAATCTCTTGGGAACACCATTTATGGTTTTAACTCCCTGCTGAGTTATAGTGCCATTTTCACACCAAAAGTATCAAAACAAGTTAAACATTTCAATCTAATCATATCATAATGTAAATAAAAATGTTTTATGCTTCCTTACTGGTGATATAAATAACATTTCCCCACTTCATACACTAGTATTAGCATTGAACTGGCAAAGTTAAATATGGGCTAAATCAACATTATTTCAGGAAGCACTTTTGCATTGGTTAGGGTTAGATATAGAAACATTCTCTTTATACTGCATAAATAAGAATTGCAGATTGGGTAGATGTAAAGTAAAGCTCCCTCTATGCTTCAGAAAGACTCAGCCTTCTTACTATTACGTGACTCAGATTTTCAAATCCAATCCTGAACATATTTTAATCTCACAACGAGTGAATGTGTCTCAATCCAGAATGTAACATGTGATGAATTCCATTTAATACAGTCTGGCCTTCACTACCTATCCTAGTCTTACTTTTTCTCCAATTTTCCCTCATCACTTGAACTTTGGTGGCAGCCCTCTAGTAGGCCAACCAAGTAGCTATTCTTCAAGTGTGAGTCTAGACACAGTGTTTTGGCAGAGTACTCATTTGAAGCGGATCTCACAATCTGCACCTGATTCAGTTCTCTACCAATGTCTAGACTTGTGCACTCTCCTACAAGGGTCACAGGATAGTGACTGGGCCCAGGAATGTTGGCCGTTTTGCCCCTTTCAGAGTCACGCACGATTAAGGTCGATCATAGCACCCTTACTGGTGCCTGACTAAGATTACTCATTCAGACCAGAGATCGGATAGTGCCATTACAAATTAGGCAAATTAAATTATACCTCTCTACAGTTTCCTTTCTATTCTGACCTCCTTACTTATAACCACTGAAGGTTAACCTTCTTTAAATAGTGCAAGATGGCACACAGAGGGTCACTTATGTAAGAACTGGACTGCCATTGGTTAAATCTTACCCAGCTTTGTTAGGGCCAGAATGGGGCTGAGATTTTGCTTATGACAACAAAAAACAAACCAGTTACAATTTTTCCAACGCCATGCTTGCATTAACTGAAGAACCAAGGCATCTCCGAGAATGAACCAGGCTGCAGTACACAGATACGTCACACTCAGGTTTCTCTCTCATCTATGCTTGCTCTTTCCAAATTCATCTCTCAAAAACACCCAGCTCCTGCTCTTTCAACCACAAGCCCACTGAATTCCCAACTACACAATTTTCTATCCTGAGCCCATGCTAACTAATATGGCAAATAATTCTCATTCTTTAGACATTGTTTCCTGCCTTCTTCAAAGCCACCATCACCCAGTCTTCAAACTCCCTTTCCTCTCCCAAGTCCTGGAACCCGTTGTTGCCTCCTAAATATGTGTCATCTTTAGCAATTCCTTTTTAAACCCCTCCAATCGGATTATGTCCCTTTTACAGCACTGAAATAGCCCTAACCAATGTCATGTTACCATGTTGCAACATCCCTCAATGTCTCTACAGTCTTCAATAGGGTTGACTTCAGAATTTTTCATCAATGCCTCTCGTTTATTGCCCATCTTGGAACGACTACTCTTGCATGGTTCCATTCTTACCTATCTGATCATAGTCAAGGCATGCCTATGGTTTCTTTTCCCACCCCTACTATATCTACAGATTCATACCCATGCCCCTCACAACGTCCAATAAGGATCTATCCTTGGCTCCCTCCTTCTCACCCGCATGCTGTCACTTGGAGACTTCATCCACAGACACGAGAACAGTTTGCACACGTAGACCAATGGCCCCAGCTCGAATTTTTCATTACCTGTCGACCCCTCCATGGCTTTGGACTGCTAGTCCAACATCTAGTATTGAATGTACTGTAACTACCTCCAGCTATCCACTGGAAAGGCCAAAGCCATTGACTCTTGCTCCCATTACATATTTTGCACTCTTGTCACTGACTCCATGGCTCCCCCAACCACTATCTTAAACTGATTACAACTGTTTACAAATTGATGTTGTTCAACCCTGAGCTGTGCTTCACACCCAAAAGCCTCTCCATTAAAAAGGTCTACTTCCACCTCTAACATTGGCTGTCTATGCCATTACCTCAGGGCATCACCCTCTGAAATTCTGACAGATCTTTATCATGTGTCAGCTTCATAACTCCAATGCCGTCCTGCCAGTCTCCCACCCATAAATTTATGTCATCCAAAGCTCTGCTCTTCATCAATTCCACTCCAAGCAATGCTTGTTCATTATCCTTGTCCTTTCTGACCTACATCTTTATTTCCTAAACTTCCCAACGTTTCAAATTTAAACTCTCATTCTTGTGCTTAAACCTCCTGGCAGACTCATCCCTTCCTATGTCTGTAACCTCCTCCAGCTATACAGCTCTCTTTAGAACTCACCATTCCTGTGACTCTGGCCTTTTGTATATCCAAGCCCTTCACACCGCAATTGGTGACCTTGCTTTCTGTTTCCTAGACCCGTTGCTGTGCCTCTCCAACGTGCTCTCTTTAAAACCGTCCTTAAAACCCACAACTTTGACTAAGCTTTAGGTCAACGCACCCCTTTTTCCTCAGTAAAACATCATGGGATGCCTTTCTACGTTAAAGACAAGTTCTTATGTTTATCTCAATGCCACATGTACTGATGTGTGCATATCCTATGGGCATTACATCCCTGGTACAGGAATCCATTTTCCTTTGAAAATTTGTTTCGAAGGGACTTTTCAAACTATAAAACTTCTAATCTCGCAGCACAAAATAATCATGCTTACATAGGTTCCAGCTGCCTGGATAACAAATCACAAACGAAATACAAGGTGCCATTCTTTAAAAGAAAATTTCTTTATCTAATTAAAAAAATAAAAATGCTGAAAACACAGATTTAGTCAGTATCTGTGAAAGAGAAGATAGGTTACAGTTTCAGGTGGGACCTGGTTCTGATGGAGGGCCTGAAAGATTAACCAGTCCTTTTCTTTTAGATGCTCAGAAATCCACAACATAATCCCTTTTTAAAAAAAAACACAACCAGGTTTCACCCTTCATCTTAATTACATCTATTTCCATGGACAATAACAAAACTCAAAATTTTAGCTTCTGTCATGTTAGCGTGACTTTTTTTTTTAAACACAACAAACCTCGATAGGTCTGTAAAGTTGCACATTCAAAATTCTAACCAGCATTTGTGAAATCTTAGGCTGAATCAACAACTCCAAACTGATCAAGTTTTCTTTGAAATCAACTTACTATCTCAAGACAAAAGAGGTCAACGTATTTAATTATGTTCTTAACAGCGATCATCAGCGATCATCAGCATCAGGGCCAGTATTTTGCAATAACTGAATAAGTCAAATTCCATTTCAGGAAGTGCAGTTCTGGGATTTCCTTTCATATGTATTGGGGATTATATTCCAGGATTCCAATCATTTTTTCTGTGAAAAACCAGCAACACTGAGCACTGGCTGAATAAGTCAAATTCCACTTTTAGAAGAGGGAATCCCAAAATTTTGCAGCTCGTATTCTGCAATTCTGCCCATTTTACCATTAAAGCTAAAATTGACTTTACCAATCACAGGTATGTACTTATTCAGTCTGTTATATACCTCTTTACAGTACACATTCTGTACTGATTAAATCTCAGAAATTGGCAACACCTCAAGGAGGTAGCCTTGCATCATTTCAGCTGTTCACTGGCTACAGTACAAC